>NC_090924.1:1008936941-1009561941 GCF_040938575.1 Ambystoma mexicanum | reverse complement strand
TGTCCCTATAGGCCTTCAACATTTCCTGCACACAACATCTCCACTCCATCCCGTCAGCAAACACCAACTGTATAGTCTCCTTAATAATGTCATTCAGACGTCCAGCTAATCCATCAGCCTTTGGATAGTACAAGGCTGCGCGATGAGATTCAATTTGGTGAAAATGCATGTATTCAGGCATTTCAGAAGAAATCAATTGCACCCCATTATACAAAATAATAATCTTGGGGTAACCTTCTATTGAAAACAGTGTCTCCATGTAATCAATGACACACTTAGTGGAGATGGTTGGCACATTCCATGTCAAACCACCTTGATGCATAATCTACAATAACAATGGCAAACCTATACTCTGGGCCCAAAATACTCATGGGGCCCATAAAATCAATTGCCACTTTTTCCCATGCTCGTTCAGGTATCTCCACACTGCCTGCCTCCACTTTTTGGGTCTTAAGCGATTTATCACTGGCACTACATGGCATGCAGCACCGCACCTCCGCCTCAACCATATTGTCCATTCCCGGCCACCAAAACCTCACTCTCAGTCTTCTTTTGGTCAAAATCTTTCCCAAATGGCCAGCATGAGCACTCTTCACAAACTCACTGCACAAAGACACGGGAGGAATCGATCTTTCTCCTTTTGTTAAACCCCATTGAGAGCTACTCAATTCTTCCCTTACTTTGTAAAAAGGGGAACTAGCTTCATCTCCTGAACACCAGCTACGTTCAATTCTGGTAATAGCCACTTTCAACTCTACGTCATTCTCAATATCCTCCATCCACAATTATTTTGAAAACACAGAATTAACTATACTCCCTACTTGGGCAACCCATTCATCACCAACACCATCTCCAACAGTCGCCCCCTCCTCCGGGGACCTCGATAAACAATGAGCAACAGGGTTGCATCGCCCAGGCACAGACCTCACCACAAAATTAAAACCCTGCAGGGCTGACAACCATCTGACAATTCTTGGGGTCACTAACCCCGAACCTCTAGTGGTAAACAAATGAGCTAATGGCTTGTGATTACTCCTTATGGCAGTGGTCTTCAAACTTTTTTGGCCTGGGCCCCCCTGAGCAAAGTTTGGGCAGGCCGATCCCCCCCAAAAGTGCCAGATGGACAGTATGTAGAAATTGCTATGAACTTTTGCGTGCCGTCAACGCACCCTACTCCCAGTACAGACCCTGGGCACTCCTCACCCTCCTCCCACCACTATTCCAGTGCTGCCACCCATCCTGCTCCCAACACAGTCCTATAACACAAGCATACACACATCCATACACATTTAAATAAAAAATAAATCGCCATAAACGTACCTTCTGCAGGGGCCTGCGTGTGGTTGCTAAAATGCCGCGCTCCAGGTTGCTCTGCCCGTATGTGCGAGGAGGCGCAGGAGCACCCCCTCGCACATACATACATACAGTGCCCCAGCCAGCATTTCCAATGAGCTATGCAAGGCTGGCAAAGCAAAACACGCCCAGCTTTGCATGGCTCAGTGATCATGTGCGGCTGGGGAAATGAACTGTCAAAGGCAAACAGTGTTTCCCTTTGACAGTTCAGCCAGCCCAGGAGCCCTCCCTCAGCTGGAAAAGGCAGCTGAGGGAGTGCTCAGTGTTTCACTGGACTGGCTCCACGGCTCCTCCATCATGGGCTAGGTGGCCAGTGGGTGGACACCCCCTCACCCATTATGGGTGAGCCGGCAGGCTTGGACTGGCCTATAGGGCAATAGGGCGATGACCGTACCAAAAATGCAAAATGCTAATGTAGGCCAGTCATAATGGGCCACTTTTTTGGCCAATGTGGGCAGGTTTGAGGAGTTACTTAACTATGCAGCTAGTAGTTTTGACCATTGTTGCTGAATAAATATCCTTGGGTACTATTCAAACAGTGTGTGACTAAAGGACTGAATATCCATTTGCAACTGCTGAACATTTTTTTCATTGGTGCCTAAGACCGTTTTATGGTCCAGTCTGACCATGTGAGCTGCTCCTTCCCATTTCCTCCAATCCAAAAAAAAAAAATATATATATATATATATATATATATAATTTTTTTTTACATTTCATGCTG
This sequence comes from Ambystoma mexicanum, assembly GCF_040938575.1. Taxonomy (NCBI): domain Eukaryota; kingdom Metazoa; phylum Chordata; class Amphibia; order Caudata; family Ambystomatidae; genus Ambystoma; species Ambystoma mexicanum. Next base: position 1,009,559,867 of record NC_090924.1, on the reverse strand, counting down.
CGCTCTGGTGCCCCCCCCTGGGATGCGGCCGCGCCCCCCTGGGGGGGCGCACCCCACAGTTTGAAGTCTTCTGCCTTATGGTATAGGGAATATCCCATTATTCTCAACACGGCTCTAAGCCACAGGACCCGACGCTTGGAGCAGGAGCACTGGAATTTTGAGGTGGGATTGAACCCAGGAATTGCCTGACAAGATAAAAAATTGTACCTTTTAAGGGGAAACCACAACATCATACAAAGGCTACTAAAGTAAAGAAGATATCCCATTTAGTGAGGGTCCGGATGGGAAGGGACTACGAGTCTTTGAGCAAGACGCATTGGAGATAGAAATCGTCCTTCCCCTAATTCAGACACATAAGGTACATCGTCTTTTCAAAGAAGACGGAAATTTGATAATATGGTTGCATCTTGAACAGAATCGACACAAGACACTACTTGCCCCTGAAGAATGTCCTACATTGTTGTGTGAATGGGACAGAAACTTGTACAAGTTGGGAATCTGATAAATCAAAATGTGCAATAATCAGAATGACATCATGAGTTAAGGAAACTTAGTGTGACTAAACCACATGGGTTTGACTAGACACTGAATTGAATCTTAAACTTGATTTAAGCTGTTTTCACTTGTGTGGGTTTCAGACCAGATTATTTTATGTGATGTGATATGATCATTTTTAATGATGTTTTTTAATGAACTTTGGTTCAACTAATAAAAATTGTATTTTTTTGAGGATCATAGTAATTTCTGACTATTAGACAGGATACCCATGTGTGGTTGGCACTTTTTGGTAACTTCTTTTTGTAGATAACACATAGGGAATATCCCATACATATGTTTTAAAGTAATTTGATGCCCAATAACAGGCTAAGCTCTCCCTCTCAATAGTGGAATAGCTTGATTCTGTAGAAGACAATGCCCATGAGGCGGACGCCACAGGTATCTCAACTCTGTCTGAGCTGAGATAATACCTCACCTATGCCCCTTGAACATGCATCCACTGTGATGGACATTTCATTAGCCGGGTCAAACTTGTATAAAGTAGGAGCATTAACCAGCTCCTCCTTTAACTTCCTTTAACTTCCTGAAAGTCTCCTTTTCCCTCGTGCCTCACACAAACTCCCTCCTCCCCTTAAGTAAATCTCTTAACACCACAAACTTTGAAGATAAATTCTTCACAAATTTGGAATGAAATGTCACCGCCCGCAAGAATGACCCCCCAAGAATGACCTCAGCTCGACTCAACCGTATTCGAGGAGGACTTGATTTGCAAAATAGCATTCACCATTTCTGGGCGAGTCTCTACTGCCTGATTCAACAACCTGTGTCCCACAAATGTTACCTGGTAAACTTTAAACTTGCACTTCTCTTTCTTTATGTTATGATATGATATGATAGGTTATTTATAAAAATGCTTAATACCCAGAGATTTCTAAGCGCAGACCCAGGGATCGAACCCATGTTGCTCTGTGCCGTCTTGGTTCCAAAGCGACCACGTGGCTGCTGAGCCATCCTCCTGAGTCAAACTCGATGTTTTGAGCCTCCTCAGAACCTCCCTCACGCTGGTACCATGTTCCAACTTGCTCTTCGCCCCCACCACAATATCACCATGAAAATTTTGGACACCCAGTATGCCTTCTAAGAGATCTTCAATGATCTTCTGAAAAACTGACGCCGCAGAAGCCAACCCAAATGGTAATCTCTTGTACTGCAATTCACCCATAGGTATAATGAATGCTGTAAGTGCCCTGGACGACTCATGAAGGTCCACTTGGTGGTAGGCAGAAGATAGATCAACAGAGGAGTACCATTCAGCCCCCTCCATGGTGGAAAGCATTTCTTCTACTTTGCGTAAAAGGTATCTGTTCACTAGAATAGTTTTGTTTAAATCTTGCAAATCCACACATAACTGATCCTTCTGTGTGGACGTAGTGTCACCACTATTGGAGATAGCCATGCACTACTTTCTATCAATGACACCCTGCTTACATAGATTTCACAGCTTCACCCTTATCTTCTCCCTCCCACTCAATGAAAGATTCCTCGCCTTATGCACACTAGGACTAGCATTCTCCAACAATTCAATTCTATGTGTGTAACTCCGTATCCTCCTGATACCTTTACGGAAAACTCTACTGTACCTCCTACCAACCTCATCGCAAAACTTCTCTGAAGCATCCTTCCCCACCATGTACACTTACAACTCGTTACCCGGGTGTCATTCCAAACCCAGCTTTCCCTGATGCTTCCAACCCAGCCGACAATCACCTTTGGCAACCACATACACTTTAGTGTTAATGTGTTTGTCTCCATGTGCAACATCACGCCACACAAAACCCTCTATGTCTATCTTCCCCCACCATACTCTCTGGGTTGAATTTCAGTGTTATGCAGAGTGTGTTTTTGTCACCCCAAATCCCCCTATATTTGTCCATAGAAATTATGGTCTATGGTGAACCAGAATCTGCCAAAGCTTTGATAACATTTCCTGCCACTACAATGCCCACCTCAGGGGGAACATGTTCCCCATCTTCATCATCATCAACCTCTCCCAATATGTGAACCACTTTGTTTGACCAATCCTGTTTCTCTTCAACTACACATTTTACTCCCATCTCCCCCACTGTAGTTCCGGAGTGAGTAGATTCTGCAAAATCTGTCAAAATGACCAACTGTTCCACATTTTCTTTATATCCCCCTCATTGCTGGGCACTCCCTTAGATTGATCCCATGTTTTTCAAATCCACCCCGAGTACAATGCCCCTTGCGCACTGTGCGCACTTACTGTGAATTAGTATTGTACCCCCCAGACTTGTTGGTCTTCTACAATGGGCACACAGTAGATTCCTCAGCAGATACCTCTCCCTTTTCCCCACCCCTCTAACTACCGGAACACTTTCCCTAAAATGATTTGCATTAACCTCCTTCAACCCTGTACTGGTCAACTCCATACTGCTCGCAATCAACACGGTGTCCTGTTAAGGAGGGTTTTTAGCCTGCCACAACCTTTCCTGTAGCAAGAGTTAGATGCGTGCATCATTAATTGATCCCAAATGTATTCATACTCCCTCCCTGTAAATATGCACAACGCCAATACATCTCTTAAATCAGCCACACTATGCAGTCTCCCTAAACCCCTGCTTCATAGAGAAACATGTGTATCTTTCAAATACCACATTTACCGTTTTCCATGTTGCGCCTCCAATTTTCTCATAACTTTTCCATATAAACCATCACCCTCACCACTGCCCCCCTCTCCACCCTCTATACTTTCAACATCTGGTAGTTTTCTGATCACCCTCACATCCTCAGCCCTCACACAGCACATACAAGTAGTACATTTACTCTCATCCGAAAACCTTTCAAAAGCAGATGCTACACAGTAGAAATTGAAAAGACCTTTCCAATCCTCCAATGGAAGGGGAGGTTCCCTAGGGGTTGCCAATAATGTTGGAGGTGGATCCAAATTATGCATATTGATGACAAAAAATATAAATATATAACCAGATCAAATATAGACACTTCTATTAGCTGCCCAGGCTTGACCACAACTTATGATGTCTCTGCAGTAGCAACCTCCCACTGCACAGAAAACTGAAAATGTCTCAATGTTCTTCAAACATTAAAAACGAACAAAACAGAAAAAATGTTGATCCAAAGTTGTGCCACTTATGGCTGAAGATGGTGCTGTTTCCTCACTAATGTGTTCAATGATGAATGCGTTGCCAGCCCTTCGAGTACGCACCACACATTCGAAGATGTGCTGTGGCATTCAAAGGAAAAAAGGTTTGACCAATGCTGTGTTTTCGTATTTCTTATTGTTATTATTTGCCTTTATCCAAATGGCTGTTCAGATAGTTACAGTGCTGTGGAGAATGTACCTCTCTGAACAGTTAGACCGTGAAGGCATTTACACACAAGATACCCTTTCATCTGATAATGTATCTCTCCCCCAGAAGTGGGAAGCCGTTTTCCAATGATTGACCTAAACCGTCAACCGACTGGTTGGGCCATCCCAATAGGGATAAACCTGTGAGGGAAAGTAATTAGAGACAGAGACACTTAGGTCATGGAAGACAGGACATGGTCGAAGATAAAGCAGCTGGAGAGCTATGATTCAGTAGAGGTCTTCTACATCATTAAAAAAACAAATCCTTTTCTGCAATGTTTTGCTACAAAGTCATATCCTGTGGATCAGGCTTCCTCAATAAATAGAGCTAAACCTTGTATAGCTTTCTAGAGTGAGGGAGGGGTCATTACCACAGGATAATGACCTGCCATCAAGTTCACTGAGGCCAATACTTTTGGGAAGGGTCATTATACCAAGTGGTAAAGACCGTTCCCGAAGTCTAAAAGACTATTAGCACATGGTGGTAGAAGCAATACATGTTTTTGGAGTTTTGGTGGTGAAGTAAAATAACGTCCTTTAATAGTGAGTAAAGTAAATAGACCTACTAAGTTAGTACATTAAATGTGACTTTATTTTGTACTGTTTAAATGACATGGTTGCCTTCATGAGTTAAGGATTTAAATTGCAGCCTTGGCGAAACTGGAGTGTGTTTAACATGAGCATGCATTAGGCGTCATGTAAAAGTAAACGGCCTAGCTATAAGAAAGTAAAAGCATATTCCCATGTGTTAGCTTTCTCTGGTGTGTTCAATAGGATGTTGCTGTAGAAAAAGTCCTCCCAGAAATAAAGTGTCTTGTTGAAAGACACCTTGCCAGAAAACTGCAATGTTGTTTCCCTGTCAGTATATTCAGAATGCAGTCAATACCAGTAGTTACATTTTGATTCTTTGAAAGTTAATAACGATCTCCATGTGCTAATAAAATGTATTGAACACTATTGTAGAAGTTGGTCCAAGTGGGTTCTAGCAGTGGACATAAAAATATACCAATGCCCTCTTTGCATTTCACTATCCATAGGGTAGTCTTCCACTACCCCACTGACTCCAGTTGGAACAGCTGACAGCTCCCTTTCCATAGGGGTATACTAATTTAGCAGAGGAGGGAGTGAGGGAGACCTATTCCACTCCTGTCTCTAAGGGATAGAGAAACCACAGCTGGAAGACCCGTAAAGCATGGCCTTACGAACCCTTTGACCAAGACACCCTAGTACCCAGAGGGACAAAGTGTTCCTTTATGTGAATTTGTATACTTTCCAGATTCGGAAAGTGCCACCCCTCTTGGGTTACTTTAGTGGAACTCTTAGGGCCTCATTACACGGATGTCTGAGAACCATGGCGCTATTAGCGCCATGGTTCATGCCGGTAAAATACTGGCACCGCCTTGGCGGAAAGGGGAATTACCGCCCCATTCCACGGTTGGCGGGGCTGTAATTCCCCCTTCCACCATTGCCCTTCCCCATTCCCATTTTTGCCCCATAGGGCATAATGGGAATGGGGAAGGCGCTAATTACGGTACCGCAAATTGCGGTACCGTAATTAGCTCCCTGGGTCCCTTTGCGGGTTTTGATTTTTAACGCCTGCAAAAAGCAGGCGTTAAATTCCTCAATCCCGCAAAAGGGACCTCGTAGTAAGGCGATAAGGATTTACCGGTACCGGTAAAATACCGGTACCGGTAAACCCTTACTACCATCCATGTAATGAGTCCCATAGTGTTTTTCAGTGTCAGGGGCATGGATTCTGTTACGGCTGTTGCTTGGTGTTTCATAAAGAAAAGAAAGAAACATGTACAGTGAGCTGCATTGAGACTGATGCACTAGGCTGCCTTCTGATCCTGGAGCTGCTCACCACATCAAGATGTTTGGAACAAATCTGCAGCTTTGGTGCATCAAGAAGGTCTGCTTGGCACTGCTAAGCCTCCTGAAAGAGATTAAGGTACACAATATGTCTGATAATATATCCTCCCGGGCACACTAGCCCTAATGCTGACTCTATAAACTAGAAAAGCCCTTGTTTCATACTTTACCCAAACACGTTGAAAGCATCTTTGAAGGATTATGTTTGTTGTTTTTTCAGTTTTCCTTCATATATTTTTCCAATTTTGTCCCCTGTCTTTGCAGTACAATTCCAAGTTGACCTTTCTAAAAATAGTATATATTCATCCTATATTACTGTGTTTGTTTCTTTGCAGCAGTAAGTGATGCATTTGTCAGTGATTCTGGGTTTCTGGTAAAGATTGTTATTTTTATAAAGACTGTCTCTGCCATTTCTTTTACATGCGCACGTACTGCACTGTTGCTGTTTGAATGCTACTGAACCACACAGAGGGCCTGTGTGACCAATATAGAGCAAAGCGAATATATAATGGGGTTCCTAGTCAGTGCATGGAATGCCAAACCATCGAATGCCATACCATAGAAAAAAAAGCATCGAAAAAAAACATCAAATGCATTTTCTTCTGTTTTTTTAATGGGGGTGTTCCCAACAACCCGCTCTTTTTTAACCTTTAAAACCCATTAAAATTAAACTAAACCCTTTACCATTTTAAAAAATGCATTCAATGCTTTTTTTCGATGCATTTCTTTCTATGGTATGGCATGCGACGGTGTGGAATTTGATGCTAAGACCAGATACCTATGATGGAGTATATAATGCACTTTCCATCTGTTTCTACCTTCATAGCCCAAAGAACACTGACTAAGAGTTGTGGTACAAGCTCAGGCTCAGCGCTTGCTCGCATTTTTACTTTTTCAGGCCTTTTTTGGATTTCATCACATTCAGTATCATGACATCCTTCTCGTAGGTAGTGTGGTGCAAAGCATTGGGGGCCTTTTATACAAGGCACAGGATCTCAAAAAAGATTCTGGGCCTCATTCCGAGTACGGCGCTAACCAATGGAGCTATTAACGCCTTGGTTGACGCCGTACTCGGACCGGCAGCGCCTTGGTGGATGGCGGAATTACCGCCCCATTCCAAGGTTGGCGGGGCGGTAATTCCCCATTCACCAAGGCTCTTCCCCATTCCCAAATGAGCCCCCATAGGGCTCAATGGGAATGGGGAAGATGCAAATAACGGTGACCGTTCATTACGGTCACCGTTATTGGCTTGGAGGCCCCTTTGCGCCCTCGACTTTAACACCTGCTCAAAGCAGGCGTTAAGGGCGAGGGCGCAAAGGGAACTCGGAGTATGGCGGTAAGGGATTACCGCCACCGGTCTCGTTACCGGTGGCCGCTATCCCTTACCGCCATACTCGGAATGAGGCCCTCTGACTTATACTGAAAGCCAATGTATGTTTTGGCCTTTCTTTAAGCCAAGGATGAGCAAAAGGTTGTGTTCTAGATGTTTTGTAGCGTTTTAATCTTATAAATTGGGAGTCCAAGTATAGGGCCTTTTAGCAGACAGCCTTAGTGTTTGATCAAAGAGTTAATTGGATAGAAGGCTAATTTGACAAGGGTAGTGACTTTTGAATTCATGATGAGGTCAGCATCCAGGATAAAGCCTCAATGGTGTACCTTAGCCTTTACAGGGACTATTTTTCCAAAGAAGATATGAAGGGGACAGCGAGGATGTGTCTTTGAATTTGTGAGGTGTGCCAGAAACTTGGATTTTAGTTTTAGCTTCAATGACTGTGAGTTCTTTTTCTCAATTCTCTTCCTTTTGACACAACAATGAATTGGTCATTTTGGTTCATCATACTTAGGTAAACATGTGTGTTATCAGTGCAGGAGTAGAGTTGGTGACTGCAAAGTATGTTCATAAGTGGCTTGAACCACATGTTAAAATCTAGTCATGGGGGGGGGGGGTTGTGGTACTCCGAATTCCACAGGATTGGATTTGCACAATAGGTTTCCTAGATATGCACTTTGACTCATGTGGGATAGTAAGCACTTGAACAACCTCAGTGGTGAAGGTAAGCCATGTCTATGTGTTGTAGGCAATGTGACTGGATGGTGTGGTCACTGTATCAAAAGCCAAAGATAGGCTGAGTGTGATCAACCTGATGAGGAAGGCTTTGTATGGTAGCTTTAGTATATGTGGTCCCACAGTGACACTTATGCACTTCCTGATCTGTGCTAGGGGTGACTCCTGACTGGAAGGCATCATTTTGTTGTTAGGCTCTAGTGTGTCTGTAGTTGTGCTGTTGTGAATATCCCCAAGTACAACTAGAGCTACAATTAGGAAGTCATCACAATCTTTAAATTTGGTTTGCCTGCACACTTCCATCACTTGTACCATTTAATAAAACAACGACAGATTGTGCCATTTAAAAACTGACTTTCCTGAAGATCCCTCTGCACCAAAACATAAGAATATCAACTCTGGGAGACAAAGCCTTTTTCCCCAAACTAGAAAAGCTTGCAAATTGTATTATATCCTTTATCTTCGGCTTAGGAAAACATGCCTCATTTTCATGTGTCCTTTCATTTATGGTTAAATGGCAGTACTATAGTAAGAGAACATCAAGGGACGTTCACGTGGTACAAGAAGACCATCTGCATCTCAAGAGTTTCACTGAAAACGTCTATGAATAGGTTTGGCACATAGGACCAACATATTTCTAAAACTACACTTCTCAAAACTCTGAATTTAGAAACATCACAACATGCATATCAATTATTGACCATGCCATAGAATACATGCACACATAAGTCTGTACGGCCTGCTTATACATGACGTACTCTTGAAATAGCCTTGTGTAATGTTTTAGAAAACTACAAGGATCTACATAATGATAAATCTAGCTGATTACTGCAGGCAATTCGTACACAATTCATGCAAGTAAAGATCACATTGTCTAATTGGGCCAAAGGAAATTGTGTCTAGTGAAAATGTTGATTTTCGCTCAATTGTTGAGAAACGCACCACCCTCCCACGGTTGGAATTCATGCACAGTCAACAGTAGTATCTCTGTAGACTTCCTTTTGTTCCTTTGGTTCTAGATGTATGTGCCCCTTCTATGCCAATAGCAAAACCATTTCTCTTCAGCGTTATGGTCTCATAATATAACCTTCTTCCTTTTTTCCTGTAGCTCCGCACCAAATCCAAATTCTTTCCAGACCTTGCCTTATAACTTTAGATGTCCATCATCATTACTCACCCCCTTCAGTTTTACTCCATACAACTCATCACCCAGAAGAATAACTTATCTTCCTACATCAATCAATTTTTGGTCAATCTGAATCTCTTTGATCATGCTTGGTTTCATGAAAGCATTACACACTGTGCACCAGCAACTCATATCTCCTAACTCAACCTCGTTACCATCTCGAGAAGTTTGGAGATACTTATTTTTCGAAGGTAGGACAACGCTAGAATTGAATTCCTTATCCCTCCTTATTAAGTCATCTCCTGCATTGAGTGTTTTCAAGAAAGCGATCCGGACTCTTCTTTTTAATTCCTTGGACTAGACCCCTCGTTTTATGTGCTTCTTCATGCTTGACCCCTTTGTTTCTCCTTTGATGTGCGCTCTGAGGCCTATGGACGTGTAGCGCTCTATAAGAACTAAAAATAAATAAATAAATTATAACATGTCAGTCTTTTGTCTCATCCACATCTGCCATATCGTCATCAAACAGTGCCACCCTTCAAAATCCTCTCTCTGAGATGCTGCATGTGCACTTAGAGAGGCATGCTCTGCCCTGTTACCAGCAGGTGTAACCTTGTCATTCATCAGAGCACTTGGTGGCTGCATATCTATACTCTGCGCAAAAGCACCTTGTCGTTACAATTGGTTCATATGTGCTCAGACATGCCTCAGAGCAGAATGTCTTTGGACCAGTGATTAGAACACTTGCATGCAAAGGAAGAAGCCACATGGACTGTTAGTTCAATAATACCCAGCAACAACCTTTCAATTTGATAAATGTTGTTTTTATTATCACACCTATGGAGCAAAAGCCATTATTTGGCAAGGGTTTTTAACCATAGATTTTTAAAAGAGCAGGTAGGTTGTGCTTAGTGCTGGTTTTGGGTCATCCATACCCACCACCCTGGCTGCCTTGTACAGTGGCTCAGGTGTAGTGATCCACTGCAGATATGAACACTTCTGCACACTGTTATCATTAAGTGCATCGGTAATTATGGCTACTTGGTGCCTACATGTGCATCTGAGCTGGAGTGGAAGGCAGTGGCGAACTTAACTGCATGGCAAATCGCTGCCCTTCTATATTCTCAGGTGTGAGCACAGTTGTGTCTATGTTTGCATCCTAAATAGAAAGAAGATGGAAACTACTCATCTTGAAGGTGTGAACATCGTAGGTGCTGTCTTCAGTAACTTAGCACCTACTTGCCTCCACTTCTTAATACAGTACTTAATGTACTTTCATGTTTTTTAAAGCTGTAGTGCACATTGAAAAACAGCATTTGTTGCTAACATTGGGGAACTGGTGAAGACACACGCATGTTATCTGACAGCTTCATAAAGATTGCACCCCCTAAAATGACAAAAACGGCATCATATGTTTCAAACAATATTGCTAATTATAAAGTGCATATTCCTTGTCCTCTTTTTTCAGTATCTTTCTCATTCTTATAGGGCATACATCTTTAAAAAGTCTGAAATGTTCTTCTTAAAGGAATGGTTCACCCATTTTTATTGCAAAAAAAGATGGGCAATAATAAAACAAATCGATTGGCACTTTTTTTTTTAAGTCCCTATGTAAAATTTTGAGAAAATGAAGCTCAAAGGGAAGCACATGGGGGCTCTGAGCTGGAGGAGCCTGAGAAACTTGGAAAGAAAAACTGCAGCGTTTTCAAACACAATAACGTCGTATTTATGTTTGCGGTAGCTTCAAAAGCTACCGCAAACGTAAACACAACGCTTTTAAAGCTGCAGATTTATTTCTAAGTTTTCCGGGCTCCTCCAGCCTGGAAAACGTAGAAAAGAAAACGCAGCTAGTGCTTATTTCTTTAAAAATAAATAGCACTTACCGAGATGCAGCTGCAGCTTTTCTGCCTGTAGTCTCCGCTCTGCGTCCTCCGAGTCCCGGCACAAATGAAGGAAAAGCCACCCAGTGGTAGCTTTTGTTTACTACAGCTGGCTGGCTTTTCCTTCATTAGTGCCGCAAAAGCAAGCACATGCGGGCAGCCATTTCACAAAATGGATGCCCCCATGTGCTTCCTTTTTAAAATTTTGAGCTTCATTTTCTCAAAATTTTACATAGGGACTTAAAAAAAAAAGTGGCAATCAATTTTTTTTATTATTGCCCATCTTTTTTTTATATAAATTTTTTTTGGCAAACCATTCCTTTAAGCATATCCACACATTGCACTTCTGCACCGAGAGATAGAGCCAAAAGCAGGGCAGTCAGTTTCTCAGCCTCACCTTGATCCAGGTCCACTCTAAAGATCAACAAAGATCATGTGCCCTGGGGCAGTGTTACAGCTTCTCCATTTAGATTCCGACAACACGCCTCAGAGTACTTCACTGCAGCAGCACTCTGCAACATCAGACCAATGTGCTCTCTATTTGCAAGGGTTTGATACTGTGTGAGGCACACATTACTGACTGTTGTGTGCTTTCCATTACAGCCTTTAACAGCCCATTAAATGTTAATGTTAAAGGACATTTGTACCGCGCACTATCACCACCGGGGTGGTCCCCTGGTGCTCTGGCGGCTCTGAAAGAGGAAGGGGGTTGGGGGTGAGTTAGTGGGAGGAAGCTGGAAAAGTGCAAGAGTGCAGTGATTTGCTGTTGGCAGCCTCAGCCCGGTGGGTCCGTTGGCTGGCCTGGGGTGTTTGCGGACGGTAGTCGTTGTGTGCTGTTGTGCAAGTCTGTGTGTGTTTTTTTGTTTTGTTGTTGCAATGTAGTGAAGTTTGTGCAGTTTGTTGTGCTGTAGGTCTGTGGTTGTGTTTGGTTTGAAGTTTGAGGGGTGTATGCAGAAGGGGAAATTGTTAGTGGAATCGGTTAGTTGGCATCTCTATCCTCAATTGAGGCGCTGGACTTTTGTAGTCTCCCCAGGTGATGTGTGGGGGGCAAGCCTGCGCCTCTGTCCTGATCTGGGCCCATTCAGCATTCAAGGTCCCTTTCACAACTGGCCCCAACCTCCATCAGCCTCCCTCACAACCCCATCTGTCCTCCCTTCTCACTCATAAGTCCAGTGGACCAGCCCATGTCCACAACTCGGCTAGTGTGGTGAATGCCGATATCCCGATAATTCCACAACACTGTGGTACCTAGTAGCACCCAAGGGGCGAGTGAGGATGTTGGCTGGGATTGGCAAGGGTTGTTGACTCTGTTTCTCTGGGTGCTGCCTGTGTTCCACTCTACCTGGCGTCACCTGTCCAGGTGCCGTGGGGGCTTTCCCGTCGGTACTGGGGCTGTCAGTATCCTCTCCAGTTTAGTAATTTTGTTTCGGTTTTCAGTTTGAGTCTGCAGTGTTGAAGAGCCAGGTTTTTAGTAATTTCCTGAATTTTAGGTGATCTTTGGTGTTTCTTATTTCTTTTGGGATGTTGTTCCAGGTTTTTGCGGCTAAGTAGTAGAACAAGGTGCCGCCAAGCTTTTTCTTAAGGTATGGTTTTAGTTCCAGGCGGATTTCGTTGCTTGACCTGAGGAGTCTTGTTGGCTTGTAGATTTTTATTTTCTTTTGTAGGAATTCTGCTCCTTGTCCACTGATTGCCCTGTGCGTTATGCACATTGTTTTGAAGGTGATGCAATGTTTTACTGGGAGCCAGTGTAGTGTTTTTAGGGCAGGAGTGATGTAGTCTCTTCTGGATAGTTTGAGGAGTAGTCTGGCTACTGTGTTTTGTATCTGTTGTAGTTTCTTCAGAAGGTAGTCTAGTCTTCCAAGGTAGAGACTGTTAGCATAGTCGATTTTTGACATGATGAGGGTGACGATAGTGAGCGTTTTGTGCATGAAAGAGAGGAATGGTAGGATTCTTCTTGCTGTGTGTAGGAGGAAATAACATTTCTTGACTGTTGCATTTATTTGTGGCTCTAAGGTTAGGGTGTTGTCCATCAGGACTCCCAGATTTTTTACTATCTTAGATGTTGAAGGTGCGGCTCCCATCTCCGTTGGCCACGGGATGGCTGTTTCGCTCTCTTGGTCTTTGGATATGATCATGATTTCTGTGTTTCCTGTGTTGATTTTCAGGTTGTTGGCATTCATCCAGTCGAAGACTTCTTTTAGACAGTCGATTAGGGTTGAATGATTATTTTGGTTGTCTTTGATTTTGTAGATGATTTGAGTATCATCTGCGTAGTTGTAGCATGTAATGTTGTATTTTTTGAAGATTTTAATAACTGGAGTCTGGTAGATGTTGAAGTACAGCAGTGATAGTGAGGATCCTTTTGGTACTCTACAGTTGTTAACTCCTGGGGTGGATTTGAAGGGTTTGATCCATACGGTTTATGTTCTGTCTGCTAGGAATTATTTATTCCAGAGTAGTGCTATGTCTGATATGCCTATGTCTTGTAGTCTTTTGGTTAGGGTGTCGTGGCTAACTTTGTCGAAGGCTGCTGAGAGGTCGAGCAGAATCAGGGCTGAGGTTGTGTTTGAGTCTGCGTTAGTTTTTAGGTCGTCCCAGATGGATAGTAGTGCTGTTTCCGTTCCACTTGCGGGTCTGAAACCGACTTGTGCTTGGTCTAGCAGGTGATGTTTTTCAACATGTCTTCTCTAGTTCAGTCCATCATCAATGCTGAGTGCTGAGATCCTTACATTTTATGCATCATGAATGCCCCCATACCCAAATGACATATTTGCCCCTGGCTGCATAGATGGATGATCAGATGTGCATAACATCTCGTCATTAGTGGATATGTATCTATTCTATTTATATGGCATATAGCTCCTTCACAAAACCTGATCACTTCTGAGCTTAGGCCTATCTGTTTTTCCTTGACTCTAGTTGCTATCTACTGAAGTCAAGGAGAGTGACAGAGAGGGAAGGAGAGGGAGAGAGAAAGAGGATTGGTGATTTTGGTTTTCAGAATGGGTGTAGGGTTGGGTAGTATCTTGGGTAGAGGAGATGCTATTCCATATTTTCCTGAAAATGTTTGTCTTCTCAGTTCATGAATTTGGTCCATTAAAGCCATTCAGATTATGAGGGTCACGCTAATGTTCAATTGCCATTGGAAAGGTCTGATACTAGATGGAGCTACAGTACTGTCTGTTGTGTTCTTTCCATCTGTGAAGCTCTTGCCATTATCATGCTGTTCCTTTCTTTGGCACCAACAACTGTATTGATCATACTAGTGTTGGACTTCATCTTGAGAGAGGCATTTCCACTGGATGACACAAAGAAGTAGGAGAAAGGTCAGGGTGCAGACACGCCTGCCAATGATCTGGGGTGCAAGGAGTGACCAATAAGCCAGTGGGTGATACCACTGTGTGGGGGGAAGGAGAAGGATCCATAACATGCTGGTGATCTAAATGATGGGGCAGACATTCAAGAATGACATTCATTACAAACAAGAAAAAAGTGTGTGTGTTTCTGCAGGAAACACCTGAACTCACAGGGCTGACTTCGGTCCTCCTGGATACAGAGGACTGTGTCAAACCGTACAGCCAGTTGTAACCTTTAAGCCACAAAGTGCACCTACAAGGAGTACAGTGAATGAGGAGCACAGGTTACCATGGTTCAGTTACCACAGAGGGCTCTGTCTACCATATATTTGCAATATATCACTGATGATCAATCCGAGCATGAAGACTCCATGATGTTTACCCCAGCATTCCATGACTTGTGCCTCAGCAGTGCAGCACCGTGTAACTCTATCGCCAGTGATCTTGGCACTGCAGCCCATTCCATACCTTTTCCAATAATCTCAGTGCCCCATGCTCTTCTCTATGCCCTGCCCTCGTGACCTGCTTGTTGTTCCCCTCATGATATATCTTCCTTTTGCAGAATCACACATGGCAGGTTACCCCTCACCACTGCGTGCATGCATACTTACTAGCCCAGTAAACCCATCAAAGCCTTGTGATAGCCTAGATCACTGCCATCCCAGTGGCATATGTTCAAGGCAGAAGAGCACTAGTGCTCCAATTGCCTGAGAACCCATTTCAAACCACTACAGCAGAGGGATGGCAGGTCATGTTAGCAACTCCATACATTTCCTGAGCGAGAAGGTGAACATTTTGTTCAACATCTGGCCATCTTTGATCAGTATCAAGAATGGTATAAAAGTCATCTTTGATGGGCCAGAAAATAGAGCATCTGTGCCTTTTAATCTAGGGCCACAATTATGCCTTTTTTCTGAGCAAGGTCAATGGAAGATCCTCACCAAGTACACTGTGATCAAGATAAAATAATTATTGTGGATGCTTCATTGACATGTCTGCGTGCCTTCTCATCGCCACTTGACTGTGTCCATGCCCCTTGCCACCTTAAGTCAGGCAAGATCCCCTCTTATCCTCCTTAGTCCATGATAGGCTGTCCGTGACATACCATAAACTCCCCTTCGGAGTCCCATGTATGTAGACACGTTTATTAATGTATTTGGTAATTTACTTATTGAGTCTCGGGAGGATAGCTTAGGGGCAACGTACTCGCCTTAGGAACAAGACGACACAGAGACACACAGGTTTGATCCCCGGGTGAAACCCCTGGGTATTAAGCACGTTATAAATAACCAATCATATCATATCATTTGTTAATGGATTCCCATTGTATGAATATCTGCCTGTAAAGAATTTAAAAACAAACAGTGTTTTTATATTTCTGTTTGGGGACAGAACTGTTGGGAATCAAAAAACAGAAATATACAATAGACAACAATTATGCAAGCATGATATTTTAATTTTGCGATAAAAACTGTGGGTTCCGATAGAATCTGCCTGCTTTATACGCCAAGAAAAATCAGGCAGATTCCATAGGAATTAATTTAAAATGCTTCCTGTCATGCGTAAATGGCAGGTAGCTTTTTTCTCAATGTGCACTATGAAGTGCAAAGCGAAGGTGTAAATGTGAAGCAAATGAGTATGGTTGTAGTTTTGTTTCCACATCTGGAATATAAGACTACAAGTAACTAATAATAAAATGCAAGATAATGTGCACCTGCTAAATTTATTTTGTTAACAACTGTACTGTTAGGAGTTGAAGGCACATGACAAGAAAATGTGTGATAACGTCAACTGCCTTTACAAATTGTGTGGCATGGAATCATTTCCTACTATTTATGAAGCTAATACACGTTGAATTCCCACATGAAAGAATGTTTTATTATACTAATTGTCTCTTCTAGTAGACTTTCAATTTTGGCCTACGTAATTACAAAATATGATATGACCTTCTTGGTCTGAGGTAGAACACATTGCACTTAGTTCAGATATGCTGTCATTACAAACTGTTTTAGTCATGTGCTTTGTATTATGTCTGATGTTGGGCACATTGCACTTTGTTGAGAGATGCATTGCTGCTACCATGTGCACTGTATCTATGTGATTGATGTATGACGAATTGTGTCTTTTATATTCCTATTGTATATGTGTTTTTGCAAATGCTATGACTCTAATTTCCACATTTCTTGATAAGTGTACATTTCATTGCAATTATTACAGATACACATGTTTTGAATCTAACCTTCATACACACATCTGTGCTTTGCTAGTGTATTGCAGCCCCTGTGTTGAAGGTTGTAAATGAGGCACACCTATCCTTTTGGTATATTACATAGTGTTTTTTAGGCATTGTGAGATATGCAAACATGGTCCAAGTTAGCATGGAAAATGTACGTGATTCTGCAGAGACTAAGGGGGTCATTCATAGAATTTAGCGCACAAGTGGCGCACGCGGCTGGCACACAGTGTGCGCGTGCGAATCCCTGCGCCAGCCGCGTGCGCCAAAATACATTTCTGCGCACAGCGTATTCATGGATTCCAGCCACCAAAACCAGCCGTGGCGCACAGTGGCGCAGCGACCCTGCAGCAGCGCCAGTTACGCCCCCAAGAACGCCCCTTGCGCAGGGAAAAGGCATCAAATCCCCAATCCAGCGCAAAGGGCTGCGCTAACCCTGTACCAGCACGGCAAGGGGGGTACGTGTATCACTGGGGTGCACGGGAAGTACCTCACGTTATTTCAGCTGGGTAGGTGTATTTCAGGGGTGCGTGGGAAGTTCCACACGCGATTCCATCAGGGTACGTGTACATCAGGGGTGCGCGGGAAGTTTCACATGTGAATTCAGCAGGGTACGTGTATATCAGGGGTGTGAAGGAAGTTACACACGCGATTCCATCAGGGTATGTGTACATCAGGGGTGCGCGGGAAGTTTCACACGTGAATTCAGCAGGGTACGTGTATATCAGGGGTGCGCTGGAAGTTCCACACGCGAATGTCCTGGGTACGTGTATTTCGGGGTGCGCGGAAACTTACACACGTGAATTCAGCAGGGTACCTGTATTACTGGGGTGCGCGGGAAGTTTCACATGCGATTGGCCCTGTGCGAGCGTGGTACGTGTATTTCAGTGGTGCGCGGGAAGTTTCACGCGCGATTCCATCAGGGTACGTGTATATCAGGGGTGCGCTGGAAGTTCCACACGCAAATGTCCTGGGTACGTGTATCTTGGGGTGCGCGGGAAGTTTCACACGCGATATCAGCAGGGTACGTGTATTTCAGGGCTGCGCTGGAAGTTCCACACGCGAATGTCCTGGGTACGTGTATCTTGGGGTGCGCGGGAAGTTTCACACTTGAATGTCCTGGGTACGTGTATCTTGGGGTGGGCGGGAAGTTTCACACGCGATATCAGCAGGGTACGTGTATTTCAGGGTGCGCTGGAAGTTCCACACGCGAATGTCCTGGGTACGTGTATCTTGGGGTGCGCGGGAAGTTTCACACGCGAATGTCCTGGGTACGTGTATCTTGGGGTGCACGGGAAGTTTCACACGCGAATGTCCTGGGTACGTGTATCTTGGGGTGAGCGGGAAGTTTTACACGCGATATCAGCAGGGTACGTGTATTTCAGGGGTTCCGTGGAGTACTGCACGTGAATTGGCCGTGTGGGTCCTCCCAGGTATTCGCTCCACAACCTCCACGGCCCCTGCAGGCAGCCCACACCATGGGGGACTAGCCTGCACCCCCACTCACGCCCCCAGCACCCCCACCCCCCAGCACTGTGGGGCACCCTCCACCAGGCCCCCAACTCATGTCCCCCTGCACCCACACCCCCCCAGCACTGTGGGGCACCCTCCACCAGGCCCCCAACTCATGTTCCCCTGCACCCCCACCCCCCAGCACTGTGGGGCACCTGCCAGCAGGCCCCCAACTCATGTTCCCCTGCACCCCCACCCCCCAGCACTGTGGGGCACCTGCCAGCAGGCCCCCACTCATGTCCAACTCATGTCCCCCTGCACCCCCACCCCCCAGCACTGTGGGGCACCCTCCACCAGGCCCCCAACTCATGTTCCCCTGCACCCCCACCCCCCAGCACTGTGGGGCACCCTCCACCAGGCCCCCAACTCATGTTCCCCTGCACCCCAACCCCCCAGCACTGTGGGGCACCCTCCACCAGGCCCCCACTCATGTCCAACTCATGTCCCCCTGCACCCCCACCCCCCAGCACTGTGGGGCACCCTCAACCAGGCCCCCAACTCATGTTCCCCTGCACCCCCACCCCCCAGCACTGTGGGGTACAATCCACCAGGCCCCCAACTCATGTTCCCCTGCACCCCCACCCCCCAGCACTGTGGGGCACCTGCCAGCAGGCCGCCAACATATGTTACCCTGCACCCCCACCCCCCAGCACTGTGGAGCACCTGCCAGCAGGCCCCCACTCATGTCCAACTCATGTTCCCCTGCACCCCCACCCCCCAGCACTGTGGGGCACCTTCCACCAGGCCCCCAACTCATGTTCCCCTGCACCCCCACCCCCCAGCACTGTGGGGCACCCTCCACCAGGCCCCCAACTCATGTTCCCCTGCACCCCCACCCCCCAGCACTGAGGGGCACCCTCAACCAGGCCCCCAACTCATGTTCCCCCGCATCCCCACCCCCCAGCACTGTGGGGCACCTGCCAGCAGGCCCCCAACTCATGTCCCCCTGCACCCCCACACCCCAGCACTGTGGGGCACCTGCCAGCAGGCCCCCAACTCATGTCCTCCTGCACCCCCACCCCCAAGCACTGTGGGGCACCCTCCACCAGGCCCCAACTCATGTTCCCCAGCCAACATGTCATCACAATCTAGATCCCTGGTCCTTATGGTCAGCCTCCAAATGCCAAACACCCACCTGAGTATTGCATCCACCCACTTAGAAATGGCAATAACATGATAGAACCCCAATTGCAAGTTTGGAAATGAACACATGTCCCTCACATACACCCAATGGGTGTCAGTGAATCTCAAAACCCATATCATGATATGCATGAAACCAATGAGATGATACTACACATTGAAGTTTGAACAAAAAATATGTATTAAAGGAAACTTAAATTGAACCAAAAATAAAAAAACAGAAATGGGAATTTAAAAAAATAAAAAGCAGCATGTCTGTGAAATAATGCAAAAACAAAAATCATAATCCAAAGGAATGGTGTCCAAAGTCACAGTCCACAAAAGAAAATCCAATGGAAAATTATAATTGAAAGCCATTGCTCCATGGGTAAATTGTAAAAAAAAATAAAATCCAACAGTCAACTATAAACAGATGAACAAGCCAGGGTCCATGATCCCAACAGAAGAAATGAAACCTATCTAATAACACTACCTAATAAAAGAAAACTATATACAAAAATATGGCCCATTGTCCAAAAGGTCCAAAAAAAATGCAAAACCAAAGGAAACCTAACACTAACTACAGAACTATTTACAAGGGCAGCGGGCTAGTCCGACGGCTCACTTTTGGCTGTCCCGGGCCAGGGCATCATCGAACTCCTGCTCAATGTCCCGGAGGCGGTCCTCCTCCATGGCCCTGAGGGTCCGCAGGGCCGTCGACGTGTCCACCTCCAAGCCCCTGCGGATTGCCTCGAGGCACGCGGCCCGCCTCAGGGCCCTCCGCATGGAGTTTTCTGACCTGACCATCGTGAGCCGTGCCTCTTCCGCCCGCTGCCGCTCCGCATCTATGGCATGGCCCAACCGCTGCCCCACGGAAGACACTTTCTGTCCTGGGTCCTCCTGCCCTCCGGCCGATGCCTGCCCCTCCGATGTCGAAGGCCCTGAGCCATCATGGCTCCCACCACGTTGCTGCTGCTGCTGTGCCTCTGTCCGTGCACTGCCTCCTGCAGCCTGCACATCCTCCGCTGGCTGGGGTGCAGTCGTTGATGTGGCCACCCCTGCTGGACGTCCGACTCCCGACTGTGGCAGGGATGCCTCCTCCACCAGCCTGGCCGCACCGTCAGAGGCAGCTCCACAGGGCACCCAGGTGACTGATGGGTGGGAAGATGGCACGGAGGACGACTGGCGCATAGGGGGTTCAGTTGAGGAGGGGGTCGTAGCAAGCCCCATCAAACGGAGGAATCCGGCCTGGGTGACCTGTCCCAGTAGGCCGACGCGGTCGATGAGCCATTCGAGATGACGTGCAGTCTCCTCATGAAAAGACTGCAGGTCACCTCGCATGGCCCGTTGACGCAACGCCACACCAGTCAGGACAGGCTCAACCCGGACCCGGATAGCCACGTCCGCAGGCAGAGGAAGGCCAGTTGTCGTGAGCTCATCCCCTGCCTGAAAACGGTTCTGGACGTAGGCATCCCTGCTGGTGCAAGATGATGCAGGGACAGGATTGCACACAGGCACCTCTGCGGCGGCCTGTGCTGCCTCCTGTCCCTGGTCCTGCACTGCACCACTAGCACCAGTGGAATCCCCACCTCCAGACCCCGTCTCTGTTGCTTGCACGGCCTCCTCCTCCACCAAACCCCCCACCAACCTGGATGACTCCGTGCCATCTTCCCCTGTTGGGCCCTGTGGGGTCCCAGCTGCCCCTTCTGCTGCCGAGGAGTCCAACTTCAACCTCCGCCTCTTGGACCTCCCCCTGGCAGCTGCGGCCTGGGATGCGGCACCGGACTCCTCTCTCCCTCCTCTCTCCCCAACGAGATCACAACCTGGGAGGGGAGCCGGGCCTTGCGTCTCCGGCTGGCGGTGGGATCCCTGCCGCTGTGCTCCACAGCACCTTCTCCACCCTCTTCATCAGTTGACGCTGCAGACAGGGAGAAATAAAACACAGGCATCAGGGCACTGTACAATGGACACATACACACATGACAGTTGTACATGAGTGGCATTGGCAAACCTCAGACATGCCATCACAATCCCCAACACACATTTCATTTCAACTTGCACACATGAGCCATACCACAGCCATATCGCAACTGCCAGCACCATCCATACACATACAACAGCATGAGCAGGCAATGGTGAGCCAGACATCACATGCAACACAGGGGGTGCACTACACATGTACACACACCACCACACTTGCATGCATGTGTACACCTCTGCCAAGTGTCGCAGTGTTCAGATGGGCATCCATGTCACATCTGCCAATCAGGCTTCCACATCCCGCTGTCACATGCATCCATGTTGCATCACTGTTGCACCCTTGTCAAATACACACACATGCACATGTACACAGTGCTGATACATGCAGCTGAAAACAACATACATGCGTGACATCAAGAACATGTCTACTTACATACACATTCATCCAAACATGTGTGCCCACACAACTGCATTTGGCATGCAAGCCTACACACACAAGCACCATCCATGTCTCACACATTACAGCCCTCGCATGTGTTAGCCTCACGGCCCTGTACATCCCCACCCATACTCAACCCCATACAAACACATGTGCAACCTGCACACTACTGAAACATCACCACACGCACAGCTCACAATCAGGATGCATGTACACTTACCGCTCGACTCCAGACGGGTCTTCCTCTCAAGGACCTGGACGTGGAGCGCTGGGGATATGCATTCCAGGACCCTCATCTGATCTTCCAACAAGTGGCCCCGGCGCCCCTTAGCATCCGCTGCCTTCAAGAGGGGCCGGGCCTTGTTCAGGGTCCTGGACCTGAAGTTCTCCCAGCGCTTCTTGACATGTTGGAAGTCGTGGACTGCCACCCCCTCCGCGTTGATGGCAGTCACGATGTCTGTCCAGATCCGAGTCCGTCCTTCCTTGTCGGCGCGGGAACTTCCGAAGAGGGCATCATACTGCCCCAGGACAGTGGTGCCAGATGTTGCAGTGCCCGACATGACAACCCCAGAGGCAGGAGTGGGTGGGCAACTGGGTCCTGGGGCTGGGTTGTGGAGCGATGGAATCCCAGTCGGGAGTCTTCGGTTCCAGCAGGGGTGGTCACAGCAACAGCACCCCTGGCTGATGTGCAGGCAGCAAATGGCAGGGCACGTGGGCAGCAGGCAGTCAGGCAGCAGCAGATGGCAGGTGAGAGCATGCTCGGGGCTCTGGGGGGCAGTAATTCGGCCTTCTGGGCAGGAGCGTGGTCTTCCGTGTGCTTACGCGTGGCCAGCTTGATACGGAGTGATTTGGCACGTGAAAATTCTGCACGTCAGCGTGTAATTCGAGGAAAGGCCCTTAGAGCGTAAGCGCGTCTGCACGCATACGCAATTTCATTGGACAGAAGGCGCCTCAAGCGCAAGCGCCCCTGTGACGTGATACGCGCAGGCCTGCATGGGCATTTCAGCACACGTGAAAAACTGCACGTCCGCGTGTATTCCGAGGAAAGGGCCCATGCGCGTAAGTGACGTGATGCGCACGGGCGTTTCCCTCAGCACGGGTTAAAGGTGAGCGGGCCCAGCAGTTCGCTGTACGTGCCTTTCGTGGAGACCGACGTGTGTTGCTGCTTCCTGTTGTTTCGCGCACCATCACAACTTCACAGCTATCAATGACGTATCTCTTCTTTTGGCGGGGGTATTGGCTATGACATTTTTGATGTCATAGTAGCCTGCGTGTCCCACGCGTACGCGTTATTCGTGTTACTGGGTGCCACCGCGTACTGCGGGAGGTTGAATCCACGCACGTAGGCTGCAGGGTTGCGTGCACGGTTTTACTGCAGTTTTGGGGTGCCTGAGCGTTGCATGACCCGTCACTACATCACCGGGGTCACATACAGCCTTGCAGGTGCAGGGGGGCTGTTAACATTTTGCTTCCCACCCCCTTCACCCCAACTGCCCAGGTCAATTGTGGTGTACACCTCCTATTGGCACCATTCCATCTGTGCCGGCACTACTACATCTGTGCCATGGTTGGGAGGCCACCAAAGGTGAGGGGTGCCTCAGCTGGGCGTACTCCTCTTGGCGGGCGTGGTCGGGGACGTGGCCGTGGTAACCAGGGAGTAGGGGGACTCCAGGGTGTCCAGGGCGGCCACAGAGGGGGAAGAGGCAGGGGTGCGCCACTTGAGCACAATGTTGTGCCATGTGTCGTTGCAGTCATGCCACCACCCCCTGTGGTTGCGGGGGATGCAGCTTCTGCATCTGGCACTGGCGCCCGTGTGACCCGGCAGTCCGTTCCATCGACTGCCACGGGCCCAAGGGTAGTGATAGCTGCAGGTGCAGCTGTGGAAACCGCCACCCAGGCTCAGGGTCTACCAGCGCAGGCTGCGTTGGCACTTGAGGAGCCCTTGGTAGATCTCCAACAGGCCAGGAGGGAAACCATAGGGGCAGGCCGGGCTGTTCAGACCAAGACACATGTCCCTGGGGCAGTCATGTCATCTGCTGCCCCGAACAGCCGGGTGTTGGCAAGTGCAGGGGCAGATGCACCCAACAACACCCCGGTGGTGAGTCTGCCAACCAGGAATGCTGCGGTCAATGACCCTGCCACAACTGATGTTGCTGCGCAGGGTCCATTAGAGGGCACCCAGCTGCCACTGACACAAGTCAGGCCTTTGGTCGTCCCTCCACCTGCCACTCCCTCGGCTCAATCCACCGAACCCACTGGCCATACTGATCAGGGCGGCATAAGCCAGCTAGGGTCTGCGCCACAGTCCAAGAGGAGGAAGGTTGCACCTGCAGCACAGGCTGGGACCCCACTCACAGCCCCGACCTCCTGCACGTCGACGAAGAAGCCTTTATGCAAGCAGGAACTGGACTTCCTCGTGGACTATGTGCGGGGCCACAGCCGTGACATGCTAGTGTGTGCCAATAGTCAGACTACGGCTGCCCAACGTGACACCCACTGGAAGCATGTTGCGGAACATGTCAGTTCATTCGGCCATGAGGTGCGCACGGCGCAAGAGTGCAAAAAGCGTTGGAATGACATCAAACGCAGCACTAAGGCTAAGCGTGCCTCTAATTACAACTTGACTCTGGTGACTGGCGGTGGGCCTGCACCAGAGGAGGAAGAGCTCACTCCGCATGAGGCACTCGTTGCGGAGTTCATACCACCTGAATTGGTCGAAGGAGTGGGAGAGATGCTGGACTTTGATGCCCAGTCCAGTGAGTGTTGATGCGTGTTTGTTGAGGACGTGTGTGTTTCACTTGTGGGATGTGTTGTGCATGATTGCCACTACATGTGACGTGTACATGGTTCTGATGTGTAAGTAGTTCCACCTTTGCACTGGTCTGCTTCAATCTTGCCAATGTGTACTTTCTTGTTCATGCGTCCTGTGTAGATGCTAACTTCCAGCGCAGAATCTGCCAGACATATGCCGTGTGGTACAGCCTTAGTACTTGATGCAGGGTATCTCACTTGTACTGTGCATTGGTCAGATGTCCCGCAGGGACATGAGTGCCCATTCATGCTCCATGTGCATTGCACGCATGCCCCTATGTGTCCTTGACTGGATGATCACTGTAATACAAATCCTTGGTTACATACATTGCATGGCATCTCATCAGCCTTCCCATGTCAACGGTGGCTCAGTACTGCGTTGCACACCTGTTTAGGGTCTGACAATCTGTGTGGCTCACAGGCCTCAGCCTGTTCAAAGGCCAATTACTCTGTCCAACTGTTGTTGTGTCTTCTTCACACATGGGCGGCATCCAGAGTTTTCATCATGTGTCCTGCTTACTGTCCCATCATCATTTGCAGTGTTGTCACTTGAATCACATTAAGCTGTTGATGCCAGTCAACACTGCCTGTCAATACACAGGTGTATGGTCAGCCTTTTGATAACATGCTAGGCATCCCTGCTTTGGTACTGGGGTGGAGGGGTGCTTGGCTTCTAGATATGGTACACATTGAATGCACAATGCACGTGATGCCTGAATTTCACATTGCACTGCCTTCACATTTCCTGGCACACACCATGGAGTCCTTGTACATGTAGGTAGTGAGTTGCGTACACATTTTCTGCACTGCATAGACCCACTTCCATGGAAACTGCCACCTTTCAACAGGTCTGATCACAGAAGCAATTCAAAGTTGACCCAGCATGCATGCCAGGTTATATGTTGTGTGTCACATGTCTGCCTGATGCATTTGCTGCCGGTGTGTGTGTGTGTTGTGTGCTTCTGACATGTGTAGTGACCTTTTTTCTCTCTATTTTTCAGGTGATGATGCAATGGAGGCGGAGGATGGTGTTGTCATGCCAGACACAGGGTTGTTAACACTACATCAACCCGGCACTAGTGGGGGTCGTGGGGTGGTAGGCCACGAAAACCCCCAAGTGCTACAGTCCATCTTGTCTCTGGCTGCCTATGAGTCCAGCCTTGATGACGACTCTGACGTCCATATTGAGTTGGATGAGCATCAAGTCCAAGTGTCAGGGGTGAGTGATTCTGATGTGGACACTCCTCTGTCTGCGACACCTGCACTGAGGGATCAGACAGTCTTGGTTCCTCTGCCCGTGGTGGATCGGGATGCAGGGTCACCCTCCACACCAGTCACTGATGTGCCTGGGACATCACGTCGACGGGGGCATGTAGTCGTGCAGCCGCGGGCGGTGCCAACACAGCGAGGACCCCCTGTCCTTGGGTCCCGCAGGGGTCAAGCCCGGCAACGCGGTAGCCGCGCGCAACCGCAGTATACTGAGTGGGAGCAAGACATGACTGCCAATTCAGAACGGCCGGGGGCAGCAATGGAGAACATCGCTGAGAGCATGGAGCGTGTGGCCCGATCTGTGCTCCCCCATGCTAGGCAGGTGCTTCTCCAGCAGCAGGCGGCACGGTCCACGGCCCGCTCGCTCAGGCTGGGCATGGCGGCCTCAGACAGGGCACGCCAGGCTGAAATGTCATCTCTGCGTCAAGCAATTGCTGCTCACGCAGAGGCGCACATGGATGCCCTGAGGGAGGAGTATGCTTCCCTCAAATCCACTCTGGGTGTCCTTATGATGTCCCAGAGGCAGCGGGCAGAGGAGAGGTTTGCACAGCTTGAGCGTACCATCTCGGCTGAGCTACAGGCTTGCCGGGAGGTGCAGCGGTTGTCCAGCCAGGCCTTGCAGGAGGAACTCCGTGTTACACGTGCTACCTTGCAAGAGGAAGCACGTGTATCACGTGAGGTTCTGCATGCAGACCTACGTCACATCGCCACACAGAACCAGGCTCACTCGTCCGGCAGACTTGCTGCCGACGAGGGGCAAGCTGCGGCTAGGCATGGCCAGGCTACTGTGCCACGTCCTCCTTTCCAGTATGAGCCAGACTTGGACGACCATCTATCTCCCACATAGGTCGGGCTGTGCAGGCGTTGAGCCCATGGAGGTTTTTTTTTGGCTCAGCATCATCGCATGTGGATGTTGAGCAGCACCCTGTACCTCCCCCCTCCTGGGTGCCTCCCCTCCCCCCCGGGTCGTATGTGACCATTTTTGATTTTTCTTTTAGTTTAGTTAGTTAAGTTTCTGTTTGATAGTTAGTTTAATTTGGTAATATAGGTTTTCCATAGTTAGGGTAATTAGTTAATATAGCTTAAAATTGCTTGTCTATTGTGCTTTCATGTGACGGTGTGGTGCTTTGTGGCTTTTGAAGGCATCCACTGTCTGTTCCAGATGGGCCCTTCAGGCTTGTCTTGTGTATGTGTTTGCTGCTTGGGGTCCTTGACTCACATATGCCACTCCTGCCTCCCTTATCCATGGGCTCGCAAGGATGGTTCGGTGTCACAACCTATTACACAAGGGCTTTGGACTGTCATATCTGTGGCATGTCTGGTGCTGTGTGACTTGTGTTTACACCCCTAGTGGGGATGATTTTGGTGTTATTGTCCAGTGTTCAGCTTTTGCTAGATGGGGTGTTTCATGATTAATGTGTAAATTCATTGCTATGCATTGTGTAGTATGTTTCTTATCTTTACTGTACACGTGCTTGTTGCAATTCATGCCGTAGATAGTGTTCGACACTTTGGATGTGAAAGACGGACTGATGGTGTGATTTCTGATGTAACTCTCTGACATGGTCAAGTAATGAGATGCCTGAAGAGACACACACAGATGACTTTAAAGCATTAATCATGTGTTTCATGCCCTTTCTGCAGGGGGATGAGCCTCCAGAGCACCTTTGCCAGCAGACATGGCCCAATGGACGTCGGAATTCTGGACACGTTTGCTGGTGCCCACATGCACATGTGTGCACAAGCAGAGGCACAGGGATTGCAGACCTACATCCTAGAACTGCTGACGTGTTCCAAGGAACTTCAGGCAAGGTGAGCAGCACAGGGGGGCCACAACACAGCAAAGCTTGCACCAGGCGAGTTGCACATGCAGGCTTAGTCACAGCACTGAGGGTGAGCTCGGACGAATATTGGTGTTGAAGCACACAGTGCAGCTCAGATGTGTTGGTGGACTGATGGCTGTTGATTGTAAGGTTGTCTGGGACACCTGCAGGGGCAGTGGCACATACCCTCCGGTACACCAAGGTCCATTGAGGCACTTGTATCAACCATGTAGCCTTCCGAGACATGGAAAGGGGCAGCTCACAGGGACATACAGCAAGGGACATACTTGGGTGCAGTGCATTTTATTTCCATGTACATTTTGATAAATGCACTGCCAACTTTGTTTCGGTCATGGTGGTACACAACTTGCTCTGAAGCCATGCCTTGCTATATGGGTCTGTCTGCTTACCCAGGGAACATTGCATGTAGTGTGAATTGTGACACATTGGTGTTCCATTTGCCACGCACCCACCGGCGGCTGACTTACTGCATTGACTGTGTATGACACATCACAGGGGTAATGTTATATATGGGTACAAAGCATCTACACCAGATTGTCTGTTTGTAGAGTAGTTTGTTGCTATGGGGCATGTTTGGTGGTGTGTTTTTGTGTAATGGGCACGTACAGGTTGTTGACTGTGGCTCTCTTTGCAGCATTGCAGTGCTCCTGTAACCGGACCTGAGAGTGCGCAGGCAGGAGGCCAGCACTCAAAACCAGAGTTAAGTGTCGTGTTGTTTTTCTTTCAAACTGCTCTGCTTAGGCTTGCTGGGCGGTGCACTAATGCATGGATGAATGTGTAATTCAATTTGGTATGCTATTCCCCCTAATGAACCGGAATCCTATGCAATTTTGAACCCTGTACCCTCTACCCGGTGTTCCTGCTTCCCGTACCTATCCAAGCAACGCTCCCTAACCGTCTTTCCCCGCTGGGGTTGTGGATGCCTGTGTAAGCCCCAAACTTGCAGGCGCCAAAACCCTAGAGGGGCTGGTTGGTTCATGCCACTCCTAAGCCTGGACTACAGAAGGCCATGACAATGATGTCCAAGTTTGTTTGGATTGTGTATGTGTTCTTGCAGGTAGTACATTTTCGTGCATTCCCAACTTTCATGTGTCATTCCTCCTCCCCTCTCCTGCCACTCATTCCAGTTATCCAGTGTGCCAACACCTGTCCCGACTGCATATCCCTGACCCTCCTTCCCCACCAGGGTCTCAGGGGCCTGTGTGAGTTTGACCTTGCAGGCACCCGGGACACGGTGGAGGTGGTTGTTTCGTGACACTCCCGCGCCTGTACACGGGACCTGTAACAGTACACATCCGTTCATGGTGCATCATTCTATGTTATGTACCACACATGGTTCACATCCTGTTGTGACATTGTTTTACTGTGCTACCTTGGTTGTTACATCATTTTGGTAGTACTTGGCCTTTGTGAGGTACTTCTACGTCAAGTCATCTACTGGAGGGTGTTCTGGTTCGTTTTTCTGGCTTGGATTTTGTGATTTTGGAAATGAGTGTAGACTCTGAGGGTGCAGGCACCTTTTTACACACAAGGTGGGAGATGGTGACGAAGGGGAAAGGTGATCCTGTGGCCAGGTGGAATTGAGGGTTGAAGGCTCCATGACCCAGGTGCAGTTGTTCAGTGGGTCATGGTCATTTGTGAGGGAGGGGGGGTTGTTGTTGATAGTTGCCTTGCCCTGCAGTGTGATGGGAACCCTGACATTGTAATGGTGGTATCCTATGTACATGTTGTGTTCTGCTGATCAATGCCTGTTCATGTGTTGTGTTTACCTTTTAGGTGCAAGGGGATAGTTGTGGTTTGACATGCTGGGGTGTACACATGGTTAATGTTCACATGTGATGTGTAGAGGACACTGATGGTCACTTGATTGCTCATGCATATGTTGAGTGCATGTCCTTACTGACCCACACACTTGCACTCTGTTGCACTACATGTACAACCACCCTTGCATATCCACGTGTACACTGTTTGCCTTCTGGTGCCCACTGTGTCCCTGCAGCACATGTTCTGTGACCAATTATGGATTCTGTACATGCCTAATTTGCTTTTTGATGTGGTCTGTCACTTAGATGTGATGCTCAGGGTGTGCATCACACACAATGGCTGTTCACTGTGCTGTGCGCTGAGCAGTGTGTTGCAGGAGTTGGACACAGCACACAGAAGCTGCAGTGTTGATTTTGCAATGCACAATGTGCATGTTGACAGGCATTCATTGTTATCTTACGTCTTTAACTCTTGTAATGCTTTTGGACATGACTTATTTTGGGTGGGAGGTTGTTGGTCAGTCATTTCATCTGATTCCATGTCAGGCATCATTGTCTGATGCCACTGTACATTTTGGACATGGCAATGTGTACCTTATTGTTACTGTGTTGGTGAATGGGTATTGCTTGCCATGTCATGTTGTGCTTTGGGAGGGTTTGAGTGACATAACAGTGATGGCCATGGCATGTTTTGCAGGTGTGTGTGATTCACACCTTGCATGTCAGGGTCATCCGCTTCTCAAAGCAACTAGCTGGGGGTAGATCTCTCTCCGCGGCAGGGGCCTCCCTCTGGAACAGCCTTCCTGCCTCACTGGATCTTGAGGAGAACCATCTCCAGTTCGGGAAGCACCTCAAGACCTTCCTCTTTGCTTCTGCTTTCTCTCTGCCTCTCCCTTGCAAAATTCTTCACTGGAACTGCACTGGATCTGCAACTGGGCCACTCTCACCGACCTCGGTCCCTGGCCCAGCCACTCTCCACTTGCACTGCCTCACTGGCAACCCCTGCACTGCGGGACTGTCTCTCTATCCCTACAGCCCCCCCCCTTCCCAGCACTTGTCTGCACTTACCTTTGCAGTTGCCACCAGCTGGCCTATGTATTTGTTTTTTAGTCTACTTACCCTGTACTGCACTCCCCCCCTCCCCTTCCCCTTGCACTTTTTCCTTCCCCCCCTGCACTTGCACAATCTAAATGACACCTGGCCTAGTAGTATCGTTGTCTGTCTTCCCTTCTTCCCCCCTCCCTGCCTCATCGCACCTTGAAATACTTGTGTATAGGCCATATCATGTCATGTCATATGTGTGCCTTTTGGTCACACAGGATAGCTTGTTTTTAAGTAGCTAGGGATGCAGACAATGTGTCACTTCCATGGCAACTATCTCAGGGTGGTAGGGTTGTGACAGTTGACTGTCTCTTTGTCATCATCGATTGTCACCTAGTATGTGCCAGGCCTGTGTGCACTCCGCAGGGGTGGGAGTTTAGGTGAAAAATGTGTCCACGAGCTGGGTCCGGGCTTCCTCGCCACGTGCCCTGTCCCCTCCCATGGGCAGCGCCTGTGCCTGTGGTTGGGGATGTGGGGGCACCACCATGTCCACCGGTACGCCCTGCCGTGTTGCAACATTGTGCAGGACACATGCTGCCACAATGATCCTGCACACTACTGGTGGTGCATAGAGTAGCTGTCCACCAGAGCAGTCAAGGGAGCGGAAACGTGACTTGAGCACTTCGAATGTGCGCTCCACTATGGCCCTGGTTGCAATATGGGCGTCGTTGTATCTTACCTGGGGTGGTGTGGTGGGGTTCCAGATTGGCGTTATCATGTGGTTGCTCAGAGGGTAGCCACTGTCCCCTGGGGAGGTGTAAATGGTTGTGATTATTGGGGTTTGTGTATTTGTGTGTGTGTGTGTGACATGCGTGCATGTGCAAGGGCATTTGTACTCACCTAGGAGCCAGGTGTCGCCATGCTGCCCAGCTTCCAGGGCCCGGCTCAGGGCGGACATTCTGTATATGAAACTGTCATGGGTGGAGCCAGGGTAGTTTGCATAGACAGAGGTGATGATTCCCTTTGCATCGCATACCACCTGTACATTGATGGAATGCCAGTGCTTGCGGTTTTCGGTAGATGTGCTCAGTGGCCCTAGGTGGGCGTAGGGCCACATGGGTGCAATCTATGGCACTGATCACTTTGGGGAAGTGTGCCACCCTGAAAAAATCCAGGACAACGGCCTGCCTTTCTGCGGGTGTTCTGGGCATGTATATGTGCCTGCGGACTGAGGGGCGCGCTGTCATGACATTGAGCACCTTCTCCAAGGGGCTCAATGCTTGGGAGCAAAGGGTGGGGGATGTAAGGTCATCTTCCCACTCCCTGACCAGGTCTAGGATGATATGGGGTGGAAACCTATACCTGCTGTAGACCTGGTCGTCAGACATCCCAAAAAGGCTTGTCCGTGGTGTGAAAATGCGTGCCCTGGCTATTCTCCTACTCCTGCGGTGTCCCACGATCAGTGCTGCGACAAATGGGGCATTCATCGTAGCTGTATATACGTGTTTGTTGTTTGCGCGCACTTTTATACTGTGCGCGGGGACGCTTCCGCCTGCCTTCGTGTGGCGGACGCATTGACGCCTGTGTGCGTATTTTGCCGTGCGCGGGTTTCCCGTATTCGAATCCATGAATACGGGTTGTTGGCGTGCGTCTGGGCGTTCCGTGTAGTTCCCTGCAGTACTTCCCCAGTTACGCCTTCTTTTTCACGCGTTATTCACCATTCCGCGTGTTACGCCCACTCTTCCGCCCACTTTGGTTGTGTGCGCCGCGCTATGTGCGCTTTTGCTGTCCGCGTAGCACACGCCATGTGTTCCGGCGTGCGCCATGGCAGGATTGGGCGCACGGACAGCGGGAAACATGCGCAGCGTCTTCCTTGTATCGTCTTCCTTGAATCGCACGCATGCGCGTGCGCTGCGTTTCTCACGCTTGCGCTACCTTGCGCCTGCTTGCGCTGCGATTTTCGGCGCACGTTTGCTCCATGAATCGACTCCTAAGTTCTTTAGTTTGGGAACAATTGTAATCAGATACTTTGAATTCATGGTGTGAACGTTTAATTTCAGAGATTGAAAAAGAGACCCCTGATCAATTGCTTGCAGAGGGCACCTTGTTGCACTCGTGTTTAGTTAGCTATTTGACTGAGATGATAAGAAGTTGCAGAAAGACAGTATAATTCGGTTCGGTGCAAAAGTGTGGTTCATTCTGCACAGCATACTGGATATTCGAAGTCATGAAGTAAAAAAAATGCTATGTATCAAAATGAATTAACAGAATTACGTGAAAAAGTGAATCAACTAGAAAGTACCACAGACGGGGAAGGGCTACAGTTGATGTTGGAGGTGTCACAATTACA
Source organism: Ambystoma mexicanum (assembly GCF_040938575.1). Classification (NCBI taxonomy): domain Eukaryota; kingdom Metazoa; phylum Chordata; class Amphibia; order Caudata; family Ambystomatidae; genus Ambystoma; species Ambystoma mexicanum. The sequence continues at coordinate 1,009,527,321 of NC_090924.1, read as the reverse complement.
AATGAATGCTCACCAATATGAAACCGGCAGATTGAATTGGAGGTGAAAGGAAAATAGGCACAGGAGTATTCAGAGTACATTGACCAGTTGAAAGGGGAAATAGTTCAGATTCGGGTTGATATGGATGAGGTCATGTTATAAATGGAATCATTATGTAAAGAAAATAAACATTTGTCACAAGATGTTCAGTGCTTAGAAGATGAGATCACTAATTTGAAGACAGAGCGAAAAAAGTCTTAAAATAATCTCTGATTACAAGGAGCAAGTCACAGAACGGAATGCATTGATCATGAGACTAAAACGGGAGCAATATAGAATTGATACCATTCAGGACACTTTAAAGGCACAAATAGGAGAATTAGAATAACAAAACAGTAGTTTCAGAGGGCACATTTTACATTCACTTTATGATGATTACAAAATATACCTGTGAGTGAGTCTGGGTCATTTCAGGGCCTGGGAGTTCAGCTAACAGCAACACAGTAAGGTAGGCCCAAAACCCAAAGCTAAAAAAAATATCAAGGGGAGCAGTGAAGAGTACACGTTTTGCAAGTAAAAAAAAACAAGTTTTATTACATGCAATTACGGCCGGGAGGATCAGTCAGTTCTGTAGAACTGAAAGCTGGAAGCTATCGACACCCCACGTCACTTTACAGCTTTTAAAGACAAAGGGTCTCATTCAGAATATGGAGGAAGTCATGGCGCTATTTGCGGCATGACTACCTCCCATACCGGTACTGTGTCCGGTTTGGTGAGATGGAGACTTACCGGTCCAGTCCGACCTTGGCGGGACCCGTAAGTCCCCATTCACCAAATCATTCCCCATTCCCATTTGAGCCCCCATAGGGCTCAATGGAAAGGGGGAAGTAGCTAATAACGGTACCGCAATTTACGGTACTGTTATTGGCTCTGATTTCCCTTAGCGTGTCCCTTCCTTAACGCCTGGTAAAACCAGGCGTTAAGGAAGGGACACGCTAAGGGAACTCGTAGTAGGGCCCAAAGGGATTACCGGCACTGATGTGCTTAACGGTGTCCGGTATCCCTTTGCGCCCACCTCGGAATGAGGCCCAAAAACTGCAAACCCTACATTTGCAACATCTATCAAATACAGATGAATCCCACATTTACTATTCTCTATCCATTATACAGAAATCTAAATAAAACCTATATTCTATCGCCCCATTGGTCAGTGAAATGTTCATGCCCCTCCTCAGGTCCAGCCCCCTGCGAATTACCTAATTCTGCAGTAAGCAGAAAATTCCTTGTTCTGATTGGCCAATTGCATTGAGATAACTTGTTGTAACAATAAACCTTTCTCTTTGGTCGAAACAACTTTAGATAATTCGCAATGTGCCTGCCCCTGAGGAAACCCAATCATGAGCTGGTGTGAACAGTGAAATCAACACCCTGCAGCAGCGAAGATGGACACAATACTAATTTCCAATGAGAGCAGACAATTTGGCACCCCAGAACGGTTTCTTTGACTTTGCAGCTGTGCACTTTGGCAGCACCTCCTGCTACTCCCATCTAGAAACATGTTGATTTCCTAGCACAGATCCTTCCATATCTATCTTGGGAACCAGGCAGCTTTATGAAAACACAGATGAAGTGTTTCTCTTGAGGCCTAATTTGTTGCATGTAGTTGCTCTGTTCAGCCTGTCAGTTGTGATTCCAATAGTCTTGCCTTCTCTCAAGGATGGGGGGCAGTATAACCATAACCTAGTTTGATACCTTGGCCAGGTCTTGCCGCTAGACTTTTTTTCACATCGCAACGTGTCCTTCCTTACCATTATAATTATCTAATGTTGGGAACCTGGTGTTACTTATCTCCTGTCTAGAGAATCTGGCTTGCAACAATTACCCATCTCTTTGCAGTGTTTCACCCTTCCGGGAATACAATCTGTTTACATTAATAAAACAGAAGCTCAACAATGTAGTCTTATATCATAAATGACAAACACTCCAAACTCTAATAGGGCCTAGATCATAATCTCCCTGGCTAATGTGACCAATATCCGGTATGCTATTAAAAATAACTGTCTACCGTACTTAATGGTTGTGCCGTGTGGCACTTCAACCACCATTTCTCAAACTAACAAAAGCTTTCTCTAATACAAAAACAACACATTCAATGTTTTCCTAAACACATGCAAGACACAACGTACTTCACTAATGCTGGCTACAAAATGTCCTTGAAATATTCTAGGACTAAACTCTAAGTGTGATGGACAACATCATTGCTTCCCCTCCCTTCACCATTTAATACTTGCTTGTGTGTGCCAGAGCTAAGTATAACCTTCACTTGTGCAGAATTTCTAAAACAAATGGCAAAGATATTGACACTAAAATGATCAGCTCATCCTGCTAATAGAATTTAGGCAACCAGAACTTCCTCTCACATCTGGGATGTTGCACCTGCATACCAACATTGCCAAGGTCAGCGGAGAAAGAATGTGCAGCGCCTTGGTTTGACATAGATAGAGGTACTTTCTGACTCAGAGTGGGGGCTTGCAAATCACTGGGGGGAGAGAGAGCGGTGCAGAAAAGAGCAAATGAGAAGGGAAAATAGTGCACATCTAAATGTGAAATGCACAGAAGCAGAGATTGGGAAATGGGAATGGAACGAGTTCCAGAAAGATCTCACAAGTTTGGTCAAGGAAAGGCGGGGCGCATAGATCCAGCTCAAGTGATGAAGTACTTAAAGAATTTATAACATATTATGAAAGATTCTGATGAGTCAATTGAGGAAGATTTTGATCAGGTCATACAAATGTATCAAACACTTTGTTCCAAAAGAGCAGTATATTCGGTTCCTCCATTGGACAGTCGACCCAACACATGCTGAGTTTTTCCGGGGTTTAATTGATCACCGTATTGTATCATGGGAGAAGAAGTTACGACATATTTTTCACCTTACAAATCAATACAGGAAGCAAAGCGAGCAGTTTATGCATTTTCGGCAGGTCCAGGCGAGTCACCCAGGCAATTTCTACAAACATTAAGAAGGGAGTTTATACGCTTTGATGTCCACAGCAATGTTAATATGAACGATTTCAAGACTACTTTATTTATGGCCTTCATCAGCTGATTGTAGCACAATTAGCACATGCATTCTTCAGTGAAAGAGTATTCTTCGATATTAGATCAGTCCATGAAGATATGGGAGGTCATCATGCACACAGAGAATACAGGAAAAGAGCTGAAAAACAAAAGGAAAGGGGCATTAGTTGGCCCTAAAGTTGCAGAAATTAAGTCAAAGAAGAGTATGGAATTGGACACAGGAAAGCCCTGAAATTACATATCTCAAAGTCAGAAGGAATTTCCATTGCAAGAAGGGGCCCAGCCAGGGTATCTAATGTCACCAGTGCCAGTGTTTCAGGCTACCAAACTTAGGAACACATCCACTTACGTAAGCCCACAGTATTTAGGAAAATCTCCCTGGGTAGGCTTTCAGTAGAGTGTGGCAGAATCAAATAGCAGCCCAGGTCAATCGTCTCACTCATGGACCGTACCAGGAATTGGAAGCTCAAAGTAGGCCTAGTCCTATGACAATGACATATGGGAACAGTAATCAAATACAACCCACACTCCTATGCTCAAGTCACAGTGCAAGGGGGTTATGGACACAGAACAATGCCACATTTTCCCCCTCCCATTTCATGGGAATTCAGGGGGAACATTGACCAAATTCAGTAGTCTGATGGTAACCATGGTAACCAGTGCAGGCCAGGGCAGTTTTAATCAAATCAATATAGGTCTAGAGCACAGAGAGATGACTTTAGGGATCAAGAAAAATTTCAGAGACACAAGTGAGGATGCTTGCAGAGCATGTGGGAAGACTGTGTGCTAGCCAAAGAAATCACTAACAAATGACAAATCAGAACGAGTAACACAAGATTGACAATGCGCATGGAACTAGTAAGTGACTAGTCAGGCAAACACCCCAAATTGAAGAACAGGTACAAAATGACACATCAATAGTTAAACATACAGGAAGAACAGCCACTTTTGAGAAAAAGGTATGCAATGACCTTGGAAATAGAAACAGACACACAAGAAAGGGCTATAGTTCAACCTAGATCTAAACCAACCAATTGATTCCAATCTGGTGTGCGAGGACAGTGTAAGGCAAAGTAAAAACACACATGTTTACACCAACTTGAGTGTTGAACCCAAAGAACAGTGGGAAAGAAAATAAACCAAAAAGAAAATATGCTGCAGATAGAGATGATGAGGATACAAAAAAAATTAAAGCATTACAGTAACGAGGGTGCAGGGTGAGGTCCTCACCACACTTTTAGTTAAAGAGAGAGGGTTCAAATAGATGGGGAGGCCATGGGCCATGATGTGCACAATGATTCGGATGAATCAACAGAAAATACAAATACAAGTACAGATCACATCAGAAATAAATGAAACCGAAGAAAATTAAACCAAAACAGATTAAATGACCAGTGAGGATAGAGTGGATAGAAACAAGTGTGGTGGGGCTCCATTCATTGCCTGATGAATCTAATGCTGTTCATATTTCCACAGATGAAGAAGCTTGTCAAAATGCACATTCACTTGAGTCACCAGAGGAATATTTCATGCCGCAGATGTTCAATGAGGAGCAGTTAACAGGTAAAGTACAAGCGAAAGGTAAGTTCTAAACACAAAGTGTTCCTGTGTTACAGAATGAAGAAGGAACAGCTGAAATAGAGGGAAATCATACAAGGCAAGAGACAATACTGAGAACAATATGAGGGAAACAGACAAGAAGCTGGGTGTGAATTCAAGCAGGTCTATTAAGCAGAGAGGCCAGTCAATAGCCAAGCTTCAGATGGACTTTCAGGTCAGAAAAATAAACAAAGAAGACAGGAAAGTTGGAAATGAAACATTCAAAAAGGTGGGGAGGTATCATTCCACATGCGCCTTTGTTTAGCAAGAAGTCAAGCGGGCTTAAGGAAAATCAGTCCTGAGATCAGTAACAACTCACATTTTTTATGCATACTAGAGGAATGTGAGGATCAATATCATGCCCCCAAGCATAAATGAGGGAAGATACCAACAAAACACTTTAAAGTTAAGACAGATAGAGGACCCTGTGTAAAATTTCAATGGTGAGGAAATATCTGTGGAAGGTGCTACTGAGGTTAATATTTAGGTAGGGAAACGTAAGACAAGAAGTGCTGGTGACGCTAGTTGATGAGACGCCATTCCTATTAGGCAGAAATTGTCAGAAGCTCATGTCACCGCTAATTGATCGGGTAAACTGTGCTCTATGGTCGTTGGCCCAAAAAAACCTGGAGCCTCAAAAAGTAGTAAGCCAGCTTAGTAATGCAAAATAATGCCACACAATTGCCAAATCAGAAAGAGTGATTGAGGTCTATCTTCAGAATGGCTGTGTCCCTAGTGTCACTCTCATTCTCATTCTCATGTGTCAGAAGGAAATGCAGGATAAAACGGAAAATCAATCACTGGAGATTCATTTAAATCCAAGGCAGAAATGGCAAACAAAAGTGGATGAAGACACATGAAGGAAGATGTGAAACCCTGTGACGCCTATGTGTCAGATCATGAAAATGTCATTTAGCTATTGCTGAGATCCACATGAGTGAAGGTGCACATGTATTGGTATCCAGCGATGATTTAGGCATACTGGCCCTTGAACAAGAATGAAGTTTTATCAATGAGTTTAAGCAAATACTTAACAGAAAAGAAATACCAAATTTTACCATAAACAACCAACACATATCCGGACTAGATAACCCTTATCTAGGACACACAATTGTAGGGATGTTCATGCTAAAAATAGAATTAGGATCAAAAAGCATCAATCACAATGTATGTATAGTAAATGGTTCTAAGGCCAACTTCTATCTGGGGAATCATATCATGCACAGGAAGGGCATGGTTCTGGATTTAATGAATCAAAACGTTTGGTCCAGACTGTGTGGAGCACCACAGGAATTTGGAAATAAAAGACAAGCATATTGGTATGCACACATAATGCCATATGCAGTTTGAACTACAGATGAAAAAGGGTGTTACCATTCCTGCTTTCACAAAGCAGTTTACAGTAATATTGAAACCCATAAAGGGACAAAACAATACGGAGTCTGACACATTCATGTATATCAATGAAACCATGAGACAACACGGAATAGAATGTGAATACATAGAAGTTGGGGATAGTAGCATACGGATACTAGTAGATAACAAAGGATGTCGGGAGAGTCACATGGAAGAAGGTACTCCATTAGGGATGTCAATTAAAAAATCATACTACACTGCAGAATTGAACAACACAATCATTGGAAATATCCCAGAAAGTTATGACACTTTACGAGATGAACAGCCTGAGTCTTTAGACTCCAAACCCAAAAGGGTCTTCAGAATACAGTCAGTATATCCTTATGAACCAGAAGATGTGATTTGCCATCTCCAGAATGATTGCATTCTATTTCAGTTGGATGGCAATGAGACAGAAGAAAAACAATGACTTGAGATGGAGGCTGAAGTGCCAAGATATTTGAGAGTGGTGTCTGTCCAAAAAAGATACTGCCACACAATTAGAGGAAAGCACAGAAATTACTCCACTGGAGGATTTTCCAGAATCTTCTAAAATGATAGTGGAACAAATTCAGGCTGCAGATGCATGCACAAATTACTTAAAGAGGGACCAATTGAGGAAAATATGATTAGAATTCAAGGATGTATTTGCCAGAGATGCAGATGATTATGGTCATAATGATCTGCATGCAGCCACATTACCAGAAGGTTATGGTAGGGAACCTGTCTTTGTGTGACAATATAGGCTACCTTTGGCCTGTTTGGAGTCTTTGGAGGAAATCATTAGAAACCTAAAGTCCAGAGGGATCATTAGACCTATTAACAGTACCTCAAATACACCTATATTAGGTGTGTTGATGCCCAACAATCAGTGGAAATGATATGCAGATTTGAGAACTTAATTTACTACTTTGGATTTGACAGCTGGTTATTGGTGCATGTCACTAGCAACGGACATACAAAACCTATTTGCATTTACCTTCCAAGGAAAACAATATGCATTGGAAAGCTTTCCCTTTGGCTATATCAATAGTGGGAGCGAGTTGTGAATCTTTCTGAATAAGGCACTTCCAGCTGCAGCCGAGAGAGGAACTGTGGTTTATGTGGATGAAATCCTGTTTAAGAGTGAGGACATAAAAAGCAATTTTTGTGAACTAAGACATGTTCTCAGCCAATTGCAAAAGGCTGGGACAAAAGTATCAGTGCAGAAGGTTTGTGGTGCAGTAAAATGGTACACATTCTACGAAGTAAAAGGATCAGATCAGGAAATGTAACACAATCCAGAATTACATTGTGGACATTAGAATTACAAGAGTTACCCTTAGGGGTGTAATATGGGCAAAATTACATGATTTTGCATTTGTAGGAACCACAGACAGTACAGAATTGGAAACTGATTTGGTTGAATGGGAACATTCACGACACAAACCATTTGATGAAGAAACATGTAGAAATCTCCCAACATTACATGTGGATGATTGAGCATATCATATGAGTAATGTACCTGAAAATGAGTTAGTGTCAGGAATCAGGAAATGTTGGATATAAAATGATGATATCCCAACAGTGAGCATGCAGATAGGTTTCAGGAATAGTCATGTAGCAGAGATGGCTGCAGTATACAAGGCAATATACACAGCAGTAGAAAACAAGTTAAAAGAAATAGTGATTGTTGCAGAGTCTCACTATGTACGAAATAGCTTTGTGGACTATCGGAATGGAAACTAAGAGGGATGGTCACTTGTGACAAAAAAAACTCAAGCATGGCAAGCTAATTCAGGCCATTGTCAACCTTGTCTTAGAGAAATCCACTGGCAGAAAATAGGGGGACACTCCAAAAAAACACTAGTAGAAGATAAGGAAGGGAAGCTGATCAATTGGCCAAAATTGGGGTGGTAATGGAGAGCTGTTTCCCATTGAACACTTGCTCTGCAAAATGCAGGCAAACATAGTGACACGTTCAAAATCCCGAGGGGTAGACAATCAACCAGTAGTTCAATGACACTCAGGATCAGGATCTGATTAAGGCACAGAAGGAAGAACCAATCGTAGGTATGTTTTATAATCACATGGTAGACGCAGAAAAGAATTCTATTACAGAGGTGGACTGCAAGTGTAGAGAGGAACTGAGAGTGATGATGACAAGTAAACAACAGTTTCAGCTACAAGATGGACTCTTAGTCTAAAAATCCAGTTCAGGCCATGCTCAGTGGGTGGCCCCTGCTTCATTTTGGGGGCTGATATTAGAACATTCCCATGATGCAATAAAAGCGGGCCACAGAGGAACCCAGAAAACATGTAAAATCGTAAGGGATGTGGAATTGTATATGTGGGGGGTGTTTGGTGTGCGCACAGTTCCAACCCAGCTCCACAACACACAGAGCACTGTTAATGAAGAAATGGTGCCCCTACCATGGTCAGATTTGCAAATGGATTTCATTGGCCCAATTCAAAGATCAACATGAGGAAACATGTATATGTTGACAGTTACATGTTTAATGTGAAAATGGTTGGCATACCTGCTCCTGATTGCTGTGCGCAGACTACGGCCACCATATTGGTGATTCACATATTTTCCAGGGTTGTCTCACCCCACAGAATAGAGTCAGATCGTGGGAGTCATTTTACAAGTGCAGTAACGACCAAGATGTGGCATATATTAGGGGTGAAGAAGGCGTTACATATTTCATAACATCAATCCTCCAATGGGGAAGTGGGGAGAAGCAATAGGACAATAATCAATATCCTAATAAAATGTGTGGCTGAAGTGGGGTCCAGCTGGGATTTACCATTACCTTTATTGCTCATGGCCATTACAGCGACATTATCAAAATCTACAAATCTCAGCCCACACAAATCAATCACCGGCAGGAAAATTGTACTTCCACAACATTTGTTGTACTGAACCAATGAGCAAGTCTTGGTAAATGTACCCACAATTCATGAATATGTGGGAGAATTGAGGAAGCATTTGCAACACGCATTTGCATTCATGCAGAGGAATCTAGAAGGAGCAGCTGAATGTGCCAAGTCTTACTTTGACAGAAAATCAACCATTAGAGAATATGAGATAGGTGACTAAGTATATACATTTAATTTTACAAAAGGAAAACATAGAACTCAAAATGTCTGGTCTCCTGGCGTGGCCCATTCAAGGATGTTACCTGCAGTATATAGAATACTAATGAAGTAAGGTGAACTGACTGTGGAACAGTTTGTCCATGTTAATTGAATCAAGCCATTCCACCAAAAACATGAGATAAAAAGAATAGAACAGTCAGATGAAACAAACAAGTACTAAAAGGCATACTGGTTACATCAGGGATAGAGATGTATCATGATTTATGTGAGTACATTGGTTCAAGATAGTTCACAATGGGCAATAATATAGATTTAAACAGAGACAGATTCAACATAGTAGGTAAATAGGAGTGCTTATTGAACATGGAGGAAAGAATTGATGTGTAAAAAAAAACCCTTTAATACAATTGTTAGTGCTCAATCATTTACCGGTCTGTCTCTTTCCTCTGTCCTAGAAATTAGTAACTTGTTTCCCTTCCAAAATGGCTTTGGGAGCCGATGTCCATGCTGGAGTCGGGATGAGGAAACGAGGTGTCCCCAGGATGGGAAAGGGAAGAGCCCCGAGATGGAAAAAGACTGGTGGATGCAGAGGAGAAGACCAGAGGGCCAGGTGGCAGTCCACGCTATGTGGAAAGAAGAAGAGGGCCAAAGACTCTATTGAATTATTTAAAAATGCCATATCAAAGTAACTGTGGATTTGCATGTGTACCCTAAAATAACAGTTTTCACGTGTTGGTGCTCAATACGTTTTTGTAACTAAAGTGAATGATCAAGCTGATGAGATTGCATATATAGAGTGCAAAACTATCAATTATTGTAGCAGTCTTTCTTTGGGCTAGAAGTGAGTCTAATTAACAAAATGTCACAGTACCTAGCCTAATGGTGCATAGCTGAAGTCACAAGGTTAAATAATAAAATTAGTAAAAAGCACAAGATAACAATTTCTTCTTACAGAGCCCCTGATCAGCCGGTACTCCTGGACACTGTCAGCCTTTTTGGCAGCCCTTTTTGGTTCCCATTTTTCAATGGTTTGGTAGGCCCATATTTAGAGAACAGCAGACCAGTGGTTGGTGGTTTATCTCATATGAGGTATCTTTGTGGGAGGCTATTTCTGATCCTCTGACTCTGGGGATTTTTTACTGTTGTGGCCCTGTGTTATTCAGTTTATTACCTGGGCTCCTCGTCTTGGAACTTGGCCTGGTGTTGCCTTCTTACCTGGTCTTTTACCTGTGACTTCTGTGATACCCTTGCGATCCATGGATAGATATGTGTCTATCCAGAGCACCTGGGAATTTTGCCTCTCCCCGGCTGGTGCCAGTGAGGGATATCCGCCTCACTCCACTTTCTGTCCTCAAAGTGGTTGCTTAAAACTTTCATGGAAGGGGCACTGCTCCCTCGATACATGGAGGAGGTCTTCCTTTTCAGTCCTAATATGTGCCAGTCAGATCCTTGGTATATTTCATAGAGTAAGTACTGCGACGAGGAAGAGTAGAAGTGATGAAGATTACTGGTAAATAATCTAAGCATTTCAAATATTGCAGATCTGCAAAGTTTGTGTGTGTTTAGTGGTTTGTGTATGTAAGTGGGTTAATTTTGGACAGATGGGTTAGTGAATGGGGAGATATTTGGGTGGGTGATCAGTGTGTAAATAAATGGTAGGATGGATGTTCCCATAGTTGATAACTGTATGAGTGGGTGGGATGCTGATCAGGTGAGGGAATGGATGGGTGTGTGACAGATAAATGCCTGAGTTTGTGGATGAATTAATTAGGGAATTGCTGGATGGATGGAAGAATGAATGCCTCTGTCCTGTGTAGTGGAAAATAATCTTTGCAAAAAGGTATGCACACCTTTGTCAAAGGGCTAGGACCCTAGCCAGCAATTAACTGTGCATATTGTTTAGAAAATGTATATTTCACATTGCTGTTACTTTTGAAGAATTCGTTCATCTCACTGTCCATTAATATAATTTCTCCTTTTTTGGATATAGAAATAATTCATAAAACCGTGGAAGCTTGCCAGTTCTCCATTTCAAACTATCGCCTATTTTGGCTTTAGCGTGATCAAGCCCGCCCATGATATATAGCTGCTACCCCATACCGCACACATTCAGACTATGCGCTATGGTGTAATGTGAAAGCTTTGCAAACTTCCCTGATGCCATACAATAGCAATGGAATTTGTGACACCATCCTTTTTGATCTCTGCTTCCTGGCCAATGGATAAACAGTACAATCTCTGCGAAAGTATCCGAAATCTCATCGGAGGGGACCTACATTCCTGAACGCTTTAAGCGCAGATTCCATTTTCCTGTTTTGTATCTGGCTGCAGAGCACACAGCACAGCCTAAGGTATACATTGCTTGTGGTAGAGTGAATACGGATTAAACGCTCCCCCATTTCACTTGCTCAGATTGTTGTGAGCAAGTGTGTGTCGCCTTGCCATATGTGGGTTCCTTTCACTTTCTGCTGAGACTCATCTATTTCCCAATCCTTGTAACCAACGCCTTGATCCTTAACTTATAAAGGATCTGTGCAAAGCAGTACTTGCTGCATCAAGCGAGTACTGCAACTTTAGTAAATACAAATATGTATTTTATTCATGGACTCAGTCCTTATTAAAGAAACTATAAAATTGACACATTCTCCTAATGTAGGAGTAAATATTATACACACTATGCAACATTTCATACTTGTTTGTTTTCTCACTAAATGAATAATCACCAGAATATTCGTCATTGCACCCGTGGCCACCTACACATTTCTAAACAATTCAATCAATGCTTAATAACACAATACAAAAAAACTATTTTTAAATTTGAGGACCTCTCTGATTGCTCCTTGATATCATAAGGTTCTTGGCAATCACTTGATTATTATGCTCAATCCTATTTTACTGAGCTCAAGAAGAGCCTATTCACATCAATTCAGAAAAACTATGAACAATAATACCCTCACTCTCCAACTTCTGCAATTTCCTTCCCACTCTACTGTAGTAGAGGGGTTTTTCTTACACTGGAGCAACAAGTAGTTTTGCAAAAATGCCTATAACCTCTTGTATGCTTCCACAAAGACCTCTCCCATGCTGATATATTAGCCCTATGAGCAGGACATGACTACCTCAACTACAATGGAATCAAACTAAATCTAACTTCACTTCAATATGGTGCATCCTCGTAATGTTGAGGATGGGACCCTTCCTTGATACATACACTTTGTGAATGGTGCTACATACAATAAACTCTATTTCAGCCGAAAACCACTGCAGTAAGACATGATTGCTGTTACTGTTTATGCTGAACTGCGGGTGAGCATCCCCATTTTCGGGTGAATCTGACATTGTAGCTATTCATTAATGTATAGCTGGTGGACATGAGCAGTGTGGGCAAGAGTGCACTTTGTTGGTATGTGAGACTGAAGAAAGTGTGTGCGTACGGTGTTGATTGTGTAAGAGTGGTTTTCTTTATTGTGAATGAAATGTCCTAAATCCACACGGTCACACCATTCCTCACTCTGCACACAGACTTACACACCCTTCTACTCACCCAACAGACAGTAAATGCACACACACACTACATGGTATATACACACACATACATTACATAACTCGCTCTCTCACACACACGTTTCAGAATCGTTTGCTGCAGCTCCTCCTCTGCAGGCATGACTCTGGCTGCCATGCTCCATGTCAACAGTGTGAAGAAAATTGAGACTTGTTATCAGGAAATGCACTCCGCTTAATGCTGCGTGAAATGTTTTGGACTATTTTGTGTAATTATTATGTCAGGAAATTCATTATATGATTTTAAATTGTAATTTGAATGTTTTTTGATACTGCAATGAAATGAAGAGCCATTGAGAAATTAGGTAAAAATGAAATGTGTGTTGTTAAATTATAGCCTAGATTTTCTATTCAAAACAATCATTTCAGCGAATGAAATGAAGTTGATTTGATTTAATCTGTATGTTTTGGATTTCTTTGTTGGAGGGAGCAATGTTTTTTCCAGATGATTCACTTATTCCATAGTTCTTCCTGTGTTATTTATTTGTGGTGACTTCCCGGCGAAAGCGAGACTGGTGTGAACGTAGGAAACAACTGTCCATTTATACTCTCGGTCTTTCTGAGATGTGCAATGATATTTGCAGAAAAAGTGTTCTGTGTTTTTGTTTCTGTAAACGTGTTTGTGATCTAAATGTGTTAAATATGCATTTCCTTCCATTATCCCGTACCTTTGACTAACCAAACCTTTTGGCCAGTTATTTTAACAGTGAAATGTTGTTGAGTGCTCAGAAGGAAGATGCACTGAGTATGTTTTTGTAAGAATAAGTAAATAAGGTACGGTGCCTTTACATGATAGCATTGCTGGATAAAATGAGACGTTGCTGACGGGGTAAGAGTAGACACATATACCAGTGGTGCAGCTTCCATTGCTAGAAGCTGGAGTTTGAGCCCTGTTCTGAAGAGTTCCAGTGAAGAGATTGCTTTTGATGACCAGTGGGAGAGCATTACAGTGGAAGGGGCAAATGGGGGAAAGGAGCGAAAGTGGGAGGAGGCACTGGATGGTGGAGAACTGATAGGTGGTGAGAAATGAGATGTGAAGAGTTTGAGAGGGGGAGTAGAGTGAGATGCATTCCGCAAGGTAGTGAGGGGAAAGACCATGATGGATTTATAAAGTGTCCGCAGTTTATAGGGTGATTTTGCCCGTAGAGCCATACATTGTGATGATGATAGGTAGAGGTGGGGAAGGATCTGCATAGATTGAAAAGATTGCGTTTCACAAGGTTGAGGACTTTGCTGAGAGGAGCAAATGAGTAGAGGGATCGCCTTAGAGGTGGGCTTGTGCAGTAGTCCAGTTCGCTGAGCACAAGAGCAAGGATGACGGTTTTAGCTGATTTGGGTTTGAAGTGTGGGCGGCTTATTGTCATGTTTAGGAGGGTAAGTCTTGCTGTGGTGGCAGTGGCCATGATAGCCAATTCAACGGACAAGACCCTGCCCATGTCTTCACCCTCTGTGGCCAGCGTCTTCAATCCAGCTGCACACTGCCGAAACACGTGTCTGGGGTTGCTTTTGCTACTCTTGTTCAGAAGAGAATTACCTAGCATTTCAGTGCTGGACTGCCCTTGGGCAGGACAAAGACTGATATGTTGTGGATATTTCTCTTCTGTGAAAGGGATAGTGAGCTAGAAATCTGGTTGAGACTCCCCCATGACTGAGGCCGGTCGAGAGACTTCCAGAACCCCCCTGATTTGCATATTGAAGTAACTTTGGGTCTCACCCTAAGTTACTAGGGTAATCCAGACATGGACCCCTTGCTCACTGTGCTTAGAGAGGCACAGCTCCACCTCACTGATGAGGCGTAGCCAAGCTGAAACATGGTGTCTGGGGTTGCTGTTGGTACTCTGGTTCAGAAGAGAACTGCCTAGCATTTCGGTGCTGGACTGCCATTGGGCCGGACAAAGACTGATATGTGGTGGATATTTCTCTTCTGTAAAAGGGATAGTCAGCTACAAATCTGGTTGAGACTCCCCCGCGACTGAGGCCAGTAGAGAGATTCCCAGAACCCCCCTGTTTTGCATATTAAAATAACTTTGGGTCACACCCTAAATTACTACAGTAATGCAGTTGTTGGCCTCTTGCTCACTGTTCTTAGAGAGGCACAACTCCACCTCGCTGAAGAGGCCTAGCCATTGGGCAGGAATAAGATTGATATTTTGTGGATATTTCTCTTCTGTGAAAGGGACAGTGAGCTAAAATCTGGTTGAGACTCCCCCACGACTGAGGCTGTTAGAGAGCCTCCCAGAACACCCCTTCAATGGTTACACCCTTGTCATCAACACCAATCCCCCACTCATCTGCCTGCCTATCAGCCATACTCGAGTTTCAGATCACTGTCAAAGAAAACCGCAAGGTTAAGAGCCTTGTGTGAGAAGGTCAATGGGAAAGAGATGAGAGTGGGAAAGGTTGGGTTGGCATTGGAGGCAGGGAGAATTGAGCACGAGGCAGCATTAAGCCATCCAGTCGCAGACGCTGGTTAGGCAGTTTTCTATGAGTTTAGAAATGCACAGGGGTAAATGAGGGTAAGAAGAAGAATATCTGTGGATTGTCAGCGAAGAAGTGATAGTTAAATCCAAATGAGGAACTGATTTTGCTGAGGGAGGAGGTGTATATGGAGAAGAGGAGCAGGACTAGAACTGGTCCTTGAAGCACACACACGGAAAGGGGACTCAGGGTGGAAGTTCTGGAGTTCCATGAGATGGAGAAGGGCAGTCAGAGAGCTAGGAGGACACCCATGCACATACAATGTACTTAAAGCCGAGGAGCGAAAGGGTTTGAAGGAGGGAGGGATGATCAATGGGCACAATAGGAAGCAGAGAGGAATAGAAGGATGAGGATGAGGCAGAGTGAAAGCTGTGGTTAGTGGTAAGAGAATTAGTGACATGGATGAGTGCAGTCTAGTGTTTGGACTAGAACCAACATTGGAGAGTTCAGCAAGTGAGAGTGCCTCAAGATAGTTGAATTTGCTCCTCTGATCCAAAAACATGAGAACAGGTCTTTTGTGCACCGAGGGGGATAAAATGAAATTACGGATTAAAAGATGATGGTGGACCATGGGGAAGCCATTACTGGCTAGGATGGAAAGTAGACTTGCATTCCCTTATTTAGCCCATGTTCATGCCCATGTGATGGACAGCTGCCTATTATGAAACTGCAAATAGAACTTTTCATAAGACACCTAAACAGTATCACAAACTAACAGTACTGTCACTTGCTGGAAACCTTTAAAGAGTAAATGAGCAGAGTCTGTTGTCCGCGTTTACACTTCTGACCAGTTGTGCTGCACACTTGTCTATTGTGTTCACCAAAAACACTTTCACAACGTCTCCCATGCCTTGCATGGCTGACACTTCCCCAGACATACACACCTTTCTAAAATATCGTGTATTCATTGGGTTTGGTCTTGTGTGGTTGCTGTGTAGGTGCACATCCTGATAATGTCTTCATGAACAGTACTCCTGCCCAAATTAAAATGTAGTAAAATAAACATCCACATGAACGTTACTTAGATCCTAAAGACAATAACTGTAAAGAAAATAGAAAACATAGAGATTAACAGCATGCAATGTTGGACGAATTATAGGAAGTCAGGAGATTTATCCCTGGGTGGCAAGCTGAGGAGGTACGACATGGGTGCTGACAGTGCACATTATCTTCAAACACACACAAATGCACAGCACTCATTACACAAAGGCAAACTTACTAATAGTCAAAATGTGGACAGTATGGGCAATAACTGCAGCCTTTACATGCAAACTGAGCACATAGGAGTGTAGGCAATACAGTTTCCCCTCACACACTGAATGCAACCAGATCACTCTCAGAGGAAATGCATAATTCCCTCTAACACAGATCTGGGATAGAACAGAGGTAACGATCCAGGCTTCAAATGTTCACTTAAAAAAAAAGATACAGGCAAAACAAAGGAAGTTTTGGTACACAACAGGTGCAGAACAGAGACCTATGACCTCTCTGGCTTCCATCCCTGTACTATTCTCTGGCAGACCTGGCCTAAGTAAGAAACAGTAACCAAAGGGGTCCTCCTGTTGTAAATATGTATATTGATGCATCAAATTGTATTATATGTATTTTATGTGTCTGTATCTGATGTCCATGTCATACATACATAACAATGTAACTTGTACTTCGCCCATATGCCTACAGCGCGCATTATAAATGAATAAACAATTACAACAATTACAACAGTGAAAGACTACCATAATGAACAGGAAACAAAGTTCCATCCTTTCCTTTCTAAACAAGCCTCTCACTCTAGCGCTTCATCTGGAGCAACCAATTCTTCTCTGTTGAATCTATGAGTTTATGAAGATCCTCAACAATATGAGAAATCTGCCTCAATTGATCTTGCTTACAATCCCTATACAAGCCCAGAAATTACTCATCATATACCTATGTGTGATACTGTTGGTGATGCCATGTGTACGAAATCTCACCAGCCAGAAGAGACTGCAAGGGAGTTTAAACCTATATTTTCCAAAATTAAATTTAAATTTGCCATTGCACAACGTATACACGCCTCTACTGGAACCTTGGGCCTAGAAAACCTTTTGCAACAACAATTCAGGTAGCGTTCCAAATAGATCTAACGTTCTGAACATACAGTCTGACATCCAAATCGGAGAATTATAAATCTGGGGATTTTGACCAATTTGAATTTTTTGTAACAGACAGGTCTGATATTGTTTAACTTCATGTTCACTCTAAGGTCAGTTGTTATATGCTATTATTGGAGAAGGTTGCTGTACTGTCTCTGGGGTGTTATCTTTTCAGGGTTTCCCACGATCATGTTTAGGATTCAGTTCTAACTGGAAATCATAATGGAAAGATAATTGCGCCAGTTATGAATTAAGACATTTGATTTCTTAGTTCCACTTAGTAAGTTAGCAGATGCTTGAACTTGGCTCCCAGTTGCTGTACTTCATGTTGGTAATCATTCCAGGTCAGGTAAGGCGTATGCCTCTACCTAGAGTCTAGTATCTTTGATTGCCAGGAGATTTAAACATCTACTACAACCAAACATTATGCTACCCCATTTTTCCAATTTTGAAATAACAACTTTACAAGAAACATGGCTTTGAGAGCCTCCAATTATGGATGACTTCACAGTTTTTTTTACAGCCAGCTCTAAAATCTCTTTAAATAAAGCGTAGTCAGCAATCTGGGGGCTTATAACTGCAATCAAAAGTGATTCTGGAGTCTTGTGTAAAATTACCAATCCTGGTATTCTAGCTGTCGAATAAACAAATATAGCACATTTTTTTATTCACTTTCAAAGGCTCCTAATTGTAAATATCAACTGAATCGAAATAGACTTTTCAGAACCTAGGTTCCTTGATACTATGGAAAAGATTCTCTGTGATGGGTGTAGTGAAGGGGATTTAGATAATATAATCGCTGGAGATTTAAATTGCGATTGCTCTTCAGGGCTGCCAAATATAACTTATCCTCCCTTCACTACTGGCAACTATAGTACTGAGAGTTGGTTAAATATGATGAGGAGCTGGGATCTTCTCTGCTTAAATAGTGAATTCGATTTTGGATTGATGCTTCCTTTGACGTGGCAGACGGGCTCCCAAAGCTCATCTATAGATCATAGTTTAGCAACACAGTCATTATGTGACATTTCAATAAATCTGTGTACAAAATGGTCCCCTCACCATGATCACTGTTTTTGACTGGACCTTTTCTAGGCATACTAATATATCTTGAGCACTCTGTCAGGAGGGATTGAAAAAACCAAGAGAGGAAATCAGTTAATTTGGCGGCTAAAGATGACGTGTAAGTTTAACAATACATTGGCTAAGTTCTACGACCCTATCAGCGATAGTAATTTGGAAAGGTCCTTCAGTGCTTTGCATTTCTCTGATTTCTTTATACAGGTGATCGCAGAGTACTGTAATTGGGTGACAAAACTAAAATACATACACACACATGTAATTGCTGCATTCAACAGAAGAAACGATCTCTAAGGTGCAGCATTACATTTTTATAAGAAACACAGTGGTTCAGACGCTGCTCATATTATAAAAATCTTTAAACCGAAGTATAGAAATTGGTTGCAACTACACAAATACTCTTTATGGCATACAGACAACAATTTCACGCTTTGAACTATTCTTTTAAAGCAAGACATAGGCTTCTGGAGGATAATACATTCTTTGGAGAAGGGTCCCGAGACAAATCTCGTATTGACTTCCGCTTTCTAATTGGTCTAAGTTATTGTTCAAATTAAAATCTTGGGGTATACCCTGATAGTTACTGTATTATATAGTCCAGATTCATACTGATGCGCAAATCAGGATAAGCCCGGATACCTCAGGCAAGATGTCATTGCCTGTCAAAACCCTTTGTGGGCTACATTGGGGATGTGTGTTTGCCCCAGCTATTATTAATATTTGTCTGGTAGCTGTAGGGTGGCTCTGAGTAAAGTCAGAGCCTTACCTCCAAAATTAGGGTCGAAGCCCATTCACTATCTTGCCTATGCTGACGATCTGGTCATCTTTGACAGGACCCTTGTAGAATTACAACGAAGTCTTAATGCTTTCAGTAAACATATGCTTACCAATGACCTTGACATTAACTGCTCAAAAAACATATATAGTGACCTTTAAGAATCGCAAGAAAATGCTTACACATGGCACCTAGTTGGCATTAAAATTGAAATAACATATCCATTAAATCATATATTTTATAGATCACAATCCATAAACATTATTTACACTATCTTAAGACCTAAAGGAAGCTTGGCAATTGCCAAAATGAGGACAATTAACACACGATTCGGCTGATTCTCTTTGTTACCAACATTGAAGTTTTATAAAAACAAAGGTGATCCCTTCCCTCTTGTATGCTGCCAACAGTCAGTGAAAATACAATGACGTATGCTTGAATAAATTGCAAGGGCTGATTTTGAAAAGGAACTTTGCCATTGCCAATCTGCCTTCCAATAGCAGTATTACATTTCGAGCTATGTTTCAGGTCTATCGATACACAATGGTTCAATATGCTGTGTAGGATAATTAGGATCTCTACAGGTATATCATTGTTTGGTGACTTAACAATCCATTTGCCGGAACGTACATGTAATATATTCATCCTTTGGTGCTCAGGAGAACTGCTCGAACACCTAAATGTTCCATTACAACTGCCAATCGAGAAGCCACAGAAAATCAAAGTATAACAAATCATTATGATCGATATTATCCTAAAGAGTAGATTAGAACCTATTGTCTATAATACACCATTAATGCTGAGGGGAAAACCTCTTTCCATGATGCACAATTATTTTACCAAATGTCTCTGCCCCAAATGGAGAAATGTCTTAATGAGATTCAGATTAAATCTTCTCCCCACCAGTGAAGTCTTGTGTGATCAGGTGCAAATATCAAATGTGATTTCTGTCGATTGTGCAATAATCACCTCTCTACTGAAACTATAATGCAGAGTCTTATATATTGTCCAAAATTACAGGAAGTAAGTCATATAGATTTTTCCCCTTTGTACATGGAGGGAATTTTACAATTAACAATTATTTCTGTTATCGAATATGTGCTGGAAAACAAGTATCACTCATTTTGTGGTTCTTAAGATTTTGGGTACACATTTTAGAAATGCAATACTAACATTTAGGATGATTTTAAGCAGTATGTTGTACTTGTACGTTTTACACTTCACAACAATTCTGTATTTAGTGTGTTATTATTCTCTTTTCATTTAAAATGGAGCAATCTCTTGTATTATGTTTATGATCAATTATCTTTTTCTTAATTCAGATCAATACAGATTGTTATATTTTGTTAAGTACCAATTAACCAACCAATGTTTGTAATTTTACAATCATATCACATTAGGTATGGAGTTTTGGAATTATTTTATCATTGTGTGAGCATTTTGTGTGAGCTTTAACCAATGCCAAATAAATACAAGTAAAAACAAGAAAACCTCAGTGAGATGCCCTACCTTTGTTGGACCTGTGATATGAAGCAAACAAGTTGTCAGACAGAAACGACAATATAAGCGTTCATCTCCTGCCACATCTCTGTCTCACATCATCGAAAGCTTCTACCTTCTGGGGATCCCCATTGGCTTTGCTAGTAATCCTGACCCTATGCACTTGAGTAACATTGTACCTATGATCTCAAGCCTTTCGATAGTGGATTCTGTGGACTCTAGACTGACCCATCCAGTACTGGGTATATGCATGTCTTAATTTCTACAAATGTTTGAAAAACCTAGTATGCAGTTCAGGCAAGGAGTGGGGACAGGGGGGTCGGGAGAGTGCAGCTGCCAAGTGCAGGAAAAGGCACAGTGACAGACAGCATTATCTGGATCATGACCCGCAGCAACCCCCTCACAAACACAGTAAGAGAGTGATACTGGAAGAGGCATTGACTAACATTGGAACAACTCTGGGGCTCAATAATGTTGAAGAACCCTCCACACGAAATTCGAGTTAGCCAAATACAATACCTTGGAGTCAATGGACCCCCGTCATTAAGGAAGTCAGGCATTCCCTGTAGCAAAAGTTTAAAGAATTGGATAAAACAAGTATTCTTACATATCTGTCAAGACAGTGTCCTTTTCAGGATTTTCAACAAGAATACAAAGTGGTGTTTTAAGTGGACTTATTTCTGCTGCACTTGTCAACAAAAACATTTGTGATGACCAGGGATGCATCACCATCTGACCTGATGGACACAAATGTGTATTACCCACTAAAGAGTTTGAACACCTTCACTAACTTGGCATGTAGCCTGCCACGTCCACCACCTAGGTAACCAGACCCCTGTTGGAAGATGTCAACGCAACCTTGGCAGTAGCAGAAGATGAGCATGTTTTCACTGACTGGGCAACCAGGGCTGTAGGTGGGCAGACGCTCTCAGAGGCTGAGTCCCAGCAGGATCAAAACATCTCTTGAAAATGTATCATTATATAAGGTTGTTGAAAAGTTGATGAATGACAATGCTGCTCTTGCTCCACTAGAACCCATTATCAGTAGTAATTACACTAAACAGCACCCGCAGAGTTCAGCACCCAGCACTCTTCGACAGTACTCAGGAAACATAGCGCAGCATCCATAAGTCTACACAGCACCTAACACTTTTACTATGTACAGAGCAAACTCAGTACAACACCCAGCACATCCACACAACAGCCACCAATCACAGCCTTTGCCACACAGTACCCAGCAAAATCCATTGCATGCCATCACTAAGAAAATATGTACGGTGCACAGACACCAGCATATCACCACCACGCTGAGCCCATGCAGGAGCATGTAGCACAGTCAAACTGCAGGAGAACAAACAGGGATAGCAAGCAGCCCCTGAGTTAAATTGCAAACAGACACACGAAGGACGTACAGAAATCAAGAGCAAAGACACACACACCCACTGCACTCAGCATCCATGGGCGGCCGCAGTGGGAGCAACACTTGCAGACCGAACAGTTAGAGTATAGCAAGCAGTAGTGTGAAATCCCCCACAGCATGAAAAGGTGGGGATGGACAATACGAGACACGCTGTTTTGGGGAGTGACTTTGAGTGATTTACTATGTTGCCATCGCTGATAGATCTAAAGAGAACCTAACAACATTCCTCGAAGCTCCCTCTGGGATTTGGTGCTGGATGGACACCACGCTGCTCATGCACCGGTGTGGGCTGCGCTGAACACTTGTTGACGTACTGGGTTGTGTTAATGCTGATCTACGTCTACAGGCATCACGTGTGCAGTGTAGGGTTGTGAACTGGTAAGGACATTGGCCACCAAATGAGGATCACTAATAAGAACTGTGTTCAAATACCACATCTGACAATGCCGCTTTGAATTGGCCTTTGTTTTTGTTTTTTATTATTTTATTTTATCTAGTTACTTTGATTACCCTTTGAATAATGGCAAAACACTTAAATATTGATGGAAAAACACCTTTCTTTAGGTTCTAAACAACAGCTGTTCAAAGCCCCTGAACATACAGTGACACTTTTAAGTTCCCAGTCCACAGTCACACTTTTCATATTACAACAGTATTTAAATACCATGAAGGCTTTATTTATCTGTTCATTACAGATTTGGGCCGCACAAGTCAACCAAATTGTACTGGGCTTGTAGAGCCTCACCTGGCACATGACTCCATCCTCCCTAATGATCCTCACAGCTTGGTCCATAGCTCACAAGACTTTATTTTCATGTATTTCATTTGCATTTTGGGTTTATTGCTGTGGGGTGAGGGCATCCCAATGATATGGTGTGGCACTAGGAGGAACCCGTTTTCCCATGCCTGATTGGAAATGCCACAGCCTATGCAATGATGGAGAGTTTTAGGTACATACAGCCTCATCCTAAGTTTGGTACTAATTTGGTGGTAATGTGAGCAGAAACGTAACAATCTGAAGCATTCATGAGGGCAGCATATTGCCATGACATGTTCAAGCAGGTGTTAACATGAGGCGAGGGCCAGGACATTCGAAAACTGACACATGAAGGCACAGCACAACACAATGGCCCTCATTACGACCCTGGCGGAAAGTAACTGACCTGACCGCCATAGCGTAAATAGCGTTTCCGCCATTGCACGACGGAGTAAAGTGCGGCTAATTCTGACCCATCGGGCACGAGCACTACGCCATGGCGGAAGTGCAAAGTCCGCGATGGCGGAAATGTCCCCAAAACGCCCCTCACCGCCGTCGTACGGCGCCCTAGGTGCAATTCCGCCACCCATCATAGCGGTCACCGTAATGAGCGGTAATCGCAAAATACGGTGACCGTAAATATACGGAAACGGAAGTAAAAACATGGTCCCGGAACGGGAAACAGCACGCCGTACACCTATAAAATCAGAATCCCAACACAACCATCAACAATCCTACCCTGAGACACATCCCAACCCGTTAGCCACCCTAGTGAAAACAATAAAAATGGGAAAAGTTGCGAAAAAAGCGTGCGACCGCAAGCGGCAGGTCCACTTCTCCCATGAGGAACTCACCGTGCTCACAGAGACTCTCCAGGAGAATGCTGCCGTCGTCTTCTCGATGCAAATGACCAGGACGGCACTTGCGAACAAGAAGGCCATATGGGCCCTGGTGGCACAGCGGGTAAGTGCGGTGGGGACCGCACCCCGCAACCCACAGCAATGCAGAAACGATGGGACGACCTGCGGATACGCGTACGGAGCATACTATCAGCCAACCGTAACATTGCCACAGCTACCGGGGGAGGATCGGAATCACCCATCAAGTTGACCCCCTGGGAAGAAATCTGTGCCTCCACCATTGGAATGGAGAGTATAGAGGGAGTCGGAGGGATGGAGAAAGGAGTGCAGACATCCGAAGAATCAGGTAGGTGGGCCAAATAAAACAATGCTAAATCCACAATGTTCAATCATGTGAAGTACCATGTGTCCACATAGTGCAACAGAAACACATGTCCAGGAGAACGTCCACATACATTGGCCTGATAGCGCACTTTAAAAGTCACATTAAATACATAAATAATTAAAAATCCTAAAAACACCCTCTACACGTGCAGCATGCACACCCTAACTGCAGGCTGCAAAACAACTGCATCCTCAATCCACACAAAAATGAAACCACCTCCAAGGCCCTGACCCAAATCACCCTCAGGTACCACCCCGATGCATGTGATACATTGCCATTTCAATTTCCACAGACCCATAAATAACGCTCGCCCTCCTTTACTCCAACACAGGGTCCGATTCAAACGACGAGCTTCAGGACACCCCTACCAGCACACCTGCAAAGAGGGCCAAGACCAACGGCCAAAGACCCTCCACCTCAGCTGCACGGATCAAGACACGGCAGCAGCACAAATCAAGTGGCAGCACACAGGAGGGGACTTCAACAGGCACCCCAGCAGCCAGCATGCCCACACCAGCAGCACCACAGGTTCCCCCAATGGATGCCACAGAAGGCACTGCTTCTGGTGGCAGCAGCACCATAGGTGACACTGCATTAATGGCAGCATGCTCCGACACAGAAAACGGTGCTGTCGATGTAGGATCCATCCATGACCTGTCTCAATCCCCCTGTTTGTTTCATCCCATACACCATGAGGATACCACGCAGGGGCACCCACAAGACGACGACTGGCCATCCCCCACAAGCCCTGTGGCAAGGCAACATGAGGTGATCAGCCCCTCTGTGACACCACCGGAAATGGGCATGGCCCAGCAGAGGCAACAGTCCCTCGACCAGGTGATCGTGCAACAGCAGCAACTGGCCACGCTCCTCAAGGAGCATGCTGATGAATGTGGGGGTACTAAGGCAGCCATAGAAACATCAACTGAGACACTTAGGTCAGAAATGGAGAGAAGTACAGAGACACTAAGGGCACAAATGGAGAGAAGCACCGAGAGCCTGAGGGTACAAATGGAGAGAAGCACCGAGAGCCTGAGGGGGGAACTGCATGCGACGTCCAAAGACGTATGTGCTGAACTTGCCGCTGTGCGCCGTGTGCTCACTGAGCTCTCACAAACCCTTAGGGACATGCATGGACGTGAGCAGGCAGAGACATCATCCGTTGCAAGTTCCGTCCAGGGCAGCCCCCAACGTAGATCTGGGAGGAACCTGCGCTCCACAGGCAGGGGTGCCCCTGATACCCGGAGAGGGGGCTTGCAATAGCGTCTGCCCACTGACAATGAGCATCTTTGGACACTGGTGTTCGGGGGGGAGGTAGGAGGGTGGAGGGGGTGTGTTGGGCTTTCTTGGGTGGCGGGTCGATGGGGTGTGTAACATAATTTCACATATGCAATAAACATTTCACAATCATCCAATGAGATGTGTGGACATTGATCTTTGTGTACGAGGCCTTTATAGGCGTACAGTCCATATTGTGCATGTTCCAGTCACACACAGTGCCACAAGTCCCGTGTCCATGTATCAGCCACCAGGCGTGAGTGCTAGAAGCATGAATCTATGATAATCTGACGAATTTCACGGCCCTCCTGTGCCTCGCGGACTCATTGAGGTGCTGCCACATCCCCAACCTCATCATGACCATCTTCAGGTGCCTGCAGTTCTGCGTCAGGGGGCATGGGCACATTTCTACGTACGCACATGTTGTGTAGCATGACACATGCCATGACCATCTTTGCAACCTTCTCATGGTGGTACAGGAGTGCCCCGCCAGACCTGCTGAGGCAGCGGAAACGAGCCTTCAGTAGGCCGAATGCCTGTTCTATGACTACACGGGTACGTGAGTGGGCATGGTTGTAGTCCTCCTCATGCTGGTTCTGTGGGTTCCGGAGTGGTGTAAGGAGCCATCTCTTCAGTGGATACCCGGCATCACCTGTATGTGGACAATAAAGGATGTTTGTGGAATGACATTGCTACGTATGCATCCCCCCGCCCCTTCCTGCCAGGTCATTGCCGCATCACATACCCCACATTATCATGCATGAAATGAGACTCACCGAGTAGCCAGGATCTGTTCCCTGCGTGTCCCTCCATGTAGCGTGGTATTGTAGAGTTCCTCAAGACCATAGAATCATGGGTTGATCCAGGAAATCGGGCACAACAATGTGTAATGATCCTGTTGGAGTCACACACCATTTGTACATTAAGAGAATGATATTGTTTCCGGTTGCGGTACTGTGCCTCCATGGCATGTGGGACAACCAATTCCACATGGGTGCAGTCAATGGCACCAATGCAACCCGGTATGCCGGCAAGTGCATGGAATCTCACTTTTGTGTTCGGAATTTCCTGCTCCGAGCGTGGTAGAGAGATGTAGTCGTCTGCGTGCTTCAGGAGGGCATCGAGCACTTGCGATAGTGTCCGTGACAACAGTGGCTGTGAAATGCCATGCAACTGTCCGACTGTGTGCTGGTAGGTGCCTGTGGCCAGGAAGTGTAGTACAGACACCACCTTCAGTAGGGGTGGGATGGCGGTTGGGCTATCTATCATGCTGGCAAGGTCAGCGTGTGTCATGTCCACAATGGCGGTTATGGTGTCCCGGTCCAAACGGTAGAGGGTGTGGATCTGCTCATCAGTGAGGTTGAACGGATGAGCTCGGAGGCGTGGGATTGCGGGCTGCCTGTGTGGTGGTAGTGGCTGTGCTGGTGGGCCTTGCTGGCCCTGCCTTGCCCTCCTCCTCCTCCTGCGTCTCCTCTGTGCGGCCGGTTGTTGTAGTAGTTGGTGTTCGTCTTCTTCTTGAAGTTGGAGTACTTGCAGTGCTATCAGGTCCCCCAGGGCCAACATCGCTAGTCCTGCCGGTAGCATTTTGAAGTGGGTGTGGTTGTGGGAGGGGGTTGGGTGTGCAATTTATGTGTTTTCAGGCAGTATAGCCTCCACCTGTGGTGATTCATTCCACCTGTGCAAGCTGCAATCCCCTTTGGGCGAGCACGTCCCGCACACAACGCTGCAATTCGACGCATGGCATCTTGCTATTACAATCATGTATTTAATCCCGATGGCAGTGGAATATTGGTTCATATGTTCATTCTGCTATGGTCCCATTGTTTCACATACTATCTTTACAGTCGCAAACAAACTTGTGAAGGGTCAGTGGAATGTAGTACTCGATTAACGGTGGACCCTCATGCAGCACTGTACCGAGGTTCACCGACGGGCGGGGCGTCCCATTTGTGAGTGAAGGCAGTTGCCATTTGCACACACTGCCGCACTACATGGATGATTTTGTGATTTCAAGCGGTCACAGATGCCTTTTCGACGTGATGTTGCAAATGAGGAATTCGAAGGACAGCGCTTTCGGTTTTCAGCTAGCGGCGAGGAGACGCCCACAGGTCTGACTGCAGATATAAAGTTCTATTGTTTAATGTCCTTCGGACAGGGGCCATGGCGAGAATGCAATGATTGATATGAATAGTATGGGATGCGCAATAGCGTAGTGGACGACAGGGGAGTTGCTAGGTCTGGAAAAGACCCGGGGCTAAGCTGATGTTGGAACTGTTGGGACTGGGGGCTAGCCAGTGTTTTGGCTGTAGCTCCTGAGATTCTATCCGGGGCTACAACCAAAAGATCAGGGGCTATAGCCCCCTTAGCCCCCCCCTAGCAACGCCCCTGGTGGACGATAAGGCAGGACGTTCCCAAATACATGTTACTTCACAACACTAGAATTCCGGGCTGGGGCACAGTGGATTTTGCAGACTGCATTACGCACAGACTCAATGGAAATTTCACATGTTATGTGAGTAAATAATCAGGCGTTTTCATACCGGGATGAGGGAATGATGTATGGATGCATGGACAGATGATTTAATTGAGAGTTTACCATGTACATGGCTTTTTGGAATCTATCCCCTTCCCCTGCGCTATGTGATGCAGAGCTGCCATAGTGGGACCATTGTCTATCTGCCCTTGTTGAACCCTCCCTGTCTCGACGCGCCTTCAAACACTTGTGTCTATGCACGTTACTAATCCCATCTAATGGATTCTGTTTTAACAGACGCATGCACACAAAGACTCGTTTGTAATAGTGTTTTCACCTCGATTTATATAGTAATGATTCGCAAGTGATTTTTGGGTGGGAATAATCCTTTTGAGTGGGCTAACATGCATATGGCTGTAGATTTAGTGTGATCATTGAAGTGAGCAATTCAAATTAAGTTCTGATGCCCATACCATTCTTTTTCATTTCATTTGGGTGACAGGTATCTCCTCCCCTTTTGCCGCTGCCATCTGTATGCCACTCCTGCAGATGGCTTTTACTCCCGACACCTGCTGCTTCGTGTTAATCAGTGGAGCACCATTACGATCTTATGGGACGATCGCCAATGGGCCACATGCCCTTACGCAGTGCTAGTGGCTAGGAGCAACATATCGACCTTTCAGCTGGACTAGTGCCTACCTAATGGGACGGCCCTGCGGTTCTAGGCGCTTCCATGTTGCCTTTTTGAACGTGAATGTAGCCCCTGTGTACCATGAAGGAACAGGGCGTCACACAAGAAGAAGCTGGTCATTTATTGCGGATGCAGCCCACAATAATGAAATATATTTTGGAGTTCATGACCTAATAGCTGTATGGGCTTGTTGATTTTGTTGTGCATTAAATTTCTATTATGATATTAACCGTGTAGCGTTATTCTTTGCAAGTAATGTAGCATATTCCTATTTGTGGAGCGATGTATTGTGAGAAGATCTGCATTGGGTTCCGGCTTCTGAGTATAGTTGCGTGGTACTGTACTTGGCGCGTTTGCCTACGAAGCCCAGTGAGATCAGGGATAGGGGCTGCCATTATGACTGTTTTAATGATGTCATGCTCAGGGGCGGGGGATTGGCTTTTGTGTAACAGATGCCGGTCAGCCAGGTGGATTGGTGGAATGATGTGATTATCAGAATATGGCTGGTCACAGGTGCCTGTGTTTGCGTGCGTTTCTTGGAGGGAGACTGAGGTCATGTCCATTGGAATAGCTTCTGTATTCATGCCATCTGTGCCCTGCAGCTCCCATTGGCCCCTCTTGAGATGGGCCTGGCTGCTCAGTCACTCTGCCAACTTGTGTGGTACATGCTTATGCTGATGGTTGGTTTGTTTACTGGCAAGGGTACAGGGCTGGTGCAGTCTCCCTCAGGTTACTGCTTTGAATGTTGCCTTACACTGGTGTCAAGCGATGGGGGCCTGTTGTTGTTTTGTCTCATATTTCAGTTCATATTGCTGTACTTGAACCTTCACATGCCTGTGCTGCATCAGTACGGCAATGGTGACATGGCAAATATGGATGGCCACTCACAAGGCACTTGGAGCCCCTACATTCATTTGTTCATTGGCATGCATGGGTGACTTGTACATTTCACTGGTTGCATTGTGTGACTTCATTGCACCTACGAAGAGTTGTGCAATGTGGCCAGGGAGTGGTGTACAGGCACTCAGTAGGGCCATTTACGGTTGGTTCGCGTTGCCGTACTTCTCACCATGGCGGAATGGTACTTTCCGCCATGCTTGATGGCGTTAGGTAAATGTCCGCTAGGGTCAGGATTCGCGTACCGTTGCGCCATGGTGGTAATTACGGTTTCGCATGGCGCGCATGCGCGTACTTGGTGCAGTTAGCGTTGGCGTTCACTACGGTGTCGCTAATGGCATCGTACTTTACGGTGACGGGTCATAATCGCACCGAGCGCTATTCGATGGCGGTATTGCATTTCCGCCATCGTTTTTCGGTTTCCGCCAGGGTCGTAATGAGGACCAATGTAAGTAACCATGAGAAAAGCACATTTGTATAGGATGTTGTAATATGAATTTCTTTGAATGCAGGAAGATGGACGCCAATTCGCCAATCCTCCATCGGTTGTGCATAACAAATTGCCACAGCGGAAGAGAAAATCAGGTCAAAACCAGCAATGGTGGAAATAAGGATGAGAGTCCAGACACGGTGCGTGTATGGTCAAGGTCCCCCGGTTTAGACTGACTCGTACTGGCGGCCGGGCCTTTTCTGTGGCTGCCGCCAAGGCCTGGATTGCTACTCCCCTGCCATTGCGGATGACAGATGATCACCTTACCTTTCAGCGTATGTTCAAAACATCTGTGTTTTAATTTGTTATATGGTAGCTCTGTACTTATGCAGATTTAACAAGGGGGGTCCTGGGAGTCCCTCTGCCAGACATTAGTCCTGGTTACGAGGGACTTACCCAGAATCTTTAGCTCACTATCTTTCACAGAGAAGAAATATCCCAAACATATCAGTCTTTGTCCTGCTCTGGGGCAGTCCAGCACCGAAATTCAAGGCAATTCTCCTCTGAACAAGAGTACCAACAGAAACCCCAGACACGTGTTTCGGTCTGGTTGGACCTCATCAGTAGGGTGGATCTGTGCCTCTCTAAGAATAGTGAGCAAGGGGTCCACGTCTGGATTCCCCTAGTAACTTAGGGAGAGACCCAAAGTTACTTAAATATGCAGATTTAACAAGGGGGGTCCTGGGAGTCCCTCTGCCAGACATTAGTCCTGGTTACGAGGGACTTACCCAGAGTCTTTAGCTCACTATCTTTCACAGAGAAGAAATATCCCAAACATGTCATGTCTTTGTCCTGCCCTGGGGCAGTCCAGCACCGAAATGCAAGGCAATTCTCCTCTGAACAAGAGTACCAACAGAAACCCCAGACACGTGTTTCGGTCTGGTTGGACCTCATCAGTAGGGTGGATCTGTGCCTCTCTAAGAATAGTGAGCAAGGGGTCCACGTCTGGATTCCCCTAGTAACTTAGGCAGAGACCCAAAGTTACTTAAATATGCAGATTTGACAAGGGGGGTCCTGGGAGTCCCTCTGCCAGACATTAGTCCTGGTTACGAGGGACTTACCCAGCGTCTTTAGCTCACTATCTTTCACAGAGAAGAAATATCCCAAACATATCAGTCTTTGTCCTGCCCTGGGGCAGTCCAGCACCGAAATGCAAGGCAATTCTCCTCTGAACAAGAGTACCAACAGAAACCCCAGACACGTGTTTCGGTCTGGTTGGACCTCATCAGTAGGGTGGATCTGTGCCTCTCTAAGAATAGTGAGCAAGGGGTCCACGTCTGGATTCCCCTAGTAACTTAGGGTGAGACCCAAAGTTACTTAAATATGCAGATTTAACAAGGGGGGTCCTTGGAGTCCCTCTGCCAGACATTAGTCCTGGTTACGAGGGACTTACCCAGAGTCTTTAGCTCACTATCTTTCACAGAGAAGAAATATCCCAAACATATCAGTCTTTGTCCTGCCCTGGGGCAGTCCAGCACCGAAATGCAAGGCAATTCTCCTCTGAACAAGAGTACCAACAGAAACCCCAGACACGTGTTTCGGTCTGGTTGGACCTCATCAGTAGGGTGGATCTGTGCCTCTCTAAGAATAGTGAGCAAGGGGTCCACGTCTGGATTCCCCTAGTAACTTAGGCAGAGACCCAAAGTTACTTAAATATGCAGATTTAACAAGGGGGGTCCTGGGAGTCCCTCTGCCAGACATTAGTCCTGGTTACGAGGGACTTACCCAGAGTCTTTAGCTCACTATCTTTCACAGAGAAGAAATATCCCAAACATATCAGTCTTTGTCCTGCCCTGGGGCAGTCCAGCACCGAAATGCAAGGCAATTCTCCTCTGAACAAGAGTACCAACAGAAACCCCAGACACGTGTTTCGGTCTGGTTGGACCTCATCAGTAGGGTGGATCTGTGCCTCTCTAAGAATAGTGAGCAAGGGGTCCACGTCTGGATTCCCCTAGTAACTTAGGGTGAGACCCAAAGTTACTTAAATATGCAGATTTAACAAGGGGGGTCCTGGGAGTCCCTCTGCCAGACATTAGTCCTGGTTACGAGGGACTTACCCAGAGTCTTTAGCTCACTATCTTTCACAGAGAAGAAATATCCCAAACATATCAGTCTTTGTCCTGCCCTGGGGCAGTCCAGCACCGAAATGCAAGGCAATTCTCCTCTGAACAAGAGTACCAACAGAAACCCCAGACACGTGTTTCGGTCTGGTTGGACCTCATCAGTAGGGTGGATCTGTGCCTCTCTAAGAATAGTGAGCAAGGGGTCCACGTCTGGATTCCCCTAGTAACTTAGGGTGAGACCCAAAGTTACTTAAATATGCAGATTTAACAAGGGGGGTCCTGGGAGTCCCTCTGCCAGACATTAGTCCTGGTTACGAGGGACTTACCCAGAGTCTTTAGCTCACTATCTTTCACAGAGAAGAAATATCCCAAACATATTAGTCTTTGTCCTGCCCTGGGGCAGTCCAGCACCGAAATGCAAGGCAATTCTCCTCTGAACAAGAGTACCAAAAGAAACCCCAGACACGTGTTTCGGTCTGGTTGGACCTCATCAGTAGGGTGGATCTGTGCCTCTCTAAGAATAGTGAGCAAGGGGTCCACGTCTGGATTCCCCTAGTAACTTAGGGTGAGACCCAAAGTTACTTAAATATGCAGATTTAACAAGGGGGGTCCTGGGAGTCCCTCTGCCAGACATTAGTCCTGGTTACGAGGGACTTACCCAGAGTCTTTAGCTCACTATCTTTCACAGAGAAGAAATATCCCAAACATATCAGTCTTTGTCCTGCCCTGGGGCAGTCCAGCACCGAAATGCAAGGCAATTCTCCTCTGAACAAGAGTACCAACAGAAACCCCAGACACGTGTTACAGTCTGGTTGGACCTCATCAGTAGGGTGGATCTGTGCCTCTCTAAGAATAGTGAGCAAGGGGTCCACGTCTGGATTCCCCTAGTAACTTAGGGTGAGACCCAAAGTTACTTAAATATGCAGATTTAACAAGGGGGGTCCTGGGAGTCCCTCTGCCAGACATTAGTCCTGGTTACGAGGGACTTACCCAGAGTCTTTAGCTCACTATCTTTCACAGAGAAGAAATATCCCAAACATATCAGTCTTTGTCCTGCCCTGGGGCAGTCCAGCACCGAAATGCAAGGCAATTCTCCTCTGAACAAGAGTACCAACAGAAACCCCAGACACGTGTTTCGGTCTGGTTGGACCTCATCAGTAGGGTGGATCTGTGCCTCTCTAAGAATAGTGAGCAAGGGGTCCACGTCTGGATTCCCCTAGTAACTTAGGGTGAGACCCAAAGTTACTTAAATATGCAGATTTAACAAGGGGGGTCCTGGGAGTCCCTCTGCCAGACATTAGTCCTGGTAATGAGGGACTTACCCAGAGTCTTTAGCTCACTATCTTTCACAGAGAAGAAATATCCCAAACATATCAGTCTTTGTCCTGCCCTGGGGCAGTCCAGCCCTGAAATGCAAGGCAATTCTCCTCTGAACAAGAGTACCAACAGAAACCCCAGACACGTGTTTCGGTCTGGTTGGACCTCATCAGTAGGGTGGATCTGTGCCTCTCTAAGAATAGTGAGCAAGGGGTCCACGTCTGGATTCCCCTAGTAACTTAGGGTGAGACCCAAAGTTACTTAAATATGCAGATTTAACAAGGGGGGTCCTGGGAGTCCCTCTGCCAGACATTAGTCCTGGTTACGAGGGACTTACCCAGAGTCTTTAGCTCACTATCTTTCACAGAGAAGAAATATCCCAAACATATCAGTCTTTGTCCTGCCCTGGGGCAGTCCAGCACCGAAATGCAAGGCAATTCTCCTCTGAACAAGAGTACCAACAGAAACCCCAGACACGTGTTTCGGTCTGGTTGGACCTCATCAGTAGGGTGGATCTGTGCCTCTCTAAGAATAGTGAGCAAGGGGTCCACGTCTGGATTCCCCTAGTAACTTAGGGTGAGACCCAAAGTTACTTAAATATGCAGATTTAACAAGGGGGGTCCTGGGAGTCCCTCTGCCAGACATTAGTCCTGGTTACGAGGGACTTACCCAGAGTCTTTAGCTCACTATCTTTCACAGAGAAGAAATATCCCAAACATATTAGTCTTTGTCCTGCCCTGGGGCAGTCCAGCACCGAAATGCAAGGCAATTCTCCTCTGAACAAGAGTACCAAAAGAAACCCCAGACAGGTGTTTCGGTCTGGTTGGACCTCATCAGTAGGGTGGATCTGTGCCTCTCTAAGAATAGTGAGCAAGGGGTCCACGTCTGGATTCCCCTAGTAACTTAGGGTGAGACCCAAAGTTACTTAAATATGCAGATTTAACAAGGGGGGTCCTGGGAGTCCCTCTGCCAGACATTAGTCCTGGTTACCTGGTTATGAGGGACTTACCCAGAGTCTTTAGCTCACTATCTTTCACAGAGAAGAAATATCCCAAACATATCAGTCTTTGTCCTGCCCTGGGGCAGTCCAGCACCGAAATGCAAGGCAATTCTCCTCTGAACAAGAGTACCAACAGAAACCCCAGACACGTGTTACAGTCTGGTTGGACCTCATCAGTAGGGTGGATCTGTGCCTCTCTAAGAATAGTGAGCAAGGGGTCCACGTCTGGATTCCCCTAGTAACTTAGGGTGAGACCCAAAGTTACTTAAATATGCAGATTTAACAAGGGGGGTCCTGGGAGTCCCTCTGCCAGACATTAGT
This sequence comes from Ambystoma mexicanum, assembly GCF_040938575.1. Lineage (NCBI taxonomy): Eukaryota > Metazoa > Chordata > Amphibia > Caudata > Ambystomatidae > Ambystoma > Ambystoma mexicanum. The sequence continues at coordinate 1,009,492,708 of NC_090924.1, read as the reverse complement.
CCTGGTTACACTTACCCAGAGTCTTTAGCTCACTATCTTTCACAGAGAAGAAATATCCCAAACATATTAGTCTTTGTCCTGCCCTGGGGCAGTCCAGCACCGAAATGCAAGGCAATTCTCAGAAACCCCAGACACGTGTTTCGGTCTGGTTGGACCTCATCAGTAGGGTGGATCTGTGCCTCTCTAAGAATAGTGAGCAAGGGGTCCACGTCTGGATTCCCCTAGTAACTTAGGGTGAGACCCAAAGTTACTTAAATATGCAGATTTAACAAGGGGGGTCCTGGGAGTCCCTCTGCCAGACATTAGTCCTGGTTACGAGGGACTTACCCAGAGTCTTTAGCTCACTATCTTTCACAGAGAAGAAATATCCCAAACATATCAGTCTTTGTCCTGCCCTGGGGCAGTCCAGCACCGAAATGCAAGGCAATTCTCCTCTGAACAAGAGTACCAACAGAAACCCCAGACACGTGTTACAGTCTGGTTGGACCTCATCAGTAGGGTGGATCTGTGCCTCTCTAAGAATAGTGAGCAAGGGGTCCACGTCTGGATTCCCCTAGTAACTTAGGGTGAGACCCAAAGTTACTTAAATATGCAGATTTAACAAGGGGGGTCCTGGGAGTCCCTCTGCCAGACATTAGTCCTGGTTACGAGGGACTTACCCAGAGTCTTTAGCTCACTATCTTTCACAGAGAAGAAATATCCCAAACATATCAGTCTTTGTCCTGCCCTGGGGCAGTCCAGCACCGAAATGCAAGGCAATACTCCTCTGAACAAGAGTACCAACAGAAACCCCAGACACGTGTTTCGGTCTGGTTGGACCTCATCAGTAGGGTGGATCTGTGCCTCTCTAAGAATAGTGAGCAAGGGGTCCACGTCTGGATTCCCCTAGTAACTTAGGGTGAGACCCAAAGTTACTTAAATATGCAGATTTAACAAGGGGGGTCCTGGGAGTCCCTCTGCCAGACATTAGTCCTGGTAATGAGGGACTTACCCAGAGTCTTTAGCTCACTATCTTTCACAGAGAAGAAATATCCCAAACATATCAGTCTTTGTCCTGCCCTGGGGCAGTCCAGCACCGAAATGCAAGGCAATTCTCCTCTGAACAAGAGTACCAACAGAAACCCCAGACACGTGTTTCGGTCTGGTTGGACCTCATCAGTAGGGTGGATCTGTGCCTCTCTAAGAATAGTGAGCAAGGGGTCCACGTCCACGTCTGGATTCCCTAGCGCCAGGGTGCCTTCGGGTGGTTGTGCGCTCTAGAAATGCGTCTAACATAACATAACATATATGGAACTGCACAGGAACGATGTGGGAAAAGGGCTGTGGCTATTGCCAAGATAAAAAGAGTGAGGGGAAGAGAAAGTATAATATATATTTTTCCCTCTCTTCCTGGGAGTCCTGACATTGCCAAAAATAGGCCTAAAATGGCAAGAAAATGTTTATTTAGGTACTGTTGTGTGATGGCACACACAGTTTGGAAAGGCATATTTGGAAACGCACGTGAAAGATTTAGGTCTGCGTGTCGGCACACAGGAGGACCTTGAGCATAACATTATTTTGTGAATGCATATTGAAATGCATGAAGAACCATTGCGCACTGGTAAGAATATATCTGTAGCAGCGTCACAGAAATGAGAACGTCTGTTTGTAAGCTGATGCCTGGGGTCCGCCGTTGACCTGAATGAAAGGAAGTGGTAGTTGCGGATGAACTAGTCTTTTAACATTTAGCTGAGACAAGTACACTACAATTTTTGAACATGTAGAAAAAAGAAATGATCACCAAACAGCCCAAAGATATGGTTCCATGAGCACTGCCGCAGACCACCCGACTTCTCCCCTCAGCCCACCATCATCGTCACAGAGAGAAAGGCAATTTTGATAATAGGCTTGCCGGCTTGTAATAAAAGCTCTCACATGTATGTTATGAAGCAGTAGCGCTGTGGGCCCCCGGGGGCCAAATGATGGCATGGAGAGGTGAACATCTGTTAAGCAGCAGCAGGTGCGATGTCCAGGAAGTAACACTGAACAAGGCTGACTGATAATATTTCGTTTTGGACACAAATGCCAGCTGAGATTTGGAGAGAGTGTGACAGCAAGTCTCAGAGAGTTGCCATGACCATCTCTAAGGATATGGTAATAGACATCAGCATGCACAGGCAAATGGATAATATAATACAGAACTGGCCCAAATCCAGGTGGGCGCATGACAGTTTCTTACAACACATGGCTTCCAAACAGTAGTTAGGCCTTACGGTTATTACCCTTTCGTGACACGGGTTCAGCTAGCATAGCCCTTGCGGATAATATATGAAAAGCTGAATAACAACAGCTAAATACCAAATAAGGCAAAGGTAGAAAACGGTGAGCTGTGACGTCAGGTTGCTGGGCTGCCAAGATCTGCCAGGCCTGGACTGTGTGTCCTGTGCAGAAATGGATGACACAGAATGGACTTTAGGGAAAGCATGTGGTGCCATCCTAATGGGTTTCACTCAAACCTCACTATGACAATCACTCCACAAAATGCCTCCCTAAGCCCTTTTAAAGATACTGGGTTGCTCGTCTCGTACAGAGGCACATATAATTCCTTTGCCTACTAGTGGCTTACCGAGGCAGGGGGCCTATACAATTGGTTTCCTCAAACCTGCCCTCAGACATACCAGGCACTTTCCCAATGATGCACCCTCCACTCTCAAAACTAAGCACTCCATATCAGAAAACAGGAAACAGCAAGGAGGATTGGCAGTGCCACATGACAACCTTCCTTTAGCAACATCATTTCTCACAGTACTGGATGTCTCCAAGTAGTTTTTTTAGTAAGAGTGATGGAGCCCAGGGGGAATCCTCTTGCACTTTGCCCACTGGACATTTCCAGTCTCGAGGGCCACTCCCATGTCATAAGACATGAACAACCATTTGGCACAAAAGTGAGAGATGACTGTCTGATACTTGTCCCAAGCAAGTACTGTGCAGTAACACTACTGTAGGTTTGCATGGCCTCCTATGTTTCATTTGTTAATGAAATGTACAGTAGCAGTTTAATTCTAAAAAAGCATATTACTTTAGAGTGCAGGCAGCATCATTACAAGTATCCTTCACACACTAACAAGTGCAGTGCAGAGCAGAGATGGACAGTCTTCTCACAAACACAGAACAGACACAGTATGGAGAGCAGCAGTATAAGATTCCATTATTTATTTATTATTTCATTTATAAAGCGCACAAAAACCCACAGGCATCACAGCGCTGGTTACGGGGGAGGAAAGGGGTGGGGGACGGGTGGACAAAGGGGACGAGGGATACCGTCAGTTACAGAAGTTCCAAGTTCACAGATTTTAAAGTCAGTGAAAGAGGCTGGTTTTTAGAGTCTTCCTAAAAGGCTAGTAGGAAGGTTTGGATCGTAGTTGGGGGTTAAGGTTATTGCAAAGGCGGGTGCCAATAACTGGGGAATTAGATCCACCTGTGCATGTGCCTTTGAATGGCGATGTGGTCAATCTGTGGCTGTAGGTGAATCTAGTAGGTCTGGAGGAAGTGTGCTTGTTGAATTTTTGCAAAAGGTAAGGAGGCACTGTGTTTGAAACACAGCGGGGAGTGATTGAAAGGGTTTTGAAGATTATGTGCTCTTTGACTGGAAGACAGTGAGTGGCCCTTCTGAATTATGCCACCTGATGGCATTTGGAGAGGTCAATAGCTGCCAGGATGGTACTGTTCTGGATAGTCCGGAGTTTGCAAAGTTTTAGTTCCATGGTGCCGGCAAGGAGGGAGTTGCAATAGTCAAGTTATCTTAGGAGAGGAGGTGTTTAGTGCCATTTAAATTGTTTAGTTTTATGGTCTGTAGAGGATGCTATGTTATTGACATACCGGGTCATACTGAGGCTTGAGTCTAGGTAGACTCCAAGCGTTTTGACTCTGGAGGAAACAGGGATGGTGCAGGTATCAATGGTAAAGCAGTGGTAGGCTAGGTCAAGTTTGGCAAGATGGGAAAGGGAGCCGGCAATCAGGATTTCTGTCTTGTCATCATTCAGTGTTGGTGAGAGGCCTTACAGACTTGGATAATGTCATAAATGGCATTGCTCTTGCAGGAGTCGTATGCAGAAGAGTTGTAGGTGCTGACTAACTTGGTAGGGTCAGTGGGTAGGGAGGCTCAGGTGATGATAGGGCTGGCTGCGAGAATAGGGAGAAAGGAGTTCTTTGGTGAGGTTGCAGGAGCATCTAGAGTGTGTCACTGGTAGGGGGGCGTTTCAGGAGAGGGAGGTGGTAGTAGGGACACTGAAGGAGATGGTGTAGTAATCAGACCAGAGATTGGGGTAGATAACTACATTAGTCACAGTACAATTTAGGTCAGCAATCCAGTCGAGGGATCTTATGTTCATTGCACATACAAAACAAGGATAGAATCAGCAGAAGCACTACCAGATGACCTTGCTACCACCCCCACACACAAATAGAACAGATGTAGCACAGACAGCAGTGGTGCAAGATTTGAGAATCAGTCATTCAAAGCAGTCAAGACCTACAGAGAGGTTCTCCAGAGACAAACTGGTACAATTCCATTCAATGAACTGCACGGCTGTAAGTGATTTCAATCTGGCACACACCCAAGTCAACGCCTAGCGTGTAATGCACATCTGAAATCCTTATTTATTTTTGTCTAAAAATTATTTTATTCTGAACGATGTGCCACTCAAATCACGCCCCTCTCCTGGAACCCTCCCCCCCACCCCCCGGTCACACTGAACCAGGAATCAGGCTGGTTTGCAAAGTTAAAATATTTATTTATGTATTTACAATTTAATCACACAATGTTTTAATGGGTATACAATAATCACCAATGGGGTGATGTAACACAGAATAATCTCTTTAATACACAAGGAGTAATAGTGAGCAAAACAATTCAGCACAGAAATAATACTTTTGTGTGTGTGTTCAGAACAGATAGCAGAGTAGCAGAGTGGTTAAAGGTTCCCCCTGCACACCCCTCAACCCCCCAAATGGGCAATGTAAAGAGATAGGAGGAGTGAACAGGTTTTCAGGAATGTCAGAATTCAAACAAGACAACAATCCCACTTCCCCCAGCAAACATAAGAGAAAACAGAATTGACTGTAAAGCTGTCTGGATGGCTTTTAACTTTATCTTGAAAATGGATTGGGCAAAAAACACTAATATGGTCAAAATTGCTGAAATTGCTATAAATTCTTATGGGAGCCACTTTGGATGGTTGCACACAAACACTAGCAATGATTTAATACCAAGAAACAATTTGAAATTTAAAAATTAAGGTCGGGAGCAATCATAAGCTGTTTTACACGTGTAAGAATTTCCCTAAAACGAAGTTCGCTGCAAACTTTTCACTGTGCGATAATCGCGATAACGGGATAACTGTAAAGGATTTGGGATGCGGTTTTAGATGTGATTTAAAGTTGAAGATGTTAGCTACAAGCAGAAGTTGAGTTTCTAGCACAAAGACAGAGGAATTTATGGTTGTTTTAGTGGAGGTCGCTTTTTCGAGATAGGCGCAAGAATGGAAAACAGGAATGCACTTTTAAAATGACAAAAAGGATTTCTTACTCTAGAGGATGACTATGAACAAAACAAATGCCCCACAGGAACACAGCAACTTGATCAGGGTGACTGCTTGCTGAGGAGTTTGCCTTCTTCAGAGGAAAAATATCAGTGCAAAGATAGTTTTAACAATACTAGTACAGGAGGAAGATAGGAGGGAGAGGATAGAGAGTTGAGACAGTTCAAAAATACTCCTAAGAATGTAGGTTCCGAAGACAAGATAGGGTGGATTTAAGATACGGATTGACGATGGACAGTACATATGCTAGTGACACAGTTTTATCTATAGATACTCACTAGATATGTTTTTAAACGGATCCGTCAGGATTCTGGTCAGGGATTCTGGTCAAGGATTCTGGTCAGGGCAGACTGCTGGGCACATCGGATTTGGGCAGCATCAAGGTGCTCTGGACACCGCCGGGCACAGGACTGGATCTGATCTGCAACGCACTCTGGTCACAGCACGGCACAGGACTGGATTGGATCTTCCCTTTTTGGTTCTGATGATAATTATTTCAGCAGGCAAGCAGTACAGCGCGGCCCAGCTGTATTTTAGTTCCCCTTAGGTTTGTGGGGTTGGTTCTTGAAATTGATGCCTAGCTGAAAGTGGTTCAGCTATGCAATGGGTTCTGCTTTGCCAAGTTTCTGGAGTCTGGAACAAGGAAGATGGAAAGTTCTGCAACAGGGTGCTCCACCAGCATTTCGGATAGTGGGTGAATCCGTCTCTCTTTTTCTGCCTTCTGCTGTCTCTATTTATGCTATGGTAAAAGGGGTGTGTGTGCTGGTTTAGCCTAAGCTCACCCCTTTGACAGGGATTGGGCAGAATGTCCTCTCCGCCTTGATAGTAGGAGAAACACAGGGTGTCACCTTTATGGTGTGGGTTTATGAGGCTTATAGTCCACCCCTAGCCTCTTGAACACAAAATCTACTTTTGACACAATACATATTTCCACATGTGCAACCTCTATAACAACCACATATACAGATTACATATGTTGTACAGTAGCTACTCCTCAAATCCCCGTAGCTGTAAGATCTTGTGTCTGCTTTTCCCAAAATTTCACCCTTTTCATCAGGAACACAATGTCCCATTTATCAGAACATTTCTACAAGTGTGATTTTCAGAGGTTTTGGCGCGCACAAGGGTTTTGCCATTTTACTATTTTTGGCGCCATCAGAACACAGTGATGCCGCATGGCAGAGCACAAGTGGGTTAAAACATCCCACACCCCTAAAGAGAAGAACTGAAACTTCTTCAGATATTGCAGTAATGAAGAGTGTGTGTGTGTTTGATGGTTTGTATGAGTAAGTGGATTGATGGGTGGGTGAATGGGTTGATAGATATGCAAGTGAGTGGCTTGATTATTTGTAGGGTGGCTTATTGGTGTGTGTATAAAGGTGGGTCTACGTGTAGTTTATAATTGGATGAGTGAGTAGGCATCACGAACAGGTGAGCTATTGGAGGGGTTTGTCATAGGTGAATCTGTGAGAGTGACCAAATTAATGAATTACCTAGGGGATGGTTGGACGGACGGATGGACGATTGTTCCGATGAGTGTCGGAGTGGATGGCAAGTCAGTGGGTAAAGGGTGTGAGTGAGTATCTAAACCAATGTCTGTAAATGGATGTTGACTAAGAGACTACAGAATACGAGATATGGAGGTGTGCATTATAGAAAGAACGTGTAGCATAATAAATAATACAGACACGTTGTATTCCAATATCTAATATCTCCACTGGTTCTACTGTTGATCATGGAGGCACACTTCTTTTTTCAAGGTAAACCAGCAAGTCAGCAGTTTTGAGTTTCAATTCATGAGTGTATTTTCTCCCATGCCTAGCTTCCCAACATGCTGCCCAAATCCCAGCACTAGACGCCAGCTACTTTTCTGAGAGATGGTCAATATCATTTGACCAATAGGAGTCTCCTTTCCATCTCCATTTAATTTCTGGCAATCAGTGTGACTGCAGCCCTCTTTCTCAGAAACAGGAACCAGGGCATGGGCTCCTGGAGCACCTGAGCTGTTTCATCTCTTCCCATCGTGCTACTATGAATGCCACAGTTTTGTGGCTTATCCACTGCCGACATTGTAAACGTGTGTGTGTGCGGGGGTGGGTCTATTTGTAATAAAACCCCATATGTTCCCCAACACTTCAGAAGTATTTTATGCCAACCTGCACCAACCTGGGGATCTCTGACATTTGGAAAGCACAGCCACATCTGCTTAAGCAGGAGATACTTCAAGAGCCAGAGAGGGCACTTTTCCAGGCTTACACAGATAGTATAAATAGAGGCTGCACTTTAGGAAAACAAAAATAGTTGTCCTTTAGGATTAAGGGCTGATGTGAGCTAAATAAGCCAATGAGGTGCATATCAGTGTTGGGTATTATATTATAATCCGCACACTAGAATGGTCATCCATGCTGGCAAGAGACCTGAGGTGCTGGGTGCTGAGCATTGTTCATACAAATAAATAAATCACAATCTTTTTTTGCACTGGGCAATAACCTGCCCCCCACCCAGTGTTACAGCAAATGGCCATGCCATCTTGTGCTGTATTCCGGTCAATGGTACACATCATGGGTTCAGCATTTGCTAGGATTTGCAGTGGAAAGCTTGCTTGTAAAATACCTAACATGCACTGCAGGTGTCCCATGTATTCAGTGGTCCCAAAATGTAAATCCACACTCTGCAGGTCACATCAGGTACACCCATCTTGAAACACTGTTCCTAGAGACAAGTTTGCCTGTGGTCCATCATTTGCAAGAGTGTTTGTGGATTGGTTTGGTTCATTCTCACATCCTAGGGAGTTGTCTAGAGCCACACGTAGTAGTTTCTCGGGATGTGTTAAGGGGCCTCCCCTGGGTCTGTTAGTAGAGATTAAAGGCTGGGTTATGTACTGTATCAATGATAAGAAGACATGTGCATGATATAGTACTGTTATACTTCCCTTGACACAATTAAGATATTATCATCATTGAGACTAGAATTGGGGAGGTTCCGCATGGATATCGGCCAGCAGTCTCCTGCTTTTCTATCCTTAAACACCTTGGACCTATTAGACAAAAGCAATCTCAGCACCAAAAGCAGTGCAAACACATATACACTAATGACCTGTACATTATGGAGAAATGTCATGATGGGTGCCAGCCCAGTGTGCCACATGATATGATATGATATATTATTTATATTGCGCCCATACACAAGTGTTTCCGGGTGCAACAAGATAAGGCAGGGGTACAAGGGAGGACAAAAACAACGCTCTTACTAGGCCCAGTGACATTGAGCTCATGCAAGTGCAGGGAAGAAGGAAGAGGGAAAGTGCAAGAGGCAGGGAAGGAGATGAAAGTGCTGAACACGTGATCAAAACAACATGTAGTGCAGCCAGCAGGTGGCAAGTGCAAGAATAAGGCACATAGAATGGGTGTCAAATAGGTGCAGTAAGGGGACTGTAGGTTTGCAGATACAGACCCAAGTGCAAGGGTTGCCAGGATGCAGAGCAAGAATACAGCTGGGTGGGCAGGTATATGGGCCGAAAATCAGAAGGTAGCCAGGTGCCCGGTGCCGAAGCAGACAGAGATCAGCAGGGGAGAGGAAGAGCAAAAGCAGAAGCAGAGAGGAAGATCTTGAGGTGCTTCTAGAACCGAAGATGGTTCTTCTCAAGTTTCAGAGAGGCAGGGAGGCTGTTCCAGAGGGAGGCCCCGGCCGAAGAAAGAGATCTACCCCCAACTCATTGCTTGGAGAAGTGACTGACCTTGAGGGAGTTGGAGGTGGAGGAGGGAAGAGCTCGAGTAGGAAGGTATTTCCGAAGGGTGAGTTGCAGGTATTACAGACCCTGGACCTAGAAGGCTTGTCGACAATGCAAAGGGTCTTGTACTTAATCCTTGCTACCACTGGGAGCCAATGAAGAGATTTCAGGGCTGGAGAGATATGATCCCTTGGCTTGAGGCCAAGGACAAGTCTCACAGTCCTCTTCCCGATGAGTTGCAACGTGCACAGAGTAGTTGCAGATTTAGAAAGAGGCTGTTGCAATAGTCCAGCCTAGAGAGAACCAGAGCTCTAGAGACAGAGAGCTTCTGGGGTAAGGAGAAGCCATCAATATGCAGAATTATCTACCCACTGTACAGTTTGGGGGATTCTTTGCTTTGTCATGCAAGCAGCTTCACTAATACATCAACCTGGGCAGCGTTTGTTAATGAAATAATTAAATGCTGCGGTGGCTGTAAATAAAGGATGTATGTGCATTCATAATTTAAAAAACAAATGGATGGCGGTAAGGGTTTACTGGTACCGGTAAGGGTAACAGTGCCGGTAAACCCTTACCGCCTTACTACGAGGTCCCTTTGTGGGTCCCTACCTTAACGGCTGGTTTTACCAGCCATTAAGGATGGGACCCGCAAAGGGACCTTGGAGGTAATTATGGTACCGCAATTTGCGGTACCATAATTACCGCCTTCCCCATTCCCATTGAGCCCTATTGGGGCAAAAATGGGAATGGGGAAGTGCCATGGTGAATGGGGAATTAGCGCCCCCACACACCTTGGAATAGGGCGGTAATTCCGCCATTCACCATACCGGCGGCTAATAGCGCCATGGTTACCGCCTTCCATGTAATGAGGCCCAAAGTGTCTCAATAAAGATTGCCCCAAGACTCTCGAAAGGAGCCAGGAGTTGGTCATACAATGTAGTTAACAAACGTTGCCTGACAGGAAAAAAGGAAGCCAGCCTCTTTCCTGTCAACAGTACATTTGGCAGATGACGAGGAAGTGGAGAAAGCTAAGCCCCTTATTTCCATTCTGCAACCCTCCAATCAGACATCAGGTCACCATAAGGGTCACAGGTAGTTGTTTTATCAGTTTTCTCCTGTGCACATTGCCTTTATGACTTACAGATTAGCATGTTCAACACATTTGCTCTTTGGAAATTAAGCCTGTACAAACAGACATCCAGTTAGTCAAGATGCAGGTCCCTGTGTTGATTGGGTGTTCCAGTTTCTCTATCCCTTCTAGCCCTGTTGTTCTTGTAAGTGATGGCTGGTACCGGTGAAGATCAGTTTTGGGTTGCCACCAAGATAAATGCCCATCCAGAGCTGATGAACATGTTGGGCAAGTTATAGGCTACCAATTTCCAGAGAACTGTCCAATTGAAAAGAGGTCACTGTCAGATTAACGTAATCGATATTTCAAGGAGTAGAGAAGTGGGTATTGTCCGTTCTCAAGGCCCCTCTCAATTCAAAGTGGAGTCTGCAGAATGTCACCACCTGGCAGGTGCTCTAAGCAAGAGTATTGAGAGATTCGACATGTTTGTGTCTAGTTTATTAAACTGGACAAAGTAGTTACAAATCACACAAAGAACCACTTTGGTTTCTTACTGAGTGAGAGTTTTAGTAGGTGACTTGATACATTTTCTTAATAGAGGCACACAGTGTGTAGTGACATAGTTAGCGATTCACTCTTATTGGTGGCAAACACAAGGAAATGCCTTCTTATTAGAAGTACATGGTATGTTGTGACATTGTTAGCAAATTGACTCCTATTGTCGGCAAACAAAAAGCAGTGCCAACTGCGAGGCCAACACTTTCGCCCGTCCAGACTTTATCAAGGCAAGCAGATGGTTAAGTCAATTTAGCATTTTTAGGAGCCATCGAGTCAACATGAGAGCTTAATTTGACACATGGCGAACACTTGCTGGGTTCGTAGTTGATAGGCCTTGACTGGTGTCGGTTGGCTGGGTGCATATATTGGATACGGTTGTCCTTATTCCCGATATTTAGCATTTAGAAGTTGCGATACACCGTTGTATTGCATTCACCAGGCATCATTATGCCAGTGGATAGTTTGGAGGCTGGTTCCCATGTGAACTGTTGCTGTTGATTTCAAAGTTTGTTCATTTCCTAACCACGTTGGTGCCCAGTTCTGAAAATGGCGTGGCTGTTTTGATGCTCTCCAGTTTCTCTATCCCTTCTAGCACTGCTGTTCTTATAAGTCAGGGCTGGTACCAGTGAACATCGGTTTTCTGTTGCCACAAAGATAAATGCCCATCCTGAGCTGATGATGCCCCCTGTAGCCCAATTGACAAGAGGTCACTGTCCAATAAACATAATAGATCTTTCAAGGAGAGGTGGGTATTGTCCGTTTTCAAGGCCACTCTCAATTCATAGTGGTACCCTCTGATTAAAGAGAACCTGGCAACCCTCCTCCAGAAGTCTGTGAGCCCGGTCCTGACTGGGATTTGAGAATTCATCTTAATTTGATGAAAATGCAATTTTCACTCAATATTTATGAAAATGCATTATTTAAACAATTAGCCTTCCCAGCATTGAAAAGCGACCATTAACACATTTATTTAGGTTGGTAGCATTAAAGCATGTCCTTTATTCTTTTATATATTTACATATCATCGTGTCCATATTACTAAAGTCTGCATGTTTGTGTAATATAACTCCCTTACATTTCTTACCCATATCACAGTACTCCTGTCATCTTATATCTTTTGGCCAAACAAGGCAGTAACTGCTTTGCTGTACAGCAGATTTACAGAGAGCAGGGGCTTCCAGGTGACGACTCTGTGTTACTTAGTAGAGGATGTCAGTAAAGTTGTTATAATGCTCCCAAATAGCAATTCACAAAGGGGTCTAAGAATGCCTACACTTTGGTTTCAGTTCTTTGTCTCCTGCATTTTCACTTGTAGAGTCTGTATCATTCCTCCACCGATTTAGTGGCCTATGTTGACAACAGAATACAAGCTCTAAGGCACTTTCTGGATTGCCAGGATGACTTCCTGGTGTGCCCAAAACATCCAGTTTGTGAAGGCTGAGCACTTTGTTCGGGACCGCACCACCAAGCCAAAAACCAAAATGTGAGAATCTGGGAAACGTCAGTGCCCGCCAGTAACCAAGGTGGCCCGGTCATGCTCACCTTCAGAGAACACCCTGAAATACTTGTCAAATACACAACAGCCAAATATACCACATGTTACTCTATCCGGCTTCTTACTGTGGCAAATAGAAAGGTGCCAGTGTCATTAATGCCGGACTCCGGTGTAACCGCCAATTTCATCAATGAAACCTATGCACACCGATTGCTCATACCATTCGTAAGGAAAGAACGGGAAGAGGAAGTAAAATCCGTGGATGGCTCTCCATTAGTATCGGGGTCCATCACTCAACAGACCGAAGATGTCAGATTGGAAGGCAGCCAGAGTCACAAGGAAACATTACGTTTTGATCTCATTGCAGCTCCGCAATATGGCCTGATGTTGGGTTTATCCTGTTTAGGTCCGCACAACCCCGCAGAAAACTGGACCTGGGGTTCTATAGGGTTTTTCCTCCAATCATTGTTTGACGCATTGCTCACAGCCAGAAGGGACATTGTGTGTGTCTAGCCTGTAGGCTTCAAGACACATTATCGGAAATGTGACAAGGGATTTACCTACCGAGAACACGGAGTATCTGGACCGGTTCAGCAAGACAGCAGCAGAAACACTCCCACCACATGGCTCAATTGAGTGTAGAATAGACCTGGAACCAGGCACTGCACTACCCTGTAGCCTCATCCGCGTGTTAAAAGAGGCTGAGAATGCTCATCTCAAGAAGTATGTAGACACCAATCTCAAGAATGGATTTATATGACATTCCACCTCACCTGTCTCGTGCCACCTGTTTTACGTGCCAAAGAACACCAGTGACTTAAGAACGTACATTAATTACCAGGCTGTGAACTGGATTACAATAAAAAAAATGCGATCCATTACCATTGATTCTGTTTCTTCTGGAACAATTACGTAGGTCATCTATCTACACAAAATTAGACCTGCGTGGGGCCTACAACCTGATACGGGCGCATGAAGGAGACAACTGGAAGGCTGTCATGACCCTGGGATGCAAGACCAGGGCACACACACACATGTATCAGTTAGGACATAGAGCAATGTGGGGGGGGGGCTGGACTGCTTTGGTGCATAACTGGCGCAGGCACCACTGGAGATTGGATGCCTTTTCCAAGATGGCCGCTTTAGGAATGGCTCACATGGGATCCAACATGGCCACAGTGTGCTCCACAGATCTGATGTAGATCCACAGACTATGCTATCAAGGAGTGGCCCGGGGCTAAAAAAAAAGCACAGCCCGAGGCTCACTCCCTGCTTCACGTTTTGTATGCTCCATAATAAGCATCTGAATGCCTACTCTGCAACCCGGCCTGTACTTGTGAGCCATTTTGCCATCAGCCCCATATTTGGGAAGAGTAGAGACACTTGCGGGTATCACGCTCCTGAAGGTAAAAAAGAAGAAGAAGAAACAGCCGGCATAAAACGCCAGAGAACAGCACAGTGAAACAGGTACAGAAGAAGAATAGGATAAGCAGAATACACACGTTGGGCAAAGAAGAAACTGGGAAAAGAACAAAGGAAAAACAGCATGGACACTCCTTATCAAGGTACAGCTCGTGCCTCACTCTCTTTACTTACCTGCTTGCAAGTCCTCGGTGGGCTCTCTCACCGTCCGACTCGCCATCCTGAAAAGCCAACATCCTGCAAAGGAAGAAATATAACGTTATAAGCAGTGCAGGACTGGGGACTGAACGCTCAAAAATAATACCAAAAGAGTGCTCAAGACAGTACCAAAAAATGTGCAAAGACATTGTTCCATAACAGTAACAAGGGGATGTTCAAAGGTATTAATAAGACATTGCATTGCAACAACAGGCATCAAGCACTTATTCCCCAGCACCACGCATGTCATAGCAGGTCCGGACAGCAGTACTCAGTGAAGTAACTGATATTGGTTCAAGTCCCTGAAAAACCCATCATGGTGAGTCCATTCCTCTCCCTTACCCAGTAGAGTGGGATGTTAGGTGGGGAAGCACTAGTCAACAAAGTAGTAATTATTCCTTTTATTTGTTGTAGGGGTCTACATTGGGGCCATATCCACTAGCATTCATACCACCTTCCATCAAAGGCGGTAGGGTTTGTCTATACCACACTGTCCGATTATTTGGAAGGGAGGTGTAGAACTCACACCTGCCTCATCCCAGCCCAGAGGTGTGAAAGGGGAACATGTTGCATCCGTTGAAGCTCCAGGCGCTTCTGCAGGGCATCAGGTAGGCATTACAAAGACCGCCTTCAGGACCAAATTCAATGTGTTCGAATACCTGTTCATGTCATTTGGTCTCTGTAACGCGCCTGCAGCCTTGCAACACTTCCTGGATGAAGTCATGTGAGGACAGCTGGATGTATTCGCTGTCGTATATATAGATGACATACTCATTTATTCATAGAGTCCAGAAGAACACCAGATGCATGTTAAAGTGGTATTACAGCTGCCACTAGAACGCGAGCTCCACGCAAAATTAGAAAAATGCGAATTCTACCATACCAGTGTTGAGTTCTTAGGTTTCCTTTTTGTCATGGGACGGTGTGACAATGAACAAGAAAAAGGTGCAAGCTATTATCGATTGTCCATCTCTAGCCTTAGGTTAAAGACATACAAACTGTAATGGGCTTTGCCAATTTCTATAGGCGCTTTATAATGGTTTCTCAAAAAAGGACAATCTATTAAAAGGCTCTTAAGAAAAGGGATCCCGTTTCAGTGGGGCGATGCAGCTGAAGCCAGTTTCCAAGCCCTCAAACAATGTTTTACATCAGCATCAGTACTGCTCCACCCAGATCCGTAACAACAGTTTGTGGTAGAATTGGATGCCTCAAGTTACGCCATCGGAGCGATCTTACCCACACTCCTCCTGGCGGAACAGAATTCAGTAATATCTGACCATGAACTGTTGGCCATAAAAGGAGCCTTTGGAGAATTGCGCCATTACCTAATGGAGGACCAACATACCATCACTGTGTTAACGGATCATAGAAATCTACAAGTACTAAAATCCACAGGAGCCTTGAGTCCCATGCAATTATGCTGGCCTATGTTATTTCTCTGACCTTGACCTTATAGTGACATACCACCTAGGACTTGAAAACAAGAAAGCAGAAATATCGTCACAATATTCTGGTGCCTCGACAGCAACACCGTGAGATGAACAGAAACTCAACAACTAGGTCAATGGGCCAATCCACACAAACAGCAAACAGTGAACAGTGATCACCCTTCCACAGATCTACTTGGTATCTTCCAAGCAAATACATTCTGGAACAAGCAATTAAATGGTGTCGCGACTCCCCATTTGCAGGCCATTCCGTTATCGCAAAGACACAAGAACTGATCAAAAGGCATTTCTGGTGGCCACAGATGACAAGAGATATACGCCAACATGTCTTGACCTGTGAGACCTGCCTGTGCAACAAATCTGATCACCAGAAACCTGCGAGTCAACTGCAGCCCCTACCCACTTCACCAACACCATGGCAGACCATTTCAACAGATAGCCCATCTTCACAGGGTGCCACACACATCATCTCAGACAGAGGCTCGCAATTTACCTTTAGTTTCTGGCAGGCCTTCTGTAAGCATGTAGGCATTAACATGCAGTTATCTAGCAGCTACCTTCCAGAAAGAGACAGCCAGACAGAACGTGTAAATCAGACAGTGGAACAATATTTACAATGAATGACACATGGAAATGAATCCTCCAGCCGCAGGACACCATATGGCTAGCAGAACTATAACAACACTGTGCATTCCTCAACCAAGCATACTCTGTTCTTCAGCACCAAGGGGTACAACCCCCGTATACAACTTGTCTCCTGTCCAGTTGATTCCAATGTACCTGATGATTGAGCCTGAAAAGAACAGCTAGAAGAAGTGTGGCATTGAATTCGCACTAACTTGGCAGCAGCTAAAGACACTTACAATCACTATGAGGGCAAGAAGAGACAACCAAGTCCCAAGTGGGAGACAAGGTGTGGTTAGCAACACACAATATTCATTTGACTGGATCATGTAAGTTCCAACCATGCTATAGCGGGCCGTTCCTATTTAACCCAGTTGCTGTCTGCCTGACACTAGCCTCACATGAACGGGTGCATGCCGTGTTCCACATGGCATTACTTAAGACAGATCCAGCTTCAGCCCGCCTAGTTAGACCCCCACCTGTGCTAGTGAAAGGCTTCCAGGAGTACGAAGTCAAATCCATACTGAAATCACGCATGCATCAGGGTTTCTTGTGGTACCTAATAGACTGGGTGGGGTTTGGACCAGAAGACAGTTCCTGGGAGCCTGCAACCAACATACATGCTACTCAACTCATCTGCCTATTTCCCCGTAATCACCCAGTCAAACCAGTACCTGCCAGTGGGACGGGGGGTAATGTCAGGAATAAACATGTGGCCAGCATTGTAACTACACCACAAGTGTATTATGGCAGGAGACATATTAACTTTTATTGCAGACATGACAGCAGAATGACCATAAAGGTTCACAACCAGTAAAACCAGCAATATCCTACAGTTCCCAGCAGGCCTGTGGCAGCACAAGCTCTCAGATGGGCTCAGGACACTGCCAAGCCAGTGCGCATGCAGGTGTGGATGCCGCAAGACACCGCTCGGACTACTGAACCTCCAACAAGTCGGACATGTTTTCAGGAAGCTCAAGCAGGCAAGCCTTAGTGGAGCCCAGCCCTGTAACAACTCAAGCCCTATTTCGCATTCAGATAAGTGCACGTTTCTACGTTTCTGGCCATTATTGTTTCCTTGAGAATAACATGGCTAATGCGTTCACTTCGACATTGAACTGCTCCGTATTACCGATGTTGCTTGACACTAACTCCGGACCGTATTAACATGCTTCTCAGCTAAAGGGAAGATCGCCACACTAACCAACTTACCCAAGAGCTCCGCTCTCATTGTCAAGGTCGTGCTGACCTCATCTTTTGTTTCCCTAGTTAAATACACACGTAGTTCTTCAGCACAATGCTGAGTGCAATTGCTGCATGAAGTAGCTTTCTTTCTTGTTAATTGCAATACTGAGTTACAATAGTGTTCCTTGAATAATTAATAAATGGTTTCGAAGCACACAATGTACCTTTGCATGAGGTAATGCAAAGTTCAGAGCCCACACACAATGTATCTTTGCATGAGGAAATGCAAAGTCCAGTTCTTGGAACACAGTGTACCTTGTATGAGATAATTACAAGTTCTGTGATTGGTACACCACGTTGCAGGGGATAATGCAAATTGTTCAATGCACAGTGTATGTTTGCATGGTGTAATGCAAAGAATATGTCAAGTTAATGGAAATCCGTGCATGTGTGACAATGTACACAAGTGTGAATGAGTGTGTGCACGAGTGTGTGCAAGTATAGTGTTCAACCATCTTGGAGGCACAGAGGAGCCGAAGAACATTTTCCCTCACACCCTGTTAGCCATCCAAAACCTCTCGCTGGCCCTCTTTCTGGTTATTCCAACTCCTGTGTCCATCAAGTCGAGTGAACCCTTACCCACTTTCCCTAGTGGGTTGCAGTTGTCTGTGTACTATTGAGGTGCATGTGCCAAGACCGTAGGTGGTGGCAGTAGCTTGTGCTACCTCTACGCAAGACCAGAAGGACCCGGGACAAAAGGGCTATGATGCTCAAAGAATCCATCAGAGGACGTTACCTGTGAGTGACGCTGTGGGGTGGGTAACAAAGAAAATCTGATTGGATGAGCTTGTGCCTATAGAAAGTGTATGGAGGAGAAAGTAACTATACAAAATGACTACAAACAAGAGAAGGGCTGGGGGCTGTTTGTTTCAGAGGGTTTTCTGGGGCATTTTGATTGCAATTTGAGCTAGATAGTGAGGTCTTTCTGAATGAAATGAAAATCCTCTGCACTTGTGCTCGGAGAATGCAAGCTGATATTGCCTCTGAACAATGTACAAAATAAAGGATGTGATCAACCAGAGATAGGCCTAACAAATATGTTTGTTTTCTTTTGAACTGCGAAAGAGAGGTCAGGGGCCAGTGAGGCTAAAGACTGCAGATTTCCTTCAGTCATGTGTGGGTCAATGCTATCTCTGTTGTTTTCAACCTTGGAAAGACGAAATAAAATCAGACCAATACATTATGTAAGTATTTAATTCAGTGCATTGGAGGCCAGTTATTATTGCTTCACACTGTGCAAATCTTTTCAGGCACAAGGTTGCGCATTTGGCACAGTAGTATGAAACTGCACATTGTGCTTCAAATTAGCCTTTGTGAAAATTGCCTTTAAGAACTTAGACAAAACGATAGAATTTGGTGTTTGATGTATTTTCTCAATGAGTGTTTTATGTATGTTTGTTTATTAGAACGAATGTACTGCATTTAATTTGAATGTGACTTTCGATACTTCACTGACTAATGTACATTCAAACTGTGATGCAGTATATTTACCTTCAATGAGAAGAATGTTCGCTGAAGCTTGATTTACTGGTTTTATAAAAACATGTTTTCATAAGTATAAGCTCATCTGTGGGGCTAAATTTATATCAGTATTCAGGCGTATCTATTAGCTCATTTAAGTATAGAAAATGTTTTAATTAAAACAAGAAGACTTCTCTGTTTGTTAAACCTCCATTTACATGGCTGTAAGAATCCCACATAAAAAAGAATGTAGAGATGCAATAGGGATTTATAACGTTATTTATGTATTTATTGTGTTATGGTTTTACATTAAAACCTTTCAAAAATGCATTACACATGATATTAAAACTTCACATAAAACCAAAATCGTTTCAAATACAAATACATATTAAAAACATCCACTAAAATGAAACAGAAGGGTAAGTTCATCAAAACCTTAAAAGTAAAATCACCACAACATTTGTAAAGTATAGATCAAACTTCCAGACTTAATAAAAGTGTAATTTTTGCAGAAATATCACCTGTTAGTACCCAGCGAGGGTCAATGAGCTTGTAAAATGCAAGCTCATTGGCCCTCGCCCGGGCCTTACCTGCCCGAGAAGTCTCTGAATCTCTGCGGCATCCGGAGTGCTTTCCATGACTGGCCGCCATGGAAAGGACGAAGGGACTACATGTAGTCCCTTCTCCCTTTCCATGCATGGCGCCCATTCTTATTTTGTTTACTTTTCTTTGCATTTGTTTTAATGGCTGTCATGGAAAGGGAGAAAGGACTGTGTGTAGTCCCTCCTCCCCGATCCCCGGCGGCCATTTATTTGCTTTTTGTTTCTCGAGTCATGAAGAACCAGTTGCAGCGCCATTTCTCAACTCGAGAAAAATTGCAGTTAGTACCCCAGTACACATGCCGGGGTACTAATGGCAACATGAAGCTTGGAGGGTGGCCATTACCGGTTGGGTAATTCCCCAATGGCTCTGTTAAAGCCCTTGCTTCGCTCAGGCTTCTAACTATGGCCCTGGGGGCATAACCTGAACAGTAATGCCCCCCCTCGAGTCATATTGCCTCAATAGATCCATCATTTCCCTTAAAAATGCTTTAAAGGCAATATATAGCGATAAATAGGATGTGCACATTCAACGTCTACATAAGTTCTCTGAAAATACTGCTGAGGGTGAATGATGAAAACAACTAAAAAATAATAAATGTCTGGGTAGGATAGCTTCACTCTTCACAATAAGATTATTTAAAGACTCAACCTTCTCCGATGTACAGAGCCTACAGAACCTACTGGTGGCTGGCAAACCTATTTGCGGACCGACTACCTCTAAGGTATGAAGGCAATTTAATCTAAAACATAGAATCCATCATCTAAAGGCCTGTGAAGGTGCCTTGATAACATATGGTTGTGGGCTAAAAAATGATTAACACCATCAGAAATATTTACATACCCTCATACTCTAAATATGTATCCCAGGTTTATTAGATTGTCCACTACCTTATTACTATTAATATGCCATTCACATTTTTTCTTTTTGGGATTTTACCGGATTGATCAACTAATTATTGTCTGCGGCAAACCCCTCAAAGTTGATCAAATGTATTTGCAACCCAAAAGGGGTAACATCCAGTACAATAAAATCATTAGCATATGCAAGCCAACCTATTTCCAACTCCCCTACTCTCAGAGGAAAACAGGATATATTTTGAAAATTGCAAGAGGCACATCTGATTCATTTAAATGAATGCATAAATGTGCATATTTGTAACTAAGCCAACGTTACTGCTGCAACTAGTGCTGCTGCATCTTCTTAAACTTCAGAATCGAGCTCTTGCTACTGCTCTGACAGTCATGTCAGAATCCGTACTGGTGCTGATGCTACAGTTGTCATAAACGTTTGCTCAATTTGTAATACTGCATGTCGCGCCGCTTCCCCTACTCGCCAACTGCCCTGCTACCACTTGCCACTTACTTGTTAGACCTGGTTACTTTATTCTAAATCTGCGCTCCTATCCTAAATGCTCTAGTGATTGAGATGACATTTTGCACTTTAGAACCTCTACACACTAGAATCCCTCATGGATATTACTATCTTAAAGGGCCTGACTTGCACAGAAGGATCATATATCCAGGTTGGAAAGTGCCTAGCCCGCCTACGGTGTGCTCAACATCACCCTCTCCCATGCTCCACCCCCTTCCTCTACAAAACCCCTCCCTTCCCTCCACTAGCACTCCTACCTAATAACACCTCACCTACTCAGGACAAGGATACCCTATGTCCTACTACCATAGCCTGCTCTCCGGCCACATGTCAGCCTGACGGACCCACAAGGAGATACCAACTATCTTCACAGTCTAACCAGAACACTCCATGCCACCATGGCTTCCTGACCGCCTGCCCACTCGTCCACTGACCACACCCTACAGAAACCCTTGATACATGACACACCAGTCATTATATCACCACCCTCTACACATCCTACTGATGGACTCACAAGAAGACTTAGACTGTCTTCGCGAACTAACCAACGCCACACCCAACGGCACATCACAGCACACCCACCTACCAACTACAACACTCAGAAACCTGAGACATGCGACAATATAGATCTCACTCCACGTACCAACAATTTAGCTAACTTCAATGAGGCCCTACACCTGAAAGGTGCCCTCATTAATGCCATATCAATCACTGCCCATTCCCTGGACATTGCAGACGTCATCAAAACTAATGGCTTAGATTTTATAGCAGTCACAGAAACTTGGCACCACACAGCCTCAGCCCCTTACCTATCCTTAGCCATCCCAGAGGGTTACTCTATTAACAGGAAGGATAGAACAATAGCCAAAGGAGGTGGAGTAGCTGTACTAGCCAAAAACGCTATGGATATAAGAATTTCAGTTGAACTTCCCCTCACCTCTGTTGAAGTCATCACATTAAAAATCTCTCTCACACATACTTGTATCCTCACCCTCCATATCGTCTACAGACCCCCAGGTCCTACCTCTACTTTTGAAGACGACATCACCTTTCTTCTGGCCCATAACATGAAACCTCACTCTAAAGCTATCATCCTAGGTGATTTTAACCTTGGCTTGAAAGACCTTGGTGACACTCATGCAGGCCTCCTGGCCAATTCTATGAAAGCCCAAGGGTTTACAGATAGAATCTGTTCCCCAACCCACGAAACTTTACTGGATTGCCGACACCAACTGGGTCACCGACATCCTTTCTAACACCCCTGCTCCTTGGTCAGACCACAACACTATAATTTTCTCCACTACCTTAACTACTAAAACCTCGAAACATACCCCACCTGCATCAACAGCACCATCCAGAAGCTTTAAAAATATTAATCGTGATAACATGCTACCACTCCTAACACCCGTATTGGATACAACATACCCTGATGACGACCTGTCATCACTGGTCAGTCAATATAATAAAGTCATGCTTGCGGCCATTGAAAAAGTAGTCCCTTTCAAAGCTAAAAAAGCCAAACCCATAGCACATATCAACCCATGTTTCGCTCCTGACTTCCAAACCGTCCATGCGACTAAAAGGGCCACCGAAAGTAACTGGTAAAAGCTACCAACTCCTGAGAACAAAGCCCTCTTCCAGACATTAGCCAATAATTATAAGGCAGCAATCATTAAAGCAAAAGCGAAGTTTACAACCAAAGAATCCAGAATGTCCAATCAAATTCCAGAGAATGATTTGCCATTCTCCGCGAACTGGAATCATCAGCCCCGACACCAGACCATTCAATCAAAGATGTACAATGGTGCTCTTATGTACAAAATGCCTTAGCAGACAAAACTTTTCTATTACAAAATAAAATTGAATAAAAAAGAAACTCCTGCTACAGAACCACACAAGGCTAGTAAATGTACCTTCATGCCTGTGTCCACCCTTGAAACTATCAATATTATTAAAGGTCTAAAACCTTTGAGATGCAAGGGTGACATGTGTCCTGCAACCCTGGTAAAAGAATGCACCAACAAACTAGCACCCCTCATAACCAGCCTCATCATTAGTTCATTGTCCACCAATAAAGTACCCAATGACTTAAAAGAAGCCTGGGTACAACCATTGTTAAAAAAACCTACCGTGGACCCCAGCATTCCCCCAAAATTTTGACCCATCACCACAGTACCATTCTTAATAATAATTCTTGACTGTGCAGCCTATCTACAGATCCAAACAAAAATTCCTGGAACTTAATAATCTCTTAGGTCTGAGACAATCGGGCTTCAGACCTGGTCACGGAACAGAAACGGCTCGCCTAGACTTAAAAGTACAAAGAGGACCAATTCAAGGATAAAGGGGACCTGTACATGCTCCTCCTATTAGATCTTTATGCAGCCTTTGATTTGGTCAATCTCAAAATCCTGTTCCAACATCTAGAAACAGCTGTCCACTTTTCCCCTGAAGCCATTAAATGGATCGAATCCTTTCTCTCTAACCGGACCATGAGGGTCTTCTCTGACACATTAGTGCCTCCCCCTTTCCTGGTGACATGCAGCGTACTGCAAGGCTCCTGTGTGTCACCTACCTTGTATAATGCATTTACTAAGCTCCTATATGACAAACTTGACAAAATGGGCATCACATATACAAACTATGGAGATGATACTCAAATACTTATACCGATCACAGGTTGCTATGATATAGACACAACAAATCTTAAAAATGTACCTCGCAATCCAGGTTTGGATGGCTCAAAATTAATTATGTCTCAATGACGACAAGACTAAGCTAATTCTAATCGGAAACAAATCTAAGTTAAGCAATCTCCCACAAAAATACAAATCATTCAACATCAATGGCAACACTATCACTGTTGCTAACGAAATAAAAACTCTTGGGGTCTACATCGACTCTTCCCTCACCTTAAATAGACAGGTTAATGCCATAGTCTCATCTGTAACCTATACATCTAAACTAATAAGAGCTAGTAGGCCCTTCCTCTCAACAGACAATACCATCACTCTTGCCAGAGCCTTAATCTTCTCCAGGATAGATTATTGTAATTTGCTTCTTGCTGGATACAGCATCAGAAACATAAAAAAAAAAAAACTTCTAATAGTACAAAACAATGCCATTAGAGCTGCTCTGAATGTTCCAAGAATGAACACATTTCGTCAACTAGACGAAACATCCATTGGCTTCCAGTCCAAGACAGGATCAAATTCAAAATCCTTTCTCTCATACACAAATGTCTCACTAATAATGCACCAGTTTACCTCAGCAACCAGACCAGAAAAACCCAATCTAATAGACCTACATGATCTTCATACGCCAATCTCATCGTTACCCCAAGATACAGAAGGCAGAAAGCAGGCGGCTCGAGCTTCCCTGTAATAGCAGCTAAACTGTGGAACACCCTCCCCGTGCAATTGAGAAACGATACATCCCATGGTCCTTCAGAAAAAGTCTAAACACCTGACTATTCAGCCTAGATTCCCAACAAAAGACTCTTAGCCCATCAGTATCATAGGCTATGTCTATTAGGACTCTCTGATGTAAGCACTAATATCATGTATATTTATCCTTTTTTACTGCAACTATTGTGTATACTTGCTGCTAAGTAAGTAATGAATATTGAATAAGTAACAAATATATGTATTATCCAATCTGCAACTGTATTAATGAAGCACCAAAACTTCTAACCAATCTCTTAAGCTCCAGCACCTAGATGCCTCTGGACTACGTGCGCTTTACAAATGGACAAATAAATAAATTAAAAAGGGTAGAGGCCTACACACATCCTTGCCTTAAACCAGTCTTCAATGGAATACCACGTGAAAGTAGAACTTTCGAATTCAACCTCCCTGAGTTCATTATTAGAATAAAACAGGAGCATTTTTAGTAGCCCATGTGGGATACCCATATTTTCTCAATTTGGTCCATAATCTTCCTTTGTCTACTCTATCAAAAGCTGCTGACATATATAGGCTCGCCAGATAAAGGAGTTTCCTCCTGTCTGTTATAGCTTTAGTTTGAATTAGAGTAAGAATTAGGCCATTCAAAGATGTTCCCATCCCCCTTCTAAAACCAGTCTGGTACATACTAAGCATTTGGAATATTTCCATCCACTGAAGTAGAAGATTTAGGTACTACTAAATGTGCTGTGATCTGAGTAAAAAGCCTTAAAAGGATATCTGCCCAGTGCTCACATGTTTATGTTGGCTTTTAATATCATATTTGAGAGCCGGTTAGGATGAGAGGCCCTTAAATCTTTTTAATTTTCCTAATGACACCAAATTTATCAAAATCAAAATGTATCTCCGAATTATCTCAAACAAGCTTCCATCTTCCATTAGATCTTTAGAAAATAGATTACAGTAAAATGCTACCCAAACTGGCTCTGAAATACAATTAATTTGCCTACAATTTTGCACTATATCAGAACCATTCAAGATCCGTCAAATACCTTGTGCATTATAATTGACTTTCATAACAGTTTGATTGGATTCTAAAACATCTGAATTTTGCCCATCTTCAAGCAGATTTTGTATTTTTGTTTTACTCACCTCAATTCTTTAGATTTAACATTGTTTGATCTCTCCTGATTCTCCTAACTTCACAAAACAACTGCCTTACAGTCTTTAACCTGGGAATCAAAACAGGGATCATGCTGTACCACTAAGGGCAACTTCCCAGCAAACATGCTGGGGATTCAACTACTAACCATCCAGACAAGGTTTCAGAGAAAGACCTAGGTTCCCATTTAGACAATCAGATGGGAGAACCCAAACATTTCCCAGATATTATTTACATTTTAACATTAGTGATGCACGATCAATATTTGAATTCCGCTCAACCACAAGAGAAAAAATACTCTCCAGCATTGCATTCGGTACATAAACAAAGTCAATTATAGAACTTTTATATGGTCAAAACAAGGTTCCTGAATCAGAGAATCTCCCATTACATTGGAATTTAACCTCTGATGGTCCCATTTCCTTATGAACCTTGATCACCCATGCCCCCTCAAATGTCTCCCTTTAGGGGGGTAAAAATATGGAATCCCAAAGCTAGGACTCCTAGAAGTAAGCTCATCATCCTCAATGCCCTTATCTGGGCACATGCAATTAAAGTCCCCTGCACAGATTATCATTGAAGAGGGATATGATGAGACACAGTTAGAAGAAGTCTACCTAATTCCTTCCGAATATTGATATCCAAAATAGAAGCGGGTTTACATTATTCATTAATAACATATTAGTTGAAATCCCCTCCTTAGTAGAGCAAACTTTCACCATCAAAATAGAGTCGAGAAAAGACTTCAACTCTTCTAAGTGCAAGTTCAAATTGTTTTTGACAGCAATTAAAAGGGCACCAGAGGATGACCCCTTGGACCCTTCTTGGCTTTTTCTGTTAGAGTCGTAAACTCATCAGTTAAAGGTGCTTCACATAACCACGTTTCCTGAAAATGCAAGAACTCACAATCCTTCAATGTTCCCAACATTTGAATACTCCAAGAAATTATTAAAACCCCTTGTTATGTAATGTTAACAGTACATATAAAGCGCAAAGGTCGCCTGGGGGCATCTGGGTGCTATACCGTACGTAGTGCATAGTCAGACTGACAGAACAGGGGAACTAGAATAAAAAGGGTTTCAGAGCACAGTGAAAGAAAAGATGAACCTCTCTAGCACAGAGGCGCAATGGAAGAGAATTCTATGCACGTGCTGCTGTCACCGGAAAGACTTGACCACCGATATGGGAGAACTTTATCCATGGGATTTGGAAAGTCAAGGTAGATTGAGAGCGCAGTGCTCTAGAGGGAACATAAGGACAACATTGCATCTGAAGATGCTCTGCCCCTTGTTTGAAGAAGGCTCTGTGCACAATGCACAGAGACTTAAATAGCACACGCTTGTCCTTGTGTTCCAACATAGCAGAAATGTCACTTGTAAATTAGAATCCTGGTCTCCTACCTGCATAGTTTGGCAGAGCCGAGGGCAGCCAACCCCAATCAACCTTTACTTCCTGAGACTCGTAGGGGGCAAACACATGCTTTCTGCCTAATCTATAAACTTTACACTGAACCCGCACTGCACCTATCTTCTCCTTACCATACACCAAACATTTAGTTCCAAGACTTCTTGGCAAAAACATGTCTCCTTTTTAGGCACAAAAGTATCATACCCCCTACTAATACAATCTTCATGAACTTCATTGACTATGACCACACAAGCTCAGAGTAAAAGTGCACAGTACATTCATTAAAAAGATTGTGCTCATGTATGTGAATCCATTTCAGGTCAGCTGAAGTAACTATGAATAAAGAGGGGGTACCATTCAAAATTGCAAACATTCTGGCTCTATCCATCGGAAACTCCACCTTGTCTTGAAAAATGCCCATACATTGAATACATAACTGAAACTCCCCTCTTCATAACCTCTGTCCCACTTTACATCATTATGCATTAATTCCCTGGTTCTTGACCGGAGACCAGTCTCTTTTCCCCCAAACTCCACCCAAGGTCACCGTGGGCCTCAGCACAAAAATCCACAGACCCCTCAGTGCCTCGACCTACATTGACTAAAATAATACTGGCAGAGCTTTGCCATCTTCAGAGGTCATACTCATCGCATCTGCTTCAGGTAATGCTGTAAATAATCTGGATATTTTCTTTTTCTTGCTAACAGAGGTTTCTGTTGATCTGTCTTGTCTACTATTAACCACCTCAAAAACCTCCTGCCCTGCATGCTAAGAAGGAACTGCTTCCTGCAGAGATTGAGAGTCTATGATGGCCATATCATCCGTTGATTGAAAGTTAGAGATGGATTCAATGCCGGTCGCAGAGCAGTTAATGAATTCATTCAACGGTCGATCCCTCTTCTTGGAGGCCCGGATAAGATTTCTTAAAAATTTACATGAGCCTACGCTCGTCCAGGGGGGACCACTTTTTGGATTTTTAGATTGTTTTGCAATGTGCCCAGGGCTCATTTCTTCTTTTTCTTTCTGTGTACTTGTACTGCAGGTGCTAGAGAATCCACTGAGACTAAATCGGTCTCGACATGGGAGCCCAAGTGACAGTCACTATTAAGTGTGGTCCAATGGCATGAAATTGCCTTTATTGACTCATTAATGTCTGACTAATAACTTTGTAGCTAATGTTATCTTTAAGCCTCCCCAGACCTTGAAGAATCAAGTTTAAGGCTGAGAGCGAATGGCTACCCAAAAGAGACATATCCATAGTTAGCGAATTACTGCTGAGCCAAAGATGGTGGCCTAGAAGCTAAATATTGATCACTTAGAGTAAAAGCAAATCCTTTCTCTAACTGGACCCCCAAAGACTTTTGTGAGTTAATAAAGAGGTAAGGAGAGGCACATAGGTTAGTACCTGGTAAGTCTAAGTCCACATTTCCTACTTGAGACTTAGAAATGCATTTAATAAAGAAGTATTCGAGGAATTATAAAACATTTTACCAACATCATCCTCTTCCAGAGACTTCCTAATTAAACTTGGTTGATCCATACAATCAAATGCTTCGTCCCCCACCTCCATAGGCTGGATGACCTGACTATACAATTTGGGTGGTGCTTGGGGAAGGAAAGCTGTAATTTTTTAGCATGCTGCCATGGTCTCAAGAAAATTAGGATTTGCTTCTTTGAGGACGTAACATCTTTATCCATCTTGCTCCGCAGGTTATTTTTTTCACCTTTCCCTTCATTTGACTTTTGATGTGAGTTAACAGTCACACCAACTTTGCGGTAAAGGTTTTCGAGGAAGTCAAGAGATCTGTCCGGATACCACATACTCACTCTTAGTGCTCATGTACCATAGCTAGCGTCAGATACAAGAGCCCACGCTAATACCTTGCTCCTAAAGCCACTATGGAACGTTAAAGTGGACCGGAATCAACACTTTGTAAGGAATCCAATCCAGAACCAAATGCAGTGCACATGGTGTGACTGCACTTGCCTGCACTTAGGCGCTGACACTTCATGCCAATAGCTGCTTTGAAATCAGAGCTCTGCCGTCCTGAGTCCTCCAATCCTTGTCACCGGGGAGAGCAGGAGAAATCACAACGTCCACAGCAGTTACCATTGCATTTTTAGCAGAGGAAAGCGAACCGGTATCTTTCCAAAATCCCTACAGTACCATTGTATGTTCAAGATGATGAATTTGGGAAGGCATTACCCCAAGGATTGACAAACAGGATGGCCAGCAAGTGACTTGAGCCAGGGTGCTTGGCAATTATCTGCTTGGGGTTGGCCCATATAGGCATGGCAATCGAAAGCATAGATGTCTGATTAGGCTCATGGCAATAAAGGAGTAACATCTGAAAGCCTTGCAGTAGGTTATCTCCTCTCAAGGCTTTGACGTCGCTACCACATCGAATTGTGTGAGTAGTTTGCATGAATGGAAGTAACGTATTTCGTTTCTGGAAGATGGATGGTCAAATTTCACAAAATTGGTACATTATTCTGCAATAAAACACGCACTTAAAACACCTACAAAATAAGTTGAAACTTACAGAGTGCAAAGATGAAAACGTGCGAAAAATGCCACTGTCCTGTGCAATGGAAATACATACTTGCTAAAATGTAGGTTCATCTTTGTGGTCTGGTGCTTAGAAAAGATATATTTTGCTCTGCACATGCTGTTGTTTATTAAGAATTCTTCCCCTTCACTGTCTGCCATTTCACCTTTTTTGGAAATCAAAATGATTCGTAAAACATCAGTGGAGGGTAAGTGTACACAGCTTTTTCTCAATCCATGCCTTTGACCCGTTGAACCACGTTGGGCCCAGGTGCCTCTCTTTGTCTTATCATGTTTAGTGTTTCCTTAAACACCAAGCATTCTCAATTAACAGAATAGAACACCATAGGAAAATGGATGTAAAACCTGCCAGGAGCTCCCTTGCATGTACCCCATGATCTCGACGGTGCAGAGTTTGGGGGGCCAAACAACGATTTGAAGAATCAATGAGCTGTGGCTATTTGTGCAATAATATCACACAACCTCATGCATCTGCCAAGTGCAGGGCAGCATTGCTAAGGATTGCTTTCAGCAATTCAAATGCTGCCATAGGGGTATGCCAGCCACTTCCGGTCATATATTTCTGCTACCTGGGAGAACATGAGGGCCCTACTTTTTAGGTTTGGCTGAAAGCTGGCAAAGACACTTACCCAAAATATAATGAGTGTTTAGTGTGGGCGTTCACTTTTGTGTAAGGATGCACAATACTTCGGTTGCTCTTTCCTTTCCGCAGAGCATTCATCCAATCAGGTTTTCATCCTTACACCATAGCCTCTGAAAAGGAATCAGAACTCAGCAAACACAGAGGGGAGCAGCCCAGGTGTCTTGTATTGAAAGAATATCCAGTACTCAATTGTACTAAGCGGATATTATTGAATGGCGTAAACCTGAAGTGGGATCAAACACAACGATTGTGATGCATTCACACGAGGCACATCAGGCTGGTTATAATGTCACAGCTACCAGTTGCTTCCATCTGATAATCATCTCACCCTAGCTGCAAGGTGCGGGTACTGCCACAGCATTTAAATATACAACCTGTGTTTTTCCTTCTAATTGCATGTTAGAGTAGTGATTCCGAATGTATCATCTAAGCGGAAGAAATAAAGAAGAGTGAAAATGACAAAGCCAATAACTCTGGCTTTGTTTAATTGAAGCGCGTGTGTGCGTGTTGAGCAAAAAGGAGTAGTTTTGTAAGACTGTGCTGAAAGAGAGCTAATGCATGTGCTATGGCTGTTGCATGTTTCGAGCAAATGCAGAACTGCAAATCACCGAATGCAAAGATAAATACATGACTAGAAAGTCTACACTCTACATATGACTGAAATGATAGAGGCTCACGGCTGAAATGCAGTTCTAGAATTTGGAAAAGTGTTAGGTGAAAACATACTATTCTCTTTGGTGTGCACTCTAGAAATGGCCCCCATCATCAACACGGTCATGGTCATCATCATTGTGAGATTGGCCCTTTGGTGCATTGAGTAATTAAAGCTGCAGCCATGTTCAACTCCCAATGGGGCTGCGGCACATGCATGGCTTCTAACACCAGACACAGCCTGGAGAAGACTGATCAGATGGTAGACGGCTCCTTGCACATATTTGAGACTGAACTTTTCAAATGATGGCCCCCACCTAGACATGCAGAGCTACACTTTACATATTATGACAAGACCAGGAATATGAAAGCATTATGGGCAATGGAAGCAGCACTTGACATATGATGGCAGCACCTGCACATGTGGGGTTACATCTTACCAAATGGTGATTATTTCTGGAATATTGATTGATTGATTGATATTTTATTTCTATCGCGCTCGTACACAAGTGTTTCAGCGTGCAACAAGGCAAGGGAGGGGAAGAGGGGAGAACAAAACAGCGATCTTACTAGGCCCAGTGACATTGAGAACGCGCAAGTGCATGGGAGAGGGGGGAGGGGATAAGTGCATGGAAGGGGGGAGAGGTGGAAAGTGCGAAGCAGAGGAGAAACAGATAAATAACAATAAATAAATAAAAAAAGGCAACAAACAGTGGCCAGCAATTTGTAAGTGCTAGGTTTAAGGCAGCAGACAGTGTAGGACTGATAAGTGCAGGAAGAAAAAGGGGGGGCTGTATGGGTACAGATACAGATCCAAGTGCAAGGGGTGGCCTGGATGCAGTGCGGGAGGGTGGCAGGATGAGCAGGTACCTGGGCTCAAAGGACAGAGGGTGGCCAAGTGCACGGTGCCGAGAGAGAACAGATCAGCAGGGGAGAGGGGGAGCGAAGGCAGAAGAAAAGAGGAAGGTCTTCAGGTGCTTCCGGAACCGGAGATGGTTCTCCTCAAGTTTTAGAGTGACAGGGAGGCTGTTCCAGAGGGTGGCCCCAGCCGAAGACAGAGATCTACCCCCAGCTCGTTTCTTAGAAAAACAACTGACCCTGAGTGAGTTGGAGGTAGAGGAGCGAAGAGCTCGAGAGGGGAGGTATTTTCAGAGGGATAGCTGAAGGTATTTTGGACCCAGGCCCCAGAAAGCCTTGTGGACAATGCAGAGGGTTTAATACTTGCATCCACTGGGAGCCAGTGGAGAGATTTCAGAGCTGGAGAGATACGATCCCAGGGCTTGAGGCCAAGGACAAGTCTCGCAGTCCTGTTCTGGATTAGTTGCAGAGGGCGGAGAGTAGAGGCAGGTAGATTTAGAAAGAGGCTGTTACAATAGTCCAAGCTAGAGAGAACCAGAGCTTGAGATACCATGAGCTTCTGGGGAAAGGAGAGGAAAGGCACAGTACCTCTGTACTGGGAGGTGCAGTCGTAAATTTGACTTTTTAGAGACCTCAGAGATGTGAGCGGAGAAGGAAATGGTGGAGTCAAAGATAACCCCGAGGTTCTTAGCCTCGCAGGTGGGGGTAGGAGGAGGGCCAAGGGAGGCCGGCGAGAGAGTGAGGGGAAAGGATGGTGAAGGTGTGCCGGTGAGGAGGATCTCCATCTTGCTGGCATTCAGACAAAGATCATTGGCGACACACCAATCTTGAATGGCAGTTAGGCAATCAGAGATGAGAGAGGGAGAGGAGGTGGCAGAGGGCAGCTTGAAAATGAGTTGAGTGTCGTCAGCGTAGCACTGGAAATTTGGCGAGAGTTGCCAGGTATTGGTTGAAAAGCCAGAGCGAGAGGTTAGACCCCTGGGGAACACCACAGGTAGAGAGGAAGATAGATGAAAGGAAGGACCCTAGTTGGACCTGGGAGGGGCGATCTGAGAGGAAAGAGGTCAGCCAGGCCAGAGCCTGATCAGTGATACCCAGGTTTTCACGGAGACGGTTGAGCAGGATGGTATGGTTGACCGTGTCGAAGGCAGAAGAGAGAGCGAGGAGGATGAGGACAGATGGAATGTTAGAGTTAAGGTTGGTGAGCAGATCTTCACGGATGTTAAGGAGAGCAGTTTCCGTGCTTCTGGCAGCTCTGAAGCCAGACTGGTGGTCATGGAGACAGCCAACCAAATTGGAATGAAGGTTAAGCTGAGAGATGGCCAACTGGAAATTGGGCGATAGTTAGCTGGACAAGAAGGATCAGCTGTGGGTGTCATGATGCCCGCTCCCGGTTCAAGCCCGGCGTCCCCGAAAGCGGACATCCAGTCCCCAAGGAAGGACCCAGCAACCCCATATAGGGGCCCTTTGGACAGTGTCCTGGCGCCTATGGCGCCAGGCTCATTATGGGAATGCTTGGGTGCACTTACCTGATGCAGACCATGCTGCAGGATCCCGGCCTCCTTGAGGCCTGAATGGAACTACTTTACCTGTGGGACTAATTTACCATCCGGGCATGGTCGGGGAAGGATACATACCTGATTGGAGGAAGGATACATACCTGGAACTTCTTCCAAGGCTATTTAAACCCCACCCGAACAGCCACACGTGCTTCGCGTTGTTCTGCATCTAGCAGCTGGACGCTCACCGTGTCTGCTCCTGCATCCTGACTTCTGCCACGCCTGCCAGCATCCTGGATCACCTGCAAAGGAAGAGAAGAAGAGAACAGAAGAAGGAAAAGTCCTTACCTGCTAAATCTGCATCCCGGAGACATCTCGCCGACAATCCTGAAAAGGAAGACTTTAATTTAAAAGCTCATCGCGTCGATCGTTGCAGCGCCGCATTCCACTCACCTTTACAGGACGCCTCCATGTTCAGCAGCGATCATCCGGATTCGCAGTCACGCCCCAGCGCCTAGGGAGAAAAAGACCAGAACAAAAGGTGAGAGAGAGAAGGGAATAAGGAAAGCTAAAACTCCATGTTAAGACTTACCTGTTGATTCATTCCCTCTTCATTTCGGGTCCGCGCCGCATCCTGGCATTTCTGGACCCCGGCCCCTAAGGGGAAAAAGAGACATCAGCGTTAATGAGCGAATGAAAAGACAGTACCAAAAAACGCTCATTAAAGACTTAACTGATTTCTAAAAGGATTTCACCTCTCATCTCGGGTCGGTGCCTGTTCCCCGGCATTCCGTACCCCGGCCCCTATGGGGAAAAAGACACTAGCATTAGTACATTAATGCATGGACACAAGGGAAACTCTTATCAAAAAACTTACCTGAAAGCCAAGCAAGTTTGGTTCTCACCAATCCGAAAATCCAGTGAAGTAACTGGATACCAACACGCCCCTGCATCAGAAGCAGGATGGAGAGCTCGTCCTTCCAGACCCTAAGGTGAGACACTACGAGAAATTACAGAAGGGTTTCAAGGAGGGTGAGAGGGGAAAGTGGGAGGCCAATTGCATTACCCCGCAGACAGTTAATCCCCTATTTTCGCCTACAGAAGGATACTTCTGCGAGCCAGACAAGCCAGATTTGGGGGCCCGGTCCAGTCCGTCTTCCGAACCCTGCGTATCACCTTAGAAGATGTCACAGCAGCGCGAACCAGTCCAGCGCCTCCGTGGGAGTCAGGTGAGCGTAACAGTGGGTTTCTTGAAAAGAGGATGCACAAAGGAGTGCTTCAGAGGGCAGGGGAAGGATCCAGAGGCAAAGGAGTGGTTGCAAAAATCAGCAAGGGCAGGAGCGAGGGTGTCAATGTGGTCCTTGATGGTTTTAGAGGAACAGGGATGAACCTGTTTTGAAGAGGCTTTCATAGATCGGACTTGTCTAGCAACCTCGTTCAGGGGTGAAAAGAGGAAAGGACGTGAAGGATGGTGGGAGGGTGGCTAAAGGAGGGTGAGCAAGCACAGATGGAGAGGGAAGAGGAGGAGTGTGGATGGAGAGGGTGGACAGGATGTCCTGGGTTTTTTAAATGAAGTGAGAGGCAAGGGCATTGCAAAGAGCCTGGGAGGCAATAGGAGGGGTAGAGACTGCAGCAGGGTTGGCCAGCTCCTTGCAGATTTTAAAGAGTTCGGCCGAGTTGTTAGATGCCACAGAGACAAGAGCTTGAATGTGGACTCTCTTCTTGGTGAGGACAGAGAGTTGGCATTGCCTTTGTAGCAGGTGACAGGCCAGTTTGTCAGAGGATGAACAGGAAGTCCTCCATTTCCTCTCAGCTGCCCTACACTTACGTTTAAGTATAGCTAGGTCAGAGTCATAACAGGAATTGCACTTGGCTTTGGACTTCAAACGGATCCTCATGACAGGGGCAAGCGCATCAAGCGTATCAGAAATTGAAGAGTAAAGCAGAAACAGGGCTGTTTCAATATGATATAATTAATGGGGCATTTCAGGCCACAGTTCCCATATTAAGGGAGCTCCCCGGCATGCGAGTCAATGCCTCAAATGGCCAGGTGTTCATGCATTTACAAAGTTTAGCCATATTTTGTCGACTTACACTATTTGGAGTAAAGAGGAGCTGTGGCATGCAACTCGCTCAGAGAGACCTCACATGGCAATGCCTAGCAAATGATGGCAGTATGTAGCTAGAAGAAACAGATGGCAATGGGACCGCCTGGCAAATGCCTAGTGCACATACAAGAGTCAAAATTGTTGTCTTTGCCAAAGTGTTTTTCATGGTACAGTCCATCGTCCTAATGAACTCTTTATTGACAATCCATATGCCAGCCTTTTAAAGCCTTGTCTAGATATGATCCAGTTCAAAGTGCCCATCTTAATCAATAGCAGGGCTGGAAGTGGTTGATCAAAGGGGTCAGCAAGTTCAGTTGTAAAGTTTTGTGGTGCTAACTATCTTTGTTAGAGCATTATGGCAAACCGCAATGGCATGTTGTATGCTGTTGTATCTCTATCTTAAAGGGACATTATGATCTCCAACTAGCATTGTGAAGTTCCTATGGAATATGATGCACACTTCTCTAAACATTTTATGGAATTTAGTAGAAGATCTTACAAAGGTTCTTAATAACCTAGTAGTTTTGTATGATTTTAATATTCCATTTCAATCACCCACTTCTTTAATCCTAAACACACTTGTCAATGGGTTGAACGATTTTTCCCTTTACCAACAAATAAACAGGTCCACAAGTAGCAGGCCATGCTTTGGCCTAGCATTTTGTCCTAATTACTTTTTTCTTATGTCAAATCTATCCATTTAACCTTAACCAACCACTTTACTATCACTTTTAATTTTATAACCCTGCAAATGCCTACTCATTTATGAGGGGTTCATCCAAGAGAGTTGGTCACCACTGGAAACATCTGTACTTTCCTTCACTGCTATTACACTTTGAGAGTAGCAATTCAGATCTATCTTTCTAACGTGTGTATGGATGTGACATCTTAGGTGATAGACTTAGCACAATTTAAAATGTACACATTATTAAAAAGCACTATTGGGAAAGCCAACAAATCAGACATCCCAAGAATGAATACTGTGGAAGAAGGAAGAAAAGAGGTCTGAACATAATTGGAGAATTTACTTTTGTCCAGAATAGAAACAAAGTACAATTATCTGGAAAATATGCAATAGGAAACTGAGCATTCCTTCCGAAAGAAACTCTATCATGATCACCTATCAGTGTCTGATGACACACAAATTGATTTGTACTCCATTATTTTGAAATTTAGAGTCCCTTAGGCTAATCAAAACAATGTGATCTTCTCTCAATGTCTGTGTCTTGACATCACTAATTTGTTTGAAGAAATGTTTAGAAATCTCTTTAGATAACAAGAATTAATTGATATCAACATACCTAACCTTCTGTGGCTCATTGAACACTGCTGGCAAAAATGTCACTGATATCACA
This sequence comes from Ambystoma mexicanum, assembly GCF_040938575.1. Lineage (NCBI taxonomy): Eukaryota > Metazoa > Chordata > Amphibia > Caudata > Ambystomatidae > Ambystoma > Ambystoma mexicanum. Next base: position 1,009,456,248 of record NC_090924.1, on the reverse strand, counting down.
CTGTTAAATACACAGGAAGTTTACAAATTAGCAGAAGACAGCAAATCCCCAGGCTCCCATTAATATAATTGCTTACCTTAAGTCATCAAGAGGTTAGTACTTACCAAAACCATATGGGAAGTAATTAGAGATCTAGACAATTCTGTGGGGGATGTCCCAATGACATAAAACCTGATATCATGGCATCCCTACATAAGAAACCTTCAGCCAGTGCAATGTGTCTCGCTAGCTATTTGGTCAAGTTATTGAGACACACCAACTTAAAGAATCCAACAGCATTTTGATCCCCTACAATCTGGTTTAAATCTAAAGGATAAAACAGAATCAGTGGTCATGGCCACCCTGGATCATCTGAAGATGGGATCAGACCAGGGAGGCATGAAGGTGTTAGTGCGCCTGGATCAGTCGTCTGCCTTTGATGCAGTCCTCATGACTTGCTTCTTACTAGAGAATGGGACAAAGTCTGTGGGGGGGGGATCAATTAACTGAATTCAATTATTTCTGCCAGATCATGAGCAGAGGATTTCCCTTCCCTTATATTATCCAAATGTGGTCTCTAGAACAGGGAGCAAGTCAGACATCGGCTTGCCCTACCCTGCTTTTTCAATGTTTACATTAGTACTCTTCTTAGGTTGATCAAAATCTTTGATATTTTAGTATAGAACTATGTCAATGCTACACAGCTGATTTTTAAATTGGAGGTAGACCTCCAAAATAGAGTTATTATTTTTGTGGCCTTCCTTGTTTCAATATACAACTGGATGTAAGCCATCAAACCACCCTAACATCCAGGTCCAAAGACACTACCCGCTGAACATGGCACTGGGTGATCTACTACCATCTGTTTCCTCCCCATGTTGCTTGTAGATCCCTTGCTGCCAAATTATCCACCTAACCCTTCCCCGGTTATTAGCTTCCTGTTCCCTTGTATCTCTGCTCCCTTCACTGTGTACTTTTCCCTATGAAATATGAAGCACTCTCTTGCTTCTCAAAGCTACGTTCATGCTCAATAAATAGACATTGAAATGGTGCTCGATACAAGTAACACATATATCCATTCAACAAATTATGAAGACATTTTAATATGCAATATTGATCAAAAACATGACACAAGGAAGAAGAGAAAAGCAATCACTCTTTATTGGCTTATTAACAATTGTTTCGAGGCGTTCCTGGGAATTTTTCTTCCTTTCTCATCAGTGCAATACAAAGACTATTTTACCAAAAAACTAACTACAATACAATTCCCACTTCACTGAAACCTTAGTTTACAAAATGTTCTGTCAACAAAGTGTGTTTCGTCTCTTTGAGCTACTGATCGTGTGCTCTTTTCACAAGTATGTCACCCTTCCTTGGGACTGTACAATTAAAATGATGGCTTCCCAAGGTGGGTTCCTATGTTGTGGCACCTATAAGAGATACAGAATATTTATGACTCCCTAATGTGGTGCAAATGTGAACTGTCTATCTGAAAATATTTAGTAATGCGACTAATTAGCCTCTTGAATATTTTTTTGCATTTTTAATAAGTCTTCTCCAATGTCTCATTGCTATGCTTGAAGCATTTCTTATCGTTTTATTCCATTCTAATAAATCAAAATTGATTCAATGTTTTGGGATCTCCTCATGCTCTATTTTATTTTATTCTCATCTGTAACAAGTATGAATAAAACTAGTGTTGGTGGGCTTATTAGTACAGGCTTCTTCCCTACTTCTTTTCATCGTTTAGTGTTGTAGCACCCTACCTGTGTGTGGTCTTTTATTGTGTCACTCATCATGGTTCCACCTTTATGTGGTACGATTATCACTGTTAGGAACACCCATGCCCCCACCCGCACCCGCCTATCCACGGGGGCCTAGCAAAGGCATTTGTTTGCTAAGCAACAGCCTTGTACATGTTTTTGGAAGAGGTCCACTGAATAGGCATGCAATGTGCCAACAAACGTCAGCACGCAGTGTGCACCGCGTACTGACGACTTCTCCAGGAAATACAAAATACGTTGGAGAAGATGCTGCAGCGTTTCTCGCAAGGGTTCATACCCGTTGAACTAGGATCCTCCTGTTCTGTTATCACAAGCAGAAAGTCTGCTTTAAGTTAGGTTTTTATTGTTAGTATACCCAATTTCCATGGATTACAACTGGTTGGGCTCCACTCATCCAGGCACATCATTATTGGCTCGGCTTTTGTTTGTAAAGGATAGGTACAATGCTGGAGTGCAGGATAATGTTTCATTAAACTGCTGTCCCCTTTATGTGTATAGCTTCTGTACTCCCTATTTTTACTGTATCTCCCTTGTTACCCCCTGCAGGTCCTGTACTCCTCATTGAGGTTTCTGTTAGGAGGTGTGTCATGTAGCACCTACGCCAACAGAAAAGGTGTACACTGCACTCTTTATCCCAGTCAGTGGACACCTTTTGCTTTGGTTTGGAGCGAAAATCCCCATGAACCTGAGAGATCGCCGCATGTTCTGTGTTACAACCACAAACCCTGCATTGAAGAACATAAACGTATCTGTCTTTTTCCTGAATTTTGTTTTTGTTTTTATGCTTTGTATATTGTTTCCAAGAGTTTTTTTAATTGTTAACAGATGCTATCTATACTTATGTCCACTGGCTGTTCCCATCAAATGTGTGCCCATTACGTGCATTCACTGAGTGTCCATGTTGCTGTGGAGCCCCTTCATGCTTTAAAAAAACACTGTGCTATGCATGTGTTAATCACTGACTTTTAATCGATATGCTTGCCAGTATTGCAATGGTGCCAAAATCCATTCCTGGTAACTCGGGACGCTAGAACGCTGGAATATCGAGTTGTAGTTAAGACGGATAGAACGTCTCCTTTTTTACATTTAAATGGAGGACGGACTATTTATGCTAGGGTTTGCCTCTATTTCTAGTGTTTGACGGCAGACATGTTGCAATATAACATATCAGTTGTCGCTCCTTTTCTTGATGGCTATAGATATAGATTTTTCTATTGTCCTGTACGGTGTATGTGTGCAATTTACAGGATTTGGTCTCTCATAAATGGATCTGTCTGTCGTTCCGTGTAGTGTCTTACACCCGGAATCTACAAAGGAGTATTTTCTGATGATGCATCGTACTTTCCTCTAATCTCCATATCTTAGAGAGTGAGCTCTCTCTTTAAAATTTAAGGTACATCCACTATTGGCTTCTGTGGAGAGTACATGTAGTTGGATGAGGGCCGTGTGAGATTGGCGCGCACATATTTTTGTGATGATTCCCTTACATGGCAATGACATGTTTGAGCTGTAGGGGAAAATGCTCACCTGTGAGTGAGGGCCTCAGTTCAGGCGGGTGTGGGAGTCGATTCTAGGCTTCCTCACGCCAACATTCACTGCTGCTCCGGTGTCAATTAGGAACTCTGTTGGCGTGTTGTAAACTTGAAATGTCAATATGGGGATGTGTTCCTTTATATTCTTATTCCTCAACGCCCACACATGCTCCTTCCTCCTACGGCTGTCCTGGGCATATAACGATTCACTTTCCGATGGTGAGCGCATTTCCACATATCGTGGACTGCGTCGAGGCCTGTGCATGCTCTTCCTGTTTGGGGACCTGTGAGACCATCTGGACTGTTACCGGCCAGTTTCTCCTTCCTACTGGACAGTATCTTCTGTATTCGGGGCTTAGCATTCTGTCTTCTGGTCGGTAATTGGGGTGGCACCTGCTGTTTCTCGGGGAGGTGACCTAGGTGATTAGCACGGGGGCGTTCCTGCAGACAGCCCTGAAATGGTTGTCTCCCCCACATGCTGAACAGTTCTGACCCAAAGCTGGGCATGTGCCCTCATGGGGGAATTTGTAGCCTCACCTGTAGCACAATTTTGCAGAGTGGCTGACCTTGTCAGGTGGTTTTGGTGTCAGCTTCTTGTTGACCTCCTGGCCTCTTGGGTCTGATGATATATTTACCCATCCCAGACTGACAACTTGTTGCAACACCGCTGAGTCGGTGTAGGCCATGGCCAAGATTTCATCCAGTGACAGTTGTTTCTGGAGGAGTTTCATTTTAAATTCAGCAGACTCTCACCCCACATTCATTTGGGAGTGCAGTGCTTCATCATTTGACTAGCGATGGAATGTGCAATGTTTCATGCGAATGGGGAGTCTCAAAACATAATTATCCATAGTCTCGTCTCGCCCCTCTCCTGCATGGTGGTGTGAAAGATAGGTCTCTCGTAATCCACGTTGGTGTGTGGGCCAAAATATGTGGCAAGTGCTTCTCAAATCTCTTGAAACGTTGCTTTCTCCATGTCAACCAGCTCATATAGTATGTCCCATACTGCTGCTTCCACTGCCAAGCTCAATATGTTCTTTTTACATTTATCATCCATGGGGCCCATTGCCCTCACATATACTCCAAAGTCCTTCATCCATCTGACCCACCGGGGCCATAGATTGCCTGTGTCTGTGAAGTCATATGCTTGGGTCAGCTGCCAAGGTGTGATATCCCCCTGGATCTGGTGAAAGAAATCTGAGGACCTAGCAGGCACAGTGGCAGGAATGTCCGCCTCAGATATTTTGCCTGCGTTCCTTCTTTTCTGTGGCACATGTTACTTCTTGCCCCACCTCATGTTTGGAGCGTCGGGGTACTTCTACTGGCATTCGCTGGACTCCGGCAGCCGAACCGTCGAGCAGGCAGGCTCCTCTGGACTTACCTGCAGTATGCCGCAAGGCCTCTCGGAGGCCATGAGTGCCAAAAACTGGGCTCAGTTACACACACCGCAGCCTGGGCTGCAGGCCTGACATGTGCGCCGCTTATCATGCGGCCACGCCTGCAAGCTGGATCACTGCAGTGGCCCAGGTTCACACACCCTTGTGGCCTGTGTCCGGCTGGATAGCTGGGGCAGGTCTCTCCCACAGATCGCCTTATTGCGTGCGTGAATGGAGGCCCACACGGTAGTAACCAGTCTCAACTCCTTCTTTATTTTAACTGTCTTTTCCATCAGGCTTCCGGTCACTCCATGCCTCTTCCTGTGTCCCGCCCCCACCCTAGCCCCGACTTCCACATAACAATGTTGATCAAACATGAACATGAGACAATGTAGGGATACAATAACATTACACTATAGGAGGGAGGTCTGTTCACTATTAGAATTATAATTTTTCTTTTATAAATGGCTTTATGCCAGCAAGTGGTTTCTAAGTGCGGGATTAGGATTCAAACCTGTGTTGTGCTGCTTTGTCTATCCTATCTACCAACGATTGATGCCCACAATCTCATTGTATACTCAGATGGTGACAGAGACAGAACGCTTGTTTCTTTGAGGTCATCAGTTCATGTGTGCTCGGCTCTACTTTTTGAAAGTATCCAGTTTCATTCATTATATGACACAAACTGACACTGCAAATGTTACAAATATGTAGGTGTCAGATTTTCAGATTATGTAGCTGATTCCAAAGATCCAATGACAGTGTCAGATATTCTCACTTAACACATGTATCATATTGTTGGTTCATATACCAGTGTATGGTCCTCATCCGTTGGTCTGAGGCCTAATAACGTCTCCTGTTCCTGCCTCGCTGGAACAGTGAACACATTGTTGATGTGGTGGGGGCCCACTTTGTATCAATGGAGATGTCCCACCTGATGTCTGTGGGTCTTGGTGAAGCCGATGTATCAGAGAAGGTGACATTTCTGTTTCTCTTGTCAGTTTGCGTTGTTCTGTGAAATAGTCAGCTCTGAGATAGGGGATGTTTTCTCCTCTTTGCACTTATGAAGCGATTTTTTAAATGTCTGTATCTTTTTACCCAGATTTAGTTGTTTCAATGTGGCTGTCTCTTCATTTAGTTTCTCTAGTTTATTCTTGGCCTCAGCTTTTGTTTGGTTCTCCAAGAACCGTTTTTCTAGTTCATGCAGTTAAGAAGGAAGGGAGACAGGTCTTGTTCAGTATGAGCTGCCGCTTATGGAACTTGCCCCAGCCTGAATGAGGAGAAAATACAATTTAGAAGTACTTTAAAAACAATTATTTTTCTAAAATAACCATGCCCTGTTTCAGTCATCATTGGCTGATTTTTGGGTATTTGCTCTTTTCAGCACTAGGAAGACCCATCTGGGCAGAGCAAGTGCACTCAACAAATTCCGCATAACATAACAATGAATACTTTACATTAAAAAAATCACATCAATTCATGATGTAAGAATCACAATATCTAGGCGGCAATATACCTTCTTAAAAACAAGAATTAGCCTTTAGCTTATTTGCCACCAAATGTCACCTAGAGATAAAGTGCTTATGGGTCAAGATTGTCAAGATGCACCCACATTACACTTAATCTATTTAAATGATATGTAAAGAATATTTTAAAAATAGATAAATAAAATATGATATAATACCATCAATAACAAATACAGTGAATTTATATACAACAATATCATTGCCCTATGGGGCTTGTAATATCATGATTTCCAGTTCTAAAATATACATGCACAACAATAGACAATAAAATGATTATTGCAAACATCCCATGTCTGAAACACCACACTAAAAGCTCAAATTTGGGGTTAGTTAGGGCTCTAATTGCATAGTTTGATGCGAATAGCCCACAGCAAATATCACATGCTTAAACTGCGTCACCTTCAAATAGTCAAGAGCCTCCCTGAGAGGTCTCAGTTTATGCTCTTTCAGTCAAGGTTTCAGCCATTTAATTCTGCGTTCTGTGTTCATTGGGCAAATGACAAGAGAATGACAACTATCTTCTTTTTGAATAGGTAAAATGAGCGCTCGTCTGAGGATCCCAATTTCCAGATCCTCGTTGCTGATCTCAGGAGTAAGGTTCCCAGCTGAAATGTAGTATGCAGTGAATTTGAATAGAATGGCTCAATACGGTCCAGATAAGATTCGAAGTAAACCTTAATATTGCCATTCCATATATTTGCAGCTTGTACTTTTTTATAGGCAGTGTTCTGAATCTTTTGAAACACCTATTTCCCACTAGTTGCTTTGTAAAGTATTCTATGGTTTGTATTTGAGTTATGTTGACAGATGTGTGCTGGGCGCTGTTAAATGTTAAATCATCTTGTGCATTTCGTGATGTATGTTTTATTTAGCAATATTGTTTTTGGGTTTCTATAGAAGCAACTGTAACTTTAAAGACATATTTTGTCACTAATATTACAGGGTCAGTGATAGTGACCTGCAGTAATGGTTAAGATGCACTCCCTACAATAAGACCCCTTTTTTGGGAGGCTTTTAACTTGGGTGCTATTTAAGGAATGTTCATGAAACTTTTCGAAAAACAATAAACGCAACTTTTAATTATTTCAGACATTTCCAAAGTGTTTCACCATCAGAGGGCAACGCTATAGAAGGCCCTCTACATGTTGTTATTTATTTTCCAGAGACATAGTTTTGGTAGTACTTACAGTCAGAACCACTGAACATATTTCCGTCAACTCATCGCATGGTCCTTGTAGCTGTTCTGACTCACAATCCTTTTGAGGTTTGGCACAAATCCGTTCTGTATTTCTTTTAGAAATGCCCAAAAGTAGACAATAATTGATTCGTTTCATCTGGGTTCAAACAGTACAGTCTGTAAAACTGCACATATAATTTTAGACACTTGACTGGCTACTTTGAGTTCATGTCCATTGTTACTCTTTTGGGTTGTTCAGATACCTGTTCATGAAACGAGTAAGGGGCAAGAAGATTGGCTACTTGAAAAACAGGCAATCTGATTGGTTGGGGACTTGGAACATTCTTCAAATTTAAAACGATTGTGGTGTTTAGACTTTTAGCCGGGACAAGCAGACTACATGCTGGAAAAACATTGAAATATTTCATCCCTCTGGATCTCTGACCCAAAGCAGAATGAGGGGGTCCCACAGGGTGGAATATGACCCCCCCCCCAAATGTAGGAATGTGGATCAACCTGTGGGTAAGAGAGCCAACACTGGGTCACGAGTATATAGGTCTTGCCAGACCTGAAGAACAGGTTTGGACCAGCAGGTCAGATCCCAGGGCAAGTAGCAACCTGTGGACCCACCTGCGCCTTGGTGAGTGTCCCATTTGCACACAATGGGTAACGTTTGCACTGGGCCAGTCCGCAGCCCAGGTCCCAAGGACATTTTGAGTGGTGTGACAGAGCATAGTGGGGACTGTAACTATGGTATTGTATATCATTAAACACACATTGACATTCAATGAAACAATCTAGGTTAAGCAGCGTTACATTTCAGTGAAAGAGCATTGTTGAAGGATCGTTATGGTTGCAGTGCAAGAAAACAAAACACTAAACATTTATCAGTTATGGTTTCTAAAGCAGCCATAACTGCCTGACTGCCACCGTAAAACAACCATAGCGTCCAGCTGATGCACGGCTCATGATATTTCCCCTGGGAAATCGGGGCTACGACTTCATTTTCACAGTTGTCACTTGTGTATATTGGATCCTGTTGCCCCTCACATGAAATGTAAGTAAACCATAAATGTTAATATACTTTTGTGGCCCTCACCTGAAGAATAAACCATCAGCATTTTTTAAAACATGAGCCTGATTCACAAAGCGTTTGTTTTCAGTGGGCTGCGCCCATTCACAACCGCTGTGTGAATCAGGCCTTGTTATTTGTTCATCATCGTTGAAGTATGGTTCAAATTCTGGCTCCACGCTGCCATTTGTGTTGGCATAAGTGGCATCATGACTATGGTACTGTCGAAACACTGCAGACATAAGCATGTACATATACCATTGTTAACGAGTTTGGGCACTTCATGCTCACACCACCCAATATGAAAGAGGAATTGCAACATGTTTTGTTTGGATGAATACACAATTATCTTTACATTCTGATATTGTAGGATAAAACATATGCGGAAAGCATGCATGTTAAAGGAATTCCCAATGAGATCCTTGCCCTAGAGCGACACAGGAAGGCGCCACTTCCCTCAGACCTGAGAAGGTCTTATTAGTAATTCATGCCAACACTGCAACCATGATGCAATCTGTAGACTCCTCTATGTTTATGCATTGCAGCATCCGTGACCCCGCCAGGAAGCCAAAAGATGCCTTCACTTTGCGAAATCTAATTCACTTTAGAAAAATCGACCGAGCTAAATTCATTTGCTTTGATTTTAAATGTACGTGTCCCATTTCGTGTGTGGGACTTTCCGGAATGAACATCGCAGCTGCTTCATATATTTTCCTTCTGTAATGGAAATTTACTGCAAATGAAAGGGCAAGGGTTCGGTTCAGTTTCATTTTAGCGACTCCAGGATCTGCAGTATGGCAGGCCCCAGTGCACCGAGGTACCTTCCCACCTCTTGCAACATTGGATGTCACAAATGCCGTCACACATGACCTCTCCTGATTTCAAGCAGAGGTTTGCTTCTTAATTGAACACACACATTAATTCAGAGTTTGAGTCAAGCAGAAAAAAGTGTCTTCCAAAATGTTTACAGTGATCTGGGTCATGTTATCTTAAATTCGTGAATTTCTAATTATCTTATTATATTTGAAAAGCATTTCAGCAGCTTAAAGGCGTTTTCTAAGAACTGGATTGGTTGCATTACAGAACTTTATAAAAATTGTTATTTTCTTGCAGACTGTCACGTTTCAGCCATGTAAATAATTGATCACACTTTTAAATGAGAAACTACAACTAAAACCTACAACACACACAATATACATGGGGTGCCTCTGGTTCGGGGTAAGAGGTGCACCAAAAGCATCAATATCTTTTTTTTTTTATTTTTTTATTTTTTTTTTATTGACTTTAGTTTTGTAAAAAAAAAAAAACTTTTTTGTCACATTCAATTCATTTGCAATCCCCAGCCCACGTCATGCCATTATTCTGTTTTCCCTTGAATTAGGCAAGCGTGGGCATGATGGATCATCTAAGGTTAAACCCTGTTTTTTTGGCGAGCTAATGATTTGCAATAGTTTATGTCAGTATCATGTCCATAAAGTTAATCACGTTACAGGTTAGTTGTGCATTTCTTCCCGTTATCAGATACGACCACCATTCTTCCATATTGCCGTTTTTAGGGGAAAAGCGTTCGAGATGGAGGGTACGCTGTACAGAAATTTGTGTGCACTCAATTATGAGATGTTTGATTGATTCAGGTTCCTGCTTACAGAAGCGACAGTTTGTGTCGAACGTCATGGGATCTTTTATTCTTCTTTTATATAGCTTGGTGTTGGACAAGTTGAGACGAAGCCTTAGAAATTGATTCCGATGGTATTGCGAGGGAAACTTGGACAGATATTGCGATAGGTTACCTCTTTCCTGTTCACTCGGTCCAAAATCTAGTCCAGAGGATAGTGCTACACGCCTTTCCGCATTTTTTATCCACTTGTATTGCATGAATTTTGTTTTTGCCTGTTTTGGCATCCGTAGTACCATAGGCATTTTTATGTTTGCTTCTTCCAGGATGCTTAATAGATTTTCTTCCCAGCTTTTTAGCATAGATGCAGATGCGTCAATTTTTTTGTTAGCCAAGATTGTGTAAGCAGTTTCTACCGGCACCATTCTGATTTTTCTCAGCAGTAGTATGGATTTCCATTGTAGGGTAGAGTGCAAGGAGTCGAGGCCAAGTTCGTGTCTCACAGCCACCATTGAGACACATTGTGGTAATTGAAGAACTTTGCGCCAAAAACAACCTTCAACTTGTGCCCATAGGCTTGCTCTGATATTCCACCCTGTTTCACTTCCAAAACATATTGCTGGGATCACTTTCTGTAAGTAAAAGGTCATTACGGGTTGGAGTGAAAATTTCCCGTAGTTTAAATGTAGTTTGCGACCTTGTAGAGCGAACATTTTCATACGCTGGGTGATGTCGTTTGTCCAGCTCCACTCTCTGATTGATCTATTGAATGAAACACCCAGGTATCGGATGGCTTCTGTTCTTGCTAATATTTCTTTTTCGATGTGCCAGTTAAACCTCGGTTTTTTTAGGTTATTTTCTGATCCAACAACCATCACTTGCGTTTTGTTTGCGTTTATCCTTAGATGGTTTTCTGTTAGGTAAGTTTGCAAAGCTGTTAGTGATCGTTGTAGACCTATTTCGGTGCAATCAAGCAACACTATGTCGTCTGCATAGATTATGTGTGTTACATGTGTGCCGTTGATTTTTGGAGGAAAGCACCTCGTTTGAGCAAACGCTTCGGGTAGATCTGAGATGAAAAGTTTGAACAGAGTGGCTGCTAGTGGGCATCCTTGCTTCACACCCTGTGTAGTTGTTATTTCATCGGTTAGTTCGCCTTCTGCATTTAGACGCACACGGATACTGGTTTTTGTATGTAGTGCCACTAGTGGGGCTAGTAGTTCGTTGGGACATCCCCATTTTTTTAGTTTGTGCCACAACAGGTTCCGGTTTATGCAATCAAAGGCCTGTTTTAGATCTATGAACGCTAAGTACAACTTTTTTTTTGTTTTATTGCATTTAGTTTGGCCAGATTTAATAGTACTAAATTAAGTTCTACTCCGACTCCTTTGGTGAATCCAGTTTGTCTCTCATCATAGATCTTATTCAGTTTTGCCCACCTTTCAATTTTTTCTTGGAGGAAAGTGGCAAATATCTTCCCCATAGTATCAAGCAGAGCTATGGGGCGATAGTTTGCAGGATCGTCTTTGTTTCCTCTTTTAAACACTGGAACGATTATTGCTTTCGTCCATGAGCAAGGAATTTTAGATGTTCGGGCAATCTGGTCGAATAGCACCTTGATGAACTTTGTCCAGCTTGTTTTGTTTGTTTTGAGCATGATATTGGATACTCCATCGGGGCCAGCGGCACGTGATGATTTTAGCTTCTGAATTGCGTGTGAGATGTTCTCGAGTGATTCTCTTATATCCCAGATATATTGATCTGTTTTTAAATTTGAGGTTTTATCATCACCAGTGTTGTTAAAAACTGTATCGTAATGAGTTGTCCAGGAGGATGCATTCACGCCGTTTGCTAGATACTTGGGTTGGGTCAGGCAACCATTATTTATTATTTTTCATATATTGGAACTGTCATTTTGAATTAAGAGACGCAGCATTAGTTCTGCTTGTTCCTGTCTTCGAGTGGCTTTGAAGGATTTCAGCCAATTCCGGTATTTTTGACGCCTGGTGGCTAAATGTTGTAGTAGGTTTGTCCCTCCGATAGATTTTAGTTTTTTTAAGTCACTGGTAAGGAGCTTCTTTGCTTCACTTAAAGCTGGACTAAATGGATGAGTGTAGTCTCTCACCGTTTTCTTGTTTGTTTTTCGGTGTGGGTCCAGGAAAGGAGTATATTCTGTATGTAAGTTTGTGGAGCATGCCTCCATAAAAGCTAAAGTTATTTTGTCGATTTGTTTGTTAGTTATTCTTAGACGGTTTAGGGAGGAGTTGATGTCCAATTGCGTTGGATAACATTTTGGCGTTGTTATTGAGCTCGTAAACCATGATAGAATAAGTGGATTATGATCACTATTGGGCATTTGCTTTACTTGTAAGTCAGAAATCAAGGCATGCAGGTTATCAGATACCCATATGTAGTCTAAGGTTTTAGATAGACCACCACGTTGCCATGTTGCTGCAGCAGGAATATCTCCTTTAGTACTCCCATTTAGCAACACACAATTACGAGCTGATATTTCATGTGTCCATTTCGTGCTTCGATCCGACCTTTCAGATGGGATCACTTGTGTAGTGTCTATATTAGATTGATTAGGTGTTTTAAACCATGAGAAGTTTAGATCTCCGCAGATTAATATAAATGGTGCGACAAATGCTACATAGCAGTTATCTATTTGAGTAGTTATTGACCTCAAGTAGTCATCATCTGAAATCATTGCGGGATTCCAGTATGTGTTTACCAACAGCAGATGTTGTTTTCCTTTTAGTCTGTGTATGATATGTGGCGATGCTTCAAGCGTAATTGCTTGAACAAATAAATTTGGATTCTGGATGTCGATTACTTTCCATCCTGATGATTTTTTTATCATGGCAAGAAGGCCGGAAAAAGGCCTTCCCAGTTTGTTTTTGCCTGCTTCATTTAAGTATGTTGTGTATCCGTCACAGGAGGGTATCTTTCTGAGCCATGTTTCCTGAAAACAAATAAACAGGCTTCTGATGTCTTGCTCTCTTCCTTCACGAAATAGATGAGTGAATCCTCTGGTGTTCCAAGTTGTTAGTAGTTGGGTCACTTGTCTGGACCCTCCGTGATCCTATGCGTTATTTTTTCGTCTATTTGTTTCGGAGGCCTGAGATAAATGTTGTTTAAGTTGGTTTCTTGGGTCCTCTCTTTTTGTAGTAAGTGGCTTTTTGTATTGGCCATGTCCCTGTATCGATTTGTTTGAAACTGGAGAATCGATTACTGTAGTTAGATTAAATCCGTAGAACAGTAGATCTTCTTTTGCGTCAAGAATTGGACGCGCCACTGTTTTGGATTGCATATGCAGGATTACCCAATCTGATCTGGATTCTTTTTTATATTCAACGATATTGATATCGTCAGATCGGATATTCCTCAAGGCAGGTATACTATGCAACAGCTTCATCACATTTGTTCTGTTGAGGTTTATTTCGTTTTTTTCCTCTAGAATATTTTCGAGCTCCAGTTTGTCCAGACAACCTGTATGATGGATCAGATTGTCACTTCTGCGTTGTGTGCCAGATTGATTTAGATTTTTGGATTGGGCCTTTGTATGTTTCGGATTTAGTTTCAGTAATGTTTTTGCGGGTGAGATTTGGTATCGTCTGTTTGTTTCTGTTTTATTTATTCCGCAAGTTTCTCGCCGTTTTTCAACTTCTTTTTGCCTTCGCCCAACTGGGCCCAAAGGATAGCGATCTGAATGTGCATCTCTTTCTTCTCTGCTGGATGGTATTAAAGTGATCTGTTCTCTTTCTGACGGGTCATGTACCTTAGAAACATCACCGGTTTCTTGTTCATCGTCGACAGAGTAAGTTGATAGATCACAAAGTTCAATTTCTTCATCTGTGGATCGATCAACCGACGGACTGATGTCGTCTCTTCTGCGTTTGATGGGAGGTTCTTTGTGATTTGTGCGGTAGGCAGTACCCTGCTTGGCAGTTTCATGCGCGTCATCATTTTTTTTTGGCACGACATTGGTTTTTTGTATCAATGGTCGCGGCGGTGTGTTTAAGTTTCTTATAAATTTTTTTGCCTCTTTCGTTCGTGGGCGTTTTGTGGCTGGACCTCTCTTTTGAGTTTTCTGGGTAGTGGATTGAGATGTTTTCAATTTCTCTACTAGTTTTGCCGTTTGTATGGTTTTTGCCGTGCCTGAGAATATGTCAAACGAGATTTTCTTCTCTATTGGTGCTGCTTGGTTCACCGTTGTGATCAGTGATATAGGGGGCATTTCTTTCTGCTTTGCTCCAACTGTCACTTCTACAATTTCTTTTCGTGTGGTGGATCTTCTTTGGATATCAATCGTAGTAGCGGAGCCCGTTATATTGTTTGCTTTGATGCCAGATTCAGCATTAGGGGGCATTGCTTTCTCGATTTGGTTGCTTTCCTCGTTCTTATTTGTCATTTTATCAGCTCTAGTCACAGTATCTGTGAGTTTTTCCTCCAGATCGATTTGTTGCTTGCGTAGGTGATCATGACTCCCTTGTTGTTTAGACTTCTTCTCATGATCAGCATGACACAGATTGCCTACTGTAGGCTCTCTCATTAGGTTGATGAGTGGTTGTACTGTGACATTATGTCTAAGCCACTTGGTGCACTCTACTAAGGCTTCAGCAAGATCTGATTTTTCGTGTGCCTCCCGTCGTGTGATTTCATTTAGACGAGAGTGCCATTGATGGGTCGACGCAGCCTCAAGATCCAGACGGATGCTTAGATGTTCATTTCCTTTTTCTAAGGTCAACAGTTTGTTATTTAACATAGTTAAAATGGCGTTTTGGTCCTGTATGGATTCTTTTATTGACTCGTATAATTTCATGAATGGCATTAGTGCTATTGAAGTGGCCGCTAGGACATTGTTATGGATCTGAATTCCGGCTGCGATGGAAATGTTTCCTTTGTTATTCATATTATTTTCGGGGCCTTTAGTTTCATTTTGATCCAATGTCCCATTTTCAGTCAAGTTATTTTCTGATTGATTTACATTGTGTTCATCGTGTTTTTTTTTGTGTCGATTGTTTTGTTGATAGGCATCCGGTACATCCAGATTCAACTGGCTTACTACGGAACCAAGATATGGTGAAGAAAGTGTTTTTTTTTTAGAAGTGTGTTTAGCTTCTTTACGCAGAGTGCTTGCTATATAACCAGGTGTTTGTTCATTTGTATTATTGGATGAAGAGCTTTCGTTTAGGCGTTCACACATTAGATTATAATCTGATTTGAGACAGGCAGTTAGCCGCGCTTCCCGCGCAGCAATGTCGAAGGACATTGATGTATTCACATTTGGAGTCATCTGTGATTTTAACTTGGGCAATTTGTTTTCAATCCTTGCCCAGGCAGCGGGAGCGGTATTGTTATCTGCGTCATTAGATGTGCGTCTAGCTACTTTGTCCGCAGTGCATGTTATTACATGCGTGGTTATATGCATTTGAGAAACGTCTTTTTGGAGAGGAGGCCTCAGGTCAAGTAGTTTTTCTGTTTTTTGAAACACTCGTATGCTAGGGTGACCATGCAGCGCCTCTGTGTTGTTTGATGTGTCATCAGATTGCATAGAGCTGATTTGTTTTTCGGGAGATTTTAGGCTTCCAACTGATGGAGATCGCATTGCCAATAGATCTGCATCAGTGATATCGAATGAGAAGGTTTCGGAGGCGTCTAGGTATACTGTTGGAGGATGTTCTGCTAAATCGATTTGTGCAATTATAGGGAGAGCTGGCGGTCGCGTTGAGGATTCGATCTTGTTATGTTCAAAGTGCTCTCTTTGACGTTCTACAGATATTGGACCTTCAATCTCGTCTGCCGGGAGCATTACAGGCGGCATATTAAGGTTTGCACTTTGCTGGTGGGTCGTTTCAGAGTTAGTGCCTGTACAGGTATAGTGAGTTTTGTTTTTCACCTCAGGGTATGCCGCTACAGGCGGGATGTCAACTCCTGCCCCTACTTCCACTCCCATTCCGCCCACTCCTGCCTCTGCTGCAACTACAGCCTCAGCTGTCGCGGCTGCTGTTGAAGGTGGTAATGTAATAGAACATGGCAATATTGGACTGACTGGAAATACAGTTTGTACCATGCTAAGTAAACCATCATTCAGAGTCTTTGAAGATGTTTCCACTGGGTGATCTGGGTGATCAAAAGCGCGCAGCTCTGCTTTTTGGTGCAGCGTATTTGGCATAAGGTGGGGTGTATTTGTCTTACCTTGCTCCTTTTTAGAAAATTGTTTCCGCAGCCGATTTCGCGTGTGTACTCCCACGCCTGAGGTCTCTTCGCCTGGGGATGGCTCCATCTGATCCGCACCCCTAGCGCTCATTGGTCAGCCTCAGAATTCACAGACGCTCAACTGTTTCTGTTTCTGGGGCGGACTGGGCAGAATCGGACCTTTCTGCCGGGCTTCGCAATGTCACTTACAGCTGCCTTCCAGAGCCAAACAGCAGCAAAACAGCGTAAGATCCAAACGAAGCACCGCCCTTGACTCGCACCGGGCTTCAAGCATCAATATCAAGACAAGGATGTATCAAGAAAAGGGGGGCTGGTTACTGGAGATATGGGATAACGAGTTAGATTCAGCTGGCAGGAGGCTTCATGCGTGTAGCCAGTGTCATAGCCTGGCAGGTCTTCCTGCATACAGAAGTGACCACATCGCTGGCATTTGCACTGCTAGGGTAGAGGAGCTGCTGCCACCTTCTTCTCTGAGACTGCTCCCTCTGCCACCGAGGCCCCACATATCGTTTTCCATGTCATAGTTCTTCTGGCATCATGCTGGTCGCAATCGTAGCTCCAACATTATGGTGCAGGAATTCCACTGTAGTTACATCAAAGACGGCACTTCATCAAGGCCAGAAGGATAAACCTCTGGTACCTTTCTGCTGGCCACTAAAACATGACATTTGTGTGCTCAAGAATATGGCATGAACTTAATTCGAAAAGCTGTTGTGGTTTTGTTAGTCTCAATTTCACTGCAGTATCAATTAGCTCACGCTCTGAGGAAAACAGCCAGTTATTTGCAAAAATGTTATTTTATGTATTTAAAAAAATATCAAGCACACTTTGACCTGAAAGGGCAACACGGAGCTGCACAGCACGATTCAATGAAGTATTTAATTTAATTTGTAATGCCACTTATAATTTGAATAAAACAGGAAGATAAAAGGCAAAGACAATACTAATGCTAACTAGAACTGCAGAAAACAAATAAGATTTTGGAGATTTGAGAAATTCCAAGAGAAAAGTAAGGAGACAAATTGAGATGTGTAAAGAATACCATGCCTCTGACAAAGCCTGGACCGAAATGTGAGCGCTGTGGTATGTATATAGAAATATTTAATCATAGTAGCTTAGCACCTCTTGTTATCTAACACTGTCTGAAATATGCAACTTAGTTGCCAGGTGAACTGGATGACCCAGGACAATAGCCACGTGGGTGGTTATGTTATATTATGTTATGTCACTTGGAATTTATATAGCGCTCTATATATCATTGGTATGACCTCAAAGCGCTGGTAGGTTGAACACCCTCGGGAACCGTAGTTCTGGTCAGTAGAGAGAGATAGTGTCATAGGGTGCATGGGTGCACCAGATGTGTGTGCAGCTGATGTAATTGCCGGATGGTAGCTGCATCCCAGTGTTAGGTGTGGTGCTGGAGATATCAATTGAATGTTTGCACTCTGGAGGGTGGACACCCAGACTGGGTTCTGGCTGCTTTAGACCTGAAGGACGCATATCTGAGCAACTAGGCCGGAATGTGCTCGGCTAGCTGCGTTTTATTAGGATGATGAGGTGTTCATGGGGTCGTATTCGTATGTGAACAGCTTGGCCGAATTAATCAGGGGTATAGCTATGTTCTATTTGAATGATGCAGTATAGTAGAGAGTAAGCGTAGTGATGTAATATGATGGCTATCTTTGAAGCGTCAAGGGGCGAGGCACGTGAATAGCATGGCAGGGAACAGAGCGACACACAGTCACATAGAGACAGGGGGCTGGGTTACAGCGACAGGGGGGGATACAGATATAAAGCAACAGCATGGGGGACAGGAAGGCAGGGTACACAGTGATACACGTGTGGGGCATGTTAACATTTACATTTGTATTTCTATCTCGATGCGATCCAGACTAATGTTCACAGCTCCACCCAAGTGTGGGACATGCCAACATTTGCATTTCTATCTTGAAGCAACTCAGTCTAACGTTCACAATCCTTTCACGGTCTGGCACAGGTTAATTATTCATAATTCTAATTGAGTACTCCATTAATTCCATCCATTTCATTCACTCCATCCTTTTCCTCCATTCCATCCATTCCACCCACTTCATCGATTCCATCCATTTCATCCACTCCACCCATTCCATCCATTCCATCCATTCCTCTCATTCCATCACCTCCAATCATTCCATCCATTCCGTCCACTCCACCCATTCCATCCATTTCATCCATTCCATCCACTCGATCCATTCCATCCCTCCACACCATCCATTGATTCCATCCGTCCAATCCATCCACTCCATCCACCTCATCCACCCCATCTACCCCATCCACTCCATCCACTCCTTCAATTCCATCCAATTCCATCCACCCTATCCATTCCGTCCACTCCGTTCATTCCATCCACTTCATCCACTCTATCTATTTCATCCACTCTATCCATTCCATCCACTCTATCCATTTGATCCATTCCACCAACTCCTTCTATTCCATCCATTACACTGATTCCATCCATTCAATTCCATTCCATTCCATCCATTCCACCCACCTTCCATCCATTGCACCCACCTCCCATCCATTCCATCCATTCCATCCAGTCCATCTGATCCATCTGATCCATCCACTTCCTCTCTCATTCCATCCATTTTATCCACTCCATCTCTTTTGTCCATTCCATACATTCCATCCATTCTATCCATTTGGTCCATTCTGTCTATTCCATCCATTCCATCCATTCACTCCATCCACTCCATCCATTCCGTCTGTTCCCTCCATTCCAACGATTCTGTGTACCCCATCCTCTCCTTCCATTCCATCCACTCTATCCTTCTCATCCAATCCATCCACTCCACCCAGTTCATCCACTCTCTCCATTCTGTCTACTCTATCCACTTCATTTATTCCATCCATTTGACCCTCCCTATCCATTCCATGCATTCGATCTACTCCACTCCACCCATTCCATCTACTCCGCCCACTCCATCCACCTCACCCACTCCACCTATTCCATCCATTCCATTAATTTCATTCATTCCATCTATTTTATCTGTTCCATCCGCCCCATCCATCCATTCCATCCACTCAATCCACTCATCCGTTCCGTCCATCGATCGATCCCATATCCATATACTCTCTACATTCCATCCACCCCATCCGTTTCATTCATCTATTCAATCCATGCCATCTACTCCATCCGTTTCACCCATCATTCTATCTACTCCGTCCATTCCATCCCTTCCATCCATCGATCAATCTCGGTCCATCAGCTCCATCCGTTCAGTCTGTTTCATCCATTTCATCTGTTCCATTTATTCATCCATTCATTCCATCCATCCATTTTATCCAACTGTATCCATCCATCCTTTCCATTCAATTCCACACACATCATCCGATTCCATCCATTCATCTATAAGTTCCATATAGACATATTCCGACCATTCCATCCATTGCATTTGTCAATTCTCTGTACATATCTTCCAATCATTCCACATGCATCCACGCCATCCATTCCACCCACTCGCCCCACATGCGTCTATCCACTCCATCAATGTCATCCATCCCTTCCATCCGTCTGCCTTTTTGTCTATTTCGTACATCCATTCCATCTAGCATCCATTCCATCAAACACCTCTAAGCATCTGTCCACTCCATCCAATCATTCCCCTCCATCCATTCTACCTATCCATTCCACTCATCCAATCCATCCATCCACTCCATTTGCCATCCACTCCATTCATCAGTTCTATTAATTTTGTCTATTCTTTCGAGCTCATCCATTCCATCCACTCTATATGCTTACGCTCCATTTATTCTACCTGCATCCGTGCCATTCATTCAATCCCTTCATTTCACATGTGTCTTTCTGTTCCATTCATTCCATCCTCTCCATTCAGTCCATCCGTTCACACCATCCATCACTCCATACATGCATCCACAGCATCCGTTCCATCCACCCATTTCGTCAATCCATTTCCTCCATCATTACGTCCATCAATTCCCTCAATCCATTCCCTTCATCCACTCCATCCATCCATCCTATCCTGTGGGTGGGATCAGAGGTCATTAAGCACCTGGTAGAGAGCCTCATTGTGTATTTAGTCATTGGGTTGTTGGGAGTTCAGACATATCTTTAGTGTTGTCGTCGGTGTTATGGAAAGCGCCATGTTTTTAGTAATGTTGTGGAATGTCATATAGACTTGGGTGTGTCGTATGTGAGATAGAAGCGAGTTCCACAGAGTCAGGGCCAATGCTGAGAAAGAGGATCCTCCGATCCTGACGGAGTTGTTGGTTGGGATCTATAAAAGGCGGGCAGAGCTTGATCTTAGGGTGCAGTGTGGGAGTGGCAGCCCGCAGTCAGCGGGAATTGGCAGTCCTAACCTTAGACGCCACCAAAGCATTTTCATAAAGTGGACTGGAACTTTATGCACCTCACGCTGGAAGCTTTCCAGTTTGGCCCTCGTTCCGCAGGATGCTGCTAGCTAACTATCAAGCCCCAAAAACATCACTGAGAATGAACCGGAAGCACTCAGCCCTGATTCATTTACCATGCAGGACAAGACAGGGATGCCCACTCTCTCCACTGATCTTTGCCCTGGTGATCGAACCCTTCACTCAGAGGATTCGTCAGAATGACAGGATAGCTGGGATGAAGGTAGATGGCGACCAATTTAAGATCTTCCTATATGCTGATGATGTTATGATCACCATTACTAACTGTCGGGCCTCTCTTCTCGCCGCCCTGGCCGAAATGAAAGCCTTCGAACAAGTGGCAGGGTTCAAGGTGAACTGCTCTAAATCAGATGCATTGGGAATAAACTTCAGCACAGAAGACATGACAGCTCCCCAATCACAATGCCTGCTGAAATGGAACTCTATGTCCTCACCCTACCTGGGGATACGCTTTACAGCAGATCTGAAACAGCTATATGCAAACTTCCCCCCTTTTTTCAAGGAACTGGAAGCTGACCTGAAACTTTGGGAGGGTCAGGAAATCAGGTTGCTTAGCAGATTTACTGCATGCAAAATGAACCTCTTCCCCAGAATTCTATTCCTCATCTGGACCCCACTGGTCCACCTTCTGAAACAATGCTTTGAGCCGCTACAGAAGAAACCATAAACATTTGTTTGGGGGGGGGGTAAAGCTAGAATCCCACTGTAGGTCATGAGGGGAGCAGCCAAGTGGGGGGGTGTAGGCCTTCCCAACCTCATAAATTACTATATAACAGCCCAACTCTCACATGCTACACCATGGGCGGAGCAGGAAATCCCCCCAAAATGGACTTGCATTGAACAGGTTAATAGTCCTCTCCAGCTGAACTCTCTGCTTCACATTCCAGTTATTACCCGCAGTCGTTGGCCTACAAACCTATCGTCAACCAAAGCCACCCTGGGTGCATGGGCCCGGCGAAGGAAGAAGCTGCCGAAGGGTCTTGGCCTGCTTTCTCCGATCTTTGGGAACCCTGACTTTTCTCCCGGAATGGACATAGCCAATTTCAGCGGATGGTTCAGAGGGGGCCTACGGACCCTCTAACAGCTTTATGATAACGGCATCCCTCTCTGCTTTGAAGAATGTAATTGCCGTTTCCAGCTGGTGGAAAAGGAATGATTTAAATACGCTCAGCTCAGACACTGGATCTCATAGCCGATGTCCAGCTGGGGGCCACAAGAGACCTCCACCCCCTAGAGCATGCTCTGCAGGAGGGCCCCCAGGCGGGGGCTGATAACCAAGCTGTATAGGCTACTACAGGAGGACATGCTGACGAGCAAACCATTGTATATGGCCAGGTGGGAGGAGGATCTGGGGTACCCCATCGAGGACCAAACTTGGGTGGATATTTGGACAAGGGTCAATTCGGCCTCCAGATGTATCACCAACAAAGAATGCACGTTGAAACTCCTCCACTGCTGGTACTATTCCCCAGAACGCTTGCACCACTTTCAGACATCTTTAGACCCGACCTGCTGGAGGCAATGTGGAGCACGGGGAACTTTTTTCCACATGTGGTAGGAATGCTTCACAGCACAGGCCTTTTGGGGAGGGTCATCCGCATCATTGAGGACATAACCCACCGTAAAATCCCTATGCACCCAGAGGTGATTCTCCTAGGAGTTGCAAGACCGGAGAGCTACCCCAGATCAGGGCGTACCACCAAACTGATTACTCAACTGCTGCTGGCGGCCAAAATAACTATGGCCCGTAAATGGAAAACACAGGAGGGTCCTCTGGTTCCCCTATGGCGGATAAAAGTGTGGGAGATCCTGGTGGCTGAGAAAGTCACTGCAGCTAAGGAAGGAGCTCTACACCACTTTACTGACTGCTGGTCCCCGGTGCTGGAGTACCATGGCCGGTTTCCGGCCCTAACCTTTCAACCGCAGCTTGCTGGAAAATTCCTGAGAGCTTAGAGGCCCTCGCCCCGCCCTTTAGCAGTGATGGCCCAAGAACTCCAGACCTCCTAAGGCAACCAGAGTGGGGGTGGTGGAGGGGAAGAGGTTTACCGAACTGCATCATGTTATGTGAGGGACAGGTATCCCACGTGTTTAACTGTTTATATATGCTGCAACCGCAATAAATAAAGTTGTTAAAAAAACAACGTGGTTGTTCAGTCTGCTGGTAGCACTGCATACTAATTCAAATATTCAAGTAACATTAAACCAGGAGGGTCATCTGTCACGACCGGTAAAATCATATAGAGGCGTCAGGCAGGGGTTGTATTTTGGCCCCCTTTCTTTATACTCTTCACATGGCTGACTTGGAACCATATTTTCAATCTAGGGCTTTAGCAACTCCCAAAATTGCAAATATCAGGTTTTTGTGGATGGGATACGCTGATAATTTCATTGGGCCTCATTACGAGTTTGGCAGTAGCCATGAGGGTAAAACCGGCATGGCTGCCGCCAAACTCGTGAAAATACCGGCAACCGGCAATGAGCAATCACCGGGGTATTCTGACCCCGCCGGACCCGGAAATTACCCATTGCCGGGTGCCGGTAATTGTCAATCCCCATTCCCATTTGAGCCCCATAGGGCGCTAGGAGCCCCAATGGGAATAGGGAGCATGGCAGCACCGGCACCGCTAATAACGGTGCCGGTGCTATCATCAAGTTCCGCTCGCGGGTGCCGGCACGGCCGCCAGGACAAACCTGAAACATGTTTGCAGGTGAATAGGGTGCACCTGAACTGAAACTAAAATGGGAGTATTAGTTTGTCATATTCATAAGTCTCTAATTGACTGTGCAGCAGAATGGACTACAGTCTTTACTGGTGAAAAAGAGCAAAATAGCACTGCCGCCATCTCAAAATGGCATTTCCAACACATGTTAAGGATGGCACAAGGCAGCAATGGCTTTATGAAAAGATGAAGTAGGGATACAATGTTTGATCTTTTAAAGGAGACATAACTTAAAAGCAAGATTTAGAAAGGTGAGCAAAATGAGACTTGAAGTTAAGATTAGAGTCTGAGTAAAGCCCAAGGATGTAATATAGGACACAGTTGATCTGCAATTTATATATGAGGCTGCTGGGAGCCCTCCTAGCCACACACAACATCCACATCCAACAATAAGCCAATTCGCAGAAGACAGACTATACCTCAAGATCGACTCCATCATATCATCCATAGGCTCAAAAACTGACTCTTGCTTTTGAGTGCATACTTGAAGCTCAACCCCTCCTAGACCGAATCCCTACTCCTCACCAACAACAACGAACACCCAGACAGACATACAGAACTGTTATCAACGATAAACTCTGAGGGCTTCACACCCAAGCTCAACTCCTGTGCCGAGTCCCTCAGGGTTCACTTCGACAAGCACCTCCCCTTCAAGACACACATAGCTAAGAAAACTCAGACAGCTTGGTATCAGCTCTCCCTCCTGGGGAAAGTCAAGCCCTTCCTCCCTCCAGACAACATTAGATCCACCGTTCAAGCACTTGCCCTATGCCACCTGCATGGGGGAAAAGCACTCCTCGATGGCCTCCTTTGATCCTCCCTTGTGGTCCTGAGAATTGTCTTACACGCGACTGCAAGCCACATCTAGGGTCTATGCAGATATGACCACATCACCCCTGCCCTCACCGGCCTTCACTGGCTCCTGTGATATGCACAAATCACATTCAAGTCTTGTCGCATCATCTATAAGGCAATCGCCCTCAAGTTACCCAGCTATCTTGCGAAGAGACTCAGCATCTCCAGCGGAGAGCGCACCATCAAAAGCCAGTACACATGCAGAATTGGAATCTGCCGCTGCAAAAAGGAAAGAACCAGAAAACAAGCCTTCTCTGCCTATGCCCCAAGACTATGGAACCTCCTCCTCCTCAACATCACACTTGCCCCCACGCTTCTACAATTCAGAAAATAACTCAAAACCCAACTCTTCAAGGAGTCTCTCCTCCTCAACACTTAGGCCACCATTTCACCCCTAGCACCATCTAACTCGCTAGACGACGCCCACCCCTCTCCTCCCCGCCACCAGGTACAGCTGTACCCCTCTGTATCCTACCACCCGCTGTATATCTGTTTTGTTTTTACCTCTGAAAGTGCTCCGTTATCCATCTTTACTGTTGTATAACTCTCTAACGTGCTTGTTTATGTATCTGTATTGTTGTATACCTCTGTACAGCATTCTGTTAGTTCTCAAAGCTAGATCCACGCTCAATAAATACAATAATAATAATAATAATAATAATAATAAAAATTATAATTATAATTATTATAATAATAATAAAAAAGATGAGACACCAATGGCAGAAAGTGAAGATAACCAATTGTGAATAGGAAAAGATGAAGAATTAGATATCACTGCAAACTCTGTTTTTGTGTGGTGTAGCTTTAGCAAAAATATAAATATCTACTCATCAATAGCACCAAGATATTCCTTTAATCTGTGAATGTTTGGGGAAGACAACACTTTAAATTTGAGTTGTGTCGAAAGACCCAAGCTGGCAACTGGCTCTCCCTAAGGCTCCATGTAGATGTTAAAAAGCATAGGAAGCAAAATTGACTCTTCAGGGCCAAACCACGAATCTTGAGGGAGCGTGCCTTGGATATCTTAAAAAGCAGGGCACCAAGCCCTGCCAGAGCTAGCCATGCCCATGTGGCTGATGAAATATTAACTATTACTTCATGGCTGACTGTGCCAAATGCAGCAGAGAGATCAGGGATTACATGCAAACAGGTCCTCCCATCATCCAGGAAGTGCAAAGCATCATCTATAACCTGAAGAGTGGCTATTTCAGTGAAAAACCAAGGACAGAGAAAATTGCGTTCGGAAAAGGTAAGGATGCATTGATCATTCGCACAACGTTCTAGGAAATTATGCTTTCCAAGTCAGGATTCTGCCCTATCGACAGCAGTAACTTAATCTTTTTGTTAAAAACATGCATCGATATTTACAGGCCGATTCATGGAATAATTAGCACGGCCCAAGTGGGCAAAAACGTGCGAATCGCAGTGGAATAGCGAAAATCGCAGTGCAAGTGCGAAAATCGCACGAAAAGCAGCGCACGTCGATTCATGGAAGTCCGTGCGCGAGAAAACCAGCGTATGTGCGATAAAAAAGTGTGCGGCGCACGTTGCCGCACAGGCCATCTAACAGCGTGCGCCAGGTCACAGCGAAAATCGCACAGGCCACAGCGAAATTCGCACATAGCGCGGCGCACGCAACAAAAGTAGGCGGAACACGGGCGTAACACTCGGAATGGGGAACAACTTGCCAAAACGTGGGCGTCACGGGGGAAGTACAGGGCACAAGTGCACGGAACGCCCACACGCTCGCCTACAACACGTATTCATGGAATAGAATAGGGCAAAAAAGCGCACGCTCAAACCAGCGCACAGGCACAAACACGACCGCCACAAGAAAGCAGGCGGTAGCGTCTCTGCGGCTGTAAGAAATGTGCGCCAAAAGGTGCGCCAACAAATAGCACCTATATACTGCCATGATGAATGTCCTATACTGTGGCCCTCCAGGACAAATGACCTGCAAAGGGGTACCCACAAACACGGACACCCGCTGACAAAAAATACGTGTGCGTGTATACCGGGGTGCGCGGGAAGTCTCACACGCGATTTGGCCGGGTACGTGGATTTCAGGGGTGCGCGGGAAGTTCCACACGCGATTTCAGCAGGGTACGTGTATTTCAGGGGTGCGCGGGAAGTTCCACACGCGATTGGCCCAGTGCGAGCAGGGTACGTGTATTTCAGGGGTGCGCGGGAATTTCCAGACGCGATTTCAGCAGGGTACGTGTATTTCAGGGGTGCGCGGGAAGTTCCACACGCGATTTCAGCAGGGTACGTGTATTTCCGGGGTGCGCGGGAAGTTCCACACGTGATTTCAGCAGGGTACGTGTATTTCAGGGGTGCGCGGGAAGTTCCACACACGATTGGCCCAGTGCGAGCAGGGTACGTGTATTTCAGGGGTGCGCGGGAATTTCCACATGCGATTTCAGCAGGGTACGTGTATTTCAGGGGTGCGCGGGAAGTTCCACACGCGATTTCATCAGGGTATGTGTATTTCAGGGGTGCGCGGGAAGTTCCACACGCGATTGGCCAAGTGCGAGCAGGGTACGTGTATTTCAGGGGTGCGCGGGAATTTCCACACGCGATTTCAGCAGGGTACGTGTATTTCAGGGGTGCGCGGGAAGTTCCACACGCGATTTCATCAGGGTACGTGTATTTCAGGGGTGCGCGGGAAGTTCCACACGCGATTGGTCCAGTGTGAGCAGGGTACGTGTATTTCAGGGGTGCGCGGGAATTTCCACACGCGATTTCAGCAGGGTACGTGTATTTCAGGGGTGCGCGGGAAGTTCCACACGCGATTTCATCAGGGTACGTGTATTTCAGGGGTGCGCGGGAAGTTCCACACGCGATTGGCCCAGTGCGAGCAGGGTACGTGTATTTCAGGGGTGCGCGGGAATTTCCACACGCGATTTCAGCAGGGTACGTGTATATCAGGGGTGCGCGGGAAGTTCCACACGCGATTTCAGCAGGTTACGTGTATTTCAGGGGTGCGCGGGAAGTTCCACACACGATTTCAGCAGGGTACGTGTATTTCAGGGGTGCGCGGGAAGTTCCACGCGCGATTTCATCAGGGTACGTGTATTTCAGGGGTTCTGGGGAGTACCACACGTGAATTGGCCGTGTGGGCCCTCCCAGGTGTACGCTCCACAACCTCCACGGACCCTGCAGGCAGCCCACACCACGGGGGACTACCCTGCACGCATGCTCATGTCCCGCAGGCAGCCCATCCACCATGGGCATGCCCCCCAGCCAACCCACATGTCACCTTGCACTACTGATCAACAATGCATGACTCCCACCACCCCCACCCCCCAGCCACCAGGGGCACCCTCCACCAGGCCCCCACCCATGTCTCCCACCACCCCCACCCCCCAGCAGTGCAGGGGCAGCCTCCACCAGGTCCCCACTCATGTCCCCTATCACCCCCACCCCACCGCCACCAGGGGCACCCTCCACCAGGCCCCCACTCATGTCTCCCACCACCCCCACCCCCCAGCAGTGCAGGGGCAGCCCCCACCAGGCCCCCACTCATGTCTCCCACCACCCCCACCCCCCAGCCACCATGGGCACCCTCCACCAGGCCCCCACCCATGTCTCCCACCACCCCCACCCCCCAGCAGTGCAGGGGCAGCCTCCACCAGGCCCCCACTCATGTCCCCTATCACCCCCACCCCCCCGCCACCAGGGGCACCCTCCACCAGGCCCCCATCCATGTGTCCCACCACCCCCACCCCCCAGCAGTGCAGGGGCAGCCTCCACCAGGCCCCCACCCATGTCTCCCACCACCCCCACCCCCCAGCCACCAGGGGCACCCTCCACCAGGCCCCCACTCATGTCTCCCACCACCCCCACCCCCCAGCAGTGCAGGGGCAGCCCCCACCAGGCCCCCACTCATGTCTCCCACCACCCCCACCCCCCAGCCACCATGGGCACCCTCCACCAGGCCCCACCCATGTCTCCCACCACCCCCACCCCCCAGCAGTGCAGGGGCAGCCTCCACCAGGCCCCCACTCATGTCCCCTATCACCCCCACCCCCCCGCCACCAGGGGCAGCCTCCACCAGGCCCCCACCCATGTCTCCCACCACCCCCACCCCCCAGCAGTTCAGGGGCAGCCCCCACCAGGCCCCCACTCATGTCTCCCACCACCCCCACCCCCCAGCAGTGCAGGGGCAGCCCCCACCAGGCCCCCACTTATGTCTCCCACCACTCCCACCCCCCAGCCACCAGGGGCACCCTCCACCAGGCCCCCACTCATGTCTCCCACCACCCCCACCCCCCAGCCACCAGGGGCAGCCCCCACCAAGCCCCCACTCATGTCTCCCACCACCCCCACCCCCCAGCCACCAGGGGCACCCTCCACCAGGCCCCCACTCATGTCTCCCACCACCCCCACCCCCAGCAGTGCAGGGGCAGCCCCCACCAGGCCCCCACTCATGTCTCCCACCACCCCCACCCCCCAGCCACCATGGGCACCCTCCACCAGGCCCCCACCCATGTCTCCCACCACCCCCACCCCCCAGCCACCAGGGGCACCCTCCACCAGGCCCCCACTCATGTCTCCCACCACCCCCACCCCCCAGCAGTGCAGGGGCAGCCCCCACCAGGCCCCCACTCATGTCTCCCACCACCCCCATCCCCCAGCCACCATGGGCACCCTCCACCAGGCCCCCATCCATGTCTCCCACCACCCCCACCCCCCCAGCCACCAGGGGCACCCTCCACCAGGCCCCCACCCATGTCTCCCACCACCCCCACCCCCCAGCCACCAGGGGCACCCTCCACCAGGCCCCCACTCATGTCTCCCACCACCCCCACCCCCCAGCAGTGCAGGGGCAGCCCCCACCAGGCCCCCACTCATGTCTCCCACCACCCCCACCCCCCAGCCACCATGGGCACCCTCCACCAGGCCCCCACCCATGTCTCCCACCACCCCCACCCCCCAGCAGTGCAGGGGCAGCCTCCACCAGGCCCCCACTCATGTCCCCTATCACCCCCACCCCCCCGCAACCAGGGGCAGCCTCCACCAGGCCCCCACCCATGTCTCCCACCACCCCCACCCCCCCAGTCACCAGGGGCACCCTCCACCAGGCCCCCACTCATGTCTCCCACCACCCCCACCCCCCACCATCCAGGGGCACCCTCCACCAGGCCCCCACTCATGTCTCCCACCACCCCCACCCCCCAGCAGTGCAGGGGCAGCCCCCACCAGGCCCCCACTCATGTCTCCCACCACCCCCACCCCCCCAGCCACCAGGGGCACCCTCCACCAGGCCCCCACTCATGTCTCCCACCACCCCCACCCCCCCCAGTCACCAGGGGCACCCTCCACCAGGCCCCCACTCATGTCTCCCACCACCCCCACCCCCCAGCAGTGCAGGGGCAGCCCCCACCAGGCCCCCACTCATGTCTCCCACCACCCTCACCCCCCCAGCCACCAGGGGCACCCTCCACCAGGCCCCCACTCATGTCTCCCACCACCCTCACCCCCCCAGTCACCAGGGGCACCCTCCACCAGGCCCCCACTCATGTCTCCCAGCACCCCCACCCCCCACCATCCAGGGGCACCCTACACCAGGCCCCCACTCATGTCTCCCACCACCCCCACCCCCCCAGCCACCAGGGGCACCCTCCACCAGGCCCCCACTCATGTCTCCCACCACCCCCACCCCCCAGCATCCAGGGTCACCCTCCCCCAGGCCCCCACTCATGTCTCCCACCACCCCCACCCCCCAGCAGTGCAGGGGCAGCCTCCACCAGGCCCCCACTCATGTCTACCATCACCCCCACCCCCCAGCATCCAGGGTCACCCTCCACCAGGCCCCCACCCATGTCTCCCACCACCCCCACCCCCAGCCACCAGGGGCAGCCTCCACCAGGCCCCCAACCATGTCTCCCACCACCGCCACCCCCCAGCCACCATGGGCACCCTCCACCAGGCCCCCACCCATGTCTCCCACCACTCCCACCCCCCCACAAGGCAGGGGCAGCCTCCACCAGGCCCCCACTCATGTCCCCTATCACCCCCACCCCCCTGCCACCAGGGGCAGCCTCCACCAGGCCCCCACCCATGTCTCCCACCACCCCCACCCCCCCAGTCACCAGGGGCACCCTCCACCAGGCCCCCACTCATGTCTCCCACCACCCCCACCCCCCACCATCCAGGGGCACCCTCCACCAGGCCCCCACTCATGTCTCCCACCACCCCCACCCCCCAGCAGTGCAGGGGCAGCCCCCACCAGGCCCCCACTCATGTCTCCCACCACCCCCACCCCCCCAGCCACCAGGGGCACCCTCCACCAGGCCCCCACTCATGTCTCCCACCACCCCCACCCCCCCCAGTCACCAGGGGCACCCTCCACCAGGCCCCCACTCATGTCTCCCACCACCCCCACCCCCCACCATCCAGGGGCACCCTCCACCAGGCCCCCACTCATGTCTCCCACCACCCCCACACCCCAGCCACCATGGGCACCCTCCACCAGGCCCCCACCCATGTCTCCCACCACCCCCACCCCCCCAGTCACCAGGGGCACCCTCCACCAGGCCCCTACTCATGTCTCCCACCACCCCCACCCCCCACCATCCAGGGGCACCCTCCACCAGGCCCCCACTCATGTCTCCCACCCCCCCACCCCCCAGCAGTGCAGGGGCAGCCCCCACCAGGCCCCCACTCATGTCTCCCATCACCCCCACCCCCCAGCCACCAGGGGCACCCTCCACCAGGCCCCCACTCATGTCTCCCACCACCTCCACCCCCCCAGTCACCAGGGGCACCCTCCACCAGGCCCCCACTCATGTCTCCCACCACCCCCACCCCCCACCATCCAGGGGCACCCTCCACCAGGCCCCCACTCATGTCTCCCACCACCCCCACCCCCCCAGCCACCAGGGGCACCCTCCACCAGGCCCCCACTCATGTCTCCCACCACCCCCACCCCCCAGCATCCAGGGTCCCCCTCCCCCAGGCCCCCACTCATGTCTCCCACCACCCCCACCCCCCTAGCAGTGCAGGGGCAGCCTCCACCAGGCCCCCACTCATGTCTACCATCACCCCCACCCCCCAGCATCCAGGGTCACCCTCCACCAGGCCCCCACCCATGTCTCCCACCACCCCCACCCCCCAGCCACCAGGGGCAGCCTCCACCAGGCCCCCACCCATGTCTCCCACCACCCCCACCCCCCAGCCACCATGGGCAGCCCCCACCAGGTCCTCACAATCCCCAATCATGTGCGTAATGGACAGCCTCCACAGCCAAAAAGCCCTACCAAGTAACCCATTCACCCACATGGAAATGGAAATCACATGTTACACCC
Source organism: Ambystoma mexicanum (assembly GCF_040938575.1). Taxonomy (NCBI): domain Eukaryota; kingdom Metazoa; phylum Chordata; class Amphibia; order Caudata; family Ambystomatidae; genus Ambystoma; species Ambystoma mexicanum. Next base: position 1,009,424,649 of record NC_090924.1, on the reverse strand, counting down.
CCAATGTTCATTAAGCTAATGAACCCATGTCCGTCACACACAATGGTTGCAATTGAATGGGAAAACACACAACATGACATGCATGAAACCAATGAGATGATACCACACAGTGAAGTATGGAAACAAAATTGTATTGAAAAAAATAAAGAATGCTAAAGAAAGAAAACAAACTACAATGTGAATGAGAAAAAAAAAGCTGCATGTCCGTATAAAAACACAAAACTGCAAATCAGAATCCAAAAAATATTTGCCCAAAGTCAAAAGTTAAAAAATCTCCATGCAATAAAGAACTATGTAAAAAACTACCAAGGGTCCATGAGCCCAACTGAACAAAGGAAACCTACTAAAAAACCTACCCAAACATCAACTATATACAAAAAGAGGAGCAGTGTCCGTCGACTCCAAATCATAATAAGAAAGAAAGGAAACCTAAAACTAAAGAACTATATACAAAGGCGGCGGGCAAGTCCAGCGGCTCACTCCGTGGTGTCCCGGGCCAGGGCATCATCAAACTCCTGTTCGATGTCCCGGAGGCGGTCCAGTTCCATGTCCCCGAGGGTCCGCAGGGACGACGCCGTGTCCTCCTCAAACCCCCTGCGGATTGCCTCGAGGCACTCGGCCCGCCTCAGGGCCCTCCGCATGGAGTTCTCCGCCCTGACCATTGTGAGCCGCGCCTCTTCCGCCCGCCGCCGCTCCGCACCTAAGGCGTGGCCCAACCGCTGCCACACGGAAGACACTCTCTGTCCTGGGTCCCCCTGCCCTCCGGCCGATGCCTGCCCCTCCGATGTCGAAAGCCCCGAGCCTTCATGTCTCCCACCATGTTGCTGCTGCTGCTGCTCTGCCTCTGCCCGTGCACTGCCTCCTGCTGCCTGCACATTCTCCGCCGGCTGGGGTGCAGTTGTTGATGTGGCCACCCCTGCTGGACCTCCGACTCCCGACTGTGGCAGGGATGCCTCCTCCACCAGCCTGGCCGCACCGTCAGAGGCAGCTCCACAGGGCACCCAGGTGACTGATGGGTGGGAAGATGGCACAGAGGACGACTGGCGCGTAGGGGGTCCAGTTGAGGAGGGGGTCGGAGCAAGCCCCATCAGATGGAGGAATCCGGCCTTGGTGACCTGTCCCAGCAGGCTGACGTGGTCAACGAGCCATTCGAGATGACGTGCAGTCTCTCCATGAAAAGGCTGCAGGTCACCTCGCATGGCCCGTTGACGCAACGCCACACCAGCCAGGACAGGCTCAACCCAGACCTGGATGGCCACGTCCGCAGGCAGAGGAAGGCCAGTTGACATCAGCTCATCCCCTGCCTGAAAACGGGTCTGGACGTAGGCATCCCTGCTGGTGCAAGATGATGCAGGGACAGGATCGGGGACAGGATTGCACACAGGCACCTCCGCGGCCGCCTGTGCTGCCTCCTGTCCCTGGTCCTGCACTGCACCACTAGCACCAGTGGGATCCCCACCTCCAGACCCCGTCTCTGGTGCTTGCACGGCCCCCTCCTCCACCAAACCCCCCACCAACCTGGATGACTCCGTGCCATCTTCCCCTGTTGCGCCCTGTGGGGTCCCAGCTGCCCCTTCTGCTGCCGAAGAGTCCAACTGCAACCTCCGCCTCTTGGACCTCCTCCCGGCAGCTGCGGCCTGGGACGCGGCACCGGACTCCTCACTCCCCGACGAGATGACAACACGGGAGGGGAGCCGGGCCTTGCGTCTCCGGCTGGCGGTCGGATCCCCGGCGCTGTGCTCCACAGCACCTTCTCCGCCCTCTTCATCAGTTGACGCTGCAGACAGGGAGAAACAAAACACAGGCATCAGGGCACTGTACAATGGACACATACACGCATGACAGTTGCACATGAGTGGCATTGGCAAACCTCAGACATGTCATCACAATCCCCAACACACATGTCATTGCAACTCACACACATGAGCCATACCACAGCCATATCGCAACTGCCACCACCATCCCTACACATACAACAGCATCAGCAGCCAAAGGGGAGCCAGACATCACATGCAACACAGGAAGTGCACCACACATGTACACACAGCACCACACTTGCATGCATGTCTACACCTCTGCCAAGTGTTGCACTGTTCAGACGGGCATCCATGTCACATCTGCCAATCAGGCTTCCACATACCGCTGTCACATGCATCCATGTTGCATCACTGTTGCACCCTTGACAAATTCACACACATGCACATGTACACAGTGCTCATACATGCAGCCGAAAACAACATACATGCCTGACATCACGGACATGTCTACTTACATACACATTCATCCAAACATGTGTGCACGCACAACTGCATTTGCCATGCAAGCCCACACACACAAGCACCATCCATGTCTCACACATTACAGCCCTCGCATGTGTCAGTCCCACGGCCCTGTACACCCCCACCCATACTCGACCCCATACAAACAGATGTGCAACCGGCACAATGCCGAATAATCACCACACGCACTGCTCACAATCAGAATGCATGTACACTCACCGCTCGACTCCAGACGGGTCTGCTTCTCTAGGACCTGGACGTGGAGTGCTGGGGATATGCGTTCCAGGACCCCCATCTGTTCTTCCGACAAGTGGCCCCGGCGCCCCTTCGCATCCGCTGCCTTCAAGAGGCGCCGGGCCTTGTTCAGGGTCCTGGACCTGAAGTCCTCCCAGCGCTTCCTGACATGTTGTGATTCCCGGACTGCCACCCCCTCCGCGTTGATGGCAGTCACAATGTCCTTCCAGATCCGAGTCCGTCCTTCCTTGTCGCCGCGGGAACTTCCGAAGAGGGCATCATACTGCCCCAGGACTTGCTCCACCAGGACACCAACTTCGGTGGCACTGAAGCTGGTGCCCCTCTGCCTCTCTGGCCGGGGGTTGTCAGTGGTCACAGATGGTGTTTGCCCCAACATGACAACCCCAGAGGCAGGAGTGGGTGGGCAACTGGGTCCTGGGGCTGGGCTGTGGAGCGATGGAATTCCAGTCGTGAGTCTTCGGTTCCAGCAGGGGTGGTCACAGCAACAGCACCCCTGGCTGATGTGCAGGCAGCAAATGGCAGTGCACGTGGGCAGCAGGCAGTCAGGCAGCAGCAGATGGCAGGTGGGAGCGTGCTCGGGGCTCTGGGGGGCAGTAGTCCGGCCTTCTGGGCAGGAGCGTGGTCTTCCGTGTGCTTACGCGTGGCCAGCTTGGTACGGAGTGATTTGGCACGTGAAAATCCTGCACGTCAGCGTGAAAACCGAGGAAAGGCCCTTAGCGCGTAAGTGCGTCAACACGCATACGCGAATCTATTGGACCAAAGGCCCTCAGCGCGTAAGCGCATCTGTGACGTGACCCGCACGGGTGTTTCCCACACAGCACGTGATGACAGAGCACACGTGGAAAGACTTCACGTCAGAGTGTCATCGCGTGTAATTGGACAGCACGGCAGAGTCTCATTGCGTGTAATTGGACAGCACGTCAGGGTGTCATCGCGTGTAATTGGACAAAAGTGCGCGTACACGCGATTGGCCTATGTACGTGTATATCAGGTGTGCGCGGACACTTACACACGCAAGTACGTCAGCGCACCTGTATCCCGGTGTGCGCGGGAATTTCCACACGCTATTGGACTGGGTACTGGATTTCAGGGGTGCGCCGGTCACACGCTCGCCTACAACACGCGCAACGCATTAATTTGCGCGCTAAAAAAATAACAAGCTCAGACCCAGGATGAACATACCGTTCCTAGCAGCAGTGGGCGTGGCCTACCAAAGGAGGAGGAGGAGGAGGATAGTCAGGGCCAGAATATTCACACCCAGAAGCAGCCTTTTCGGGATGCCTGATGACCAGGTGCATGGGAGGTACAGGTTTCCACCACACATCATACTGGACCTGGTGAGTGAGTGGGAGGATGACCTCACATCACCCACCCTGTGCTCCCAAGCACTCAGCCCCCTGGAGAAGGTCCTCAATGTACTGCACTTCTTAGCCACTGGATCATTTCAGCGGACAAGTGCCATTGTGGGTGGTGTATCACAGGCCACCCAGTAACGCTGCCCACACCAGGTCTTGAACATCATCACTGCACGCCCATCAGTGCGCAGGCACATATACCTGCCCAGAACCCCTGCAGAAAGGCATGCTGCCGCCCTGGATTTCTACGCTGTGGCACGATTCCCCAAAGTGCTAGGTGCCATCGACTGCACCCATGTGGCTCTACGTCCCCCCAGGGCATCTGAGCACATCTATAGGAACCGCAAGCACTGGCATTCCATCAACGTGCAGGTAGTATGTAATGCCAAGGGAATCATCACCTCAGTATATGCCAACTATCCCGGGTCCACCCACGACAGCTTCATTTACCGAATGTCCACCCTAAGCCGGGACCTAGAAGCTGGGCGGCATGGCGATACATGGCTGCTTGGTGAGTATGAATGCCACTGCACATGCATGCATGTCAGATACTGAGCAAGGTCACAACCCCATCAATGATACCAATAACCACCTCCACAGGGGACAGTGCCTACCCTCTCAGCCCCCACATGATGACGCCAATTCGGAACCCCACCACGCCACCCCAGGTAAGATATAACACAGGCCACATTACAACCCGGGGCATAGTGGAGCGCACATTCGGAGTGCTGAAGTCACGCTTTTGCTCCCTTGACCGTTCTGGCGGGCAGCTGTTGTACGCTCCCCCAGTAGTGTGCAGGATCATAGTGGCAGCATGTGTCCTGCACAACGTTGCAACACGCCGGGGCCTGGCCGTGGACATGGTGGTCCCCCCCCATCCCCAACCACATGCACAGCCGCTGCGCATGGGAGGGGAAAGGGCACAGGGGGAGGCAGCCCGTACACAGCTAGAGGCTAATTACTTCACATAGAAATCACACCCCTGTGGAGTGCACACTGCCCTGCCACATTCCATCTGACAATCAATGATGACTCAACCTGACACTGACCCTGAATGTCTGGAGAAAGAACCGTGAAAACCATATCAGCCTGAGATTGTTCACCTGGAAGTGTCACAATGTGTGCATCCCTACCCACACAGACACCACCAATGCAGTTTTGTGAAGTTGCACATTCAAGCAGCTAAAATGAATGCCCATTTGCAAAATGCAACAAGAGGACAGTGCCATGTCAGCCAACCCAACCCCAGCACCGCCACACCACACACCGTGCCATGTCATGCTATTTGCAGGTAAACAAAGTAATCCACACAACATGACACTAGTGTCACAATGTACAGTGTCCCTATTAGATACTTGCAACACCTGAAATGCTCACAGTAATGCCGGACCAACAACAAACTTGAGCAGGTACTACCATTAACATGACATCACTAATGTTAAATATTAGTAGTCTCACCACCTGGAAATGCCTGCACTCCCACCACTACCAACTGTGCAGTGTTGGCGCCATGTAGAGTTGTAGGTGCACTGCTGCCAACATGGACCACATCTCCAGACTAGAGGTCCTTGTGTAGACATGAGGAAGGGACCTGCAAATTGGGAGGTAGACACAGAAGATGAGTTACACATCAATGCAACATGCAGTGTACAACACAACAGCAATATGCACTAGGAATGTATACACAGTATTGACTACAGACTGCCCACACAGCTCATGGGAGTCCAACGTCACTGTGTAATTCACTGTCACTTGGGCACACCCTTTGCAAGCCCATGGAAACGGGAAGCAGGAGGGGTGTGTGTGACTCAAACCCAAGCATCTGAACCAAATACATTACAAGCCTGCATGTGCCCAGCCACAATGCAGCGTATGCCCACAGGAACCACGGAAGCCAACAAATCGTCCCAAAAAAATAGCGAATAAAATAAATAAAAATAAAAATAAAAATAAAAAAAAATCAAAAATGGCCATTGAAGGGCCCGGGGGGGTTGGGGAGGCCACCCAGGAGGTCCGAGGACAGGATGCACACCAGAACCCACCTGCGTGGATCCTGGGAAAAAAAAACACCTCCATGGGCTCATGGCCCACACGGCTACCCTATTGTGGGAGTATCACTGCTGTCGCTATTATCACCCTGTGCAGCTGCATCCGGAGGTGGTTGCACTATGGGAGGCAGCCCACGCAAGGCCCTAGTCTGCTCCTCCATGGCTGCAAGCATGCGGGTGTGGTAGGTCTGGTTCTGGAGGATGAGTGTGCGGAGGTCCCCATGCAACAACTCACGGGATGCCCGGACCTCCGCCCTCGTTGCCTGCATCTCAGCTGAGAGCGTACGGGTGAGACGCTCCAGCTGCTGTTCTGTCCTTTGGTGTGTTGAAGCCTCAAGCTCAACAAGAGTCGTCCTGAGGTGAAGGAGCTCCTGCCTCAGGGCTTCCCTGTGGCCCTGAGACTCAATGGAGATGGCCTCCTGCAGAGTCGCCAGTGCCGCCCGCCTGTCCCTGTTGGACCCCAACATGTCCTCCCTGTGTGACTGGCAGATGGAGTCGGTTGCCTGCTCTAGTCGCTCCATCAGCCTTTCAGGGGGGACAATGGAAGTGGCCACCCTATCCATGGCCTGAGCCATCATCTCGGATGATGCTGCCTGTTGAGTTGCCATACCGTAGATGGATTGCTCCCATGCGGTATTGCCAGGTGGCGTACGGCCACCACGTCGGCGGGCACCACACCTGTCTGGGGCAAGGCGAACTGCGCCTTGCTGTGCCGGCACTGCCTGAGGCTGCAGGACTGCATTCCCCCTCTGATCTGCTGGCCCAGGAACAGGATCAGATGTCGCGGAGTGTGACCCTGCATCCGTAACCACCAAAGGCGTAGCTGCCAACACTGACATCCCCATTGAGAGTTCTGATCCTGGTGCAGGTGGGTGAGACAGAACAGAATCCCTCCCTGGAACACTCCGAATCAACACCTGAGTACAGCTCGGGGGAGGTGCAGCCAGAGACACCCCTTGAGAGCAGGACCTGCAGCACTTGTGGGTTCTCACCCACCACCACACCACGTCCCTCACTGGTGGTTGGTCGGCCCTCGGACCCCTCCTGGGTCTGCACCATCTCCACAACCCCAGCAGTATCAGGTGCGTCTTCCCCTGCAAAGACATTAAAACAAAGAAATGGAAACAGGCATTAGCACCATGGCACACAATGAGGGCTGAGAAGCAAGAGAACCAGTACTTGTTTGACACATGTCCCACATGACTAAAACCCTCCCATGCATGCACCCTCACTGCGTATGAAGGGCAGGCAAATGGCACACACTGCTGACACCAAGATGGAAGATGAACACATTTTCTGCATGCTGCCTGGCAGTGGCATCACACATTGGCCTGTGATTGGCAGGTGAAACACACATGCCATCACACAGATGGCATGTACCATTGCTATTGAGTGAAGATGGAGAGGAGGGCAGCACCTATTCATTCAGTCCAGTTCCCGCATGTAATAGCTTTTCTAATTCAAACAGGTCAGATTCTTCACCTGGAGCTGCCAGTCCGAAATGGTGCAATTGCACAGGGACATGTTTGTACAAATGATATCCAGGTAACAAAGTCACTCCACTTTACCATAGCCATGTCAGACATGTGACTAGAGGACTGCGACATGCCTAGTAATAGTGGTGGAATGCAAACAATCTGACTAAATGAACAGTGAAAAATCAAGCAACAATGTTGTGGCAAGGTGACACTTCAAGAGCAACTGGCGTGCAGTTGGGCTAGATGTCTACTGTTGGCAGAAGGGATACTGCTATGGCCAAATGCAGCTGCGCAGGATGTATTGCATGAAGCACATGGCTGACCCATACGACTCAGGCGCACACACTCTCACCTGTCACACAAACAGAAGCCCTCACACACACCATGCACATGGATGACACACACATGCATGTGCACTCACCGGACAATGCCTCGTAATCAGCCAGATCTCCCACGCCTTGGAGCTGTTCCTCCGTGACGTAGGTCCCAGCGACTGACTCATGTGGAGTGAGTTCCATGTCTACTACTGGAGACCCACCTCCAGTCACTAGAGTTGCGGCATGACTTGAGGCCAGCTTACTCTTTGCCCTGCGCTTTAGGTCATTCCAGCGCTTATAGCAATCATTGGCTGTGCGCCTCACGATACCAAGGGCACTTACGATGTCCGCAACGGTCTGCCAGTGTGCCTGGCGTTGTGCAGGTGTGGTCTTGGATCCTGCAACAATGACCATCTCGTTGTCATGTGCGGACACATACTCGACAAGTGCATTCAGTTTGTCATCCGTGAAGCTGGGCTTCCTGGATGGGCCGGACTGTGTAGCCGTGTCTGGGGCATCAGCCTGTGCCGGACAAGCACTCTTCCTCTTCCGCTTGGAAGGTGGTGGTGATCCTGAGTGTCCTGCGCCGCTCTGGACACTAGGGGCAGGAGCCCTGGTGGACTCTGTATCAGGAGTGTGGGATTGCACACTCAGCATGGGAGTTGGTGCAGGCATTGGCTCTAGTGTGATGGTGTCAGGGGGAATGTCAGCAGCATGGACTAGGACCGACACTGTCCGGGCTGGGTGTGTGAGGGCTGGGGTGGATGGAGCTGCAGCTGCCCCTGCAGCCTCTCCGCCCTGCCTACTTGGTGCAGCAGATGACCTTGCTGCCCCAGATGCACGTGGCATGGTGACATCAACGTGCACCAGCGCACGTGTCATAGGCCTGCTGACCTGGAAGTCAGCCATGGAGTCAGCCAGGTCTGGTGCCACAATGGGCTGGTCCAACAAGGGCTGAGCATGGATGGTGTCAGCCACATCAGCCTCAACAGGAGGGGGGGGGGATTATGGGTGCCCTTGACTGGTCCTCCACACATGGGGGGACAGGCTCACCCTGCAAGTAACGACCAAGTCCCCTACCGGATCCACCACGGCCACCACTTGTGGCTGTTCCACCTTTGCCACCCTTACGGAATCCTCGCCTCCCAGCCATGGCACTGATGTTACTGTGCGTATGGGAGTGGCTGTAAAATATTGTCCTGGGCAATTGGGGGTCAAAGGGGTTGGGTACCAGGTGGTAATTGTACCCTAGTGCTCTTGCAAGGCTGATTGTAACCCCTGGGGAAAGATGACGGGTCACGCTACGCACAGGAGCCCCAAAAAAGGGAGATGACGTGCACGCAACCCCTCCTAGACCACGTGTGCAGAAAGAAAAACCTGCACTACGCTGTGGCACCCAGTAACACAAGAATGAACGTATGCGTGTCACACGCAGCCTAGAATGACCTCTGAAGGGGTAGGCTACACACGGGGCAAGCACAGATGTTAGATACGTGCGTGACTCACCGTCTGCCAGGTAAAAGAGCGTGCAAAAGGAGCGCGTTTGGTTGGCAACACCCCCGCCAAAAGAAGATTTGTACGCTGTCTGAGGAGACAGGACAACAGTAGAAGGGAACACTGTTTGAGGGAACAGGCCCAGGTAAACCAGTAAAAGAGAAAAAAGAGAAAAAGCTGTCAGAGGTAACAGGGAATACGAACTTGAAACGCCGTGAAGTAAATCGCGTGTGAAACGACAAGAAGTACAGAATTCACCCACTCGCTCTCCACGAAAAGCACGTACAAGGAAATGGTGTTCTACACGTACCTTTTATACAGGCCCACACGTCCAGCGTCACTTACGCGGCGTGTATGCGCTAGGGCCATTTCCACCAATTACACGCTTTGTCACTTCTGCGTGTAGGGCCATTTCCACCAATCACACGGGATTACACTCTGACGTGCAGTCTTTCCACGTGTGCTCTGTCATCACGTGCTGTGTGGGAAACACCCGTGCGGGTCACGTCACAGACGCGCTTACGCGCTGAGGGCCTTTGGTCCAATAGAATCGCGTATGCGTGCTGACGCGCTTACGCGCTAAGGGCCTTTCCTCGGTTTTCACGCTGACGTGCAGGATTTTCACGTGCCAAATCACTCCGTACCAAGCTGGCCACGCGTAAGCACACAGAATACCACGCTCCTGCCCGGAAGGCCGAACTACTGCCCCCCAGAGCCCCGAGCACGCTCCCACCTGCCATCTGCTGCTGCCTGACTGCCTGCTGCCCCTGCACTGCTGGGGTGTGGGGGTGGTGGTAGACATGAGTGGGGGCCTGGTGGAGGGTGCCCCTGCACTGCTGGGGGGTGGGGGTGGGGGTAGACATGAGTGGGGGCCTGGTGGAGGCTGCCCCTGCACTGCTGGGGGGTGGGGGTGGTGGGAGACATGAGTGGGGGCCTGGTGGAGGGTGCCCCTGGTGGCTGGGGGGGTGGGGGTGGTGGGAGACATGGGTGGGGGCCTGGTGGAGGCTGCCCCTGCACTGCTGGGGGGTGGGGGTGCAGGGGGACATGAGCAGGTGTGCAGGGTAGTCCCCTGTTTTGTGGGCTGCCTGCAGGGGCCGTCGAGGGTGTACAGGGAACACCTGTAAGGACCCACCCAGCCTAATCGCGTGTGGAACTTCCTGCGCACCCCTGTAATACACGTACCAAGCCAAATCGCGTGTAAAACTTCCCGCGCACCCCTGAAATACACGCGCCCAGGCTATTCGCGTGTGGAACTTCCCACGCACCCCTGAAATACACGCGCCCAGGCTATTCGCGTGTGGAACTTCCCGCGCACCCCTGAAATACACGCGCCCAGGCTATTCGCGTGTGGAACTTCCCGCGCACCCCTGTAATACACGTACCCTGCTGAAATCAGTGTAAAACTTCCCGCGCACCCATGAAATACACGCGCCCAGGCTATTCGCGTGTGGAACTTCCCGCGCACCCCTGAAATACACGCGCCCAGGCTATTCGTGTGTGGAACTTCCCGCGCACCCCTGAAATACACGCGACCAGGATATTCGCGTGTGGAACTTCCCGCGCACCCCTGAAATACACGCGCCCAGGCTATTCGCGTGTGGAACTTCCCGCGCACCCCTGAAATACACGCGTCCAGGCTATTCGCGTGTGGAACTTCCCGCACACCCCTGAAATACACGCGCCCAGGCTATTCGCGTGTGGAACTTCCTGCGCACCCCTGAAATACACGTAGCACGCTGGGAGACATGAGTGGGGGCCTGGTGGAGGGTGCCCCTGGTGGCTGGGGGGTGGGGGTGGTGGGAGACATGGGTGGGGGCCTGGTGGAGGCTGCCCCTGGTGGCGGGGGGGTGGGGGTGATAGGGGACACGAGTGGGGGCCTGGTGGAGGCTGCCCCTGCACTGCTGGGGGGTGGGGGTGGTGGGAGACATGGGTGGGGGCCTGGTGGAGGGTGCCCATGGTGGCTGGGGGGTGGGGGTGGTGGGAGACATGGGTGGGGGCCTGGTGGAGGGTGCCCATGGTGGCTGGGGGGTGGGGGTCTTGGGAGACATGGGTGGGGGCCTGGTGGAGGGTGCCCCTGGTGGCTGGGGGTTGGGGGTGGTGGTAGACATGAGTGGGGGCCTGGTGGAGGCTGCCCCTGCACTGCTGGGGGGTGGGGGTGGTGGGAGACATGAGTGGGGGCCTGGTGGAGGGTGCCCCTGGTGGCTGGGGGGTGGGAGTGGTGGGAGACATGGGTGGGGGCCTGGTGGAGGCTGCCCCTGCGCTGCTGGGGGGTGGGGGTGGTGGGAGACATGGGTGGGGGCCTGGTGGAGGCTGCCCCTGCACTGCTGGGGGGTGGGGGTGATAGGGGACATGAGTGGGTGCCTGGTGGAGGGTGCCCCTGCACTGCTGGGGGGTGGGGGTGGTGGTAGACATGAGTGGGGGCCTGGTGGAGGCTGCCCCTGCACTGCTGGGGGGTGGGGGTGGTGGGAGACATGAGTGGGGGCCTGGTGGAGGGTGCCCCTGGTGGCTGGGGGGTGGGGGTGGTGGGAGACATGGGTGGGGGCCTGGTGGAGGGTGCCCCTGGTGGCGGGGGGGTGGGGGTGATAGGGGACATGAGTGGGGGCCTGGTGGAGGCTGCCCCTGCACTGCTGGGGGGTGGGGGTGGTGGGAGACATGGGTGGGGGCCTGGTGGAGGGTGCCCATGGTGGCTGGGGGGTGGGGGTGGTGGGAGACATGGGTGGGGGCCTGGTGGAGGGTGCCCATGGTGGCTGGGGGGTGGGGGTGGTGGGAGACATGGGTGGGGGCCTGGTGGAGGCTGCCCCTGCACTGCTGGGGGGTGGGGGTGGTGGGAGACATGAGTGGGGGCCTGGTGGAGAGTGCCCCTGGATGCTGGGGGGTGGGGGTGGTGGTAGACATGAGTGGGGGCCTGGTGGAGGGTGTCCCTGCACTGCTGGGGGGTGGGGGTGGTGGGAGACATGGGTGGGGGCCTGGTGGAGGCTGCCCCTGCACTGCTGGGGGGTGGGGGTGCAGGGGGACATGAGCAGGTGTGCAGGGTAGTCCCCTGTTTTGTGGGCTGCCTGCAGTGGCCGTCGAGGGTGTACAGGGAACACCTGTGAGGACCCACCCAGCCTAATCACGTGTGTAACTTCCCACGCACCCCTGTAATACACGTACCAAGCCAAATCGCGTGTGATAATTCCCGCGCACCCCTGTAATACACGTACCTGGCCAAATCGCATGTGAGAATTCCCGCGCACCCCTGTAATACACGTACCCAGCCGAATCGCTTGTATAACTTCCCGTGTACCCCTGTAATACACGTACCCAGCCAAATCGCGTGTGATAATTCCCGCGTACCCCTGAAATACACGCGCCCAGGCTATTCGCGTGTGGAACTTCCCGCGCACCCCTGAAATACACGCGCCCAGGCTATTCGCGTGTGGAACTTCCCGCGCACCCCTGAAATACACGCGCCCAGGCTATTCGCGTGTGGAACTTCCCGCGCACCCCTGAAATACACGCGCCCAGGCTATTCGCGTGTGGAACTTCCCGCGCACCCCTGAAATACACGCGCCCAGGCTATTCGCGTGTGGAACTTCCCGCGCACCCCTGAAATACACGCGCCCAGGCTATTCGCATGTGGAACTTCCCGCGCACCCCTGAAATACACGCGCCCAGGCTATTCGCGTGTGGAACTTCCCGCGCACCCCTGAAATACACGCGCCCAGGCTATTCGCGTGTGGAACTTCCCGCGCACCCCTGAAATACACGTACCCTGCTGAAATTGCGTGTAAAAGTTCCCGCGCACCCCTGTAATACACGTACCCTGGCTAATCGCATGTATAACTTCACGCGTACCCCTGATATGCACGTTACCCGCTTTGCGTTCCTTGTTTGGCAGCCCTGTAAACTGGTCCAGGGTTAGCGCAGCCCTTTGCGATGATTTAGCGATTTTGATGGCTTTTCCTTGCGCGAGGGCGTTCTTGGGGGCGTTACTGGCGCTGCTGCAGGGTCGCTGCGATACTCTGCACCACGGCTGGTTTAGGAGCCTAAAATCCATGAATACGCTGTGCGCGGAAATCGCTTTTAGCGCACGTGCCTGGCGCAGACAATCGCACGCGGACACTCTGCGCCAGCCGCTTGCGACACTTTTCTGCGAAATTCTATGAATTACCCTGTTAATCTCTTTAAACCTACTCTGTATTAATACTTGCAAAGTCGCAAGGTGAATACGCTACCGCAAGTTAGCAACATAATCAACTGTCTCCTGGCTGCCTAGTTCTCCTGTATCTTTTCCAGCACAATGTTTTCTTCTAAAATCTGGATATCAATGACGCAAGACTAACTAGCATGTCCAAATTCATTTCATGGTCACACGGAGGAAAATATTGGAGTGTCATGTCATCCTCTTGTGATCAGTCCATGGTTTGGCTCTTCAATTGCTCAAATGTATCGATGTCTTTATCATCCATAAGCCCTTTGAATAACCCTTTGCACATTAACCAACTCAACTGTGGCACACCCAGATGCAGTATATTCACTGACTGTGCAACAGTCAAAGTATAATTTGCTTTATTTATTTATTTTGTTGCTTATATAGTGCGCCAAGCCCTAAGGCATCTGGGTGCTTTCTTACAAAGATTACAGTTGTTACTCATATACAATGGTCACAGGGCATAGTAAATACAGTCCAAATGCATTATTATAGATACAATATTTACATAGTTGCATGTAGGATAGCAAGGGTGAATAGTGGGAGTTCGATGTGTTCAGCATGCGTGGGTGGGGAACTTGAATTGCCTACGCCTAGAGTGAAGAGGTACGTTTTGAGTTGTCTACGGAATATCCAAAAGGATTCTTGTGCTCTTAATTGGAACGGAAGGATGTTACATTGCTTGCTGGCAATAGCAGGGAAGCTACTGCAGCCCACTTTTTGGAGCTTGAATCTTGGGGTTGTGAGGAGGTGCAGGTGGGCTGTTCTTGTAGGCCTTGCATGATGTGGTATTGTGAATTTGTCTGACAAATAAGCAGGGGCCACCTGGTGAAGGTGACACCTGTGTCAAGGTTAGTGTTTTGAACGTGATTCGCTCTTGTACCGGTTGCCAGTTGAGTTTTTGTCTTATTGAAGAGATATGCGCTGATCTGGGGATGCTGACCGCGGCTCTGATGGTGTTATTTTGCAGTACTTGGAGTTTATGGATGTTTTGGATCTTGGTGCCGGCATATAAGGTGTTACAGTAATAAAGTCGGGACAGGACTAGGGCTGTGGCCAGAGTGATACAGCTGTCAGGTGATAGGGATTGTCTTTAGCATCTTTCCCATTCAAACGAGACACTCTGGCCACAGAGCACTCATGGAAAAATAGTTTCTGCAAGTCGTCACCTATTGCACACATGCAAAAGAAAAACAAGCATTAGCAATGCCAACAGTTTGAAATTATGTGTAATCATGGGAAAGCCACTGATGGTAGCAGGTGCAAGTACCTGGACATCTAATAGCAGTGCCAATATGTATACAAAAGCCAAAACTGTTGGCTTTGCCAATGCCTGTTTTAACATGACTTCAGTGAAGGACACGCATACTGCTTATAAATTGCGTGGCTGAAGACAGACCTGGTACAGACATTTTTATTACACCAACAGAGGCACTTTGAGTACTAAAGTTTGATGGTAATGCTTGAATAATGCATCTGAAAGAGATCCCATGTGGGGAGGTGTTTTCGGTGAGGAGAAGGGGGCAAGAACTGGGTGGGGATGGCCATAGGGATTAGCATGGCCAGTCAACGAGTGGGCAAATGAACACCTACAGCTTTGTGTAGCACCTGATATGCCATTTCGTATTTGTTGTACTATAATATGGTAGGCTTGGCTTATAGGTGGCGTAATAGCCCAAACTAATAAGTCTGACTCAAGTTCACTTACCATTAACTGAAATATGCAGGTAAGTACCCAGGCAAGACAGAATGTTAATGGTGAAGCATACACAGTGGGATGCAGGCGTCAATAAGTACACAGGACAAGCATGCATACAACAGTCTCCCCCAACTATACGACTGTAGACTCACTCTCAGCGCCAAGACCTCACCTTCTAACTCATAAAACGCTAGCGTGACTGCTGCCAATAGACTGCAGTGGCAAGAACATGAAGGCATCCGGGCCCCAATTAATGTAACAGATGCCTAAAGCCCTTGAGGGGCATTTTAAAAAGTGCTCACACCTAATAGACTTTCTTAGAAGACTTAACGACTAGATCCATAATGGGGGGCATGAAAGATTTCAACATTTCTCCCAAGCTTTTTTGGCAGCTGCATCCAGCATCTGGAACTGATTTTCCATGGCGATTCCCCTTCTTACCATCCTTCTGTTGTTTTGCAAAGGATTTTTTTCAAAGTGCTTAATCATTTTTATTCATTTACTTTTGAAACATGATTGTTTAATGATAATCCCTATTCATATAGTTTTGGTATTTTTTTTATGGGCCTCTTAAGAAGTTTGATTGTATTAGCTGCATAAATAGTATGCTACTGCACAATGGTAGGGTTTTGGTTACTCCCCATTCTGGAGTCACGTTGGCGCTATTATTGCCATTGTAAGTAGAGATAACGCCTCATTTGTGCTATTTTGTCCATGGGTTACAAAACCCAAAACTGGCACAGGGTTAAGATAAGCAGTATTCGGAAATCATGCCTTTTTTACCATTACGTCATCACATCTAATGAAGCCCCACTGCTGGTGAAATTGTTAGGATTATTTTGACAAGCATCGTGCTACACCTGGGAGTAGGGGAGCGCTTTAAAATTAAAAAAAATGCATCGACCGCCAAATTGAGCTTCACAAAGTAGATTACAAAGAAAAATATCACACCTACCTCGCTGATTTGCTACAATATGGAATTTAGAGGATTTTGTTATTATAAAAGAAACAGTCCACATCTGCCCTGCAGAACATGTCTTTGTAACAAAACAAACTCCAAAAGCAAACACCAGCAGCCCACTGTAAAATAAAAATCAATATTTGGAATACATGTTCCTTAATCAACCCAGCAGGACACAAATGTGAGGACAAATTGACAACCTGCCAAATTACCAAAATACGGCTAGGAGCTTCCACTTCTCTTCTGCCTTTTTTAACGTCATTTAAAGATGAGAAAGATAGTTCCAGAAACTATGCACAGCCAACCCAACTTCTTGCCAACACGGGCCACTGTCCTACCGACAGCACCCACTTCCCTTACCCAGCTGTCACCAACCTCCTGTCACAGCCTCCTCAACCCCCCAACACGCCCTCAAATCTCCCGCTTGGAAAGGCCTGCTCGCACACGTTGTTTAGGAGTTGCTGCGGCACGCAGTAACTCCTAAACAGCGTTTGCCAGACCTTTGCAACGGACCACACCCCAAACCCCACTGCCAGCAAACCCCACACAATACTCCCCAACAACCCGTCTCTCCACCCAGCCCCACTCCAGTGGCCAGTGCCTGGGAGCACTGCCTAGACAACACAGCAACCATCCCCCCATGCCCGAACGGACCCCTTCAGCAGCACACTTTCCATTGT
Source organism: Ambystoma mexicanum (assembly GCF_040938575.1). Lineage (NCBI taxonomy): Eukaryota > Metazoa > Chordata > Amphibia > Caudata > Ambystomatidae > Ambystoma > Ambystoma mexicanum. Next base: position 1,009,407,891 of record NC_090924.1, on the reverse strand, counting down.
AGTCAGTTAGCGGCCATCGGGAGACTGTCTGTCTCTGATGATTCAGGCCTGGGGTGGGCCACACAATCGGATTCCTCACCAAACTAAAAGCAAGGGCAGCCAGGAACTAGTCCGCGGGGCCCACTGCACGTGGCTGGGCTGGCTCAGGCAGGCTCTTCTCAGGAGACGATGGACGAGTCGACCATGCCACAACTGTAAAATGAGAAGGTGGTGCTGTGCCCATCACCCACCCCACGTGACCATATTTCATTTCATTGGCTGTCTATAACAGCCAATGAAAACTGTACATTCTGTGTTTCTATACAGAATGTCATCAATTACTGCATAGTAACACAGAATGTATAGTTTTAATTGGCTGTTGTCGTCTTTCACTGCAGTGTTTGCGCAAACTAGAATATACATTTTCTATTCTAAGTGCCGGAGCAGAGCTACAAGCCTGAGCTCCATCATGCATAAAAAGAAAACTGCGTGGGAGTGGGATGCTCGTCACGCCCCTGTCATCAGGCAGGTGGCAGGTCTGGCCCAGCCAGCCATGCGCCTGCAAGCACAGCACAAAAGTTAAACAAACAAACAAAATAAATTACCCACATCGTGCCGCCAGCCTGCAACCGTTGCCAGTGCCCAAAGAAGAGTGCCAGTGTTGCCCACCGGCAACCACCGGCACAAATTAAGCAGCTGTAAACTTTCCAGGATGATTGGGCAGACATACAGCACAAGGGCTGTTTACCACAGTCACAGCAGCATCTGGAGAGGCCAGGATTTTGCAGGGTAACTTTAAGGCATCAATTTCAAATTCATCAGCATCCACTGATATAAATGAGATAACAGATCATGCTCAAATGTAGGGAAGCAGGATATGTGAAGTTTCTGGTCTCCAGCACATCCCACATTCAGTCCAAAAATAATGATGATGATGTTATAAAGTAATTACATCAAAAACAGAAGGTGAGTTAAAAAATATGTGGAGGGGTCTTATTGAGGCTTCTGTATCTAACAACAGTGTACTATTTTGGAAAAAAATCTCAAGGTGCCTGACCCCCCCCCTGACAGTTTGTCATTTATTCCCCCATTAATATTCACAGACAAAGAGGTAAGTAAAGCTTTGTTATCCCAGTCCAGAGGGAAGCCATCTGGACCGATGAGCTCCTGGCTGATATTTTCATCTCTGAACCGGCCATCTGGTACCCTGTTTTTATCTTTAATGCCATGAATATTCAATAAGAGGTTCCAGAAAGCTTGTTAAGCACAGAAATTATACTAATATTTATAAAAGGGGACTAGGCATTACCTGGCAATTATTGGCCAGTCTCGCCGATAGATTCATTGGTAAAAATCTATGGTAAAGTCATTCTCGAGGGACTTGAGAATTGGGGTAATGATAACAAGACGATAGCTGTCTTGCAGGGAGGTTTCCATAGATACTGTGGAACAACCAAGTAAGTTTTCATTTTGGCTGTGTTTCTCCAAATGTTTTTGTTATGTAAGGATATTTGGCGTGTTACAGCACAGAGTACAGCACTACTGTACAGGTAGCATTTTTATGCAGCACCACTACATGGGTGTGGTGCATTGCTATATGTGTTGCCAGAATAACATGGACATATAAGTAAAGACAGGCTATTCAGTCAAAAAACGATTTTTACATATAAGATGCAAATCCATTTTTACAGTTAAAAGCACACATCTGCACATTCAAAATGCACACTATTTTTCAGCTGAAATGCCTATGTTGCAAGAGACACATTTGGAAATTAATAACTAACCTTATTAACAACTAACCTAACTAATAAAACTTCATTTAACATAACCCACTAATAAAAATGTGTCTCCACTGCAGAATTAGGCCTACTATGAAAGTGAACTTTTAAACGCACATTCATTTTTTTTCTCTGCTGCTCTGTCCACATAACTACAGGAAGCAAAGAGCTCGAAGGAACAGGAAATCAGTTTGTTACAATTGCTACTGTAGAAGTGAGCCATTGTGTAGTGAGGGAGGAGATGACATGATTGATTCTGATTGGAGCAGCGTCATAGCAAGTATCATGCTAGAGGCTGTGATTAGAACTTTGCTGGAGAAGCTTGAGAGGAGGGGGAGGACAATCGACATCTGGCAGAGCTGGGAGAAGGACCTCTTTCCTGGCTGGGGCATTCCTGCTGAAAAAGCTGAGAGTTCCAGGCAATAACCCCGGTTTGAGAACGGCAGACGCTTGTTCTCACTGGGGTTGATCTTCAAGGGAGCCAAATTCAGAAAGAGAATAGCCGGGGAAAACTCATGCTGAACAGATAAGGTAATTACAGAAGCGAGTGGGAGCTGTGCGAAAGTGCGCGAAGCTGTTCAGTCAGTGTATAAGAGGGAGTCTCAGTCTCTTATCAGCATATTTAATGTTACCAATTGAATATATTCTCGCAGCTCTCTGTTCATTTTATCACAAATAATGTTGTACCATTTCATTTATTTCTGTAAAAAAAGTTAAACTGTGTTTAAAAGAAATTTCTATAATACAAAAACATTTGAAAACAGATAGCTAGTGTGTATTATTTCTCTCTTTCATTTTGCATGGGGAAAGGTTTAAACGTGGGTAGATTTTTAAACAGTGGAATTGTCATTTTAAAGCAGATGTGTGCATGATTCTATTCAGTATGGACAGTTGTGAGTGACTGTTTGTAGCATAGCTTGTTGGAGGTACATGAGCCAACGGGAAGAGAGACTCTCTGGACATAGTTCCCTACCGTATATAAGGTAGTGGAAATTACCACAAAAATACCACAATAGCCCATGGTGGCACACAACACTAACACTGAAAATGTGGTATCCCTAAAATGTAGGCCTGAGGTCTCTCTAGTGATCAAGAACAATCTAGATAAAAAACAAGGGATGTTGGATATTGGGGCCACAAATAAACCAACCACTATACCAACCAACCACGCAAACTACCGCGCATACCATCTAAATAGGTCTGAATTCTGAAATAATGCAATGTATTATTGTCATGTGTGACCCAATATGAATACAGAGAGTGATTATTGCTAAAGGTATTTTGGCGGTAAGAAAATACCGCAAAGCCCCAAATATCCACAAAATACCCAACATATTTATGGTGCGTTGCAGGCCGGGAAAGTGATCATAGAGTACCTACTGGGCGTGGCAAGCGTGTCTCACACTGCCATTTGCGCATTAAAGGGAACCCATTTTATAATGGCAGTGTGCCACTAAAAACGAATTTCAGAATGTCACAAAGGGAAACCACATTTTCAGACCTAGTGCAATATTTAGAGGCAAAGTTGTTTGCACATGGAACGTGGTAGTCGAACAGCACCTTAGAATGGCGTGACCGCAATCAGGGTGTGGTGCAGAAAGAAAAACTAGACAATATTTTTGCAGAAGGCAGCATAATTCAGGTCTGCCTTACAAGATTATTGAATGCAGCCGATAAAAGTGCAGAGAAAGACTGTTTAATACGGCTATGCGGCAAAATATGGTTTATTTTGAATAAGTCCCTGCGAATGCAGGAAAATGATACCCAGCTAATTAACAGGTTAAAGACTGAATTAGATGGGGCAAGTAAAAATCAGGAAATGTTAAGAGCAGAATTGGATGTATGCCAAAAAGACATGCAATTAAAATGCAGAGACTTTGATGCTCAGTTATCCAAAAGCAAGAAACAATTTGAGGATAGTGAGCAAGAATTGGTACACTTAAAAGCCTTAGTGGACCACATTAGACAGGATAAAGATGAGGTTGTTTTAGAAATGCAGATTTTACAAAAAGAACATTATGAAAAAGAATGTGATCTCCAGAGTGCAGAACAAGAAATGATTAAAATGACTCAAGAAAGAGACAAGAGAAATAAAGAGTTCAATGAATGCCAAATGCAAATGTGCGACATGCAGGAGGTGATTAATAAGATGAGTGATGAAAACAACTATTTGGAAAATGAAGCAAACAGACTCCTTAAAAAGTGTAAGGAATTAGAACAGCAAATGTGCATTCCCAGGTCCCAGGAGAGGCGGCAGGGTACCACATTCAATGGAGTGGAGGTGAATTCTAGTTCTGCCCAAAGAGCTAGTGCTCCAGTGACTGGGCCGGTGACTGAACTTGGTTGCAGCGCCCTTGGGGGATTTGATACTCCCATTGGGGGCAGCCACCAATCTCATACACCTGAAAACAGGATTGAATCACAAAATAGTGCAATTCCATGCATTGCAACAAGTAGCCCCATAAAAATAATGAAATCCATTAAAGCCCTGATCAAACCATTTAAAAAGGGAGGTGAATGCTGCATTGAGGATCACTTAGAAGCGGTGCATGACAAGTTTAAAGCACTCCAGATACCTAAGGAACAGTACAGACAATATTTTCATTTAACTTTAGATGCCCCGACGGCCAGCATCATAAGGGGATTAAATGAACAGCAGAATATGACCTGGGTGGAGTTTGAAAAAGAAATTAGGCGTCATTTTTCTCCTTTTCAGTCATTGCAGGAGGCAAAGAAAGTCGCTTACACAATCACTGCTGGACCTAATACATCCCCTCGCCAATTTTTACAAGACTTAAAAAGAGCATTTTCTCGCTTTGATGTATCTTTTGACCCAAATTCCAATGAGTTTAAAACTGCGTACTTCTATGGGCTACAGAAAGACATCATATCCCAATTGGTCCGTGAATTTGACCGTGACAAGTCCCTTGAATGGATTGTACATCAAAGCACAAAACTATATGAGGTACTCTATTGTCAGGGTAGAGAAAGTGATAAAATGAAAGATACTAGACCTAAATCTAAAGAAAAGAACCCTCAGCCACAGTAATGGAAATCAGGTCAGCCAAAATGTCCCTTGAGTCTGCTCAAAGCCAAGGTAAAAATAATGTGACACCTGAACAAAGGGGTAATCAACAAAGATCGCCATTTCCTGTACCAATGTTCCAATCACATCATCCTAGTAATAGGGAGAGCTACATCAGCCCTAAGTATTTAGGGGACAGACCCCGGGTAGGATATCGGCCTGATATGGCAGGTATGAACAATAACCAGAGACAAAATCAAGATCAAAGAAATTATGGTCCCTACCAGTCATTGGGGACACAGAGCAGATTTGATCCCAACACCATGATATATGGTAATCAGGATAGACCCCGATATGTGGATCGATTTACTGATAATGGAAATCAACATAGGGGCCAGTACCCACAATCTGAGAGACAGGACATGAGGCAAAACATGAACTACAATCCACGTCAGTACAATGATTCCCCACCAGGGGACTATAATCAAAGGATGGGTGCAACCCGCTCCCCTCCACAAATGAATCAAGAGTTCAGAAACCATCCCAACCGACATCAATCACCTGAGAGGTATCAGAATAGATCCAATCAGGGGGAAAACAACCAATATCGACCTAGGCCACAGAAAGAGGATTCTAGAGAGATGGAAAGGTTCCAGTGCCTTGAGGCCAAAGCGTAAATATTAGCTGAGCAAATAGGAAAGCTCTATACAGCGCAAAAACAACCTTCCAAAGAGGGGGCTGATGGCCATAGCAATGACCGGGGAGCTTCCGAAAAGTGACTAAGTACTCATGATAACTGCAGTGCCAAAATGACAGATTGCTCTGATATAATTTTGCATAACGACTCTGAGATGCCTAATGAATTAAAAATGAAAGTGCCAGTAAATGAACATGTGACAGAAAGTGCAAATACTTCTAAAAAAGAGGTACGGTTTAACCTAGAGCTAAATAAAACAGTAAAGATTTGCACAAATGAAAAGGAAACATTAGGAATTCCAAAAGAACAAAGGAACAGATTTAAGAAAAATGACTCATGCATGGGGAATACCAGTGAACACGGAGTAAGTGGGGATGCTATAGCTCCTTCCCTGGGCAAGCAAAACAATGACCAAACACAGGCAGAAAAAGGAAATACTCAAAAGGAGGGTACAAGTCAATCACCTGAAGAATTCTTTGAGCCACATATTTTTGAAGAGGCTGAAAGGGCTGGTATCACACTAAATGATCACAAATGCACAGAATTAAAAAATGACAAATTGCTGAATGATGTTATTACACATGTTCAGTTGGAAGGTTGTAATGTGGTCTCTGATGTTAACCAGATGGATGGGCGAACAGTGGCCACACTCCAAAAAACCTCTGATCATGGAGAAATTAATAAAGACTCTCGCGCAGAAATGGGTAAAAAGGAGGGAAAGATGTCTTTCCATTTACCAATGTGCTTAGCCAAAAGTGAAAAAGGCCTGAGAAAGGTGAGCCCTGAAATCAGTAAGATTTCACACTTCTTATGTGTATTAGAGGAAGTTGAGGACAGATATTATGCACCCATCACTGTAGAAGAAAAATGCCACACCTTTGCTATGATTGACACTGGCGCACAGGCCACAATTATGTCCAAGGAGCTGGTAAAGAGTATCAATGAAGGGAGACCCCCACAGAGTCAGATCACAGTGAAGGAAAATCAAGGTCCAGTGCATAACTTTAATGGGGAGGAGGTGCCCATCATAGGTGTAACTGAGGTTGACATAAAAATAGGAAAGCACAGAATGAAACAAGAGGTATTGATCACATCTATTTGTGAAATTCCATTTCTGATGGGGACAGATTGCCTGAAAAGATTGTCTCCTCTCATAGATGGGGTGAATGGAGTGCTGTGGTCCTTAACCAAAAAACCATTGAGGCCTAAGAAACTAAAATCACTAAACAGCAACATAAATGACACACCGTTGCCAAAACAAATGATGCTGTGGAGGTATATCTCCAGAATAGTTGCATACCTAGTGTCACTGTTATATTAATGTGTCAAGACAAAATGCAGAGCGACAATGAAAAACTACCTGTACAAATATACTTGGACCCAAGGAAAAATTGGCAGACTGCCATAGATGAGCACACATTACGTTTTTATTTAAAAGAGAAAACATGCAAACAGAATATTGCTCCTAAAACAGATTCAGAAAAACACATTACCACTCTGGCAGAAATACACATGGAAGATGAGCAACCATGGGTTCATATTGGTATAAATTACTATTTTAAAACAATAAAAGCCACTTTAGCGCTTGGACATGAAAGGAGTTTCAATAATGAGAAATTGTTGCAAAAAATAATGGAGAGGAAAGAAATCCCGAAATTTAGGATTAAAAACCAATATGTTTCTGGGTTGGACAGTCCAGACTTTGAAAACCGAATTGCAGGCAGATGCATGCTTAAAATTAGCATTGGGCAGAAAACAATTTACCATAATGTATGGATAGTGAGTGGAGCACAAAATGAATTTTACATGGGCAATGACATCATGCACAGAATGTGTATGGTGTTAGATTTCCTTAATCAAAAAATATGGTCACGCCTAGGTGGTCCGGCACCTGAATTTGAAGACAAAAGAAGGGCTTATCATTGTGCACAACTGGTTCCTTATGCAATCGAATTACAAATGAGGAAAGATACTATTATTCCTGCATTTACAAAACAGTTTGCAATAACACTGAAATGCAAAAATGGACAGCAGATGAAAGACACTGATGCATTTGTGTGCCTGAATGAATCCATAAAACAGCAAGGCCTGGATTATGAATACATTCCATTGGTAGATATTGGTGAAGGATCTGTAAAAACTATGGTAAATAATAAAGGTTGTCAGGATATTCATTTAGAGGAAAACTCCCCATTAGGAATGGCCATACAAAAATCACATTATACGGCAGATTTAAATAACATGGTGATTGGAAATATCCCTGAAAAGTATGTAGATGCCAAGGGTGAGTTGCCAGAACACCTGGACTCTCAGCCCAAAGAAATATTTAAAATTCATTCTGTGTATCCTTATGATTCAAATGAGACAGTGTGCTGCCATCAAGAGGATTGTATAATATTTAATTTAAATGAAAATGAAACAGAAAATCAGCCCATTGAAGTGGAAGCTGATATGCCAAAATATTTAAAAGTGGCAGCTTTACGAAAAGACACAGCCACACAGTTAGAGGAAAGCGCTGAGATTCCATTACCAGAAGATTTTCCAGAATTTTCCAAAATGGTAGAAGAGCAGATCTCCTTAGCAGATGCGATTGACAGCAATGAGGATAGGAACAATCTGAGGGAGATATTTATGGAGTTTAAGGATGTATTTGCAAAAGATGCTTATGATTGTGGTTTAATTGATTTACATGTGGCCACACAACCAGACGGGTGTAGCAGAAGTCCAGTGTTTGTACGCCAGTATAGACTACCGCTGGCATGTTTAGAATCATTGGCAGAGATTATTAAAAATTTGGAATCGCGGGGAATCATCAGGCCCATTCATAGCACATCCAATACACCTATTTTAGGTGTGTTAAAACCAAATGGTCAATGGCGGCTATGTGCAGACTTGAGAGAGTTAAATAAAAGAGTACCAGTATCTAGATGGCCACTGCCATTCATTGATCAGGGCCTAGCTCAGGTACATGGTTCAAAAGTATTTACCACATTAGATCTCACCTCTGGATATTGGTGCGTGCCATTGGCAGAGGAGATACAGAATTTATTTTCCTTTACATTTGACAGGACTCAATATGCCTGGCTTAGAGCTCCGTTCGGGTACATCAATAGTGGGAGTGAATTTGGCACATTTTTGAGAAAGGCCATGCCGGATGCAGCGGAAAGAGGAACAATAGTTTACGTGGAAGATGTCCTGATAAAAAGTGAGGGCCTGAAAAGCTATTTTGATGAAATAAGACATGTGCTAGGCCAATTGCAGAAAGCAGGTGCCAAAGTATCTTTACAAAAAGCACAATGGTGCAAGAAAAAAGTGAACTTTCTAGGGCATGAAGTGACTGAACATGGGATAAATCCACGAAAGAAGAAAATAGAGGCCATGCAAAGATTAAAAGATCCTAAAAATGTGAAAGGAGTAAAAAGTTTATTAGGGATGACAGGCTATAACAGAAAGTTCATTGAAAATTATGCAGAAATCACTCAACCATTGACTAAACTGCTTAAACTGAATACTCCCTGGAAATGGGAAAAAGAGCAGTCTGATGCAGTGGCTAAATTAAAGGAATGTCTTGTAAAGGCACCATGTTTAGCATATCCCATAAAGCACAGGGATTTCTTTATAGAAATAGGTTTTTCTGAACATTCTATGTCAGCAGTGTTATCACAAAAACACGATTTGAATCACAAAACCATTGCCTATGCAAGTAAGGCATTTCCCAAGTTGAAATGAAATTTAATGAATGTGAAAAGGCCCTATTAACCACTGTGTGGGCGCTACAACATTTCCGACCCATTGTTCAGGGAGAAAAGGTGATTATTGAAACAAATCATCAACCTTTGCAATTTTTAGAGATTAAAAGAATTAGATCAGGTAATCTAGCGCAGTCCAGAATCACTTCATGGACGCTGGCATTACAAGGTTTTCCTGTAGAAGTGAGATATGGACAAAATAAAAAGAACCCAATTGCTCAAGGGTTAGCTGACTTACATGACTGCGCAGCTGAAAAAATACCAAATGAAATGGAAGTGGAAACTGGTTTGCAGGAATTTGAACAATCACCACACAAAGCTTTTGATGAAAAAACATGCAAGGATTTGCCAACTGTATATGTGGATGGTTGTGCTTTTCACATTGAAAATGACAGTAATAAACAATTAGTGGCAGGAATTGGAAATGTCTGGTTGAAATGTGAAGGCGTCCCCAGTATAGGGATGAGGATTGGAGCTAGGAGCAGTCAGGTGGCGGAATTAGCAGCCATTTATAAAGCAATTGATACTGCAGTTGACAAAAAGTTCAGTGAAATTGTCCTGGTGACTGATTCTGACTATGCACGGAATAGCTTTGTGGAGTATTTGCCTGGTTGGAAAGCAAGAGGCATGGTTACATACAACAAAAAGCCACTTAAACATGGAAAAATGATACAAGCCATAGACATATTGGTGTCAGAGAATACTTTAACAATATACTGGAGAAAAATTTGTGGGCATTTAAAAACACCAGGAGAGGATAAGGAGGAAAATGATAAGGCAGACCACCTGGCTAAGATTGGGGCTGTGATGGGAGAATTGCTACCTATTGATTATTTAATGGGTGAAATACAAATTGATGCAGTAACACGTTCTAAAGCACCAAAGGAGGTAGATCAACCAGTGGTACAGTGGAGTCATGACACGCCAGACCAAGATTTGATTGAGGCACAAAAGAATGATCGAATTTTGGGAATCTATTATAATCATTTGATAGATCCTGAACAAAATCCTTTAACAGAAAATGATTGTATGGGAAAAGAAGAGTTGAGGGTGCTATTAAAGAACAAAACATGAATTAGATTACAGGATGGACTCATGATTAGAGAGTCCATAACAGGACAAATACAGTGGGTGGTACCCCTTTCATTCAGAGGGCTAATGCTACACCATGCACATGATGCCATAACTGCAGGCCATAGAGGTTCACAAAAAACATTAGAAATATTAAAAGATTATGCTTACTGGCCACATATGTCCCAAGATGTGGAATTATATACTAGAGGATGTCTAGTATGCGCCCAATTTAAACCTGCTTCACCAATGCATAGAGCCCCTTTAATGAAAAGAGGCCTAACTCTTCCATGGTCAGATTTGCAAATAGACTATGTAGGGCCTTTAAAAAGGTCGAGCAGAGGAAACCTTTATATTTTAAGTGTGGTATGTTTGATGTCAAAGTGGATTGAATGCATTCCTGCACCAGATTGTAGTGCGCAAACAGCAGCCACATTGCTGGTGAACCATGTGTTCTCAAGGTTTGGGTTGCCACAAAGAATTGAGTCAGACAGAGGAAGTCGTTTCACAAGTACTCTAATGAGTAAGGTAGGGCAAATACTGGGTGTGAAAAGAAAACTACATATTGCATATCGGCGGCCTCTTCAGGTGGAGTTGAACGGAGCAATAGGTCTGTTGTGGATATTTTAAAGAAATTTGTGGCAGAAGCAGGTTCCAGCTGGGATTTACATTTACCGTTGGTTTTGATGGCAATCAGATCAACTCCTGCCAAAGCAACAGGTGTTAGCCCCCATGAGGTCTTGACAGGTAGGAAAATGGTGTTACCACAACACCTGCTATACAGAACACATGAGCAGACACTTGTGAGTGCATCCACAGTTCATGAGTACTTTGATGAACTGAGGAAGCATTTGCAACATGCATTTGCTTTTGTGCAGAGAAATCTGGAAAGGGCTGCTGACAGTGCTAAAACATACTATGATAAAAGAACATCAGTGAGAGAATACAGTGTTGGGGATCAGGTGTACAAGTTTCATTTTGGAAAAAGTAAACAGAAAAATTCTAAATTTCTAGCAGCATTGCAGGGGCCATTTCGAATCATAGATAAGGTCTCTCCTGTAGTTTATAAAATTTTGAAAAATGAAGGTGAAACGGCAATAGAGCAGTTCGTCCATGTAAATCAAATCAAACCATGCCATCCCAGACATGAGATCAGGCAGCTTGAGCATGTAGAAACAGATAAAGTCCCTTGAACACAAAAAGAGAAAATAAATGGGTACGATCAGGAGGCAGTGACAGAGAAGTTAAAAAGTTGATTGTTATAATGGCACATAAACACTGTAATATATGTAAATATATATAATATAAAATAAGTAAATAAATAAATAAATAAAAATATATATAATGGAAGCTCATGGTTGGTGTGCAGAGAGAAAATGTATTAAATATTGAATGCTGTTTTATATATGCTTTTTTTCTTTTTAACTTGTGTTTAATTTCAGAAGAAAAAAAAAAAAAAAAAAACGAAATGTTTTACCAAGCATGTTTTATTTTTGGCAAAAGGGTGAAGTTAGTATTATGCTATGTACTTAATTTGTTTCTTTTCTATTTGATTTAGAACATTAACTATTTATACCGGAGGTCACAGGAGACAATGGAGTCCTGGAGTCCCCTGGATGAAGACCAAAAGATGCCTGCCTCCAGGTGGAGGTGAAGACAAGATAACCAGAATGCCAAAAAAGATGACTCCTATGGATTCAAGATTGCCAAGATGAAAGAGTACTCGAATGAACCAAATGATGTGACATCGCTGGTCGGGACATATCAGAGGCAGACAAGAGTCCTGACATATGGAGTGCCACGTATTTATTATTTTAATTATTTATTTTAATCTGTTATGTTAATTATTTGTTTTAGTTAGTTGTTTTATTTTATTGTTTTTAATTGACTTGTAAAATCGAAACTTTGGACCACTTCCATTGGGAAGGCAAATGTAGAACATTTTGTAAACTAATGAACTCAGATGAATACTGTGTTGATTGTAACTTTTTCATTGATGCACATGAATATTCATTTTGTTGGATTGCTACATTGTGAAAAGAAGAAAAAGAACAAGTTGTTTTTAGGAATTGGATTGGATCGTAGCCAAGTTCTAAAAACAAAAGGAGGGTATGTAAGGATATTTGGCGTGTTACAGCACAGAGTACAGCACTACTGTACAGATAGCATTTTTATGCAGCACCACTACATGGGTGTGGTGCATTGCTATATGTGTTGCCAGAATAACATGGACATATAAGTAAAGACAGGCTATTCAGTCAAAAAACGATTTTTACATATAAGATGCAAATCCATTTTTACAGTTAAAAGCACACATCTGCACATTCAAAATGCACACTATTTTTCGTCTGAAATGCCTATGTTGCAAGAGACACATTTGAAAATTAATAACTAACCTTATTAACAACTAACCTAACTAATAAAACTTCATTTAACATAACCCACTAATAAAAATGTGTCTCCACTACAGAATTAGGCCTACTTTGAAAGTGAACTTTTAAACGCACATTCATTTTTTTTCTCTGCTGCTCTGTCCACATATCTACAGGAAGCAAAGAGCTAGAAGGAACAGGAAATCAGTTTGTTACAATTGCCACTGTAGAAGTGAGCCATTGTGTAGTGAGGGAGGAGATGACATGATTGATTCTGATTGGAGCAGCGTCATAGCAAGTATCATGCTAGAGGCTGTGATTAGAACTTTGCTGGAGAAGCTTGAGAGGAGGGGGAGGACAATCGACATCTGGCAGAGCTGGGAGAAGGACCTCTTTCCTGGCTGGGGCATTCCTGCTGAAAAAGCTGAGAGTTCCAGGCAATAACCCCGGTTTGAGAACGGCAGACGCTTGTTCTCACTGGGGTTGATCTTCAAGGGAGCCAAATTCAGAAAGAGAATAGCCGGGGAAAGCTCATGCTGAACAGATAAGGTAATTACAGAAGCGAGTGGGAGCTGTGCGAAAGTGCGCGAAGCTGTTCAGTCAGTGTATAAGAGGGAGTCTCAGTCTCTTATCAGCATATTTAATGTTACCAATTGAATATATTCTCGCAGCTCTCTGTTCATTTTATAACAAATAATGTTGTACCATTTCATTTATTTCTGTAAAAAAAGTTAAACTGTGTTTAAAAGAAATTTCTATAATACAAAAACATTTGAAAACAGATAGCTAGTGTGTATTATTTCTCTCTTTCATTTTGCATGGGGAAAGGTTTAAACGTGGGTAGATTTCTAAACAGTGGAATTGTCATTTTAAAGTAGATTTGTGCATGATTCTATTCAGTATGGACAGTTGTGAGTGACTGTTTGTAGCATAGCCTGTTGGAGGTACATGAGCCAACGGGAAGAGAGACTCTCTGGACATAGTTCCCTACCGTATATAAGGTAGTGGAAATTACCACAAAAATACCACAATAGCCCATGGTGGCACACAACACTAACACTGAAAATGTGGTATCCCTAAAATGTAGGCCTGAGGTCTCTCTAGTGATCAAGAACAATCTAGATAAAAAACAAGGGATGTTGGATATTGGGGCCACAAATAAACCAACCACTATACCAACCAACCACGCAAACTACCGCGCATACTATCTAAATAGGTCTGAATTCTGAAATAATGCAATGTATTATTGTCATGTGTGACCCAATATGAATACAGAGAGTGATTATTTCTAAAGGTATTTTGGCGGTAAGAAAATACCGCAAAGCCCCAAATATCCACAAAATACCCAACAGTTCACCAAAATAATTCCCTTATATTTTACTCAGAATTGTTTTGTAAAGTTTGGTGAGGTTTGGTCCAGGGGGGGGGAAAGTTGGAAGGGGGGTCCCAAAACGTCTTTTTTTCCCATAGACTAAATGGGGGAAAAACTTTGCACACAGCTACAGGCCAAACAGCTGGATGGATTTTCACCAAATTTGCGGCAGGGGTAGGGGCTTGGTCCCGAAAATGTGCTTTTGTAAATTTGATGACAATCAGTCCAGAAGTCTCCTTTAAAACGACCAAAAAGTATGTCTGAAAAATTTAGTGATATCTATGTCCGCTCCGCGATCACACTTCTCTGTTCGCTCCGCGGACAAGAAATGGATTGGCTACTCTGTAGCGTCATGTCCACGGACATGTGATGCGTTCACTCATTGGTTGTGGAACAGCCTCAAGTGCGTCAGATTCTTTCGCTGTGTCCGCCATTTTTTTGTTCATCAATATCGGCGGTAACACATATAAAACAAGAGAGTATTGCACTTCTTTCACTTATAAAATACTGTTTCGGAAGGTGAGCGTTAATGATGGTGGGATTGGATGCTGAAGCAGGAAGTCAAACAGTGGTGCTTTAGTGTCACCAAAGCCATACGGTAAATTGGAAGTTCATGCACAATATACGGCCAAGACTTACTGCATCTGTGTTAAAATGTATTTAGAATACTATTGCAGTCATACTGGCATCCTACACTTTGAAATCTGAGCCAGCCACCTGCACCGTTTGATGGAAACAGGGGTGCTGCACATGTATGGGAGTTGCAGTTGTCATGAATGGATTCTCATATGTTGTTGCGAAGTGAGAATGTATTCGCATTCTGAGGGAAGGTCACTTGATGTGCTTTTTTCGTTGCAAGCTCGGTAGGCCCACGCATTCAACTAAACCCATAAGGGTCAATTGTTTTTTGACCTTGAGCAAAAGGGAAAAATAAGCAACATTGCAGAGAGTGAGAGTTTGCACAAAAATACTATTTGATAAGGTTATGTTTTAAAAATGTTTGTAAGGCACATGAAATATCAGTTCACGCAGAATCTTTGGTGGAAATACATTGCCATCTGGCTTTATCTAAATCCAATGGAGGCGGTAAATATCATGTAAGTCTAATTTTCACAACTCTACACCGGACCGACTTTAAATTTGTTATTAGCAGAACAATAATTTTGATAATGTAACTGAAGTATTATCTGACTGTGCAGTTCTCATTTTTTTCACTTACGAAGAGTGCAGCTTGTCCGCGTTTGCAGGCTATGACTAGACTTACAGTTGTTCAACGCTACTATTTCTGCTTTAAAGTGCCGTGTTTGACCACATCGCTTTGTGTCGCACTTTGCATGTTCTTTTGGTCTTTTTTGTAATGACGAGATGTAATTTTTTGTTACTTGGACATTACTTTTGCCTTTGTAAATGAAGTAACATCTTTCTGTGTAGGTGGCATATTTTTTACACCAATGGAGAGTGCAGCTTTTCGGCGTTTGTATCCTATCAAAAGATTTAGCCATGTTCAACGCTAATATTTCATTAAAATGTCCTGTATGCCCACTTCGATTTGTGTATTAGTTTCCACGTTATTGTCTTGTGTTTTGAAATTGTTTGGTGAAAGCTGGGTATTGATACGTTCTTTCTCTTACATTTTCCCCAACAAGCTATATCCTGCATTATTGTGCGTGTCATGGATACCAGATGCAGAGTGGTGGTTTTTTTGGGTGGCAGATGCAACTGATCGTCAGCGGTTGTCTGTCGGTTACAATTTTGTGGGTTGATAGCCGCTGACCCTTTTGTCCGTACGCTGAAGTCGCGATAAGGAGTAACATTACATGTTTTATGGTGGTGTAGGCGAAAGGTCATGGCGATGTCTTGGAAATCACTGTGCGAGCAAAGCAGTTGCTTTAATGAAAACGCATACTTTTTGTATTGGAAAAGAACGACGTGTGACTCTCCATTAACATTTTTGCTTACGCACATAGAAACAATTGTACACTTTATTTGAAAATGGCCATAGTGCAATGGTCTTGGACAGTTTCTTGTGAAATAAAAATACTTTACAAATTTTAAAATGTTAATGTTTTATTTTAAAAACCAGTGTACTATTTCAAAATGCAACGTGCTACGTTGTACGTTTCTGTATGTTCATTTTCAGGTGCTGCGTCACGGCACGTAGTTTTGCTTTTTGCAGGCTGTCATGCAAAGCGAACAGGGCCCATGTATGCAACAACAGCATCTTGAAAAAGGATTTTGTTTTTTAATCCGGCCTGCCACAGCCGGGCGGATTATAACCAGAAATCCTACTTTTTAGTATCACACGTTAGTGCTTTGCAAATCTACATTGTTAATGGCAAATGTTATTACGTCTATGTGCTTTTCTGAGACATATAAAATAGATGGCGTGTATGCTTATGAACAAAAAGAAGGGGCTAGACATGTGATGTCATCAGTGATGTCATCAATGATATTTGTCATGTCATCATTGATGTCCTTGGTGTTAGTCTTAGCAGGGCACGGTGGAGGCGCCAGTTATGGTTGCTTAGCTTACCATAACTGGCGAATTTCAAGGGTTTTTAGATTTTACTTGTAACCAACCATAATGTCATTTTAACAACGTTTTTCAACTGAATGTCATAGGTTTTTATTAGTGCAACTTAACCACAACGTCCCTTTAACAAAGTTGTTGTTATTGAATATATATATATATATATATATATATATATATATATATATATATATATATATATATATATATATATATCACTACAAATGCAAGATGGTGAAAATCTGTACCTGACACATAGTGCCTCCGGGCCCTAGTGTCTCCAATCATCATTTCACACATTCTACCTACAATAACATAGGCTTGCCATTTAGCAGTTTACCATGAGACTCATGTAACATAAAACTACAGTCTATGACAATATATTTGTTAATTTACTAGTTCGAGCCATCACCTCGTTCTGCTGAAAGCATAACCATAAGAAGACCTCCACAGTTCAACTGCACAGATGCAGTAATTGAAGTGAATTCCAAATGCGCTACGACAAAAGCCACTTTGAGATCAAGTTGTTAAAATATTAACATTGTGCTTGTTTACAATTCCTTGTACTTATTGAAGTTTTCTGTTTAACTTTGTAGACACATGAAGTTTGAAGATAGATTGACACGACTATTGTTAAAGACTTACCGCTCCTGACGAAAGGATATATTTCCCGGAACGCATAGAGCTCATTGTTTTTTGTTTATTATTATTACTTTTGTATTAAGGAATACTGACATATATCAGCACAAAGAAAAGCATCTGAATTGCATCAAAATTGTTTATGACAAACCACAAGTATTGACTGAGTTTCTTCAGTATAGATGATGTGCAGGGGACAGGAGTGTCCTCCAATTTAGGACACTAATCTTCTCTTAGTGCACAGTAGCAGCTTATTGTGCCAGAGCTGCATTTTTCTCCCCTGCACCCTAAGTCACTCTAGATTAATTAAGAATACATATTGTACGTAACACATCTAATTTAGCTTATAGAGGTGGGCGCATCATTAGATCGTAGGTAACTGTGCCACAGGCAGCATCGAGATCAGTGATCACAAGCAAACCGGTCCTCCCATCATCCAGGAAGTGCAAGGCATCATCTATAACCCGAAGAGTGGCTATTTCAGTGAACAAAGAATGACAGAGAAAATTTTAATCGTAAAGGGTAAGAATGCACTGATTTGCTGCACAACATTCTAGGAAATTACCCAGGAAAGGAAGAGATGTGATAGGCTGACAGCTGGAAACTTTCCAGGACGAGGGGCAGACATGCAGCACAAGAGCTGTTTACCACAGTCACAGCAGCATCTGGAGAGGCCAGGAATTTGCAGGGTAACGTTAAGGAATCAATTTCACATTCATCCGCATCCACTGATATAACTGAGATAAGAGACCATTTTGAAGTGTAGGGAAGCAGGATATGTGAAGTTCCTGGTCTCAAGCACCTTCCACATTCAGTCCAAAAGTAACGATGGTGATGATAATGATGATGATGTAATAAACTAATTAAATCAAAAACAGAAGGTGAGTTAAATAGTATGTAGAGGACTCATATTGAGGCTTCTGTATCTAACAAGAGTAAACTATTTTGGAAAACAACCTCAAGGGGCCTGAGCCCCCCCCCCCCCGACGGTTTGTCATTTATTCTGAGTATACAACCCAGGGACGGTATAGCGTATTTCACAATGCCCTATGCGGTCGAAAGCTCTACACAGGACCTCGCTCTGCTAACTTTAGCACCTAACCCACAACCGCCATTAAAGCTTTGTTATCCCAGTCCAGAGGGATGCATTACTTAAGCAATATGGCCCGAGCGGCGGGGGCATTACTGAGTCAGGTTATGCCCCGGGGCCCATAGTTAACGAAGGCCGCGGGGCATTACCGGACTTGGTAATGCCCCTGCCGCGAGGGGCATATTTCTATTAGTACCTTGTCCCAAGACTGAGGTACTAAAAGCTTTTTTTCTGTCCCGAAACACTGTGGCTGTTTTCCCCGAGTCGTTTTCCCTTTCCATGGCGGCCATCGGGAGCGGACACGATGGAAACAGAAGTGTTCCCAGCGTGTTAGCTCCCGAAAGACAAAAGAAAAGAAGGTAGGTTGGGTTAGGGGGGTCGGGAAGGAAGGAAGGAAAATACATTTAAAAAAAATATGTACCTTAATCCCCAGCGGGAGACGATGGCATCCTCCAGCCATGTGGAGGCTCGCAGCGGGAATGGCCCCGCTTCTAGCCTCCTCATTAGCTGAGGGGCAGCCACACCCCCCATCGTGGACAAAGAAGCTAGAATCCCGGCCGAGAATCAAGGGATTCTCTGCCGGGTAATGACTCGGCGAGAGCCAATCAGAATGTGTGTTACATTCTGCTTGACTCTCGCCGGGTACTAATTATAGCAAAGACCCCAAACAGCATGAAGAGGCAGTTGGGAAAACTTGAGCAATGTTGTACAGTCCTCCCTCAGGGTAAATACTGAGAAAACGGTTTCGATGGTCGGTAATTTTTCCAAAATGTTTAAATGTCATTTTTATCTCAATAATGCAACAATACATCAAGTACCCATTTTTGATTATTTGGGAATCAGAATACATCAGAATGATTCCTGACGCCAGCATATGGAGCAATGTAAACTATCATTTACACAGAGACTAGGAGTATTGACTGCATTTTCAACAAGATTTAAAATAAAAATAGAGTGGTTTTATTTGTACCACAGATTTACAGGGCTCAGGCACAAGCCTCATCCCTATATGGACTCGTCCTCTGGGGGCTTCGCGATGTGAGCCTCTGGACATTTTTGAAGAAGCTTTTTCAAAATATTGCTATTCTTATCCAAAAATGCTCTGACACTTCCAATTTATCTCGCACTAGGGCTTTGTCCATTACATTATTAAGCACAGCTAAAACCAATTATGTTCTGGCTGCACATTCATAGTGAACAAATTGACACTGTTTAAGAACATCATTTGGTATATAAAATTAAACTATGGAGGTTGTATGTTGGATTGGCTCCACCATATAACATGTATCCTCTGTATACTGGAGTAGGAACATCTTTGGCATATTGATAAACAACCATCCCGTTATGACATCCCGTTATGACACTTCTAACATTATAAACACATATAAAATATGGTCAGTGGGCCATTTTATGTCAAAAGCACCTTTTAGTCATGGCACATTATCTTACCTTGAAGGATCATAGTGTCATGGCTATCAGGCAGATAGTTGGGGCAAGCTGGGTGGAGGCTTGGCAGGCCTGGCATAGGCACGCAAAGAACCCATAGCAAATCCCTCCTTGAATTCCTTCCTAGTGTTTGTAGTAACTTCCTGGTTACCACTTCCTGTTGCCAAACAGGAAGTGCATGATGCTTCATGAGCTCTCCAGTGTTTGGTTGTGGCTAGCTATATAAGCCACACCCAAGATTCTTCCAGTGCTTCGTGTTGCTTACTGTGAGCTGTATCAGCAACACACTTGCCATGTTCTGGATCAGCCAGCTTCTGCTTACCTGCTCCAGATCATCCTGCTTCTGCTTACCTGCTATGGATCATCCTACTTCTGCTTACCTTCTCCGGATGATCCTACTTCTGCTTACCCGCTGCGGATCATTCTGCTTCAGCTTACCTGCTCTGGAAGAACCTCCGTTCTTACTCCATGCCGCAGCTATCTCCAGTGAAGAGGGGACTTCTACACCCGCACCTGTAAGAACAAAGAAGAACTGCGTTAACGCACGCACATCAGTAACGCTTCGCATACTCACCAAATCTTCTCACGACGCTGCAATCCAGGTCAGTTATACGAGTGCAAAAACCCCTACAAAAGAAAGAAGAGACATTATTCATTGCGCTCGCCCCAATAACGTGGACACTTATTTCACTGCGCTCACGGTGCATACTTACCAAAAGCCTCCGTGTATACTTACCCAACCACCAAGTTTCCTGTAGTGCTAAACCCGGACTCGAGGTGCTAATACCACATAATTTCTCCTGCAAGGGAAAGGGAGAGACATTACCAGGCGAGCTCGAATTGAAGGCGCTGCGCAAACCTACCAGCAGGTAGCTTCTACACGCAGCGCTACTCACCCACAAAAATACCAGCAAACAAATACAATACGGACAATTTTGGACACTCCACATTCTCCGTGCAACGATCACTTGTGGGAAGGACTTTCTAGCCAGTGAAGAAACTGGTGCTTTGAACACTCGGCCTCGCTGTGAAGGCATAACACAGCGTTTGGCATCTGAACTCAGCCTACATACATTGGCACCAATCACATGAGTGAGTGAATCGCACCCCTGCAAATGCAGGATGGAGTGCAAACCCCACTAAAGATCAAGGTAAGCCCATATGGGGACATCACAGCACACAGTAAAGAGAGGGGAAGGGCCCAGAGGAATCAGGTGAATTCGGGTCTAAGTGTACACCTTGTATTTGACAGGTATCCCTCCGGGTGAAACATGGGGAGTGAAGACTCGGGGTCAAGGGAGGATCGTCCATCGCTCCTGCAGAGACACAGGTGAGTGTGACAGAACACAAAGCCATCCTCAATACCTCTGCCCGAGCGATGGAAACCTCTGAGGTAGACCAGCTTTCCCTATTGTTAGGTGAACTACAGGCCGAGGTGCATGCAGCCTGCTCTGAGACAAATGCCTTAAGGCGCGAACTGGTAGTCAACAGGGACAAAACAGACGATTTGGCAAGACAGCTCTTACAGACACAAGCTGGTCTAGCACCCCTACCAGGTGGAGTTCCTCAGGGGAAGCCTACCGTGGCGCCTGTAGCCACACCCGTTCAGGTATTGCTTCAAGGCAACATCCCTTTAGCACCCCCAGAATGCTTCTCTGTGGATCCCAAGAAATTTTGAATGTTCATGAATCAATGCTGGCTACACTTCAAATGCTGGCTACACTTCATATGCAAGCCAGACACTTTTCTGAACGACCAAGCTAAAGTAGCTTTCGTCCTCTCCTATTTAGGCAGGCACGCAGCAGACTGGTCTGTCCCGTTAGTGCTCAGGGATGACCCTTTACTGAGAAATTACCCAGGTTTTCAGTGTGAACTGGAAAAACTATTTGCCCATCGGACTCGAGGTCAGGCACTGGATGATGAGATGCTCTCTCTGCATGTTGCGCTCACCTGGTATCAGGGATCGAAGTGTATGAAAAGAAGTAGTGGAACTATGTTCCATGCTGGTCTACACCCAGCCCCCACAATCCCCATCGCTACACCCCCTCTGACACACACTCCAAATCTCAAAACAAACACACCTGCTATTTATGGGAATGTTTAGTGCAGTACACTGAAGTGCAAGCTTCAACTTCTTCCTACACTTTTATTTTAAAACTAAACCATTCCAGAGCGGTTTCTTTTTAAAATAAAAGTATAGGAACTGTGAAACTTAAAAATAAAGAGTATAGGAGCACCGCTCCCGACCACTCCCGCCCACTTCGACCACAGCCTGGTATCCACAGGGACGCCACCCAGCTTCTCAGTGGCTCCCAGGTATGATCAGCGGAGAAGTTCTGCCTTGTTATGGGTTTTGGCGTGCTCTCCGTCCTGCCTTCTTGGCAGGGGCGCGTTGTCCTTTGTGGGCGAGTGCAATCTAGTTACTTCACCGATGCCGACCCTTTTGAGTCTTTCAGGTAGGTCTTATTACTGTTATACTTGTATGCCTTTCTTTGGTTTAAATAATGTCTTTTCTCTTTCCTTAGGTGCGCGGAAGTTCGCTGTGGAACATTGGCTGAGTTGGGACTCGCCAGTAGATGATGGTGCATTGAGAGCACCTTGATGCGGTAAGTAGGCACTATGCGCAGCGCTATGTGCAGCGCTATGATGCCTTGCCTTTGCTAACCTGTTGTCTTTTTGTTCCCGTAGATTGCGGTGCTCAACCGGAGCAAGAAGTCCCAAGGCGATGCTGTTCGATGGGCGACTCGTGAGGTAAGCTTCCGGCACGATTGTAAAATGTCTAATGTCCTGTTTCTCTCTTTTTTGCAGATCCGTCGGTCCGGGAGGCTCGCTGATCCTTGGATGCTGTTTACAGGAGCTGAGGGCAGCTAGCGATGGAATTATAAGGTATGCTGCTGCCATTAACGTGGTCCTTTTGTTTTTCTGGTGCTGTTCTTCCGAGGTTCTCAGGTACAGCTGAACACGATGAGCGTCACGTTGCAGGATTGCAAAGTAACGTGAAGCGTGTCATTTCCAGTTGGGTGTGGTTTAAATAGCTTCAGAAAAGTAGTCCAGGTATAGTAGTTCCTAGGCTACCACACCCAAAACACTATACTGCATAGGGAACCAAGCTATGTGGGTGCCTCCATGTTGGCTGGCACTGAAAACAAAGTAGTCCCAAAACACAAGTCCTCACGAAGTATGAGCCTGGCACCAACTGTGCCAGGACTGGCCCCAAGAGGGCTTCAGCGAAGGATGCTTGAGTTTGTTTGAGACCCGATCCAAGGCCCTTCCTGGCCCATGGGCTGACCAGGGTTTTTTTTTAATACGGGTCGTGACAGCACTCCCCCCTAGGCTCCTCTCAAGGTGTTCCTTGTGTCCGGCCCAGGCTTAGTTGGGAAGTTTCGATGGTATTTTTTGATCAGACGTGGTGCATGAATGTTCTCACAAGGTTCCAAATCCTTTCCAATCAACTAGATAGTAAAGCTTGCCCCTTGAGTACTTGGAATCCAAGATGCTTCTGACTTCGAATTCTGGTTCCCCGTCAATAAGTATGGGTTTTGGTGGTGTCCTAATCCATGTACCAGGCTGCATCGGTTTTAGAAGGGACACATGGAATACCGGATGGATTTGTAGGTTAGCTGGTAAATCCAGTTTGACGGCCGCCGGATTAATAATTGCTTTGATGGTGTAAGGCCCTGAGTACCTGGGTTGAAAGGTCCGGGTTCCTTTAATGGGTACAAATTTGGTGGCCAGCCAGACCTTGTCTCCTACCTGATAGTCAGGGGCCTTTTTCCGGTGTTGGTCGGCAAATTGCTTTTGTTTTTCTTTGGCATGAGTAAGATGTTCTTTGGCCCTTTTGAAAGCTTGAGTGATGTTGGTGTGAAGAGTTTTTACTGCTGGCATTTCCAAACTGGTTGGGAGATCCAGTTCTGAGGTACGTGGATGTATACCATAAAGGGTATGAAAGGGTGTTTGTCCAGTACTTGAATGCAAGGAATTATGTATGTATACTCGGCTATCCAAAGTCAATCTTTCCACTCTCTTAGTTCCTGATGCAACATGCACCGTAGGTATTGTTCGAGGGTCTGGTTGGTCCTCTCGGTTTGACCATCCGTTTGAGGGTGATGGCTAGTTGATAGCCGGATGTCAATTTGTGCCATTGCCCAACACTTTCTCCAGAAGTTGGAGATGAACTGGCTACCTCGGTCGGAGATCAGGACTGATGGAAAGCCATGTAGTTTGACAATACCATCCAGGAACACTTTGGCTAGCGTAGATGCGTCAGGGAGGCCCTTGAGTGGAATAAAATGTGCCATTTTTGAGAATAAGTCCACGACTATGAGGATGGTGTTAAACCCTTGACTGGGAGGTAGGTCAGTGATGAAGTCGAGGGAAAGAGTGTGCCATGGAGTGGGAGGAATGTCCAAAGGTTGCAGAAGACCGGGTGGTTTTTGTTTTTGCAACTTGTTTTGCACATAGACTCTGCAGGACTGAATATATTGGATGACATCCTTATGCCAGGCAGGCCACCAGAAGTTCTGTTTTACCTTGGCTAGAGTCTTGGTGATTCCAGGGTGCCCTTCGTTCAGGGAATCGTGATAACCTGAAACCATTTGTTGCTGTAAGTCCTTGGTGGGTACATACAACCGATCCTTAAAAAAGGGTAAGTGATCTTTAATGGAATATTGTTCTCCTTGTGCTTGCCATGCGAGGAAGGCATCTGGGTTCATGGTTTGTTGAATCTTATCTCTCAGTTCTACTTGGGTTAAGGCCGTAGTGAGGCCCAAGAGTTTGTCTTCCGGTATGATGGGGACTGGGTCCGGGGTCGTATATATCAAGTCATCAGTGCCTGTATGAGAGAGTGCGTCAGCTTTTCCATTCTTGACAACTGGTCAAAAAGTGATGACATAGTCGTATTCGGTGAAGAAAAGGGCCCACCACAATTGGCGTGAAGACTGGGCTTTAGCTGTTTTAAGGTATTGCAGGTTTCGGTGGTCCGTGATAACTGTAATGGTGTGTCTGGCCCCCAGAAGGTAGTGCCGCCAGGCCTTAAAGGCGGATTTGATCGCCAAGAGTTCTTTGTCCGTGATGGCAAAACAGAATTTTTTCGACCAAAAGGCCACTGGATGTAGCTGGCCTGTTTCTGGATCTCTTTGTGAGAGGACAGCTCCCATCGCTATACTGGAAGCGTCTGTTTCCACGATATAAGGAAGATCTGGGCGAGGATGTCGCAGGATTGGCGCGGAGGTGAACCTTTTCTTGAGTTCCTGAAAAGCTTTTTCTGCTTCTTCGGGCCAGCTCAAACAACACCACTGCCTCTATATGAAATCCTTCTGCTTTATTTCCCACACCTTCACAAATGCATACATTGCATGCTTGTCTGTACAATCTCTGCCATTTACCCTGTAAAAATAGCAAAAAATGCATATGATTATTTCTTCTATCTCTTAACGTCCAATAACATAACATTAAAAAAACAAGTGTGCTCTATATGTTTACTATTATACTCATTTGTAAAACATAGTCAACTAACAGATTCTAAATAACATATGCAGGATGCACATAGGCAAAGGAAAGTGCATGGGCATACTATGCACAGTTATAAGAAAACACTACTACTACAAAAACAAACAAAAAAGTCTACATTAACAAAAGTGCTATAACCACACATATACACTAACTTCTTTCTTTTACAATTGCAGTGAAGACCACTCTCCTGAAAAGCAGCAGCATCTGAAGTACGAACGAGAACTTAGAAGAAACCTACTCTTTCCATACAAAAAGGTAAGTACAATACTAACATAATATTCTAACTATTACTCAAACACACTAACATTTTAGTATTGTAGAACAAACAAGTGTATTAACCCTTTACCATTAGATGTAGTATTAGTGCTTCCCCTTACCAGCTGCATACTATATATTGTCATCTGAAGCCCAGTGTAGTAACACACAAATACAAGAATAGCCTCCCCATCTTTATGTAGCTGCACATTGCACAATCACACACCTCCACAATCATCCTTACCTTCATATTCAGACACTCATGCACAAAGCACGCATACAATGCACAACAGCCCAACCCACACTTTCTTTTTATCTCCAACAGACCCCAAAGAATGCCTACCAAAAAGCAACTCTGTATAAAGCAACGCAGAAGTAGAGCAAATCAAAATAAAAGTGTCCAAATAAGCATCCATCTCTAGCAGGTTTTTGTACAAATAGGTAAAAAAAAACAGCTAATACAGTCATTAAGCGAAACAAAACAAGCTTCCAGTACAGAAACTTTGCCTCCTCTATCAAAATGTAAAACGAAACAGAAAGTGATTAACAAGGCTTCAGCTACCACTACTGTTAATGCTGCATGTATAAATCATGATGTAGGGGCAAGTAACCATACCAAGATTTTTTTTTACAAAAACATGTTCCGCCACAGAGTTCTTCAGAACCTTAGAAAAACAAGAGAAAAATCATGCACAACCCTTAAAACCTACCGTAGAAAATTAATCCTAGAAGCTCTCATAGGCAGACCAATCCTTCTCAAAAGGAAGTTATTTATTTTAGTTTTAAACAGAATGAAACCACTAATAAAACTAACTACTAAACTACAAAAAATACTTCTCAATAAACAGACTATCAACAAAAACATCTGTGGAAGTGAATGGAGTCACACCACGAGCACAAAACCAAATTTTCATGAAGAAGCATATAAACAAAAGCAAACAAACCCAATTGCCATAAATAGCAGTGGACAAGGGTATTAAAAACTTAATAACACCATGATGGAACAAGAAACTCTGCTCACGAAAATATCCCCAGAAAACTCAATATCACCTCTCCATTCTACTGAACCAAAACGTCCAGTCTACAAATGGCATACACATCAATGTGTAACATTGCCAAAAAATCTTTCAAATCTTTACGCCAGTTCCTCAATCAGTATGTAAAAAGCAAAGACAAATTCAAAATGCAACTACTACAAAATATGGATGCCTGTCCAGTACGCAAATACACAGGACTACAAGGACATTCATTGGCCTGCATTTCAGGACCTATTTGCAAAAGCACCTTCCATCATTTCAAAATGATATCAACATGTCATTCAACTATAAGAAATCTGGTCCATAAACTCTACTATGCAAAAAGTCCTGCTTTAGCACTAGCCAATTTAAATAACAATCTTCTACATGGTACAGCCAAACAACTCCTCGAAGAAATAGAGCATATCCAGAGAAAATATTATGGAAGTGAAAGCCACTTACAAAATGCAATAGCTTTACAACAAACTAGCAACTACTGTACAAATAGCAACCTTCTATTAAACACATACAAAAAAGAAATACTAAAGTTTAAAAGTACCTCAGCTGAAGTACCAAACCATGTGTGTGTGTGTTGCCGCATGACTTTTTATAAAGGTAGCACAAAAACTGTAGATATAACGTTCAAAATAGAAGACAATGAAGATTCCAAATGGTTACAATTAACTCTCTACCTTATAGCAGAAAACAAATACGAAATTACTGACCCCTTAATATTTTGCAATTACTGCACTGCAAAACTTGACAACAACCAAACACCTTCACGTGCTATCACAAATAACTTGGAATTATTCCCACTACCAAAACCCCTGCAACAACTAAATTTATATGAGAGCATCATAATTCAAACAGTGCACCCATTTCAAGCAATAATACGCCTTCAACCAAAAACAGCAAAATTACCTCCCTCTGAATTAGTGAAAGGCATTCATGGCAAAGTCATTTATTTACCATTAGATCTCAAAGAATATGTACACACTCTAGTGCAACAGCCAATAGATGAATCTTTAATTATCTTAGTAAATGGCGTACTTACAAAAGACAGAATAATTTGACAACAACTTGTGGACTTACATAAAGTTAGACAAGCCCTGCAATATCTAAATAACAACAATGAATACTACAAAGAAATTAATATTGAAGAAAACCTGAGAGAAACCATTGAAATAATTCAAGTCACCAGAAACTGGTCAATTTCAACTTCTAAATCCTCCTACAGAATCCAATATTTTAAACCATTATACAATTAATCCTTTACACTCTAAAGACACTATAGATGATGCACTGGAAACTTACCAAGTGCGACAAGCCAAAGGATCTCCAATCAGCATATGGGAAAAAAGTATAGAAGCACGGGCCTTTCCTCTACTCTTTCCTACTGGAAAAGGAGGAAGGTACGATGATAGACCCACACAGATAACAGCATCAGAATATCGCTCTTTACAAATGTATTCTGACGACCCCAGATTCGGACAAAACGTGGAATACATATTCCACCTTCTCTTTGAAAGTGAACTAGCAACTCTATTATATGGAGTTGCACAAACATTAAAATCAGGTACCCATTTTCAAAATATTTCAGCTACACCATTACTACAAAAAGTGCAAGAAAAAGATGAGGTTTTACAGTCAAGTATTACAAATCCTTTAGCAAACATGCATGGTACAAAAGAATACTGGTTCAGACGTCACTGAGATGTACGCTGTATGATAAGAAACCTTGGCCAACCCACTTGGTTTGTTACATTAAGTTGTGCAGAATATGCATGGGAAGATTTACACGATTTCCTACACATAGCAAACAAAAACAAAACAAACATAGATATAAAAACACCAGGAGAACTCTGCTCTCTAGATCCTGTAAATGTATCAAGATATTTCCATCATCACTTCATTGTTATGCTACACTTTATTTGTAATAAGACTGTTACTCCCCTCGGAGAAGTTCAACACTTCTTTTGGAGAAAAGAATACCAAGCCAGAGGAGCACCACACATCCACAAGCTATTATGGATTAAATATGATCCTAAATTTCATCAAGACAGTGATGCCACTGTTTTGCAGTTCATCCAAAAATATGTCACTTGTGAAATCCCTTCACAAACAACACATAGTGACCTTCATGCACACATTTTACAATTTCAAAGACAGACATTTTGGAAATATTGTCGTCGCAAATATAAAAAAAAGGGAAATACTACACCAAATGCCACTTTGGTTTCCCTGGACCAGTTTCAGCAACAGGTCAAGTAAACAACTTAATGTATTCAGTCAGACATAGTGTCAAAGGTAAATCACTTAAGAACACATATTGCATAAAAAGAACAGAAGAATCAAAATACATCAATGATTACAATGCAATAGTTAACCCTCCTATGGAATGCAAACATAGATGTGCAGTACATTGCAGAGAATTCCACTGCAGTTCCACGATATGTCACAGCCTACTTAACCAAAGCAGAGAAAACAGAACTTCAGGACCTCTGTGATGACAAATCATCTGACAAAACACTATCACAGAAATTGTACAGTTTAGGCATAAAAATGCTCACTCATAGAGAATGTGGCTGCTATGAAGCTGCAGACCGTTTAACCGGTACTGCCTTGTATGGAAAATCTGACAATATAGTATGGCTAAGTCTTGGTCCTGCTAAATCTAGAAAAAGAGTTCTCAAATCATATGAGGACATAGAAACAATAGCCAAAAATGATCCCAACAGCCAAGACATTTTGAAAAACAATTTACTGGACACATACTACCCAAACAGGAGTACCACTTTGGAAACCATTTCTCTACCACGTAGCCCAAAACTTCACATACAAAAATAATATTAAAGCAGATGAAAAGAAAGGTAGATACAGGGCATCATTATAAGGCTGGCACTCCAGTAATGAAGGGGGCTGGTACGGGACCGGACCCCTTCATTCGGGAGCGCCGATTATGAGCTTCCCATCCCGGGACCTGGATCGCACGCCTGGTAAAACCAGGCGTGGTTTCCGGGACCCACGAAGGGAAGAGAGAGGATAACGGGCCAGATGTAATCTGCCAGTTATTACCTCCCTCCCCATTCCCATTGAACCCTATGGGGTCTCAAATGGGAATGGGGATGGGTTCCTGCAAGGAGGAATTACCGGATCCTCCTATATCGGAGTAACCCGGTAAGTCCCGATTGCAGGAACCCAGTAATGGAGCCCGGAACGGAGGCAGCCATGGAGCTAATAGCTCCATGGCTCCCTCCATTCTCGTAATGAGGCCCACAGAGTTGTAAATTGTGAAGGCAGCTTAGTGAAACTTACCAAAAACAGCTTAATTAATCATATCAAATTGTCATTAAAAACTCCACAACATAAAGAACTGTATTACATGTCCCTGCTACAACTTTTTAAACCATGGAGAAAATCAGAAGAGTTACTGGATACATGTGACTCCTATGAATATGCTTTCAAAGCAAATGAAAGCACTGTAACAGACGTAAACTTTACACAGTACCAAACAATGCTGCACAATGAACAGCAACACGAAGAAGAACTCCAGGTACAACTAGAAGTGGACACTCCCAACAGTAGTCAACCTTCTGTAACAGGAAGCCAAGAACCACTTGGACAGCCTCTAATAGCAAATGAGGCATAATTAGCCATGACAGAAGTAGAAAACACCATCAGTATGAACAAGCTACAGAAGACTTCGCTGTACTGGAATCACAACTGAACAATGAGCAGTGTAGCATTATCCAAGAAATAACAAAACAATTTGAACATGGTGTGCAACCTGAAAATAAAAACTGTACGTGCCAAGACTACAAACCTATACTGCTATACATGAATGGTCAAGCTGGTTCAGGCAAAACATTCTTAATCAAAATCCTCAGCAAGTTCCTCCAACAATTGACAAACAACAAACTGTCAGCTGTTGTAACTGCCCCCAGAGGTTTAGCTGCCTACAAGATAGGTGGTGTCACTTTACACCAATTACTACTCCTTCTAGTAGAACACCAAAACAAATTAGACTATTACAAACCTTCCACAGAAGCTGCAATGGAATTACGCAGAGTTTTCAAACACATGGAAATGGTGCTAATAGATGAGGTGAGCATGATTCCAACCTAATATTGGCTTTGATTCACCTCAGATTACAAGAGGTCCTCAAAACAGACTATGAAGAGCTCTTCGGAGGAAAACACATTATTGTTTTCGGAGATCTTCTTCAATTGACACCAGTGAAAGGTGAACATATTTTTAAAACCTTAGGGCACAAACTGTACCATAAAACACTTGGCAGCATAGGAAATGTCAACCTTCGGCAACATTTCCAATACATAGAATTAACAGAAAACTTGCGCCAGTCTGCAGACCTCGCATACGCCAACATTTGAAAAAGTATTAGAGTTGGTGCACTATCTCAAGAAGCACAATCAATGTTAAAATCCAGGCACATCCATGCACTCTATGGCCATAATGTATGTGCTACTGATGTCATGGAACAATCAGCACACAAAAATGTCAATTGTATGTCCTTGATGCCAACTCTTGCAAGCTGTTCAGCATTCAATGAAACAATGTTGAAAAAAGAAATGCAACCTATAATTGATACTTGCTCCACAGATAAACTGGACGTACATGGTATAACACTTCTCATGTGTCAACAAGTCACAACAAGACTAAATACCTTACAAAACTCTATCTCCAATACAGCTGGTTTGGAGAAAATATTAAAATTATCTTTAAACTGTAGAGTAATGCTTAAACGTAACCTTGATGTGGAGCAAGGACTAGTTAATGGAGCACTTGGTACAGTTGTTGGCTTTCAAACATACCCACGTGCCAACAACATTCAATTTGTCAATAGTCTCTTTGACAAACTATCAGAAGTTAAAAGGATAGGACACTCAACAGCCCACTTCCTTCTTTTCAAAGACATGTATGTACGCAGAGAACAATTTTCACTAACTCTAGCATATGCAGTTACCATTCACAAATCACAAGGTCTTACCCTAGATAAAGCATTGATAGATATTGGTAGCATAGACTTTAAAGAAGGCATGAGCTATGTAGCACTATCACTCCTATGTACACTTGACGGGCTATTTCTAATCATCTTTGATGCAAGTAAAGTAAATGCTGATATTCCTTGCATTCTAGAATACAATAGACTGTGTTCACTCTACATCCCCATCTAAAAACCTATCCTGTTCCACAAAAAGCAAAACATTCTAAAAGAAAACTAATTCAAACTGAAACGATACAGGATCTCACTGCAATTCCTCCAAAGAAACTAATACTTCATCAAGTACCACAAGCAAAGAAGAATCTTCTGGTCAAAGTAACTCAACTACTTCTTCAAAGAAGCAACACACACTCCGAACAATTGGCTTCGACACAGAACTGTCAGGTCCATTCAAATTTTCAAATACAACTGGTGTAAATTGCTACGCAAATGTAGCAATAAATATTCTATTCCAATTGCCACCAATTATTGACAACATTTACTTACACAGTACAGAACAATTGTGTTTGCAAATGTTAGTCCTTCATAGAAATGCAACCAACAATCCTGACAACACTTACAGTGTTCATGGAATAAGACAAGAATTGGTCTACTGTGCTGGAATGGTCAAATTCACTATAAACTCACAAGAAGATCTACAAGAATGTCTAATGTACTTACTACAAGTACTGGAAAACAAAAATATACCTATAAATGAAATCTTCCAGATTTCATACATGTGGAAACATACATGCACTCTCTGCAGCCATGTGGCACAGGAACAAGTCCCTAATGAATGCTTCGTGTATGTATCCATACCTAACTGTGAATCCATTCCATTTCAGCAAGTTGTACAAAATGCAAACCATGGCAGTTTATGTACTACCTGCAATTCAGATAATCGCTCCACCTTACAAATAGAGACACATAGTACATACGTAATAGTAATACTTTTATGTTACAATGCAAATGGTACCAAAAACAACTGTAAGCTGACTGGATGCACACATGGTCAAGTATCACTTGGTAAGAAAACCTTCACAACAACAGGTATAAACTACCACGCAGGAGCCACAACCAATACAGGTCACTACACTGCATATATAAAAAAGAATTGTGAATGGTTTGAATGTAATGATAGTACCATTACTCTAAAGCAGAGATTACCAGCAAATATTGTAAACGCTTGCTTAATATTCCTAAAACTTAAATTTTATACATAATCTGTGTATGAACATAAGCAAAACTTCAACTTCAAAACTGTGCACAATTATAATACGCCAACATGTATCTAACTGCCCCAAGATTCAGCAACAAGCAAAAAGATAAATAAATACCACTAAAATCTAACAAGAAATATACAGTTAGAATACGCCAACAGGTATCTAACTGCCCCAAAAAATCTGCAACAATCCAACAGATAGATGAATAGCATAAGAGTAGAAATAAACAATTAGAATACACCAACAGGTATCTAATTGCCCCAAAAATCTGCAACAAGCCAACAGATAGAACACTATCAGGAAACAAGAAATAAACAGTAAAACAATGAAAGAAATATATTGTACCACAACATAGAAGGTTTTGTTTTAATCCAGCATGGGTTGTTTTTTTTCCCACAGACCCAATGATTTAGAAAACAAACACAGAAACTGAGCAAATTTCGCAGTACACTGGTTTGAACTATAGTACTTGCAAAGTTATGAGGGTAAATAAAATACAGAAATGTCTATTATGCAATGCAATAACTCATTATGAACTACCTACTCTAACATATGATCTTTTCTTTTATCACAGAGATCGAAAAAGTATGTCTGGTCCAATTATCCATGTCATGAAAAAACTGCATACAACCACAAAGAACTCAACCAGTAAGTATAAAATAAATGGACTCACAAACACTGCTGCATAACACACCCATTCAAACAAACATCTAACCATACACCACAATCCAAAATATTTACTTCCATGGGTACTTATGATGCAGTCCTTGTTACAAGCTCTACAATCTTAACTGCATAGCCTCACCAATACTTCACATACAAACGCTGCAAATGAAACAGTACACAAACATTTGGGTTGTGGATATTTGATGCGTGTTTAATTCTATGGGTGTGTTATGCTGCGGTGCTTGTGGCCAGGGCCTAGAGGTTTGGGTGCATGGCCGAAGGCATATGGCCTTCAGCCATGCACACAAGACTCTAGGCCCTGGCCACAACCACTGCAGCATAACACACCTATGTTACCAAACATTTTGACTGTGGTATGTGAGCTGCTTATAGGTGATAACAATCAATGCTCTACTAACAACCCAAAACCAACATCATGCTAAAGTAAAATAGCTAGTTGTGCATTTATTATGTCCACGGACAGCCGCAAAGACCGCGCACATGGCTAACACATCAGGGGCACGTGCCACCTAAACAAATACAGTATTTGACCCATCTCTTACTCCCCAACCCTCCCCAAGCACTCCTGCACACCAACACACTCGGGTAAAAATTGCATTTTGCCTCTGTTCACCGCCACGTTGTCCGCGGATCCAAGATGGTGGGCACATCGAAACAATGTAATGCACCTCCAGCCAATCAGCGAACACGTTGCGTGTCCGTGGACATGACGCAAGTCGATTAACCAATCAGTGTCCTGTCCACGGAGCAAACAGGGAAATTTATCACTAATTATTTGCCTTACGTTTTGGTAATTTCAAAAAAACTACTGAACGGATTTACACTAAATTAACAAAAGCACGCTTTTTGGGACTAAGCCAGAGTGGGCCATATACTTTTTTTGCAAGGTTTGGTGAGGATTCGTCCAGGGGGAGCG
Source organism: Ambystoma mexicanum (assembly GCF_040938575.1). NCBI lineage: Eukaryota > Metazoa > Chordata > Amphibia > Caudata > Ambystomatidae > Ambystoma > Ambystoma mexicanum. Next base: position 1,009,373,533 of record NC_090924.1, on the reverse strand, counting down.
AAGTTATAAGCCATCCAAAAAGTGCTCTTCCTATGGGATTAGCAATTTAACCATAACTACATGGCCGCTACCGCAGGCAATGTAATGTGGCTGTGTATTTATGGTTAAGTTGCTAAACTCATAGGAAGAGCACTTTTTTGGTGGCTTATAACTCCCCCTAGACGAATCCTCACTAAACTTTGCAAAAGAAATTATATGGGCGGCTCTGAATTATTTTGCCAATTTGGGCCAGGTTTTGTGCGTGGGGAAGTTATAAGAGGGGATCCCAACATTTATTTCCCCATAGACTGAATGGGGAAAAACTTTGTGCACGGCTACAGGTCGAAAGGCTGGGCAGATTTTCACCAAATGTGCGCCAGGAGTGGGGGCTTGGGCCATAAATCGTGTTTTTGTGTGTTCAGTGGAAATCAGACTGGTACATTTTTTGCAAAACACTGAAATGTACGTCCCAAAAAATTAGTGATATCTGGGTCCGCTCCGCTGACCCATTTCCCTGTTCGCTCTGCAGACAGAAGTGTCATTGGATGGCGGAACGGCGTGGTGTCAGAGAAGTTTGGACGTGGCCGGTGGTTGGCTGGAGGGAAGTGTGCTGTGCGTCAACATTTTTTGGGAAAGCCGCCATAGTGTATTGGAGGACAGTGCGGCGGCGGAAGGGTCTGGAAAATGTACCGTACGCATTGTGTTGGCTGCAATAAGGGAGGGAATGGCTGGGGGAGTGAGAAGTGGTTTATATGTGACATATATAGGCTAGTATTTTCTGTGTTGATTGGAGGCAGCTGTCGTAACGGCCCCTTAGCTTCTGCCACGACCTGTTTACGGCAAACTCTTTTCGTGGTGAGTGGTGGCCGGTCATTTGCAGATGGGGATTGAATTGCACATGATACAGGTTGGGTGGCAGTGTGGGTGGGGGTGCGCTGCAGATGAAATGTGGTAGTTGGGCACATGGGGGCATGCATGGATGAATGAAGGTGCAGTGGATCTGTGGAAGGATGACATTATTGGGTGCATGGCCGAAGCCCGTAGCACATTGGTCGAAGCCCGTAGCCCGTAGGCTGTAGGGCATGCACTGAGGAGCGTAGGGCTGCTACATACACACCGCAGGAAAGAATTTTTGAATCTGCAGGAGGTACAGGGTGATGATTGCATAGTGCAGTGTGTGCAGATTGATTGCAGTAGAGTTAGTGCTGCAAACTGAATGTGGGTAGGTTGGCAGTGACACAGTACTTTGTGAATGGTAGTGGCTACGTCTATAGTATGTGAATGGAAGTGTATAGGGGTGTAGGAAAGAGTGTTTTCTTTCCACATTGTGTTAACTGTAGCAATTTGTTGTTGCGTAGTGTAAAGTTGTAGGCTGGAGTCGCGTGTCGGGTTAACAATTGAACTTGTATTGCCACGTTTGTATCACTCAAACAGACCCGCTGTATAATCAACAAAAGAGGTAGCGTTGGCTTATTCTGGCCGTGGCTCGTGTTCCCAGGATGATTATATAACAGAAATCAGTTCGTCGGTGGACCTGGAAGGTCTTCACGCCTCTTTGTGTTGTGAAAACAAGAAATATACTGAAATAATGCTTTACTCCGGGCGTTAGCTATCTGCTCTTCAGCCAGCCATCCGGTTCGGCATTCCTACAGAAAAACCCAACTGCCCTTTTCCAGCTCACTGCGTACAGCTGTGTTTTTCCTCAGCTGGTCCGACTCTCCGGGCGAAAAGGGTACGGCGCTCCTCGATGCCTGCCCTTTTGTCTCCTAGTATGCCCAACAGAAATCACCTGGGGATTCGCTCCACTCCTCCGTGGTCTCGGGCCAGGGCTGCTGCTGCAATGAGAGTGACCAGGTGACTCCCCGGTGGCCGACTTTAACCCAATCTCCGGCCCACCCATCCAATCAGCCTCCACCCGTCCCTCCCGCCTTATCCCCACACCTGCAGTGAGTTTCCCTCCTCCCTTCCGCCCAGTTCCAAGTTCTGTTTCTAACTTTGGCCCGTCCCACCCCTCACATCTCTGTGTGGACCCGCAATTATATGGCAGGGCTGGTTTATGTCTATAGCGTGTTCTCTTGTGACTTCTGTTCCCCGTGGTGTTTTCTGGGATATGTAGTCCTTAAAGGGGATTTTGTGCATTCTTCTACTGGATGGGTCGGAGTGTCGGAGTGTCAGCCATTCCCTTTGGAACTGGTGCCTCGTGAGTTTCCCATTGATCCGCTGTTTTACCCTCTGCTGGCTGGTCCGGATCGTTAGAATTGTATCCTCCATTAGATCGATTGTCACATTGTCCTTCTCACACATAGATACTGCTGGTGGCAGTGGTGCATATGTCGATGGTCGTAGTTGGTGAAATGGTGAAATGCATGGTGGCATTACGTTGCTGTAGGTTGTTCAAGGCCTATGCTGCGTGCAGAATTGTTGAAGTAGGCTGAATGTTGCGGAAATGTTGTGGTTAGTACACATTGCTTTGAGAACGGCTGTTGGTAGAGAAGGTGGAGGATGTGGTATGGTTGTGCATTCAGGTAAGTGCAACCTGTGTTCGTGATTGGGTGTGTTATGGTGTGGGGGAGTTGGGGTGAAGTGCTGCTACCTACGTGTGGCACGTTTGTGCAAAATGGTACCTGCCCCCATGGCCATTATGTTAACTGTTGCCATTTGTTGCTGCGTAGCACCTTGGCGGTGTACAGGTTGGGTAGGAGTGTTGGTGGCAGTGGTGTCTATGTGGATTGTCGCAATTGCTGATATGGAGACATGCATGATGGCATTATGTTGTCGTGAGTGTGTTCAAGGCCTAGACCTTTGGATGCATGGCTGAAGGCAGTAGGGCATAGGCCATGCATTCAAGAGCCTAGGCCTTGAGGACACGCACAGCAGTAATGCATTTTTCAATGTCAATGAGTTTGAGGGTGGTGATATGTAAGGAATAGGTGTGCAGCACATTTAAGCCGTTATAGGCCACTGTTGCAAACAAATTGTGGGTAGGTTGGCAGTGGCACAATACTTTGTGAATGGTAGTGGGAACGCCCATAGTATGTGATTGAAAGTGCACAGGGATGCAGGAGAGAGTGTTTTGTTTGTACATATGGTAACTTTTGCAATTTGTTACTGCATAGCTCCATGGCAGTGCCCTGTGGTTGGAGATGCTGCAGTGAAAAGTCATGCTGTGTGGGCACTGGGTGCAATCCTTGTATACTGTCAGTATGTTACAGGGCATGGTTGAAGGGTAGCTTATATGTGCTTGGATAGTGTGCTGTGCGCACAATGCTTGCAGTATGAGCAATGTTGTAAACATGTTGTGTTTACGTTGCCAGTGAAACAATCCTTTCTGAGTTGAAGTGTGTAAAACAATAATATGTGAATGAAAGCGCGTAAGGGTGCCGGAGACAGTGTAATGTTTATACATTATGGTAACAGTTGTGTATAATGATGTGTATGTCCATTACAGTTTCGAGGTTGGTTAGGAGTGCTGGTGCCAGCGGTGCATATGTGCATAGTGGTAGTTGGTGATATGCTGACATGTATTGTTGAATTATAGCGGGGGGAATGTGTGCAAGGAGCAGACCCCCTCGAGCAATGCAGGTTTATCAGTGTATGAGGCACAGGGTGGTGATATTTGGAGAATGCATCTGGAGCACATTGTCAATGTGCTTCAGCAGCACAAGTGAGTTGCAAAGCGTGCACTGTACATTCTATGGTTGTGGTGATAGTTGGAACATACTACAGTAATTGTTGTGCGGCAGGAGATGGTGCAGTGAGAAGTTGGGTAGGGTGGCCACAGGGTGCAGTGCATACGTAATGTGAGTATGGAGGAAGGGCAGCTTATATGTGGTTGGTTACTCTGCTGTGTACAGATTTATTGAAGTAGGCCCAATGTTGTGAAGGTGGTGTGCAAAGTTTGCTTGTGACACACTAGCGTATGCATGGTAGTGTGTAGGGGTGCTGCAGGCTGTGCTAGGTTTGTGGCTTCCGCTAAGTGTGACACATTTTCCTAAATGGGTGTTTTATGGTTTGGGGGAGATAGGTAGAAGTGCAGCTATGTATGTAACATTTCTGCACATTGTTAGGTGCCCGCATGGTCGCTTGCATGGATGTGCAGTGTTGTGGCGGGTGTGGAAAGGGTTGCAATGTTGTGTGCATAGCTAAAGGTGTGCTGGGGGTGTGTTCGGATGTTTGTGGCTGCTGTAATAGTGCCTTCTGTAGCATACATTTCTGGTGGAGGGGCTTTGCAATCAAACGGAACATGTACTGAGAGTGCTTAACAGTAAATAAGGAGTGGTGTATAGCAATGACAGTGTGCAATGCAGAGGTTTTGTATGTGATTGCTGCATGCATGTTTTCAAATGTGACAGAACCCAATTTGGGGAAAGCTGCAAAAAGTGACCGTGCACAGGGAAGAGGTATTGTCAGAGCTTTACTGGGCCGTGGCCCTCACTGTAGATGAGAAAGCACACATTCACATCCTCCCATTATGAGCAGTGTGAAAAATGGAAATGGAATTGTGGGAAATAGGCAATTCGGAGTTTAGGGCATGGTTCATAGGAAGGGTCGGTACCATTTCATCACAGTACTGTGTCATGAGGGTGGTCGACTTATCGTCAGTGATACCTTTGTGCGCCATCTGTAGAGGTGTTGCGTTCAAAGTGGCGTTGCTGGTAATTTCGGGTTGGAAGGAATGGACGCTTTCTGGGCCTGTCAGGGTGACTGCAGTTTCAGATGGAAGGTTCGCCTTTGCAGATATGTGGCGTCCATCACAAATGTGGACTGTGTTGTGGTGCACTATGGAAGTGCACATTTGGGTTACATGTCATGTGGATGATTAATCTGTCTACTGATGAGGTTGCTAACCGCAGGGATGCATATTTTTCCTACTGCCAAGGTGGTTTTCTCATCCATAAGACTGTAATTTGTCCCCAGCCAGCAGTCGGGAGGTGTGTTATAAACAGAATTATGCATCAGTTTATGCAGACTGCTGGCATGTTCTCCACCCACTATGAGATCATGAGGTTGTAAAATATGCCGTGGTTCAGTAGAAATGGCATTTATTTGAGCGCAATTGGCAATGCTGTTTTCTTTCACACTGTGCAAGAAGCATTGAGCAGAATGCTGTAAAAATGTGAGGACAGGCAACCGGAAACACATATAAAGAGAAAATACAAAAAAGATATTGCTCACACGCACATAAAAAAAGAAAACTTTAAACATATACGCTGGAAGACTGAATTCCCTACCCAGTTTCATATTGTTTACCACCCACTCCCCCCTTCACTATTCCGAAAAGGTACTTTCAGGATAGCACGTGCCACATCCTGGGTGGCTATGTGGATGTATACAGATGGAGAAATCGTGCATACTTTCATTGAACTTTGTAGTAAACGTGCTTTGAAATGGCATGGCATTTGTACTGTAAATGTGTAATGGTACATTTCAAGTGTTGTACAGCAGTGACTGTGTTCGATGATGGCGGCTTTAATGCGATGGGTGGATGCGTGTGTGCCTATTTACCAGTACCCTCATGAAGTAGAGCTGCAGAGAATATAGTGCAAAGGGTAGAAGGACTGTTCCAGTTTACAGGGGTGCGGCCCACACGTTACTTTGGGAGGCCAACGTGACAAAATCTGCCGTTTAGACCACCTTGCCCAATTGCCATTGCAGTGTGGGGATTAGCCAATCAGGTAGTGTGGGTGTGGTTAACAGGAAGGGGAGGAGAAACAGTTGCACATTATTCTCTGCATACTGAGGGTGGCTGACATGGCGAAACATATTGTGTTGACTTTAGTTGATCCTTTTGTAATAGATCTGCACAACTATGCCCTGCAAAGAAACTTGGACAGCAATTTTGGTTTGGAAGGAGTGGACGCATTGTGGAACGCTGTGTATGAGTGCCATTTCATCTATATGCATGCACTTTGCAAAGACCTCGCCACGTTTCCAGTAGTAGATGTTATCGTAATTCATTACAGCGGAATGCATATGGGTTACCTGCCTTGCTGGAAAGGTGTCCACGTGTTGGACCTTAAGGGTAGTGTAACATCGGAATCTTCCCTCATTCATGATAGTCACACATTCTGGTTCGGATGATTTTCTTTGCTTAATAATTTTTCAGGGGAATCAATATTTGATTTTCATTTTCTATTGCTTTTTTGCCATATCAAGACTACTTTCCAAGTAAAACATTCTTTTAGTCTTTAATCAGTTTCTATGGAAAGCAGAAAGTTATAAAAAACCAACAGGTTCTTGGCAGTTGTCTTTTTGTTTTTACCTTAAACCAAAAGAGTCTGTAGGTTAGCAAAATTAAAAAAGTATCAGAGAGATGAATGGACCAAATATTTCAAACAGTTCTCCTAAATACTAGGTACATGTAGTGATTTTCATCATCCTCAGCTCCACAACGTACAACCGTAAGTATCCAAAAAGCCTCTTCTTTTTCAGATTCTTAAGAGGATAGAGCTGCAGGCTGGCAGGGAATTTTTATGAATCTCTCAGTCCTTCTTACGCCAAGTTTTCAGATTCTTAAGAGGATAGAGCTGCAGGCTGGTGGGGAATTTTTATGAATCCTACAGTCCTTCTTACGCCAAGTTGCACCCCAATGGTAAGCCGACCGGTTTCAGTGGTATTGGATAGTTACACCACTTTCATCCGGGCTGGTGAAGTAAGCATTAAGTCATCTGCTGGCTTTGTGAGTTCTAATACAGCATAATATGGCTGTTTCAAGGAGGACCCACCTCATAGTCAGTGTTCAAACAGTTTCCAGGCAGCAGCAGGTTGTAAGACACTTGGTTTATTAAAGAACAGCCCTTTCAGGAAGATTGAAGTTTTGCTTCCTGCATCAAGGGCCAGTATATATGTGGGGAACATAGCCAGAGCATGTTCCAAGCCAGACAAAGGAAGTTGTCGCATCAACAGAAGCATGTACACCTTTTTGTCCGCTCGTGGACTGTTCTTCTGAAACAATGACCTTTTTACTTGTGAAAATGCAGAGTTTTTCCAGGCAAATGGCATTTTGTTGTCATCCATTGGCAATGTAGTTTTGTTTGCTCGTCTACAGGATGCGGTGAACAGTTTAATGAACTAATGTGGGTAGAAAAAAACACAAAAGCTACTAAACACAGACAAAAAAGTGTTTTGTAGAAGGATCTACACACAAAAAAACAGACTCTTTTAAGAGTCGCCCCTTACTACGAACTCCCCCTGCCCTGGTTGCAAGTTATTCCCCCATGCCTGCACGCAGCATGAAAGTCACATGCAGGCATGTTGCGGGTGGCGGCCACGAAAATGGAACTGTGGGGTGTGTCCAATGAGTTGCTTATGATATGTGGCAAAAGGAAGAGGGACTCCTGCTGCACAGGGGACCGGCACTCAATGTACTTGGGTACCCGCACGTGCCACATTTGACACTCCTCACCATGCTGGCCTATGGAAATGGGACTGTAGCGATTGGCCTATAATGTGCTGCTCAGGGTGGTTGTCAGAGGAACGTGCACCAATAGGAAGAAGGACTCCACCTGCTTTACTCGGGCGCAGCCCTGGCAGTACTTGGAGAAAGGCATGTGCCACATTATGCGTTTGTGAGCATGCTGGCCAATAGAAATGGGACTATGGCCTTTGGCCAATCAGGTGCTTTGGGTGTGCGTCACAGGAAAGGGAGGCAATCATTTTCCCCATTAATTTGTGTACTACGGCTGGCAAATATGGCATAACGTACAGTTTTCGTTATGGGTGATGGCTTTGTGGAAGATCTGTGCGTGTATGCCCTCCAAGAAGACATGTCTGGCAATTTCTGTTTGAAGGGAGTGGACGAATCATGCTGTTTCGGTGGACTGCTTCTAGAATGTCGCCACGTGGCCTCTTTCTTCAACTGTACATGTAGTGATTGTGCACTTTGGACCCTTCTTTATGGGTTACATGCCTTGTTCCCGTATGTTCCGTCAACTGAAGATTATGATTAAAGCAGTGCAGCGCTTTTTTCCTACTGCCAAGGTGCTTTTCTCATGTATACGTTTGAGAATAGTGGGGAAGTATTCCAATGATTCCTGTCGCCATCCAGAGTTTGGAAGGGGTCTCATCAACAGAAGCATGTGTGACTTCTTAAGTGCTGCTCGGATGTTCTACTGTGAGAATGAGAACACTGGTTCGCGATACATACACCTTTTCACAACAAATGGCATGTATTTGTCATACAGTGGCAAGGAAAGTGCTGTTTCGCAATCTACACACTGCACTGAAGAGCCTATTGTAAGAATGTGATCTTAAGTTGAAAACACACATTTACATACAAAAACAGAACACAAACAAAGACCCCAAAGGCTCTTTTCAGAGCCAGCACAACTAACAACCCCTGCTTCAAAGTTATTGCCTCACACTGCGTGCGCCCAGCATGAAAAGTCCGCAAATATCGCAATAGTTGCAGGGTGGAACGTGTTACATATGCCCCTTTTGCAAATGATACTGATAGAAATGGGCCTGCAGACACTACGGGATTGGGTAACAAAGTTTGTGGGTGTGGTCTGGACGGACAGACTGTGCTACACAGTGTATTTGTGGACAGAAATGCAGAGGGTGCGGCTATGGATGTGTGTTTCACGAGGCACAGCGTGCAGGTTTTAGGCGATTCCGACATGCATTGACTGAAAGTGAATGGAAAACACTGTGCAGTGGCTACTTATTTTGCAATCTATGGTGTAAATGTGTAGTGCTATGGAGTAGCTACAATGAACTGTCTGATTTTGGTTTCTCTGTGTGACACTTTGGTGGCAAGCAATCATGCCGATATTATTGTTGTTGATTGTGGAGGGAAAATTGCACAGCATGTTTCACGAGTTTCAGTACCGTTTGCCATGAAGAAGGCACTTGCGCAGTTCAAGCTCTTGTTTCCGATCTTTTGCATACGTTTTTACTGCATTATGGTAAGGCTCACCTGGTATCCACAGGGACGTCACTCAGCCTGTTCTGACCTCTTACGACCTCAAACCCTTCCCTGGAGGCTATTCGACTGGAGACTGGATATGAAACACAGGATTGGTAGAGTTTACCTCCCTATTGTCTCTGTGTGCTTGAACCCCTTCTTGCCCGGGGTCCAACCCTTCCCTTTGATCCATAGCTCACCTTGTTTTCTTGGATAGTGTGCTCTCCGTCCTGCTTTCAGCGCAGGGGCGCATTGATTGATGCAGGCTCGTTGCTGCCTAGTTACTTCACTGGCAAGAGTCCGACAGGTAAGTATAATGAGTCTTTTGAACAGTTCTCTAATTTCGTTCCTTTCCTTCCTTAGATGATGGCCAGCGTCCTGGGATGGCGGCGTGCTGCTGAGATGAGTAGCGCTGAAGGTGAGTGAGAGCGCGTTGCGCGATGCACGCCTTTCGTATTTGCATTGAACTGAGTTCTTTTTCTGTAACTTTTAGGTGCCGCAACATTTTCAGCATGGATGCCGGTTATGAAGACCAAATGTGGTGGGTAAGCGCGGCATGCAGCGCCTCTAGATGTTTCCACGCTAACCTGGAGTGTATTTTCCCTCTTGCAGATGAATGAGAAGTTCCAAAGACAGAGTTCCCCCAGGGCGGCTGGGATTCAGGTAAGCGTTTGAAGCTCGTACAGTATTTAAAAATAAGCAAAGATTTGCAGAATGCTTACTAATGCCCTTTTTCTGTTCTTTTCCCTTTTCCTTAGGAAGCGGCATGCCGGGATGGGAATGACACAGCCGAAGATGCCCGCAGAACAGAAGGAGCGATGAATGATGGGCAGAAGCGCTGAAAGGTAAGGCTGTTCCTAACGGTGTTCTTGTTCTTTCAGGAGCTGAGCGCAGAAGAAAGATGCAGGCCTACTGGAGACCGATCCGAACACGGTGAGTGTCACGCTGCAGGTGCAGAAAACGCAAAGCATGTTTCTCAGCCTGGGTGTGCCTTAAATAGTCTCTGGGTATCCCAGGTGTCTCTGGGCTGAACCACATCCAAAAGACTAGACCGCACATGCAGTTCTGGGAACTGAAATATGTGGGGGCATCCATCTTGTCCCCATCAATGCACTACAAGTCCAACCCCCAATGTTATCCTATGGAAGTGAGTGAGTCTGGTGCCACAAGCTCCAAGTCTAACTCCAAGTGGGTCTTTGAAGGGATGGAGAGGCCCTTTTGTGGGCCATGTAGGTGATCGTGGCCTGGCTCCAGCCTGACATCTTGGAGGGCTGGGGACATGAGGGGCAGGAATCATGACAATTATGCAGTCACTGATGTGGGAGCGTCATTTTCTTTTTTGGTCCGTGAATGCAGACAGCACAGTACATTGCAAAGAAGTGTATTTCTGCCTTTCTTTGACATGTGACAATGACATACTTTGCCCCTGGAATATGATGTTTCACAGCATGAATACTTTTCATCATCTATAACGTTCATCTTAGTATGCCAGCCACCCCGATTTTTGCACACTGCCTCTACATTGGTTTGGTGCCCTTCTTGAAAGTATTCATAGTTATTTGTAGTTAGTATTGTGCTGTGACTCTCTTGAAAATGCTCTGCAAGACGTAAACAAACCTATTTGTACGGTGACCCCCTTTCTAAACGATTCGACTACAGTGTTTCTCACACTGCCACATGGCCATCCACCCAAGACCAAATTTATAAGCACCAAAGTTATAAGCCACTATGGGTGTGATATGCTGTAGTGGTTGTGGCCAGGGCCTAGAGTCTTGGGTGCATGGCCAAGACCAAATTTATAAGCACCGAAGTTATAAGTCACTATGGTGTGATATGCTGCAGTAGTTGTGGCCAGGGCCTAGAGTCTTGGGTGCATGGCCAAGACCAAATTTATAAGCACCGAAGTTATAAGCCACTGTGGGTGTGATATGCTGCGGTGGTTGTGGCCAGGGCCTAGAGTCTTGGGTGCATGGCCAAGACCAAATTTATAAGCACCAAAGTTATAAACCACTATGGGTATGATATGCTGCAGCGGTTGTACTTGTTATAATATACTTACTGTTTGGTTTGGTAACTGGAGTACATATATTCCTTGTCAATTTCTGTGATAAAAGAAAAGATCATGTTAGTATTAGTAGTTTGTAATGACTTATAACATTGAATAATAGACATTTTTTATTTATTTTGACCCTCATATTTAGTAGATTACAAACCAGTGTACTGTGCAATTTGCTCAGTTTCTGTGTTTGTTGCTAAAATCATTGGGTCTGTGGGAAAATTAAATCAATGTCAGATTAAAAAAAACCTTTTTTGTTATGCTACAGTCTATTTGCTTGTTTGTTTTCAGTGTTCACTTGTTGTTTCTGGCTAATGTTCTATCTGTTGGCTTGTTGCAGATTTTTGGAGCAGTTAGATACCTGTTGGCATATTCTAACTGTCTATTTTTTGTTATAATGTAGTGGTATTGATTTATCTGTTTGGTTATTGCAAAATCTTGGGGCAGTTAGATACTTGTTGGCATATTCTAACAGTTTATAGTTTTTTTAATTGAAGTTTTGTTAATGTTTAAGTACAGATTAGTTATTAATTTTTGGTTTTAAGAAGATTAAATAGGTGTTTGTAAGATTTTCTGGTAATCTCTGCTTTAGAGTAATGAGACTATCATTACATTCGAACCATCCACATTTTTTTAAAAATATATGTAGTGTAGTGACCTGCATTGGTTGTGGCTCCTGCGTGGTAGGTTATACCTATTGTTGTGAAGGTTTTCTTACCAAGTGATACTTGACCATGTGTGAATCCATTTAGCTTGCAGTTGTTTTTGGTACCATCTGCATTGTAACATAGAAGCATTAGTGTTGCGTATTTACTATGTGTTTATATTAGTAAGGTGGAGCGATTATCCGAATTTCAGGTAGTACATAATCTACCATGGTTTGCATTTTGTACAAGTTGCTGAAATGGAACGGATTCACAATTAGGTATGGATACATACACAAAGCACTTATTAGGGATTTGTTCCTGTGTCACATTGTTGCAGAGAGTGCATGTATGTTTCCACATGTATGAAATCTGGAAGATTTCATTTATAGGTATGTTTTTGTTTTCCAGTACTTGTAGTAAGTACATTAGAAATTCTTGTGGATCTTCCTGTGAGTTTATAGTGAATTTCACCATTCCAGCACAGTAGTACAATTCTTGTCTTATTCCATGAACACTATACGTGTTGTCAGGATTGTTTGTTGCGTTTCTATGAAGTACTAACATTTGCAAGTACAATTGGTCTGTACTGTGTAAGTAAATGTTGTCAATAATTGGTGGCAATTGGAATAGAATATTCATTGCTACATTTGCGTAGCAATTTACACCAGTTATATTTGAAAATGTAAATGACCAGATAGGTCTGTGTCCAAGTCATTTTTTCGGAATGTGTGTTGTTTCTTTGAAGAAGTACCCGAGTTACTTTGAGTAATAGGTTCTTCTTTGGTTGTGGTAATTGATGAAGTATTAGCTTCTTTTACACTCTTTGGAGGATTTGCAGTCACATCCTGTTGCATTTCTGTTTGAATTAGTTTTCTTTTACAACGTTTTAATTTTTGTGGAACAGGATATGTTTTTAGATGGGGGTGTATAGTGAACGTAGTCTATTGTATTCTAAAATGCAAGGAATATTAGTGTTTACTTTACTTGCATCAAAGTTGTTTAGAAATAGACCGTCAAATGTATGTAAGTGTGATAGTGCTACGTAGCTTATGCCTACTTTAAAGACTGTGTTACCAATATCTATCAATGCTTTGTCTAGGGTAAGACCATGTGATTTATCAATGGTGACTGCGTATGCAAGAGTTAGAGAAAATTGTTCTCTCCGTATATACATGTCTTTGAAGAGAAGGAATCAAGCTGTTGAGCATCGTATCCTTTTCCTTCTGAAAGTTTATCAAAGAGAATATTGACAAACTGAATGTTGTTGTCATGTGGGTATGTATGAAAGCCAACAACTGTACCCAGTGCTCCATTAACTAGTCCTTGCTCCAAGTCAAGGTTACGTTTAAGCATTACTCTACAATTTAAGGATAATTTTAATATTTTTTCCAACCCAGCTGTGTTGGAGATTGAATTTTCTAAACTATTTTGTGGCTTGCTCACACATGGGTAGTGTCATACCGTGTACGTCTAGTTTGTCTGTGGCGCTAATTTCCATTATTGGTTGCAATTCTTTATTTAACATTGTTTCATTGAATTTGAAACAGCTTGCAAGAGTTGGCATTAAGGCCATACAATTGACATTTTTGTGCGCTAATTGTTCCATAACATCAGTAGCACATGCATTATCGCCATAAAGTGAATGAATGTGCCGGGTTTTCAATATTGCTTGTGCTTATGTTGGCATAAGTGAGATCTGCAGATTGCTGCATGTTTTCTGTTAATTCTCTGTATTGGAAATGTTGCAAAAGGTTGACATTTCCTATGCTGCCAACAGTTTTATGGCAGAGTTTGTGTCCTAAGGTTTTAAAAATAGGTTCACCTTTCACTGGTGTCAATTGAAGAAGATCTCCGAAAACAATAATGTGCTTTCCTCCAAAGAGCTCTTTGTAGTTTGTTTTGAGTACTTCTTGTAATCTGAGGTGAATCAAAGCCAACATTAGGTTGGAGACCATGCTCACTTCATCTATTAGTAGCATTTTCATTTGTTTTAATACTCTGCGTAGTTCCATTGCAGCTTCTGTAGAAAGTTTGTAATAGTCTAATATGTTTTGGTGTACTACTGGCAGGAGTAGTAATCGGTGTAAAGTGACACTGCCTATGTTGTAGGCAGCTAAACCTGTGGGGGCTGTGACAACAGCTGACAGTTGTTGTTTGTCAATTGTTGAAGGAACTTGCTGATGATTTTGATTAAGAATGTTTTGCCTGAACCAGCTTCACACTGACGTACAGTAGTATAGGTTTGTAATTTTGGGAGGTGCATTCTTTATTTTCATGTTGTACACCATATGCAATTTCTTTTGTTACTTCTTGAAAAATGCTACGCTGCTCATTGTTTAGTTTTGATTTTAGTATAGTTAAGTCTTCTTTATCTTCATACTGATACATGGTGTTTTCTACTTCTGTCATAGCTAATTCTGCCTCATTTGCTATTAGTGGCTGTCCCAGTGGTTCTTGGCTTCCTGTTACAGAAGGTTGACTACTGTCAGGAGTGTCGGTTATGAAAACCAAATGTGGTGGGTAAGCGCGGCATGCAGCGCCTCTAGATGTTTCCACGCTACCCTGGAGTGTCTTTTCCCTCTTGCAGATGGATGAGAAGTTCCAAAGACAGAGTTCCCCCAGAGCGGCTGGGATTCAGGTAAGCGTTTGAAGCTCGTACAGTATTTAAAAATAAGCAAAGATTTGCAGAATGCTTACTAATGCCCTTTTTCTGTTCTTTTCCCTTTTCCTTAGGAAGCGGCATGCCCGGATGGGAATGACACAGCCGAAGATTCCCGCAGAACAGAAGGAGCGATGAATGATGGGCAGAAGCGCTGCAAGGTAAGGCTGTTCCTAACGGTGTTCTTGTTCTTTCAGGAGCTGAGCGCAGAAGAAAGATGCAGGCCTACTGGAGACCGATCCGAACACGGTGAGGGTCACGCTGCAGGTGCAGAAAACGCAAAGCATGTTTCTCAGCCTGGGTGTGCCTTAAATAGTCTCTGGGTATCCCAGGTGTCTCTGGGCTGAACCACATCCAAAAGACTAGACCGCACATGTTGTTCTGGGAACTGAAATATGTGGGGGCATCCATCTTGTCCCCATCAATGCACTACAAGTCCAACCCCCAATGTTATCCTATGGAAGTGAGTGAGTCCGGTGCCACAAGCTCCAAGTCTAACTCCAAGTGGGTCTTTGAAGGGATGGAGAGGCCCTTTTGGGGGCCATGTAGGTGATCGTGGCCTGGCTCCAGCCTGACATCTTGGAGGGCTGGGGACATGAGGGGCAGGAATCATGACAATTATGCAGTCACTGATGTGGGAGCGTCATTTTCTTTTTTGGTCCGTGAATGCAGACAGCACAGTACATTGCAAAGAAGTGTATTTCTGCCTTTCTTTGACATGTGACAATGACATACTTTGCCCCTGGAATATGATGTTTCACAGCATGAATACTTTTCGTCATCTATAACGTTCATTTTAGTATGCCAGCCACCCCGATTTTTGCACACTGCCTCTACATTGGTTTGGTGCCCTTCTTGAAAGTATTCATACTTATTTGTAGTTAGTATTGTGCTGTGACTCTCTTGAAAATGCTCTGCAAGACGTAAACAAACCTATTTGTACGGCGACCCCCTTTCTAAACGATTCGACTACAGTGTTCCTCACACTGCCACATGGCCATCCACCCAAGACCAAATTTATAAGCACCAAAGTTATAAGCCACCATGGGTGTGATATGCTGTAGTGGTTGTGGCCAGGGCCTAGAGTCTTGGGTGCATGGCCAAGACCAAATTTATAAGCACCGAAGTTATAAGTCACTATGGTGTGATATGCTGCAGTAGTTGTGGCCAGGGCCTAGGGTCTTGGGTGCATGGCCAAGACCAAATTTATAAGCACCGAAGTTATAAGCCACTGTGGGTGTGATATGCTGCGGTGGTTGTGGCCAGGGCCTACAGTCTTGGGTGCATGGCCAAGACCAAATTTATAAGCACCAAAGTTATAAACCACTATGGGTATGATATGCTGCAGCGGTTGTACTTGTTATAATATACTTACTGTTTGGTTTGGTAACTGGAGTACATATATTCCTTGTCAATTTCTGTGATAAAAGAAAAGATCATGTTAGTATTGGCAGTTTGTAATGACTTATAACATTGAATAATAGACATTTTTTATTTATTTTGACCCTCATATTTAGTAGATTACAAACCAGTGTACTGTGCAATTTGCTCAGTTTCTGTGTTTGTTGCTAAAATCATTGGGTCTGTGGGAAAAATAAATCAATGTCAGATTAAAAAAACCCTTTTTTGTTATGCTACAGTCTATTTGCTTGTTTGTTTTCAGTGTTCACTTGTTGTTTCTGGCTAATGTTCTATCTGTTGGCTTGTTGCAGATTTTTGGAGCAGTTAGATACCTGTTGGCATATTCTAACTGTCTATTTTTTGTTATAATGTAGTGGTATTGATTTATCTGTTTGGTTATTGCAAAATCTTGGGGCAGTTAGATACTTGTTGGCATATTCTAACAGTTTATAGTTTTTTAATTGAAGTTTTGTTAATGTTTAAGTACAGATTAGTTATTAATTTTTGGTTTTAATAAGATTAAATAGGTGTTTGTAAGATTTTCTGGTAATCTCTGCTTTAGAGTAATGGGACTATCATTACATTCGAACCATCCACATTTTTTTTTTAAATATATGCAGTGTAGTGACCTGCATTAGTTGTGGCTCCTGCGTGGTAGATTATACCTATTGTTGTGAAGGTTTTCTTACCAAGTGATACTTGACCATGTGTGAATCCATTTAGCTTGCAGTTGTTTTTGGTACCATCTGCATTGTAACATAGAAGCATTAGTGTTGCGTATTTACTATGTGTTTATATTAGTAAGGTGGAGCGATTATCCGAATTTCAGGTAGTACATAATCTACCATGGTTTGCATTTTGTACAAATTGCTGAAATGGAACGGATTCACAATTAGGTATGGATACATACACAAAGCACTTATTAGGGATTTGTTCCTGTGTCACATTGTTGCAGAGAGTGCATGTATGTTTCCACATGTATGAAATCTGGAAGATTTCATTTATAGGTATGTTTTTGTTTTTCAGTACTTGTAGTAAGTACATTAGAAATTCTTGTGGATCTTCCTGTGAGTTTATAGTGAATTTCACCATTCCAGCACAGTAGTACAATTCTTGTCTTATTCCATGAACACTATACGTGTTGTCAGGATTGTTTGTTGCGTTTCTATGAAGTACTAACATTTGCAAGTACAATTGGTCTGTACTGTGTAAGTAAATGTTGTCAACAATTGGTGGCAATTGGAATAGAATATTCATTGCTACATTTGCGTAGCAATTTACACCAGTTATATTTGAAAATGTAAATGACCAGATAGGTCTGTGTTCAAGTCATTTTTTCGGAATGTGTGTTGTTTCTTTGAAGAAGTACCCGAGTTACTTTGAGTAATAGGTTCTTCTTTGGTTGTGGTAATTGATGAAGTATTAGCATCTTTTACACTCTTTGGAGGATTTGCAGTCACATCCTGTTGCATTTCTGTTTGAATTAGTTTTCTTTTACAACGTTTTACTTTTTGTGGAACAGGATATGTTTTTAGATGGGGGGTGTATAGTGAACGTAGTCTATTGTATTCTAAAATGCAAGGAATATTAGCGTTTACTTTACTTGCATCAAAGTTGATTAGAAATAGACCGTCAAATGTACGTAAGTGTGACAGTGCTACGTAGCTTATGCCTACTTTAAAGACTGTGTTACCAATATCTATCAATGCTTTGTCTAGGGTAAGACCATGTGATTTATGAATGGTGACTGCGTATGCAAGAGTTAGAGAAAATTGTTCTCTCCGTATATACATGTCTTTGAAGAGAAGGAATCAAGCTGTTGAGCATCCTATCCTTTTCCTTCTGAAAGTTTATCAAAGAGAATATTGACAAACTGAATGTTGTTGTCATGTGGGTATGTATGAAAGCCAACAACTGTACCCAGTGCTCCATTAACTAGTCCTTGCTCCACGTCAAGGTTACGTTTAAGCATTACTCTACAATTTAAGGATAATTTTAATATTTTTTCCAACCCAGCTGTGTTGGAGATTGAATTTTCTAAACTATTTTGTGGCTTGCTCACACATGGGTAGTGTCATACCGTGTACGTCTAGTTTGTCTGTGGCGCTAATTTCCATTATTGGTTGCAATTCTTTATTTAACATTGTTTCATTGAATTTGAAACAGCTTGCAAGAGTTGGCATTAAGGCCATACAATTGACATTTTTGTGCGCTAATTGTTCCATAACATCAGTAGCACATGCATTATCGCCATAAAGTGAATGAATGTGCCGGGTTTTCAATATTGCTTGTGCTTATGTTGGCATAAGTGAGATCTGCAGATTGCTGCATGTTTTCTGTTAATTCTCTGTATTGGAAATGTTGCAAAAGGTTGACATTTCCTATGCTGCCAACAGTTTTATGGCAGAGTTTGTGTCCTAAGGTTTTAAAAATAGGTTCACCTTTCACTGGTGTCAATTGAAGAAGATCTCCGAAAACAATAATGTGCTTTCCTCCAAAGAGCTCTTTGTAGTTTGTTTTGAGTACTTCTTGTAATCTGAGGTGAATCAAAGCCAACATTAGGTTGGAGACCATGCTCACTTCATCTATTAGTAGCATTTTCATTTGTTTTAATACTCTGCGTAGTTCCATTGCAGCTTCTGTAGAAAGTTTGTAATAGTCTAATATGTTTTGGTGTTCTACTGGCAGGAGTAGTAATCGGTGTAAAGTGACACTGCCTATGTTGTAGGCAGCTTAACCTGTGGGGGCTGTGACAACAGCTGACAGTTGTTGTTTGTCAATTGTTGAAGGAACTTGCTGATGATTTTGATTAAGAATGTTTTGCCTGAACCAGCTTCACACTGACGTACAGTAGTATAGGTTTGTAATTTTGGGAGGTGCATTCTTTATTTTCATGTTGTACACCATATGCAATTTCTTTTGTTACTTCTTGAAAAATGCTACGCTGCTCATTGTTTAGTTTTGATTTTAGTATAGTTAAGTCTTCTTTATCTTCATACTGATACATGGTGTTTTCTACTTCTGTCATAGCTAATTCTGCCTCATTTGCTATTAGTGGCTGTCCCAGTGGTTCTTGGCTTCCTGTTACAGAAGGTTGACTACTGTCAGGAGTGTCCTTATCTAGTGGGGCCTTGAGATCTTCTTCGTGTTGCTGTTCATTGTGCAACATTGTTTTGTAGTGTGTAAAGTTTACATCGGTTACAGTGCTTTCATTTGCTTTGAAAGCATCTTTGTAGGAGTCATAGTTATCTAGTATTTCTTCTTCTTTTCTCGATGGTTTAAAGAGTTGTAGCAGGGACATGTAATATGGTTCTTTATGTTGAGGAGTCTTTAATGACAATTTGATATGATTAATTAAACTTGGCTTGGTGAGTTTTACTAAGCTGCCTTCACAATTTGTCACTCTGTATCTACCTTTTTTTTCATCAGGTTTTATATTATTTTTGTATGTGAAGTTTTTGGCTATGTGGTATAGACACATGGTTTCCAAAGTGGTACTTCTGTTCGGGTATTATGTGTCCAGCAAATTGTTTTCAAAATGTCTTGGCTGTTGGAATCATTTTTGGCTATTGTTTCAATGTCGTTGTATGATTTGAGAACTCTTTTTCTAGATTTAGCAGGACCAAGACTTAGCCATACTACATTTTCAGATTTTCCATACAAAGCAGTACCGGTTAAATGATCTGCTGCTTCATAGGAGCCACATTCTCTATGGGAGAGCATTTTTATGCCCAAGCTGTACAATTTCTGAGACAGTGTTTTGTCTGATGACAGGTCATTCCAGAGGTCTTGAAGCTCTGTTTATTCTGCTTTGGTTAAGTATGCTGCAACATATCGTGCAACTGCAGTGAAATTGTCTGCAATGTACTGCACATCTATGTTTGCATTCCATAACAGGGCAATGATTGCATTGTAATGATTGATATATTTTGCTTCTTCTGTTCTTTTTATGTAATATGTATTTTTAGGTGATTTACCTTTAACACTATGGCCCTCATTACGACCCAGGGGGTAAGTATACGACATTACCGGCATGGCGTAACTAACGTTTACGTGCTGGGTCAAAGCCGTAAAAAGCGGGACATTTACGACCCATCGTGCACGAGCATTACGCCATGCCGGTAATGTAAACTGCGCCATGGCGTTAATGCCCCCACAACGGCACCTACCGGCATCGTATGCTGCGCAAGGTGCACTACCGCCACCCCGAACACCGTTCATACCAGTGACCGTAGTTAGCGGTCACTGCAATTAACGGTCACCACAATTAGCGCTGACCGTAAATAAGCGGAACCGGAAGTACCGTCATCGAAGCGGAACGGGAAAGAGCACGGCGGCCATCTTTAAAAACACAATCCATTGGCATCCTCCGCAACCACTGGACATCCGAGCCTGAGACCCGGCAAATACCATCAGCAACCTTCTTCCTGCAAGAAAATGCCTAAAGTGGTTAACAAAGCCTGTGACCGCCAGCGGCAAGACCGCTTCACCAGAGAGGAGCTTACCATGCTTGCGGAGACCCTCCAGGAGAACGCCGCAGTGGTATTCTCAAACCAAATGACCAGACCGGCCATAGCCAAGAAGAAGGCCATATGGGCACTGGTAGCTCAGCGGGTTAGTGCCGTGGGAGCAGTACCCCGCAATGTGAGACAGTGCCGCAAGTGGTGGGACGATCTCCGGCTCAGAGTCAGGAGCATCCTATCGGCAAACAGGAATCTGGGCACAGCAACCAGGGGAGGATCGGAGTCCCCTATTAAATTGCAGCCATGGGAGGAAATCTGTGCCTCCACAATCGGAATGGAGAACATAGAAGGAGTAGGAGGAATGGAGAGAGGAGCCCCGACATCAGGCGATGCAGGTAGGTGGCTCAAATCAAGCCATGCAAAAGTCACCAAAGTCCATTCATGTGAAGTACAATGTTGCCCCATAGTGTAAATGCAACACATCAGCAGCAGACTGACCAAAGACACATCCGATCTCCACCCTGTACACATGCAGGATGCACACCCTAACTGCAGGCACCCACATACCTCCATGCTACTTCCACACACAAGGGAGACAACCTGTATGCCTCTGCCTCAAATGTGCCGCATGTACTAACTGATAAGATGTCAGTCGTCACAATGCCTGCCCAATGTCCGCAGACCCATCAATAACACTTTCCCTCCTTTGCTCCACCACAGGCTCAAATTCCGACCTTGAGGATGAGGACACCACTGCCTCCACACCTACCAAGAGGGCCAGGACAACTGTGCCAACACCACAACCCTCCACCTCTGCCGTACCAAGGAAAACCCCACAGCAGCCAAAATCCGTGCCAAGAAAACAGGACAGAGCACTGACAGCCACCCCAGCAGGCAGCACAGAAGCAGCAGCAGCAGCGGACATTACCCAAATCGTGCCCACAGAAGGGACAGGTTCTGCTGCAAGCAGCACTATTGGGAAAACTGCTGCCATTGCAGCCTCCTCCGATAGCGAAGCAGGGATTATTGAGGAGATTGATGTCGGAAGCCCCACTGCCCACCCTCATTCCCCCTACCTGTCCCAAAGCAGCCCGCATGCGGATGCCACACAGGGGCAGTTAGAGGATGAGGATTTGCCAGGCTCTCCATCCTCGGTGCAGGAGGTGAGCAGCCCATTGGGAATACCACTGCCATTAGCCATGGGCCAGAGAAACCAACAAACGCTGGAGGAGATCGTCACCCGGCAGCAGCAACTATCCTCGCTCCTTACTGAGCATGTTGCAGAATGTGGGGGGGCAAGGGAGGCAATGGAGAAATGTGCGGAGACAGTGAAGGCTGCTATAGAGTCCTCCACAAAGGACATCTGTGCAGAACTCGCCGCTGTGCGGCACGTCATCTCTGAACTAGTGCAGACAATTCGGGACATGCGTCCAAATGAGCAGGCAGGAACCTTCTCGGGTGCCAGTTCGACACCAAGCAGCCCCATCCGCCGATCGGGGAGGAACCTGCGTAGCACAGGCAGGGGTGCCCCGGGGGCCAGGGGAGGGGGCTGCCAATAGTGGCCGGACAGTGGAGAAATCCTACATCAGACACTGCTTCACAGACTTACTCACACCTTTGTAGGGATTCCAGGGGGGAGGGTGGAGGGCGGAGTGGGTGTGTTGGGGAGTTCAGGGGGGAGGGTAGAGAGGGGAGTGGGTGTGTTGGGGAGTTCGGTGGGGAGGGGGTGTGTTGGGGAGTTCAGGGGGGAGGGAGGAGTGGGTGTGTTGGGGAGTTCAGGGGAGAGGGTGGAGGGGGAGTGGGTGTGTTGGGGAGTTCAGGGTGGAGGGAGAAGGGGGAAGTGGGTGTGTTGGGGAGTTCAGGGGGAGGGGGGCGTGAGTGTGTTGGGGAGTTCAGGGGGGAGGGTGGAGGGGAGAGTGGGTGTGTTGGGGAGTTCAGGGTGGAGGGGGAGGGAGGAGTGGGTGTGTTCAACAAAATCACTTTTACAATACACTTTTCCTATTTGCACAAATCACATGTGTGGACATTGCTCATTGCGTATGTGTGATTTATTGGTAAACAGTCCCCAGTGTCCATATAACAGACGCACACAGTGCCACAATCATCATCTCCAGGTGACACCCCCATCCGCGTGTGCTAGAATAATTGGTTGATCAGAGTACTACGCATTTCACGCCCCTCCTGTGCATCGCCGCCTCCATGAGGTGCTGCCCCATCCCCACCCTCATCATCCTCATCGTCAGGTGGTTGCAGTTCTGCATCAGGGGGCAGGGGCACATTGCGTCTGACGCACATATTGTGTAGCATGACACATGCCATGACGATCTTTGCCACCTTCTCATGGCGGTACAGGAGTGCCCCACCAGACCTGCTGAGGCAGCGAAACTGTGCCTACAATAGGCCAAATGCCTGCTCAATCACCACACGGGTACGTGTATGTGCACGGTTGAAGTCCTCCGCGTGCTGGTTCTGTGGGTTCCGGACTGGTGTAAGGAGCCATCTCTTCAGGGGATAGCCTGCATCACCTGTATGTGGGCGAGAATGTATGTGTCAGTCATGACGTCTATTTCAAAACATGACGTGCCACCATGGCTTGCATCCAACTGTTACTTCGGACCTCTTTTAAATGCACTAATTGATTCACACTATGCGACCAGTATATGCTCATGGCTCTTATGGACTGTTGTGCATGCCATCAACCAATGCATGCAGGGGGGTCAAGTGCCTTGTGAGTGCCCATCCACTGTGTTCGTTCATGCCGTTTGTTTTGGTGGCCTGGCACGTGTCCTGTGATCACATCATTGCAACATTGCTGTCAGCCTCATCATGACCCCAGTGAGCAATACTGATGTTGATAGGGACATTTTGTGGGCCTTGCTGTCTGTGTGATGGTGTGTTGATGTTTCTGTCCGTCATGTGCCTCCTTCGTGCGCAGTTATGGGGGACAGAACTTTCAGTTGATGGTGTCTGGTGACGTGCATCTAGGTGCATTTCGTTGAAGTCAATGTGGTGTGAATTGGTACAATGCACTTGCAGATGGTTGTGTCATGGTTGGGCCACACCTTCATTCACGTGGTGGGGCTGCATACATCGGGCATTAGGTTTAGTGTTGTCAGCTGAAGTTTGTGCTGCTTTAGGGTATGATCTGGCTCCGTTGTCTCTGCTACTCACAGCCAGGTGGAGTATGCATCATTCCCCCCCCTTTCAGCCAGGTGGAGTATGCATCACCCCCCCCTTTCAGCCAGGTGGAGTATGCATCATTCCCCCCCTTTCAGCCAGGTGGAGTATGCATCATTCCCCCCCTTTCAGCCAGGTGGAGTATGCATCACCCCCCCCTTTCAGCCAGGTGGAGTATGCATCATCCCCCCCCCTTCAGCCAGGTGGAGTATGCATTGGTACATCGTTCACCTACCCACTTCACATTTCCATGGTCATGACATGTGACTCACCGAGTAGCCAGGATCTTGGCCCTGCATGTCGCTCCATGTAGCGTGGCATTGTGGAGTTCCGAAGGACCATTGAATCATGGGTTGCTCCGGGGAATCGGGCACAGCAATGTCTGATGATCCTGTTGGAGTCACAGACCATTTGCACGTTGATTGAGTGAAATAGTTTACGGTTGCGGTACGGTACCTCCATGGCATGTGGCACCACCAATTCCACATGGGTGCAGTCGATGGCACCAATGCAACCAGGTATGCCGGCTAGTGCATGGAAACCCACCTTGGTGTTTGCAATCTCCTGGGCAGACCGTGGTAATGAGATGTAGTCGTCTGTGTGCTTGAGGAGGGCATCAAGCACTTGGATCAGTGTACGTGAGAATAATGGTTGTGAAATGCCATGCAAGTGTCCCACTGTGTGCTGGTAGGTGCCTCTGGCCAGGAAGTGGAGTACAGACACTACCTTCAGTAGGGGTAGTGTGTTTTATTTTCTCTTTCCTTTGTGCATTTACCATTACAGTGCTGATAATGTGGGGAGATGTTTAGACAGTGCAATTGTCATTTCTAAGGTAGCTAAAAATAAGACTTGGCTGCAGCTGTGTACACGATTTCATTCAGTATGAGCAATTCTAAATCATGCTGACGATGTCGTTGTGTATCATGTCTACGATGGCGGTGATGGTGTCCCGGTCCAAACGGTACAGGTTGTGGATCTGCTCAGCGGTAAGGTTGAATGGACTGGCTCTGATGCGTGGGATTATGGGCTGCCTGCGTGGTGCCACTGGCTGTGCTGGTGGGGCTTGATGGCCCTGCCTTGCCCTCCTTCTCCTCCTGCGTCTCCTCTGTGCAGCCTGTTGTTGTTGTTGTTGTAGTTGAAGTTGTAGCACTTGCATTGCTATCAGGTCCTCCAGCCCCAGCATTGCTAGTCCTATTGGAATCATTGTGGAGTGTGACTGGGTGTGGGAAGGGGTTGGGTGTGCTCTTTTTGTACTTCCTGAATCTGTATTGCCTCCACCTGTGCTGATTCTGTGCACCTGTGGCAGCTGGATTCACTGCACAAGGCCCTTTACGGTTGGTTCGCGATGGCGTAATTAGCACCATGGCGGTAAGGTACTTAACGGGCTGGCTGATGGCGTTAGGTGCATGTCCGCTTGGGTCGTCATTCGCGTAGCTTTGCGCCATGCCGGTATTTACGGTGTGGCAGTTCGCGTGCGCGCGTCCTTGGTGCAGTTAGCGGCAGCGTTAACTACGATGCCTCTAATGGCATCGTAGTTAACGGTCACGGGTCATGATCGGACCTAGCGGAAAACGATGCCGGTAATCATTTATCGGCATCTTTTTTCACTTACCGCCTGGGTCGTAATGAGGGCCTATGTCTAACTGAAGACATGAAGTTGTTCACTTCACCTGTTTTTGAAACCGGTCTAGGGAAACCAAAGTGGCATTTGGTGTAGTATTTCCCTTTGTTTTTGTATTTGTGACGACAATATTTGCCACATTTGTGTCTTTGAAATTGTAAAATTTGTGCATGAAGATCATTATTTGTTGCTTCCGATGGAATTTCAAAAGTGACATATTTTTCGATAAACTGTAACACAGTGGCATCATTGTCTTGACAAATTTAGGAGCATCTTTAATCCATAAAAGCATGTGGATATGTGGTGCTCCTCTGGCTTGGTATTCTTTTCTCCAAAAGAAGTGTTGCACTTCTCCGAGGGGAGGAACAGTTTTATTACAAATAAAGTGTAGCATATCAATGAAGCAATGATGACAATACCTTGAAACATTAACAGGATCTAGAGAACAAAGTTCTCCAGGTGTTAGTATATCTATGTTTGTTTTGTTTTTGTTTGATATGCGTAGGAAATCATGTAAATCTTCCCATGCATATTCTGCACAACTTAATGTAACAAACCAAGTGGGTGGGCCAAGGTTTCTTATCATACAACGTACATCTCCATGACGTCGGAACCAGTACTCTTTAGTATCACGCATGTTTGCTAATAGATTTGTAATGCTTGATTGTAAAACCTCATCTTTTTCTTGCACTTTTTGTAATAATTGCACAGCTGACATATTTTGAAAGTGGGTTCCTGATTTTAATGTGTGTGCAACTCCGTAACATAGAGTTGCTAGTTCACTTTCAAAGAGTAGGTGGAATATGTATTCCACATTTTGTCTAAATCTGGGATCTTCAGAATACATCCGTAACGAGCGGTATTCTGATGGTGTTATTTGAATAGGTCTATCATCGTACCTTCCTCCTTTGCCAGTAGGAAAGAGTAGCGGAAAAGCATGTGCTTCTCTACTTTTTTCCCATATGCTGATTGGTGATCCTTTCGTTTGTCGCATTTGGTACGTTTCTAGTGCATCTTCTATGGTGTCATTCGAGTGCAATGGATGAATTGTATAATGGTCTAAAATATTGGATACTGTAGCAGGATCTAGAAGCTCAAATTGACCAGTTTCTGATGACTCCTGAATTATTTCAGTGGTTTCCTTCAAGTTTTGTTCAATATTCATTTCTTTGTAGTATTCATTATTGTCTTTTAGATATTGCAAGGCTTGTCTAACTGTATGTAAGTCTACCAGTTGTTGGCAAATGTTTTTGTCTTTTGTAGGTACACCATTTACTAAGATAATTAAAGATTGCTCTATTGGACGTTGCACTCCCAGAGTGTGCACATTTTGTTTTAGATCTAATGGTAAATACACTACTTTGCCACTAATGCCTTTCAACAATTCAGAGTGAGGTAATTTTGCTGTTTTGGGTTGAAAGCGTATTATTGCTTGAAAGGGGTGCTCTGTTTGAATTATGATGCTCTCATATAAATTGAGTTGTTGTAGGGGTTTTGGTAGTGGGAATAATTCCAAATTATTTGTGATAGCATGTGAAGGAGTTTGGTTATATGTAAGATTAATTGGCGTGTTTTGGGAGCACAGAGCACAGTACCACTGCACAGGATTAATGTATAGCATGTTTTTTTTAATGCAGCACCACTGCATGGGTATGGTGCATTGCTATGATGCAATTGTTTCAAGCTATGTGTTGCCAGTGCAACCTATGGACATGTAAATGAAGACAGGCTACACAGGTAAAAAACAAACCATTTTCTCATTTTAAAAGCACACATTTTTTCACATTCAAAATGCACACCATTTTATCACCTGAAATTCCTCTGTTGCAAGAGACACATTTGAGAATTAATAAACTAACCTCATTAACAAAACTAACCTGATCTTAACTTCTTAATAATATAATGTGTTCTCCACTGCAAAATGAGGCAAACTCTGAAAGTCATTTTAAACGCGCATCCAGATTTTTTTTTTCTCTCTGTGCTGCTTTGTCCACAGTATTTGCAGGAAGCAAAGATTTGAATAAGCAGGAAATCAGTTTTGTTACAGTTGCTTACTGTAAAAGATTTCTATTGTGTGCAGGAGGAGGATAGGACATAGGGGATTCTTATTGAACAAGCATCATATTAGAGGCTGTAACCAAGTTTTCCTGTAGAATCTGGGGGAAGGAGAGAGAGAGAAGACTTTTCACACAGCTGGGAGAAAGACCTGGCTGGTGGCTGAGTTCCTGATTGAAAAAGCAGATCCCAGCTGCACTGCTGCAGAGACTGGGAATCCCAGACAATAATCCCCGGTTTGAGTAACGGCAGATGCCTGTTCTCACTGGGGGTGCTTGAAGAGGGAATTGCCACATCCAGAAGGCGACCAGCCGAAGAATTTCACATGCTGAACAGATTAGGTAATTATACATTGCAAAGTATGGGGGCAGTGTGTATGAATACGAAACTATTCAGTCAGTGTAGAAGAAAGAATTCCAGTGTCTTATCAACAGATTTAATGTTGCGACTGTTCTCGTCGCCCTCTTCTCATTTTGTTATAGATAATGTTGACTGTGCTGTTTCATTTATCTCTGTAAAAAGAGTAAGATTGTGTTAAATGCAATTTGTATAATACACAAAAATATCTGAAAGCAGACGGGTAGTGTGTTTTATTTTCTCTTTCCTTTGTGCATTTACCATTACAGTGCTGATGATGTGGGGAGATGTTTAGACAGTGCAATTGTCATTTTTAAGGTAGCTAAAAATAAGACTTGGCTGCAGCTGTGTACACGATTTCATTCAGTATGAGCAATTATAAATAACTGTGTGTGTGAAATAGCCTGCTGAAGGTAAATGAGTCAGCAGAAATAGAGACCCGGGACATAGTTCACTATTGTATATAAAATAGTGAGTGTTGTACCACATGTTAGCTAGCTGTTGTAAATAATTATGTGAGAATTGCCCATGGTGGCACACTAAAAATGAAAATGTGGTATTTCTGAAATGTAGGCCTGAGGTCTCTCTAGTGATCACACAAACAATCTAAACAAAAATAAGGGGTTCTGGATATTGGGGCCACAAATAAAACAAAGGAATTATGCTCACCAAAAATACCACCAACCACGCATACCAACCACACATGTCTGTGTACTGAAATAATGCATATCCACTGTATTATTATTATACATAACCCAATCTGAATACAAGGAGTGATTGTTGCTAAATTATTTTTCGGCGGTAAGAAAATACCGCCAGGCCCCAAATCTACACAAAATACCCAACATATTTATGGTGCGTTGCAGGCCGGGAAAGTGATCATAAAGCACCTACCGGGCGTGGAAAGCGTGTCTCACACTGCCATCTATACATTAAAGGGAACCCATTTCATAATAGCAGTGTGCCACTAAAAACGAATTTCAGAATGTCTCAAATGGAAGCCACATTCCCAGAGCTAGTGCAATATTTAGAGGCAAAGTTGTTTGCACAAGGGACCTGGTCATCGAACAATGCCACAGAATGGTACAACCGCATTCATGGTGAAGTGCAGAAAGAAAAACTAGACAGTATTTTTGCAGCAGGCAGCATAATTCAGGTCTGCCTTCTGAGATTATTAAATGCAGCTGACAAACATGCAGAGAAAGATTGTCTGATACGGCTATGTGCCAAGATCTGGTTTATATTGAATAGGTCCCTGCGAATGCAAGAAAATGATACCCAGCTAATTAACAGGTTAAAGACTGACTTAGATGGGGCAAGTAAAAAAGAGGAGATGTTAAGAACAGAATTAGAAGGATGTCAGAAAGACATGCAATTAAAATGCAGAGATTTTGATATTCAGCTGTCCAAAAGCAAGAAACAGTTTGAAGACAGTGAGCAAGAATTGGTACATTTAAAAGCCTTAGTGGATCACATTAGACAGGATAAAAATGAGATTGTTTCAGAAATGCAGATTTTACAAAAAGAACATTTTGAAAAAGAAAGTGATCTCCAAGGTGCAGAGCAAGAAATGGTTAAAATGATTCAAGAAAGAGACAAGAGAAACAAAGAATTCAATGAATGCCAAATGCAAATGTGCGACATGCAGGAGGTAATAAATAAAATGAGTGATGAAAACAACTATCCGCAAAATGAAGCACACAGGCTCCTTAAAAAGTGCAAAGATTTACAACAGCAAATGTGCATTCCCAGGTCCCAGGAGAGGCGGCAGGGCACAACATTCAATGGATTGGAGGTGAATTCTAGTTCTGCCCAAAGAGCTAGTGCTCCAGTGACTGGGCCGGTGACTGAACTTGGTTGCAGCGCCCTTGGTGGATTTGATACTCCCATTGGGGGCAGCCACCAAACCCATACACCTGAAACCAGGATTGAATCACAAAGTGGTGCAATTCCATGTATTCCAACAAGTAGCCCCATAAAGATAATGAAATCCATCAAAGCCCTGATCAAACCATTTAAAAAAGGAGGGGAATGCTGCATTGAGGATCACTTAGAAGTGGTTCATGACATTTTTAAAGCACTCCAGATACCTAAGGAACAGTATAGACAATATTTTCATTTAACTTTAGATGCTCCGACGGCCAGCATCATAAGGGGATTAAATGAACAGCAGAATATGACATGGGTGGAGTTTGAAAAAGAAATTAGGCATCATTTTTCTCCTTTTCAGTCATTGCAGGAGGCAAAGAAAGTCGCTTACACAATCACTGCTGGGCCTAACACATCCCCTCGCCAATTTTTACAGGACTTAAAAAGGGCATTTTCTCACTTTGATGTATCTTTTGACCCCAATTCCAATGAGTTTAAAACTGCCTACTTCTATGGGCTACAGAAAGACATCATATCACAATTGGTCCGTGAATTTGACCGTGACAAGTCCCTTAAATGGATTGTACATCAAAGCACAAAACTATATGAGGTACTCTATTGTCAGGGTAGAGAAAGTGATAAAATGAAAGATGCTAGACCTAAATTTAAAGAACCCTCAGCCACAGTGATGGAAATCAGGTCAGCCAAAATGTCCCTTGAGTCTGCTCAAAGTCCAGGTAAAAATAATTCGGCACCTGAACAAAGGGTTAATCAACAAAGGTCATCACACTCTGCACCAATGTTCCAATCACATGATCCTAGTAATAGGGAGAGCTACATCAGCCCTGGGTATTTAGGGGATAGACCCCGGGCAGGATATCGGCCTGATATGTCAGGTATGAATAATAACCAAAGACAAAATCAAGATCAAAGAAATGATGGTCCCTACCAGAGCAGATTTGATCCCAACACCATGATATATGGTAATCAGGATAGACCCCGATATGTGGATTTATTTGCTGATAATTGGAATCAACATAGGGGTCAGTACCCACAACATGAGAGACAGGACATGAGACAGAACATGAACATGAATTACACTCCACGTCAGTACAATGATTCCCCACCAGGGGACTACAACCAAAAGATGGGTGCACCCCGCTCCCCTCCACAAATGAATCAAGAGTTCAGGAACCATCCCAATAGAAATCACTCACCTGAGAGGTATCAGAATAGATCCAATCAGGGGGAAAACAACCAATATCGACCTAGGCCACAAAAAGAGGATTCTAGAGAGATGGAAAGGTTCCAGTGCCTCGAGGCCCAAGTGAAAATGTTAGCTGAGCAAATAGGGAAGCTCTATACAGCGCAAAAACAACTATCCAAGGAGGGGGCTGATGGCCATAGCAATGACCGGGGGGCTTCTTCTGAAAAGTGACTAAATACTCATGATACCTACAGCGCCAAAAAGACAGATTGCCCTAATGTAATTTTGCATAATGACTCTCAGATGCCAAATGATGTAAAAGTGAAAGCACCAATGAATGAACATGTAACAGAAAGTGCAAATAATTCAAAAAGAGAGGTACGGTTTAACCTAGAGCTAAATCAAACATTGGAGATTTGTACAAATGAAATAAGAAAACCTGAAACTCCAAGAGAACAAAGAGACAGATTTAAGAAAAATGACTCATGCATGGGGAATACCAGTAAACAGGGAGTAAGTGGGGCTGCTCTGTTTTCTTCCCTGGGCAGTCAAAACAATGACCCAACAAAGGCAGAAAAAGGAAATACTCCAAAGGAGGGTACATGCCAATCACCTGAAGAATTCTTTGAGCCACATATTTTTGAAGAGGCTGAATGAGCTGGTACCACACTAAATGATCACAAATGCACAGAATTAAACAATGACAGATTGCTGAATGATGTTGTTACACATGTTCAGTTGGAGGGTTGTAATGTGGCCTCTGATGATACCTGGATGGATAGGCGAACAGTGGCCACAATCCAAAAAACCTCTGAACATGGAGAAATGAACAAAGTCTCTCGCGCAGAAATGGGTAAAAAGGAGGGAAAAATGTCTTTCCAATTACCAATGTGCTTAGCCAAAAGTGAGAAAGGCCTGAGAAAGGTGAGTCCTGAAATTCGTAAGAATTCACACTTCTTATGTGTATTGGAGGAATTTGAGGACAGGTATTATGCTCCCATCACTGTAGAAGAAAAATGCCAAACATTTGCAATGATTGACACTGCGCACAGGCCACAATTATGTCCAAGGAGCTGGTAAAGAGTATCAATGAAGGGAGATCCCCACAGAATCAGATCACAGTGAAGGAAAATCAAGGTCCAGTGCATACAATTAATGGGGAGGAGGTGCCCATCATAGGTGTAACTGAGGTTGACATAAAAATAGGAAAGCACAGAATGAAACAAGAGGTATTGATCACATCTATTTGTGAAATTCCATTTCTGATGGGGACAGATTGCCTGAAAAGATTGTTTCCTCTCATAGATGGGGTGAATGGAGTGCTGTGGTCCTTAACCAAAAAACCATTGAGACTTAAGAAACTAAAATCACAAAACAGCAACATAAATGAATGTCACACCGTTGCCAAAACAAATGATGCTGTGGAGGTATATCTCCAGAATAGTTGCATACCTAGTATCACTGTTATATTAATGTTTCAGGACAAAATGCAGAGCGACAATGAAAAACTACCTGTACAAATATACTTGGACCCAAGGAAAAATTGGCAGACCGCCATAGATGAGCACACATTACGTTTTTATTTAAAAGAAAAGATATGCAAACAAAATATTACTCCTAAAGCAGATTCAGAAAAACACATTACCACTCTTGCTGAAATACACATGGAAGATGAGCAACCATGGATTCATGTTGGTATAAATGACTGTTTTAAAACAATAAAAGCCACCTTAGCGCTTGAACAGGAAAGGAGTTTCATTAATGAGAAATTATTGCAAAAAATAATGGAGAGGGAGGAGATCCCGAAATTTAGAATTAAGTACCAATATGTCTCTGGTTTGAACAGTCCAGACTTTGAAAACCGAATTGCAGGCAGTTGCATGCTGAAAATTAACATTGGACAAAAAACAATTCACCATAATGTATGGATAGTGAGTGGAGCACAAAATGACTTTTACATGGGCAATGACATCATGCACAGAATGTGTATGGTGTTAGATTTCCTTAATCAAAAAATATGGTCACGCCTAGGTGGGCCGGCACCTGAATTTGAAGACAAAAGAAGGGCTTTTCATTGTGCACAACTGGTTCCTTATGCAATCGAATTACAAATGAGGAAAGATACTATTATTCCTGCATTTACAAAACAGTTTGCAATAACACTGAAATGCAAAAATGGACAGCAGATGAAAGACTCTGATGCATTTGTGTGCCTGAATGAATCCATAAAACAGCAAGGGTTGGATTATGAATACATTCCATTGGTAGATATTGGTGAAGGGCCTGTAAGAATTATGGTAAATAATAAGGGTTGTCAAGATATTCATTTAGAGGAAAACTCCCCATTAGGAATGGCCATACAAAAATCACATTATACTGCAGATCTAAATAACATGGTGATTGGAAATATCCCTGAAAAGTATGTAGATGCCAAGGGTGAGTTACCAGAATACCTGGAGTCTCAGCCCAAAGGAATATTTAAAATTAATTCTGTGTACCCTTATGATTCAAATGAGACAGTGTGCTGCCATCAAGAGGATTGAATAACATTTAATTTAAATGAAAATGAAACAGAAAATCTGCCCATTGAAGTGGAAGCTGATATGCCAAAATATTTAAAAGTGGCAGCTTTACAAAAAGACACAGCCACACAGTTAGAGGAAAGCGCCGAGATTCCCTTACCAGAAGATTTTCCTGAATTTTCCAAAATGGTAGAAGAGCAGATTTTGTCAGCGGATGCATGTGACAGCGATGAGGATAGAAACAATCTGAGGGAGAAATTTATGGAGTTTAAGGATGTATTTGCAAAGGATGCTTATGATTGCGGTTTAACTGATTTACATGTGGCCACACTACAGGAAGGGTGTAGCAGAAGTCCAGTATTTGTACGCCAGTATAGACTACCGCTGGCATGTTTAGAATCATTAGCAGAGATTTTAAAAAATGTGGAAGCTCGGGGAATCATCAGGCCCATTCATAGCACATCTAATACACCTATTTTAGGTGTGTTAAAGCTAAATGGTCAATGGCGGCTATGTGCAGACTTGAGGGAGTTAAATAAAAGAGTACCAGTGTCCAGATGGCCACTGACATTCATTGATCAGGGCCTAGCTCAGGTACATGGTTCAAAAGTGTTTACCACATTAGATCTCACCTCTGGATATTGGTGTGTGCCATTGGCAGAGGAGATACAGAATTTGTTTTCCTTTTCGTTTGATAAGACTCAATACGCATGGCTTAGAACTCAGTTCAGGTACATCAATAGTGGGAGTGAATTTGGCATATTTTTGAGAAAGGCCATGCCAGATGCAGCGGAAAGAGGAACGATAGTTTATGTGGATGATGTCCTGATAAAAAATGAAAGCCTGAAAAGCCATTTTGATGAAATAAGACATGTGCTTGGCCAATTGCAAAAAGCAGGCGCCAGCAATGGTGCAAGAAAAAAGTGAACTTTCTAGGGCATGAAGTGACTGAACATGGGCTAAATCCACAAAAGAAGAAAACAGAGGCCATACAAAAACTAAAGGACCCTAAAAATGTGAAAGGGGTAAAAAGTTTATTAGGGATGACAGGCTATAACAGAAGGTTCATTGAAAATTATGCTGAAATCACTCAACCATTGACTAAACTGCTTAAACTGAATACACCCTGGATATGGGAAAAAGAGCAGTCTGAGGCAGTGGCTAAATTAAAGGAATGTCTTATAAAGGCACCATGTTTAGCATATCCCATAAAGGACAGGGATTTCTTTATAAAAATAGGTTTCTCTGAAGATTGTATGTCAGCAGTGTTATCACAAAAACATGACTTGAATCACAAAACCATTGCATATGCAAGTAAGGCATTTTCCCAAGTTGAAATGAAATTCAATGAATGTGAAAAGACCCTATCAACCACTGTGTGGGCGCTACAACATTTCCGCCCCATTGTTCAGGGGGAAAAGGTGATTATTGAGACAAATCATCAACCTTTGCAGTTTTTAGAGAGTAAAAGAATTAGGTCAGGTAATCTAGCTCAGTCCAGAATCACTTCATGGATGCTGGCATTACAAGGCTTTCCTGTAGAAGTGAAATATGGACAAAATAAAAAGAGCCCAATTGCTCAAGGGTTAGCTGACTTACATGACTGTGCAGCTGAACAAGTATCAAACGAAATGGAAGTGGAACCTAGTTTGCAGGAATTTGAACTATCACCACACAAAACTTTTGATGAAAAAACATGCAAGGAGTTGCCATCTGTATATGTGGATGGTTGTGCTTTTCACATTGAAAATGACAGTAGTAAACAATTAGTGTCAGGAATAGGAAATGTCTGGTTGAAATGTGAAGGCGTCCCCAGTATAGGGATGAGGATTGGAGCTAGGAGCAGTCAAGTGGTGGAATTGGCGGCCATTTATAAAGCAATTGCTACTGTAGTTGATAATAAATTCAGTGAAGTTGTCCTGGTGACTGATTCTGACTATGCACGAAATAGCTTTGTGGAGTATTTACCTGGCTGGAAAGCGAGAGGCATGATTACAAACAACAAAAAGCCACTTAAACATGGAAAAATGATACAAGCCATAGACAAATTGGTGTCAGAGAATGATTTAACAATATACTAGAGAAACATTTGTGGGCATTTAAAAACACCAGGAGAGGATAAGGAGGGAAATGATAAGGCAGACCACCTGGCTAAAATTGGGGCTGTGATGGTAGAATTGCTACCTATTGATGATTTACTGGGTGAAATACAAATTGATGCAGTAACACGTTCTAATGCACCAAAGGAGGTAGATCAACCAGTGGTACAGTGGGGTCATAATACAACAGACCAAGATTTGATTGAGGCACAAAAAAATGATTGAATTTTGGGAATCTATTATAATCATTTGATAGATCCTGAACAAAACCCTTTAACAGAAAATGATTGTATGGGAAAAGAAGAGTTGAGGGTGCTATTAAAGAATAAAAAACGAATTAGACTGCAGGATGGACTCATGATTTCAGAGTCCATAACAGGACAAATACAATGGGTAGTACCCCTTTCATTCAGAGGGCTAATGCTACACCATGCACATGATGCCATAACTGCAGGCCACAGAGGTTCACAAAAAACATTGGAAATACTAAAAGATTATGCTTACTGGCCACATATGTCCCAAGATGTGGAATTATATACTAGAGGATGTCTAGTGTGCGCACAATTCAAACCTGCTTCACCAATGCACAGAGATCCACTAATGTGAAGAGGCCTAACCCTTCCATGGTCAGATTTGCAAATAGACTATGTAGGGCCTTTAAAAAGGTCGGGCAGAGGAAACCGTTATATTTTGAGTGTGGCATGTTTGATGTCGAAGTGGATTGAATATATTCCTGCACCAGATTGTAGTGCGCAAACAGCAGCCACATTGCTGGTGAACCATGTGTTCTCAAGGTTTGGGTTGCCACAAAGAATTGAGTCAGACAGAGGAAGTCATTTCACAAGTACTCTAATGAGTAAGGTATGGCAAATACTGGGTGTGAAAAGGAAACTACATATCGCATATCGGGCAGCGTCTTCAGGTTGAGTTGAACGGAGCA
The DNA here is from genome assembly GCF_040938575.1 of Ambystoma mexicanum. Lineage (NCBI taxonomy): Eukaryota > Metazoa > Chordata > Amphibia > Caudata > Ambystomatidae > Ambystoma > Ambystoma mexicanum. Next base: position 1,009,337,576 of record NC_090924.1, on the reverse strand, counting down.
ATAGGTCTGTTGTGGACATATTAAAGAAATTTGTGGCAGAAGCAGGTTCCAGCTGGGATTTACATTTAGCGTTGGTTTTAATGGCAATCAGATCAACTCCTGCCAAAGCAACAGGTTTTAGCACCCATGAGGTCTTGACAGGTAGGAAAATGGTGTTACCACAACACCTGCTATACAGAACACATGAGCAGACACTTGTGAGTGCATCCACAGTTCATGAGTACATTGATGAACTGAGGAAGCATTTGCAACATGCATTTGCTTTTGTGCAGAGAAATCTGGAAAGGGCTGCTGACAGCACCAAGACATACTACGATAAAAGAACATCCGTGAGAGAATACAGTGTAGGGGATCAGGTGTATAAGTTTCATTTTGGAAAAAGTAAACAGAAAAATTCTAAATTTCTAGCAGCCTGGCAGGGGCCATTTCGAAGTATAGACAAGGTCTCTCCTGTAGTTTATAAAATTTTGAAGAATGAGGGTGAAATAGCAATAGAGCAGTTTGTCCATGTAAATCAGATCAAACCATGTCATCCAAGACATGAGATAAAAAATCTGGAGCGTGTAGAAACAGATAAAATCCCTTGAACACAAAAAGGTAAAATAAATGGGTACAGTCAGGAGGCAGTGACATAGAAGTTAAAAAAAAGATGGTTTAAATGGTACATAAATACTGTAATATATGTAAATATATATATAATATAAAAAAGAATCTGAAGTTTATGGAGTCGGTGTGCAGAGTGAAAATGCATTAAATATTGAATGTTGTTTTTATGTATGCTTGTTCTCTATAACCTGTGCTTAATTTCAGAAGGCGAAAGAAAAAGGGCGAAATGTTTTACAACGCATGTTTTATTTTTGGCAAAGGGGTGAAGTTAGTATTGTACTATATACTTAATCTGTTTCTTTTCTATTTGATTTAGAATATTAACATATTTGTACCGGAGGTCACGGGAGACGATGGAGTCCTGGAGTCCCCTGGATGAAGACCAAAAGATGCCTGCCTCCGGGTGGAGGTGAAGACAAAATAACCGGAATGCCAAAAGAGATGACTCCTATGGAAAAAGGATTCAAGAATGCCAAGATGAAAGAGTACCCGAATGAACCAAAAGAGGCAGACAAGTGTCCTGAGATATGGAGTTCCACGTATTTATTGTTTTAATTAATTATTTTAATTTGATATGTTAATTATTTATTTTAGTTGTTTGTTTTAGTTTGTTGTTTTCAATTGACTTATAAAATTGGAACACTGGACTATGGACACTTCCATTGGGAAGGCAAATGTACAACATTTTATAAGAATTGATGAATTCAGATGAATTTTAATATTATGTTGATTGAACAGTGGTTTTTCAAATTTTTCATTTTTGCACGTGAATATTCATTTTATTGGATTGACACATTTTGAAAAGAAGAAAAGAAGCAAGTTGTTTTTTAAAAAATTGGCTTGGATCGTAGCCAAGTTCTACAAAAAAAGGAGGGATATGTAAGATTAATTGGCGTGTTTTGGGAGCACAGAGCACAGCACCACTGCACAGGATTAATGTATAGCATTTTTTTTTATGCAGCACCACTGCATGGGTTTGGTGCATTGCTATGATGCAATTGTTTCAAGCTATGTGTTGCCAGTGCAACCTATGGACATGTAAATGAAGACAGGCTACACAGATAAAAAACAAACCATTTTCTCATTTTAAAAGCACACATTTTTTCACATTCAAAATGCACACCATTTTATCACCTGAAATTCATCTGTTGCAAGAGACACATTTGAGAATTAATAAACTAAACTCATTTACAAAACTAACCTGATCTTAACTTCTTAATAATATAATGTGTTCTCCACTGCAAAATGAGGCAGACTCTGAAAGTCATTTTAAACGCGCATCCAGATTTTTTTTTTTTCTCTCTGTGCTGCTTTGTCCACAGTATTTGCAGGAAGCAAAGATTCGAATAAGCAGGAAATCAGTTTTGTTACAGTTGCTTACTGTAAAAGATTTCTATTGTGTGCAGAGGAGGATAGGACATAGGGGATTCTTATTGGACAAGCATCATATTAGAGGCTGTAACCACGTTTTCCTGTAGAATCTGGGGGAAGGAGAGAGAAAGAAGACTTTTCACACAGATGGGAGAAAGACCTGGCTGGTGGCTGAGTTCCTGATTTAAAAAGCAGATCCCAGCTGCACTGCTGCAGAGACTGGGAATCCCAGACAATAATCCCCGGTTTGAGTAACGGCAGATGCCTGTTCTCACTGGGGGTGCTTGAAGAGGGAATAGCCACATCCAGAAGGCGACCGTCCGAAGAATTTCACATGCTGAACAGATTAGGTAATTATACATTGCAAAGTATGGGGACAGTGTGCGTGAATGCGAAACTATTCAGTCAGTCTAGAAGAAAGAATTCCAGTGTCTTATCAACAGGTTTAATGTTGCGACTGTTCTCATCGCCCTCTTCTCATTTTGTCACAGATAATGTTGACTGTGCTATTTCATTTATCTCTGTAAAAAGAGTAAGATTGTGTTAAATGCAATTTTTATAATACACAAAAATATCTGAAAGCAGATGGGTAGTGTGTTTTATTTTCTCTTTCCTTTGTGCATTTACCATTACAGTGCTGATGATGTGGGAGATGTTTAGACAGTGCAATTGTCATTTTTAAGGTAGCTAAAAATAAGACTTGGCTGCAGCTGTGTACACGATTTCATTCAGTATGAGCAATTATAAATAACTGTGTTTGTGAAATAGCCTGCTGAAGGTAAATGAGTCAGCAGAAATAGAGACCCGGGACATAGTTCACTATTGTATATAAAATAGTGAGTGTTGTACCACATGTTAGCTCGCTGTTGTAAATAATTCAGTGAGAATTGCACATGGTGGCACACTAAAAATGAAAATGTGGTATTTCTGAAATGTAGGCCTGAGGTCTCTCTAGTGATCACACGAACAATCTAAACAAAAATAAGGGGTTCAGGATATTGGGGCCACAAATAAAATAAAGGAATTATGCTCACCAAAAATACCACCAACCAGGCATACCAACCACGCATGTCTGTGTACTGAAATAATGCATATCCACTGTATTATTATTATACATAACCCAATCTGAATACAAGGAGTGATTGTTGCAAAATTATTTTTCGGCGGAAAGAAAATACCTTCAGGCCCCAACTCTACACAAAATACCCAACAGTTGTCAAGTTTTATAGTGCAGTAACTGCAAAGTATTAAGGGGTCAGTTATTTCGTATTTGGTTTCTGCTATAAGGTAGAGAGCTAATTCAAACCATTTACAATCTTCATTGTCTTCTATTTTTTATGTTAAGTCTACAGTTTTTGTGTTACTTTTATAAAAAGTTCTGCGGCAACACACACACACATGGTTTGGTACTTCAGCAGATGTACTTTTAAATTTCAGTATTTCTTTTTTGTATGTGTGTAGTAGAAGGTTGTCATGCGTAGAATTGTTGCTAGTCTGTTGTAAAGCTATTGCATTTTGTAAGTGGCCTTCACTTCCAAAATATTTTTTCTGGATATAATCGATTTCTTCAAGTAGGTCTTTGGCTGTACCATGTAGAAGAATGTTATTTAAATTATTATTATTATTTTTATTGTTTTGGTTTATATAAACCTTTACAATTGTACAAAAAGAGAAATAAAATTACAAATATTAGCAAAATGTCCTTAATTCACATGTTAACATCTACATAAAATGAATAAAACCAGAAGAAATGGACTCTCCTAAAAGTGAAAAACATATTAGCAAAAATTCTTAAAATTAAACCAATTACTTAACATTGTTATACACTGGCCATTACCCCAATAATAATGAATTCAGGCGAATCTACTAGTACGATAAACAGTTCATTTCGGCGGGAACCTTCTGACATCAAGAACCCAATTTGGGATGTTTGTACATCAAACATTAAAAACTATGCCCTTCTAGCAGAAAGATCTGGCTCTTTGTCAATCAACCATACTGCACAACGGTAGCCCTCTTGTGAGTCATTCTAATGCACAGATATTATACAAAATGTAAGCACTTTGAATTTCAGAGCAATGGAGTTTCCATGTAACATTTTGTTCCATAGTTTATCCCTATCTACATTAGATGTATCCAGTACAAATTTTGAGAAACATTCAATTCTTTGTAATGTTAGCTCGGGACAGACCAATAGTAGATGCAATAGGGTCTCCTTTTCATCTGTACAATTACAAAATCTGCAGCCCACCTTCCCTAACATATTTAAACCCCGGCTTGTCAAAACTTCATTCGAATTTAACACATTGAACCTAAAACTCATCATTCTGTTCCTGAATAGCCTAGAGGGATATTTTGCTATATAGTTTTCTGGTTTCGGGAACCATTTCCAGAATGAAATTAATTGTGAATGTTATTTAAATTGGCTAGTGCTAAAGCAGGACTTTTAGCATAGTACAGTTTATAGACTAGATTTTTTACAGTTGAATGATGTGTTGATATCATTTTGATATGATGGAAGGTGGTTTTGCAAATAGGTCCTGAAATGCAGGCTAATGAATGTCCTTATAGTCCTGTGTATTTGCGCACTGGACAGGTATCCATATTTTGCAGTAGTTTCATTTTGATTTTGTCTTTGCTTTTCACATACTGATTGAGGAATTGGCATAAAGACTTTAAAGATTTTTTGGGAATGTTACACATTGACGTGCATGGCCATTTGTATACTGGACGTTCTGGTTCAGTCGAATGAAGAGGTAATTCTGAGTTTTCTGGGGATATTTTTGTAAGCAGTATTTCTTGTTCCATTATGGTATTATTAACTTTTTCATAACCTCGTCCACTGCTATGAATGGCAATCGTATTTGTTTGCTTTTGTTTGTATGTTTCTTCATTAAAATATGATTCTGTGCTTGTGGTGTGACTCCATTCACCTCCATAGATATTTAAGAAGCTATTTTTGTTGACATTTTATTTATTGAGAAATCTTTTTTGTAATTTAGTCATTAGTTTTGTTAGTGCTTTCATTTTGTTTAACACTAAAATAAATAACTTTCTTTTGAGAAGTATTGCACTGTCTATCAAAGCTTTTAAGATTAATTTTCTAGGGTAGGTTTTAAGGGTTGTGCATGATTTCTCTCCTGTTTTTATAAGATTTTGAAGGACTCTGTGGCGGAACATTTTTGCTAAAATACTTTTTTTGGTATGCTTACTTGGCACTATATCAAGATTTATAGGAGCAGTTTTAGCAGTAGTGGTAGCTGAATTCTTGTTAATTGTTTTCTGTTTTGTTTTACATTTTGATAGAGGAGGCAACGTTTCTGTACTTGAAGCTTGTTTTGTTTCGCTAAATCACTGTACTAGCTGTTTTGTCTGAACTTTTTGTACAAATTCTGCTAGAGATGGATGCTTATGTTGGACACTTCTATTTTCATTTGCTCTACTTCTGTGTTGCTTTCTATGGACTTGCTTTTTGGTAGGCATTCTTTGGGGTCTGTTGAAAAAAATAAAGAAGGTATGGGTTGGTCTGTTCTGCAATGTATGTGTGCTGTGTGCATGAGTGTCTGAGTATGATAGTAAAGATATATGTGATGGTGTGTGATTGTGCATTGGGCAACTACAATTAGTTGGGATGACTATTCTTGAATTTGTGTGTTACTATACTGGCGTTCAGATGACAGTAGAAAGTAAGCTAGTGGTGAGGAGAAGCACAAATAGTAAATCTAATGGTATAGAATTAAAACAGTTCTTTGTTCTACAATACTAACATTCTAGGGGCTGAGTTATGTCATTTGTGCGCCGAAAAACAGGGATTTGTGCGCCATTCTGCCTGCAAATCCCTGTTTAACAAATGGAGATTTGTGGACAGAATGGTGCACAATCTCTGTTTTTGTCACAGAAATACCATGAATGAACCCCACAGTGTGTTTGAGTAACACTAAAAATATCATGGTGGTATTTAACTTACTTTTTTGTGTGGAATGAGCAGGTTTCTTCTGAGTTGTTGTTTGTACTTCAGATTCTGCTGCTGCTTTTCAGGAGAGTGGTCTTCACAGCAATTGTAAAGGAAAGAAGTTAGTAATTTTGTGTGTTTATAGCACTGATGTTAATTTAGACATTGATTTTTATGTTTTTGTAGAAGTATTCTTGTTTGATATCTGAACATAGTGTGTTCATGCAATTTTGTTTGACTATGTGCAGTCTTTATATTTTTCTTTAAATATGTTAGTTCAACATGCTTTGAAAATGTGTGTGTAAAAATAAATTAAATAGCAAATAGGTTTGGAAGTGACAGTTGATTATAGCAGATGGGAAAAATGACAGTAAATTCATTTTATAGGTTATACAGGTTAAAAGGCAGTTAATCTGTTTATATGCATTTATAAGAATTGTACATGTACTATACAGAACATATGCATGCCTGTAGTTTGTGTTCATGTATATGGATATGCATGCAGCTGCAAGTAGACATCTTGGAGATTTGTACAGTAGTTCTTGTAGTAGGTGCAATGATATGACACTTGTACTCAGAGTGATGAATAGTACATTTGAAGTGCTGATCTATGATTATGGAGTTAGATGTAGAGGTCCTGGATATGATTGGTGGATGGTTGTGTGAATGCTTAGCTGTATCCAATCAGGGAATGGCACAGAAAGTGAAGGGGAAATGGTATAAGGGCTGTCCATGTTACGATATGTCCGCGGACATGGTGGTAGTCCGCGGACATCGCGTGTTACCTGTGGGGATTTGGGGTGGGGAGGTATGCAAATGAGAATGAGCAGAGCAAGGGATTGGTCAGTAAGGTTTAGTGGGTGTGTTGTGTCAGGAGAGAGTTTGTCAGAAAGTATTTTTCCTGAGAGAAGAACAGATAGCTATGGCAGTGTGTTTCAGAAACAGATTGTCTGGATTTTGGGAGATTTGTGGATACATTGGTTGAAGGTGCATGCAGAAAGCTGTGGAGTAGCTGTAGATCTTGGATTCCCACATGTGGAAGTGCACTGGCATGGAGTGCGTGGAATGAAGCGGCTGGACTTGGTACCTCTCTGTACTACTTTGGAGACAGAGCATCATCCAGACATAATGATAAGTGTGTCAGAGTGTCCGGTGTGCCGTGAATACTGTGAGGATTTCTTGGGACTGCTGCTAGAAATCACTGCTGGAAAACGATTTATTTATTTTTTTTTTTTTTTGCTGCCTTGGAACTTTACATTGGAGTCTGCTTTCACTTTGCAGACACAGGAGTCTGCTTTCACTTGCTGTTGCCCTGCCTGCACTGACGCTCCACCTCCCTACGCCTGCTTGCTTCATAAACCGGAAGTCAAGCGAAGCGTAGCGGAGCGTTTCAGAGTGTCCGGTGTGCCGTGAATACTGTGAGGATTTCTTGGGACTGCTGCTAGAAATCACTGCTGGAAAACCAATTTTTTTTTTTTTTTGCTGCCTTGGAACTTTACATTGGAGTCTGCTTTCACTTCACAGACACAGGAGTCTGCTTTCACTTGCTGTTGCCCTGCCTGCACTGACGCTCCACCTCCCTACGCCTGCTTGCTTCATAAACCGGAAGTCAAGCGAAGCGTAGCGGAGCCTGTCAGAGTGTCCGGTGTCAGGTGGTAGGTGGAGTGTGGAGTGCTAGACCCCAGCGCCGTAAAAGATCTTCTAAACTTCAAAACACAAAGGAAGGTAAGCCTTCCTTTTTTTTTTTTTTTTCTACACGGGTCATCAGGATTAAGTGAAGAAGAGCACGGATATAAAATGCTCTTAAGGAGAGACAATGAACAAACTGGAGGGGCTGAGGGCACAGCTGGGGACACAGATATCACCTGTTCCACCCCCTCCTGGGCGGCGGAGGCAGAACTACAGTTGGAGGTCCCTGATCCCCTATTAAACGAAAACCCTTGCCCCTTTAACATTCAAGTGAAAATTGGAGCAAGCACAGCTCTATACATAGATAACGGGCCAGGGGCACCCAATACTGGGGAAATACCCAAAGTCACGGGAGCCGCCACGGATGACATCGAAATTCTAGCAGGAAGCCTACAGACGGCCGCTGAGCATTCTGAAAATCAGGTCACGCAAAAAACCATAGATAAACCAGTAGAAACCCAAACGCAAAATCTGGTCAGTTCGCCAAATCCAACAACATGGAACGTTTCTACTATTGAGCAATGGGCAAGCCCAAATGAGGCAAGCATAGGTGACAACGCCAGTCTAGGGCCTGCATCCAGTGGGATAGAAAAATCGAACTTACCAACATCGGGGGAGCATCACATACAGAAGATCCTGAAAAGAAAAAACTCAAACTCCGAGGCAGAAGAAGAAAGGCCGTGGATGGAGTTAGCAAAGTCGGAAGGCTGTGAGGGAGCAAACCCAAGGAACCAGCTTAGCCCCCCAGCCAGATATACAGTTAAGAGGACGAAATACCCGACCAACCAATAGGAAGGTGCCCCCAGAAGCATTATATGGAAACCATTTACTGCAGGACCATTGCCAATAAACCTAACAAAAGGGGGGACCAAAACTAAACTCCAACCATCACAAATGGAGGAACCATAGTAACCCCAGTAAACGTAGGACAGACCCTTAGCCTCAGTTTTGGCAGTAGGAGCTCCGCCTGTACGAATCAATTAAAGAAAACGACAGGAGTGGAAATATCAGACGCAGTTTTGTTGGAAATGTCAATGGACATGGAGAACGCATTAAGAGATAAGTTTACAGGAATCAAAAATGTTGACAAAGCAAAAGGAACAAGTGCCAAAGTAGCTACTGAAGACAAATTGATGCAAACGTTGCCACCAAACCAAGTGGGAAGCGTAGACCAGGTCATATCAGGCCGAACAATGGAAGACAATTTCCTAATGGTCGCAAATTTGTCAGGTGTCCTAGCACCCTTCATGAAATTGTACGAGGATATTGCGGACACACTAAGAGATCATTCTACAATACTTGCTATGGTTCACACTAAAACAATATTTGTGGAGGGCTTTATCTCAGCAATCCAAAACAACTTGGACAACAGTACCGCCAACGTCACCCAACTGCTACATGACATAATCGAACATATACTAAAAGAGAGAAAACTAGGGACGTCAAATCCGAAAAGCAAGGAATCAATAAGGAAAGACTCTGGAATAATGATCACACAAGAGGTCAGCCAGTCATAGAAAAAGAAAACAAAGCTGGATCCAATGAGCAATAAAACAAAGGAGAAAGGTCCACGGCAACACCGGTAAACCTAGAAGAGGTCACAGAAACCCAAAGTGCATCCGTTACGGGACCGCGAGCAGCCCAAAGTGAAGAGAAGGGGGAGGCAAAACAAAACGAAAACGGACCCACCCTGGCCGAGGACTGCACCAGCAATAATCTTTTGAGAGAAAAATCAAAGAGCACATCATCTGATCCAGATATAAGAAACAAGCCAACGAAATCACTAGAGACTGAAGTGGAAAAAAAAAACCCTAAACAGAAGTGCCAGGGAAGGGCTAAACAATTCTACAGAAATAGTGGAGGCTATCTCTAGTAAAAAATCGACAACAAGGCCTGAAGACCCCACCACTACGGATAAGTGTCGGGAGAAAGGAAAGAAAAAGGGGAACGTGTGTGAGATCTTCAAAACAAGAGATACAAACACAGGAGGGAAAAAATCAGATAACCAAATAAAAACAAAGAACAACGGGCCCGCAGACAACAAATCAGGGGGTCATCACAAGATCACAGGACCCACTAAAAAACAGAAAAATCAACCACCAGTAAAAGCCACAAGCAGTAGCAAAAGCCGGGCATTTATGAAAAATTTGACAATACCAAAAGAACAACCGAGTATAATTGACCAGCTAAGAAACAACAAGAAAAAGGTCAGAAAAGAACAAAAGACTGAAGGACAAAAGATCTTAAAAATCGAAGAAGACGATTGTCCTGAAAATGACCTGTTGGATCTCTCTACATACCCGGTCTCAGATGATGAAGACAAACAAGGAATAAGAGGCTTCGAAGAGGTAAATACAGAGGCAGAAGACTCCTTGAGTGAGGAGCATACAGACTATAGTGAGAGTGATACCTCATCTATAATGTCAATACAGACCGAAAACGAGACACAGAGAGACAACAAAAAAGTTCCAGATACTCATACAGAAAAGGATACATTGAGAAAAAAACGGGATCTAAGTGAAAAAACTCAGAAGAGTGAACGTAGAGGTCGAGAAAGGAACGTGGGGCGGTCTGAGACCCGGAACCACGGAACCAGTCGGGAAAGTGAAACAAGATACAGCAAAAAGCGGACCGAGATGGAGGAAAGAAGAGATCGGCATCAACAAAAAGAGGGGGAAAGAGACCTACAGCATCGACCGTGCAAAACAAGTGCTGTTGACAGTTATAAACAACCCGGGCTTGTCCTAGAACGTATCCTTCATTATGAAGACCAACTAATTCTCAACAGAACCAATGTAATAAGATTACTCCACCATATACCGGCATTAAGACTAATTACAACAGATGACCTGGCGATCGTGGAATTCGTCGAGGAAGATCGCACTGATAAAGTAATTCTGCACACAAGATCAAATCTGGTGAGACAACTACTACTGGAAGAAGCCCCGCAATTAAGACCAATGGGTTTTGACTTACAAGAAAGTGACAAAGTCCTAAAAACCCAGGAGAGAGTAAAGAAACACTCGGTGAGACAGATCAACAGAAAAGACAGAGAGACCAGTAGTGTTAAAACAAATAGAACATCAGCAGTGAGAAGGGGCAACCAGACCACACAAAGCTCAAACAATAGAAGTCAACATCAAGGAGAAGAAAATGAAGCGGCAAGGTGGAAATGGTTGAAAAACATGATTGATGACAAAACAAACACCCAATAACATAAAACAGTAAAAAGTGTGGGTTCATGGACCCTGGGAAGTTGGAATACTAGAGGCTCTACCCACCTTTTTACTAAGGGAGCGCTTCAAAAAGAGAACTTTAGTGTGTTGTGCCTACAAGAAACATGGCTGTTGCAACCACCGACACTGGAAGGTTACGTGGTTCTGCTAAATCCAGCGGTCAAAGGTCAAAAAGGCAGACCCATGTCAGGCCTACTTATAGCCATCAAAAACGATCTGGATTGGGAAGTCCTGGAGGAGTCAAACCCAAATTTATTCATCCAGATGGTAGTGTTACAGCTGGACAAAAAAGCCAGTAAAATACTAATATTGATCAACATATACTAGAACCCAGCAAATTTATCAAACGAAAACCTACCAGATAAAATAGCAGAACTAATTGATGAACAAAGAGAAAAATGGACTGATCCAATATTCATATTGGCAGGAGATCTAAATTGTTCATGCCTGAACAAGGACAACCAACCCGAATACGATACAACAACTGCCTCAGCAAAGGAAAAAAGAGGAACAATGTGGAATCGTATGGTACAATCAAGGGACTGTGTCGTTCTGAATGGAAAGGTGAAGGGGGACCAACCAGCAAAACCTACTTGGAAGGGAACACAATCCTGGATTACATTTGGATTTCAAGCAACTTGTCAGATAACATCCAGACCTTGAAAGTAATCCCAACAGTAGAAAGTGACCACAATCTGTTAAAACTGACATGCAAAAACATAAGCAATAACAAGATTGGAACCTACAACCAGAAGATGGTCATAGACCAAAGGGTATTAAATTAAGGATCAGACCAGAGAAAACAAGAGAACTAAACCATAACCTAAAACAAATGATCTCGACGCTTGAAAACGAACAAAGCCAAAAAAGGATTCACTACACCCCGCTTTTCAGGGCATTTGTTACAGAAAGGAAGCTTGGAAGTAACCATCAAACAACGACTCACCAACATCAGTATGACAGTCGCATACGAGAAAGGAAAAAAGCATTAAGGAGAGATATTAGACGACTAAAAAAGACCAAACACGACAACTGGAGTAAAGAGATACATAAGTTAAAACAAAAGTACAGAAACTGGTTACACTTACACAAGAAGACATTGCTAAACCAGGACGCAGAAAGAATGTTGGGGAAAATAAGATCTAAAAACACAGCTGAAATTTGGGCAATTATCAACGAAGCGGAGAAGCCTCAAGCAATAAGTCAAATGAACCCAATAAGTGCTTCATCATGGGTTAAGTATTATACACAGCTGCAAGGGGAAATTTACATCGACCCAAAGCGGAAATCAATGACAAACAAAAACGAGGCAGTAATAGAAATCAGTATTGAGGAAATAGAAAACATCCTGAAAAAATTGAAAGACTCGAGAGCCCCAGGGCCCGACGGGCTCACGAATGTAATACTGAAAAGCAACATAGGTGAATGGGCCAAATTCCTTCAACTTCTATTCAACTACATATTAACAACAGAAAAAATCCCGGATTCCTGGCGAAAGGCAGTAGTGGTACCCATTTTCAAAAAGGGTCTCAGAACATCAGCAGGCAACTACAGACCGATTGCATTACTGTACGTGGTGGGGAAGGTCTTTGCGTCCACACTATTGAAAGCATTAAGCCACTGGGTACAGCAAAGTGGACGTCGTGATCCTTGGCAATCGGGTTTTGTGAAGGGGAGAGGCACAGCACTCAACATTTTCCTGATTAACTTATTGAAAGCCAGAACACAAAGGAACAAAAACCAAGGAATCTACATCGCGTTTGTAGACTTGTCGAAAGCTTTCGACACCATAAAAAGAGCCAAACTATGGAAGAAAATGGAAAACTGGGAATGTCCTCAGTCACTGGTGGAGAACATCAAGGACTTGTACACGGACACAAGCATCAGAGTCAGACTGGATACAGAGGGTACACTAACAGACGAAATTCAGATAAAAATGGGCTTAAAGCAAGGATGCCCACTGGCACCGGAACTGTACAACCTGTTCACGTCAGATCTGGAAGATTCATTTGAGTCCACCAGCTGCTTTCCACCAAAAATAGCAGGAACGCCGATTGGGAGACTGCTTTACGCAGACGATATCGTCCTGACGGACCAAACCCAAATCGTCTTGCAAAGACAGCTTACATCATTACAGTCGTATGTGGACTCAAATGACCTGGTTATAAACCCAGAAAAATCAAGAATTCTGAAGTTAGGCCCAGGAGGTAATAAAGCCAGAGGGAAAAAACCAGGATGGTCTCTGAGAAACAAAAAAGTCCTGGAAGTCGAAGCATTCACGTACTTAGGAGTCTGTGTAGACAACACGAAGAACAATACGCCAAGAATAGCTGGGCTAAAAAGAAAAGCAACCAATCTAGCTGCCCAAGGGAGAATTCTGCGTAAAAGATACTGCAGATTTACCTTATCACCTCTAATAGCCTTTTATAGGATGAAAGTGGTGCCAATACTAAAATATGGGGTAGAATCACCAATCCCCTTACAAGCTCAAACATGGTCAATCCTGGAGGGTCTGTTTTGGAGGAAAGCTTTGCAGCTGCCTAAATCAGCCCCAATACAGCAGATAAGAAGAGAGCTGGCTCTGACATCACTCAAAACAATAGTGGTATGGAAAACACTAGGTTTCTATCGGAAATGTCTTGAGGAAAACACTACGGGTGGATTTGGGGTGTTGAAAAAAGCCCTAAAAGATCAATCCGATGTAATCCTAACAGGCTGGCAAAAGTCATGTCGAGGGATCCTAGTGAACCTCAGCGAGTCAGAGGATGACTTATGGATTAACCCAGACAAAACTAAAAAGAAACTATACATGGCAGATTGGATCGAAACCCAAGAAGGTAACTGTAAATATAAAGGTTACGAAGACTTCTGGGCCCTGCCACGAAAACTGAATCAGATCCCGAGCTATCTGACTTTATTCCCCAATTGGTACTTCCGAGACTTTTTCCTGAGATTCAGATTGAACATTTTACCAACAGGAGAAATATTACAAAGAAGAAAAAGGCTGGACATCAGGGAAAGCTGCAGAATGTGCAAAAAAAAGGAGAGATAGAATCTCTGAAACACCTCATACTACAGTGTACCGGTTTAAGGAAAGAGCGAGAGCAGTGCTTGGGGGACATTCTTAGAAGCTACACGACAAGGAATGTCGATGAGTGGTGGAGGACTCTTGTAGAAGGAGAACAAATGAAAACGACATTAGCACTCATAAAATTAGTGATTTTAATCCTTAAGAAACCAGAGGAGATCAACAACATAACCCAGGACTAATAAGATGCTACCAAGCACTGCTACTAAGATACTGTATACCAAACGAAGAATCATGATGAAAGAACGGACATGCTCAGGTTAAAGGTTTCAAATAAGGAAACCACACAATCTGTTTAAATAAAATAAAAAAAATAAAAAATAAAAAAATAATTAATTGTGGAGGGAATAGTTTAGGACATGTGTCTGGAATTTCTTTGCAATTTGCAATGAAAGAAGCACTTGGAAAGGTCACGGACATATTCTCAAGTAATTTTTTCTCGGATTGCGCAGAGACAAATGTGGCTGCGTTCTTCTTCATTTGGTCCACAAATGGAGAAAGCGAGGCGCAATGTCAATAAGGCTGTTTGTGCCTTTCTAAGAGATGTTAGCATGTCCTCTTTTCACAATGAAAATATTATGTTTCGTAGCACATACATTTTTCGCAGAGATGGAGTCCATCTTACTTATGCTATCAATCAGATTTTTCTGAGAAATGTACAAAATGCATTGCGCCCTTTTTGGAATTACAGCCATTCATTTTGCAGTAGGTGTTGACCATTTCAAGTTTTTCAAACACAAACAAACACCACCAAAAGGCTCTTTTCAGAGCCACCACTTCCTCCCGGAGAAAAGTGCAATGGTTATGATAGGGCAGCACCCCAAAATTTTAGATGTCCGTGAACTGTCCGCGGACTTCTAAAAAATACGCAGGGCCCTGCTCCTATTTTTAAACTGTGAAAAGCGCCTCTGAAAAGAGCCTTTTTAAAATTTTTGTTGTTTTATATTTTTTTGGGTTTTTTAAACACGACACACTAGGAGAGGATGGGAAAGGAGGGTAAGGGGGGACACCAACCACGGGGATAAGAAAGGGCGGGTGGAGAGAGGAAGATGTAGGGTGGGCCTTACTTAGGTAGTGGGTAGGTCTTCTCGTGCTCTGAGACCGTAGTCTCGAAAAGCACTACAAAGTCTCTCCCCCTGCAGAGTACTGTGTCACAGTACATACACACAACTGTGACCCTCGAAAGGTAAGGGTCATCAGCATTGCGAATGGCCTGTGAGGCAGCTGGAGGGATACGCGCTCCTACAGGAGTGTTCCTTGTGGTGACAGGAACGGAGGATGTAGTAGAGGAAGTCAACCTACTATGCTCCTCGCAAGGTACAACCTTGCGAATGGCATTTGTGATGTCATCTTTGATGTCCTGGGCGTTAGCATGGTGGCACGAGTTATTGTTGCTTAGCTTACCATAACTGGCGAATTTCAAGGGTTTTTCGATTTTACTTTGAACCATAACGTCCCTTTAACAACGTTTTTTTAAAGTAAAAAAATATATATATATATTACACAGTCACGGTAGTGGCCGTGTAGTTGTGGTTAAGTTGCTGTTTCCATAGAAAGAGCACTTTTTGGGTGGTTTATAGCTCTGCTCCCTCTGGACGAATTCTTACCAAACTTTGCAAAAAAAGTATATGGGCCACTCTGAATTTGGTGATGTTTGGTGCAGAGGGGGAAAAGTTATAGGAGGGATCCCAAAATGTCTTTTTTTCCCATAGACTGAATGGGGGAAAACTTTGCGCACGGCTACAGTCTAAACCGCTGGATGGATTTTCACCAAATTTGCGGCAGGGGCAGGGGCTTCGTCCCGAAAGCATGCTTTTGTAAATTTGGTGACAATCCGTGCAGTACATTTCTTTAAAACGACCAAAAAGCAGGTCTAAAAAAATTAGTGATATCTATGTCTGCTCGGCGGAAACACTTCCCTGTTCGCTCAGCGGACAAGATACCGATTGGCTAAGTGGCTGCCGTCATGGACGCGGAAATGCGACGTGTCCGCCGATTGGCTGCAGTGAGACATGTTGTGCGTCAGATTGTTTGGATGCGCCCAACATCTTGGATCCGCCGACAGCGCAGCGGTGACCAGCGGGAATATGCTATTTCGAAAACTATTTTGCTGTGTCATAGTGCTTGGGGTGGTTTACAGACTAAGAGATGGTTGAAAAACTATATTTGTTTAGGCGGTAAGTGTTATTGATGTATTTTCTATGCCCGCCTTTGTCGAAATGTTTGCACCTACAGAAAATGAGGGGTTTAGTAAGGGTCGTATTTCACACAGTACTGTGGAAAGGCACCTTGAAACTGTTTTAAGGACACGCGTGATGTTAGCGAACATCGAAATTGAGTACATATCGTTATTACATTATTTTTTCCTATGGGTGTACTGTCCATTTGTACGCCGCCATGGGTGCAGTCAGTGCTGTGCAAAGGCACCTTGATACTGTTCTAAGGACACGCGTGGTGTTAGCGAACATTGAAATTGACTACATATCGCTATTACATTACTTTTCCCAATGGTTGTGCTGTTTATTAGTACGCCCCCTTGGGTGTGCCATGCTGCAGTGGTTGTGGCCAGGGCCTAGAGTCTTGGATGCATGGCTGTAGGCCGTAGACCAAAGGCCATACTTCGAAGACTGTAGGCCCTGGCCACAACCACCGCAGCATGGCACACCTAAGGGTTGCACCTGTTGTATTGATTATCAATTAGATGGTTATGGGGAGTGTGTACAGTCTCGGGTGCATTGCCGAAGGCCATGCACCCGAGAACAAACTTGTCAACTCTAAAGTTACAAGCTAACATGGATCTCATATAGTGCGGTGGTTGTGGCCAGGACGTACAGTTTTGGGTGCATGGTTGCAGGCTGTAGGGCTCAGAGCAAAGACTGTAGAACCTGCTCACAAGCAGTGCAGGATATCACATTCATACATCACCCTCATACATTCTATTACGTATCTGGTAGGTGTGGGCAGGGCCTAGTGTCCTGCGTACAAAATGAGTACATGCTACAGCTATAATGTTTCATTGTATGGGTGTGTTACTCATGTATGAGCGAGCATGGGTGTAATATGCTGTGGCGGTTGTGGCCAGGGCCTAGAGTCTTGGGTGCATGGCCGTAGGCCGTAGGCCGAAGGCCATACTTCCAAGACTGTAGGCCCTGGCCACAACCACCGCAGCATGTCACACCCATGGATACACCTGTAGAATTGCTAATGGGTTAGATGGTTGTGGAGAGTGTGCACAAATTTGGGTGCATGGCGAAAGGCCATGCCAGATGTAACCCACTATGGATTTTATATGCTGCATACCCATACATTGAGAAATCTATGGACTTACAGCCATGTCTGTAACCTGTGGGCACAACTACTGCAGCATATCACAGGTATAGGTACACTCGTACTATGAAACATTATTCAGGTGGTTGTGGGGTGGGCGTACCATTTTGGGAGCATGGCCGAAGGCCCTGCTCCCTAAACCAAGTTTATATGTACTGAAATGATATGCCACAATGGTTGCGATCTTCTTTGGTGGTTCTGGGCAGCACCCAGAGGCTTGGGTGCATGGCCAAAGGGCATGCACCCAACACTGAAGTCATAAGCAGTGAGGTTATAAGTGAACATGGGCGTGGTGTGGTGCGGTGGTTATGTGCACATTGTAGTTTCTTGCCTGCATGGCTGCAGACCAGGCACCGAAAACTAAACTTAGAACTAGTGAAAGTAGAAGCACCATGCCTTTCATATGGAATGATGGTTATGAGTAGGACCTATAGTTTTGCTTCCATGCCTGTAGGGTGTAGGTGGTAGGTTGTTGATCAAAGATGCTAGGCCGAAAGGCCATGCACCCAAGAACAAAGTTGTAAGCATGAGAGTAATAAGCTACTGCACACCCATACATTGCAATATCTATGGACATACAGGTAAGAGTCTATACTCTCGCCACATCCACTGCTGCATATACACCTATAGAGACGCCCGTAGTATTGCACATCACTCAGGTGGTTGTGGGGAGGCCCTGCATTCTTGGGTGAATGGCCGAAGGCCAAGCACCCAACAAAAAAGTTAAAACCTCTTAACTTATCAGCCAAAATGCGTTTTACATACTATGTTGGTTGTGGGCAAGAAACAGACTTTTGGGTGTATGGCTCCAGGCTGTATGACTTACACCCGAGTATGTACATTCTGCCTACAACAACTAAAAGCATAATATATTCATACATGACACCCATACAATCGACTATGTATGTGGTCGGTGTGGGCAGGCCGTAGACTCTTGGGTGCATGGCTGTAGGCTTTAGGCCGTAGGCCATACTTCTAAAGCTTTAGGCCCTGCCCACAACCACTTCAGCATGTTACTGCAATGGGTACACCTGTAGTATTCGCTATCGCTTATATGGTTGTGGGGAATGTGTAGAGTCTTGGCTGAATGGCCAAAGGCCATGCGCCCAAGAACAAAGTTGTAAACACTGGAGTTATAAGCCACTTAATACACATTGAAATATGTATGCATATACACCTAAGACTGCAGCATATCACAGCTATAGATACACCCGTAGTATTGACCATCAGTAAGGTGGCTGTGAGGAGGGCCTTGCAGTCATAGGTGCATGTCCAAAGGCCATGCACCCAACAGCACATTCATACGTAGTGATGTTAAAAGCACAATGGGTATGCTATGGTGTGGTAGTTGTGGCCCAGATGTAGAGTCTTTGCTGCATGGCCGAAGGGCATGCAGCCAAGAACAAAGTTATAAGCACTGCAGATGTAACCCACTATGGATTTTATATGCTGCATACCCATACATTGAGAAATCTATGGACTTACAGCAAAGTCTGTAACCTGTGGGCACAACTACTGCAGCATATCACAGGTATAGGTACACTCGTACTATGAAACATTATTCAGGTGGTTGTGGGGTGGGCATACCATTTTGGGAGCATGGCCAAAGGCCCTGCTCCCTAAACCAAGTTTATATGTACTGAAATGATATGCCACAATGGTTGCAATCTTCTTTGGTGGTTCTGGGCAGCACCCAGAGGCTTAGGTGCATGGCCAAAGGGCATGCACCCAACACTGAAGTCATAAGCAGTGAGGTTATAAGTGAACATGGGCGTGGTGTGGTGCGGTGGTTGTGTGCACATTGTAGTGTCTTGCCTGCATGGCTGCAGACCAGGCACCGAAAACTAAACTTAGAAGTAGTGAAAGTAGAAGCACCATGCCTTTCATATGGAATGATGGTTATGGGTAGGACCTATATTTTTGCTTCCTTGCCTGTAGGGTGTAGGTGGTAGGTTGTTGATCAAAGATGCTAGGCCTGTCTGCACGCACTGCATGATATTACTGCCATAGAATAGCCGTGTACATTTGGATATGTAAGAAATGACTGTTATTATACTTACTGTTTAATTTGTTGAGAATCCATACATGTGTTACATGATTGCAGTACTTGTCGAAAGTAGCCTTTTTTAATTTCTGTGATAAAAGAAAAAAACATGTTAGTGTTTGCATTTTATAAAGACTTTTTACAAAGTATAATAGAAAGTTCAGTTTTTTTTTTGGACCCTCATATTTAGTTCACAAACCAGTGTACTGTGCATTGTGCTCAGTTTCTGTGTTTGTTTTTCTAATCCTTGGGTCTGGGGGAAAAACAAATCCAGGTCGGATTAAAAAAAAACTTAATTTGCTATACTACAAACTATTTCTTTGTTTTCTTTGAGTGTTTTCTTGTTCTTTCTGCTTAATGTTATGTTTGTTGCTTTGTTGTTGATTTTTCGCAACAGCTAGATACCTGTTGGCGTATTCTACTGTGCATTTATTGTTACGGTTCTGTGCTATTCATTTATCTGTGTCCTTGTTATACAGTGTTGGGCAGTTAGATACCTGATAGCGTATTCTGTTTGTAGTTTTTCAGCTCGTTTTTTGGTAATGTAGTAGCACTCATTAGTTATTAAACTTTGGCTTCAAGAAGATTAAATACGCATTTGTAAGATTAGCTGGTAATCTCTGCTTTACAGCAATGGTGGTATCATTACATTCCACCCATCCACATTTCTTTTTAATGTATGCAGGGTGGTGACCTGCATTGTTTGTGGTTCCTGCATGGTAGATTATACCTACTGTTGTAAAAGTTTTCTTTCCAAGTGACACTTGACCGTGTGTGAATCCAGTGAGCTTGCAGTTGTTTTTGGTACCATCTGCTTTATAACGTAGCAGCATAAGTATTATGTACTTATTATGTTTTTGTATTAGTACGGTGGAGCGATTGTCTGAATTAGATATAGTACATAATCTGCCATGGTTTGCATTTTGTACAAGATGCTGAAATGGAATGGAATCACAATTAGGTATGGATAAATACACAAATCGCTCATTTGGGATTTGTTCCTGTATCACATTGCTACAGAGAGTGCATGTATGTTTCCACATGTATGAAATCTGGAAGATTTCATTTATAGGTATGCTTTTGTTTTCCTGTACTTGTAGTAAGTACATTAGAAATTCTTGTGGATCTTCTTGTGAGTTTATAGTGAATTTCACTATTCCAGCACAGTATTCCAATTCTTGTCTTCTTCCGTGAACACTGTACGTGTTGTCAGGGTTGTTTGTTGTGTTTCTATGAAGGACTAACATTTGTAAACACAATTGGTCTGTACTGTGTAAGTAAATGTTGTTAACAAGTGGTAGCAATTGCAATAGAATATTTATTGCTACATTTGCATAGCAACTTAAAACAGTTTCATTTGCAAATTTGAATGGACCAGCTAGTTCTGTATTTGAGTGCTTTTTTGGGAGTTTGTCTTCCTTTTTTGAAGAAGTACCTGGTTTACTTTCCCTAATAGGTTCTTCTTTGCTTGTGGTACTTGAGGAACCTTTACCTTCCTTTGTTTTCTTTGAAGGATTTGCTGTGAGATTCTTTTGCATTTCTGTTTCAATTAGTTTTCTTTTACCACGTTTTACTTTTTCTGGACCAGGATATTGGTTGAGATGGGGTCTGTACAGTGAACGTAGTCTATTGTATTCTAAAATGCAAGGAATATCAGCGTTCACTTTACTTGCATCAAAGTTGATTAGAAATAGACCGTCAAGTGTACGTAAGCGTGATAGTGCTATGTAGCTCATGCCTTCTTTAAAGACTGTGTTTCCTATATCTATCAATGCTTTGTCTAGGGTAAGACCTTGGGATTTATGAATGGTGACTGCATATGCAAGAGTTAGTGAAAATTGTTCTCTACGTACATACATGTGTTTGAATAGCAGGAATCGAGCAGTTGAGCATCCTATTCTTTTCACTTCTAAAAGTTTGTCAAAGCGAATATTGACAAACTGAATGTTGGTGTCACGTGGGTATGATTGAAAGCCAACAACTGTACCCAGTGCTCCATTAACTACCCCTTGCTCTACGTCAAGGTTACGTTTAAGCATTACTCTACAATTTAAGGATACATTTTAATATTTTTTCCAACCCAGCTGTGAAGGAGATTGAATTTTCTAAGCTATTTAGTCTTGTTGTGGCTTTCCCACACATGGGTAGTGTAATGCCATGTATGTCTAGTTTGTCTGTGGCGCAAATTTCCATTATTGGTTGCATTTCTTGATTTAACATTGTTTCATTGAATTTGAAACGGCTTGAAAGAGTTGGCATTAAGGCCATACAATTGACATTTTTGTGCGCTAATTGTTCCATAACATCAGTAGCACATGGGTTATCGCCATAAAGTGCAAGAATGTGCTGGTTCCACAATATTGCTTGTGCTTCTTGAGATAATACATCAACTCTAAGATTTTTTAGGATGTTGGCATAAGTGAGCTCTGCAGATTGTTGCATGTTTTCTGTTAATTCTCTGTATTGGAAATGTTGCCAAAGGTTGACATTTCCTATGCTGCCAACTGTTTTGCGGCAGAGTTTTTGTCCTAAGGTTTTAAAAATAGGTTCCCCTTTCACTGGTGTCAATTGTAGAAGATCCCCGAAAACGATAATGTGTTTTCCTGCAAAGAGTTCTTCGTAGTTTGTTTTAAGTACTTCTTGCAATCTGAGGTGAATCAAAGCCAACATTAGTTTAGTTTGTTTAGTTTAGTTTATTCATTTGTATTGCGCACCAGACCCGAGGGTATGAGGGCGCATGAGCAGCAAGGTGATTCAAAGCTTGGTTACAGGATGCTTATACTTTACATTACATAATTATACATTACATTACATAATTACAGTGTGACGATGAAGGAACATGTGTACAGTTTGGCAGGAGAGAATGCAGTAGATGTATTTAAAGAATTACAAATATATACAAGTTTAGTATTACAAATTTACAGATTCTCTTAAAGCATGCAACGCGGAGAGCAGCCGTGTGGTGTTAGAGGTGTTAGTGGTTCGTGATCTTTAACCAATGGATGTAGTTGCGTCTAAAAAGTGAGTAAGGTTGGGGAGTTCTGAGCGATGGTGGTAGGGAGTTCCAGTGTTGGGGTGCTTTCACCTGGAAGCTGTTGCCACCCATTTTAGTGCGTTTAAACCTGGGGACGGTGAGCAGATTAGCATTGGAGGTTCTGGTGGGTCTGATGGGGCTGTGTTTGCATATTCTGTCTGCCAGATAGCGTGGGGCAGCATTATTCAGGCATTTGTGGGTGAGCGATGCTACTTTAAGCAAGATTTTGTCTGTTGTGCTGAGCCAGTTATGGGATTTCCTGATATTGGAAATGTGTTCCCTCCTGGGAATATTGAGTGCTGCCCTAAGGGCGTTGTTTTGTAGCGTCTGAATTTTGTTGGTGATTTGTTTGGTGGCTCCTATGTAGAGGGCGTTACAATAGTCCAGTTTGGATAATACCAATGCTCTGGCAAGTGTAGTGCAGCTGTGGGTGGAGAGGAAGGGTTTGGCTGCTCTTATGAGCTTACATGTGTAGGCCGTAGAGGATGCCATCGAGCTAACCTGTTTGTGGAAGGTTAGGGAGGAGTCGAGGTATATTCCTAGGGTTTTTACTTCTTTCGAAACCTTGATTAGGTTCCCATCTATGATGAAGTTGGCATAATTGTGGTCGAGTTTGGTTAGGTTGGACGTAGAACCAAGGATGATGAGTTCAGTTTTGTCATCATTCAGGCATAGACTGTGCGAAGCCATCCATGCCTGGATGATGAGATACACCCTGTTCACCAAGGCCAAATCCTGGTTGTAATCTCCCGTCAACGGGATGAGGATCTGTGTATCATCGGCGTAGTTAGTGTAGGTGATACCCAGGCCGTCTAGATCATCAAACAGGGGCTTTGTGAACACGTTGTACAGAGTGGGGGAGACGCACGAGCCCTGTGGGACTCCACATGTAATGGGGATGGGTTCGGCGGCGGCAGAGGAGGAGAAGACTCGCATGGATCTGTTGTTGAGGAATGACTCAATCCAACTGATGGCTTCTTGTGAAAAGTGGGCAGCTGAGTCTAAATGATTACATAGGATTTTATGGTCAACTAGGTCAAACGCCGCAGAGAGGTCTAGCAGGAGTAGTAATGCAGTTTTCCCGTTATCTCTAAGGTCGTCTATTTGGGCTTTCAGATCTATCAGGGCTGTTTCAGTTCCATGTTGGGGTCTGAAGCCGGATTGTCTTATTCCTAGAAGGTGGTTTGTTTCAAGATACTTTTGAATTTGTAGGTATGCTGTCTTGTCTAGTATCTTGAGCAGGAATGGGACGGTGGTAATCGGTCTGTAGTTGGTTGGGATGGACGGGTCAAGGGAGGGTTTTTTGAGGAGAGGGAGGACCCAGGACTCTTTAAGGTTACTGGGGACTGTTCCTGAGGAAAAGGAGGCATTGATGAGTCTGGTGATGAATGGCGAGAGGTCTCGTGCCGCGTCTTTAATGATTTGTGGGGGGCAGAGGTCACCTTTGCAGTTGGAGGGTTTAAGGCCAAGAATTATTTTTTCTACTTCGAGGGAAGAGACTTTGGAAAAGCTGAAGCGAGCAGAGTTAGGTGTGTGGTGTGAGGGTGGAGGGCTCGAGTGGGCGTTGATGGGGTTGGTAAGATTGGTAAGGGAGTCTTTCTTATTTTTAATTTTTGTTTGAAGGCCAGTGACTTTGTTGTTTAGTGCATTTTGGACACTGGTGCACCATTGTTTGTTTTTAACGCAAGTATCTGGGATTAGGTTGGAGACCATGCTCACTTCATCTATTAGTAGCATTTTCATTTTCTTTAATACTCTGCGTAGTTCCATTGCATCTTCTGCAGAAAGTTTGTAATAGTCTAAGTTGTTTTGGTGTTCTACTGGAAGAAGTAGTAATCGATGTAAAGTGACACCGCCTATGTTGTAAGCAGCTAAACCTGTGGGGGCAGTTACAACAGCTGACAATTTGTTGTTTGTCAATTGCTGAAGGAACTTGCTGATGATTTTGATTACGAATGTTTTTTCCTTTCCCACCTTCACCACTAATGTACAGTAGTATTGGTTTGCAATTTTGGCAGGTACATTCTTTGTTTTCGTGGTGTACACCATGTACCATTTGTTTTGTTACGTCTTCAAAAATGGTGCGCTGATCTTTGTTAAGTTTTGCTTGTTGTACAGTTAAGTCTTCTATATTTTCTTGATAGTGACACATCGGGCCTCATTACGACCCAGGTGGTAAGTGGTTAACGGTGCCGTAGAAGGCTGCAGTGCCGTTAACCACTTAGCGCCTTACTACGAGGTCCCTTTGTGGGACCGGACCTGAACGGCTGGTCTGGACCAGCCGTTAAAGTAGGGACCCACAAAGGGACCTCGCAGGCAATTACGATACCGCAATTTGCGGTACCGTAATTACTGCCTTCCCCATTCCCATTGAGCCCTATGGGGCAAAAATGGGAATGGGGAAGGGCCATGGTGAAATGGGGAAATACCGCCACGCCAACCTTGGAATGGGGCGGTATTTCCCCATTTCACCATGGCAGACTTGTTACAACACCGGCACCAACCATGGTGCTAATAGCGCCATGGTTTAGCGCCAGTGTTGTAATGAGGGCCATCGTGTTTTCCACTTCTGCCATAGCTAATTCTGCCTCATTTGTTATTAGTGGCTCTTGGCTTCCTGTTACAGAAGGTTGACTACTGGCGGAAGAGTCCTTATCAAGCTGGCCCTGAAGTTCTTCTTCATGTTGCTGTTCATTGTGCAACATTGTTTTGTACTGTGTAAAGTTCACATTGGTGATAGTGCTTTCATTTCCTTTGAAAACATCTTCATAGCAGTCATAGTTATCTATTATCTCTTCCTCTTTTCTCCATGGTTTAAAAAGTTGTAGCAGAGACATGTAATATAGTTCTTTCTGTTGAGGAGTTTTTCATTACAATTTAACATGATTTATTAAGCTTCGTTTGGTACATTTCACTAAGCTGCCTTCACAATCTGTGACTCTATATCTGCCTTTGTTTTCATCGGGTTTTATATTATTTTTGTATGCAAAGTTTTGAGCTATGTGGTATAGACACATGGTTTCCAAAGTCCTACTCCTGTTCGGATATTATGTGTCCAGTAAATTGTTTTTTAAAATGTCTTCGCTGTTGGGATCATTTCTGGCAATTGTTTCTATGTCCTCATATGATTTCAGAACTCTTTTTCTACATTTAGCAGGACAAAGGCTTAGCCATACTATGTTGTCTGATTTTCCATACAAAGCAGTACCGGTTAAACGATCTGCCGCTTCATAGATGTCACATTCTCTATGAGAGAGCATTTTTATGCCTAGACTGTACAATTTCTGAGATAGTGTTTTGTCTGATGATAGGTCATCCCAGAGGTCTTGAAGCTAAGTCTTTTTCTGCTTTTGTTAAGTAGGCTGTAACATATCGTGCAACAGCAGTGGAATTGT
This sequence comes from Ambystoma mexicanum, assembly GCF_040938575.1. Classification (NCBI taxonomy): domain Eukaryota; kingdom Metazoa; phylum Chordata; class Amphibia; order Caudata; family Ambystomatidae; genus Ambystoma; species Ambystoma mexicanum. Next base: position 1,009,311,834 of record NC_090924.1, on the reverse strand, counting down.
CTGCAATGTACTGTACATCTATGTTTGCATTCCATAAGAGGGCAATGATTGCATTGTAATCATTGATGTATTTTGATTCTTCTTTTTTTATGTAATACGTGTTCTTAGGTGATTTACGTTTAACACTATGTCAAACTGAAGACATGAAGTTGTTGACTTCACCTGTTTCTATAACTGGTCTAGGGAAACCAAAGCAGCATTTGGTTTAGAATTTCCCTTTGTTTGTGTATTTGCGATGACAATATTTGCCACATTTGTGTCTTTGAAATTGTAAAATCTGCCCATGCAGGTCACTATGTGTCCGTTGTGAAGGGATTTTACAAGTCCCATATTTTTGGATGAATTGCAAAACAGTGGCATCAGTGTTGTGACCAAACTTAGGTGCACCTTTGATCCATAGCAGCATGTGAATATGTGGTGCTCCTCTCGCTTGGTATTCTTTTCTCCAAAAGAAGTGTTGCTCTTCTCCGAGGGGAGGAACAGTTTTATTGCAAATAAAGTGTAGCATAGCAATGAAATGATGATGGAAATATCTTGACACATTAACTGGATCTAGAGAGCAAAGTTCTCCAGGTGTTAATAAATGTATGTCGGTTTTGTTGTTGTTGTTTGATATGCGTAGGAACTCATGTAAATCTTCCCATGCATATTCTGCACAACTTAGTGTAACAAACCAAGTTTGTTCCAAGTCGGTGGTCCAAGGTTTCTGATCATACAACGTACGTCTCTAAGCCGTCAGAATCAGTATTCTTTTGTACCACGCATGTTTGCAAACACATTTGTTATATTTGATTGTAAACCTTCATATTTTTCTTGTACTTTTTGTATTAGTTGTGCAGCTGACTTATTTTGAAAATGGGTTCCAGATTTCAAAATGTGTGCAACTCCGTAACATAGGGTTGCTATTTCACTTTCAAAGAGTAGGTAGCATATGTATTCTACATTTTGTCTAAACCTGGGATCTTGCGAATACATTCGTAATGAGCGGTATTCTGATGCTGTAATTTGAGTGGGTCTGTCATTGTATCTTCCACCTTTTCCAGTCGGAAATAGCAGTGGAAAAGTGGAAAAGCACGTGCTTCTATACTTTTTTACCATATGCTCATTGATGAACCTTTGGTTTGCCGCATTTGGTAAGTTTCTAGTGCATCATCTATGCTTTCATTGGAATGCAATGGATGAATTGTGTACTGGACCAAAAGAGTGGATACTGCAGCAGGATTCAGAAGTTCGAATTGTCCAGTTTCTGTTGCCTCTTCAATTATTTCAGTTGTTTCCCTTAAGCTTTGTTAAATATTTATTTCCTTGTAGTATTCATTATTGTCTTTTAGATATTGCAAGGCTTCTCTAACTATATGTAAGTCCACCAGTTGTTGCCAAATTTGTTTGTCTTTTGTTGGTACACTATTTACCAAGACAATTAAAGAATGCTCTATTGAACGTTCCACTCCTAGAGTGTGTACATTTTCTGTTAGATCTAATGGCAAGTAAACTACTTTGCCACAAATGCCTTTTCACCAATTCAGAGGGAGGTACTTTTGCTGTTTTTGGATGAAGGCGTATAATTGCTTGAAATGGGTGAACTGTTTGAATTATGATGCTCTCATACAGTTCACAGTCATTTTTTCGAAAACAAAAATGTCGAAAGTCATTTTTTCGAGAAAAAAAATGTAGAAAAAAAAAGTCAAATTTCTTTTTCAATACGTTTTTTTTTCGAAATGGGGGATTCCCCCCCCCAACCCTCCTTTTTTCAATATTTTTTTAATTTCACCCCTTTATTTTATTCCCGGACCCCAAAATAAAAATATAATTTTCAAAAAAAGAATTTGACTTTTTTTTTTTGATATTTTTTTTTCAACATTATTGTCTTTCGACATTATGTTTTCAAAAAAATGACTGCACACCCTCTCATACAAATTGAGTTGTTGCAGGGTTTTTGGTAGTGGGAACAATTCCAAATTATTTGTGATAGCACGTGAAGGAGTTTGGTTGTTGTCTAGTTTTGTAGTGCAGTAACTGCAACATATTAGTGGTCATTTATTTGATATTTGTTTTCGGCTAAAAGGTAGAGAGCTAATTCAAACCATTTGGAATCTTCATTGTCTTCTATTTTGAATGCTACGTCTATGTTTTTTGTGTTCCTTTTGTAAAACGTTCTGCGGCAACACACACACACATGGTTTGGTATTTCAGCTGATGCACTTTTAAATTTTAGTATTTCTTTTTTGTATGTGTGTAATAGAAGGTTGCTATGTGCAGAATTGTTGGTACTCTGTTCTACAACTATTGCATTTTGTAAGTGGGTTTCACTTCCAAAAATATTTTCTCTGAATACGGTCCATTTCTTCTTGTAGATATTTGAGTGTACCATGCAGAAGAGTGTTATTTAAATTGGTTAATTCTGAAGCTGGACTTTTAGCATAGAATATTTTATACACTAGATTTCTTACATTTGCATGATGTATTGCTATCCTTTTGATATCATGGAATGTGCTTTTGCAAATAGATCCATAAATGCAGGCTAATGAATGTCCTTGTAGTCCTGTGTATTTGCGTACTGGACAGATATCTATATTTTGCAGCACTTTAATTTTAATAATGTCTTTACCTTTCACATACTGATTGAGGAACTGACGTAAAGATTTGAATAATTTGTTAGGAATGGCACACATTGATTTTTCTGGCGATACTTTTCTAAGCAGTTTCTTGTTCCATGATCCTATGGTTGATTTTTTCATACCCTCGTCCACTGCTATGGATGCCAATTGTGTTTGTTTGATTTTGTTTGTATGCTTCTTCAGTAAAATATGGTTCTGTGGTTGTTGTGTGACTCCATTCACCTCCACAAATATGTAAGAAGTTATTTTTGTTGACATTCCGTTTATTGATAAGTTTCTTTTGTAGTTTGGTACTTAGTTTTGTTAGTGGTTTCATCCTATTTAATACTAATATAAACAGGTTCCTTTTCAGAAGAATTGCACTGTCCGCAAGAGCTTGTAAGATTAATTTTCTGCGGTAGGTTTTAAGGGTTGAGGATGATTTTGGTCCTCTTCTTATTAGATTCTGAAGGACTCTATGGCGAAACATTTTGGCTAAAATACTTTTTTTACTCTAGGTTCTTGTCACTATATCAGGATTAATAGTAGCATTTTTATGAGTACTGGTAGCTGATTTTTTGTGAAGAGTTTTGTCTTTTGTGCCACATTTAGTTGCATGAGGTAAAGTTTTGGTAGTTGAAGCTTCCTTTGTTTTGCTAAATGACTGTGCTAGCTGTATTGTTCCAACATTCTCTGCAAACTCTGTCACAGATGGATGGTTAGGTTGGACACTTTTATTTTCATTGGCTCTAATTCTCTGTTCCTTTCTACGGACGTGCTTTTTGGTAGGCATTCTTTGGGGTCTGTAGAAAAAAAGAAGGCATGGTTTGGTGTGCTGTAAAATGTATGTGTGTTGTGTGCATGCATGCATGAGTTTGATGGGGAAGCTCTTTGTGGTGGTGTGTGAATGTGCATTGGTCTCTTACAATGATTTGGGGAGGATAGTTTTCGATTTTATACTACTAAAATTCAGATGAGAATACAAAGAGGCCTAGTGGTGAGGAGACGCATTAATAGTAAACGTAATGGCATTAAATTGAAACAGCTATTTCTTTTCTAATACTAACATTGTAAGGCGTTTGTATGTTATTTGGGTTCCAAACAGACAGGGATTTGTGAGCCATTCTGCCTGTTAATCTGCGTTTAATAAATGGGAATTTGTGGGTAGAATGGCTCAGAAATCCCTGTTAGCTTTGGTGCGCAAATTAAATACATAACCCACACACTCTGTTTAGGAATAGTTAGAATATAAAGGTTGTCCTGTACTTACTTTCTTTTGCAGAATGACCAGGTTTCTTCGGATATGTCATTTGCAATGTAGATGCTGTTGATTTTCAGTACAGTAGTCTTCACTGCGATTGTGAAAAGAAGAAGTTATTAACTTTGTGTGTTTAATGCAGTGATGTTACTGTACACGTTAATTTTCCATCTGTCGTCGGAGTATTCTCTTTTGATATTTAACACAGTGCATGTGTGCATTTCACTTCACTATGTGTTGCCTTTGTATGTTAATTGCAGTATGTTAGTTGCAAGTGCTTTAGAAATGAGTAGAATCTTTAGATTATGAAAATGCCTTGTTTCTTTTAAGATGTGTTATGTATGGCAGAGAGGTTTGTAAGCGATAGCTCATTATAGTTGTTGGGAAAAATTTCGATAGTTTCTTATTAGTACGATTTCGAAAAATCGGGAGATCCTCAGAGGGCCATGTCACCACAGCAATCGGGACCGTTTATTTTTCTTATACAATCGTATTGGAAGTAGCATTGATGTAGGCGGTATACAGTAAAAAATGGTGCCATTTCTAATGGAAAATCGAGTTTCGCACTACATAGGGAATGTTGTAACGTATGTATAGGTTATGCAGGAGACAGTAAGAAGTAGTGCGGTTTGTCAATGTACAATCGGACATCTTGCATTTAAAGGGGGAGTGTTGGTATGCATTGGCTATGCAGATTTAGTGGCATTAATTTGTTTACAAGAAATCACACGGGTTGTACATGTTCTCTGATTAAAATATGCATACCTGTACTTTATACGTATGCATGTGCGCATCGATGGAGCTGTACCTAGAAATCAGCAACACTTGTACAGTACTTTTCGAAGTAGGTGCTTTGAAATGATTTGCGACTTGTACTTAGAGTGATCAATAGTACATTTGAAGTGCGAAATTTTGATGACGGAGTTAGATTTAGGGATGTTCAATCTGATTGGTGGATGGTTGTGTGACTGCTTAGCTGTGTCCAATGAGGGAATGGATTCGTAAGTGATGTGGAAAGGGTAGAAGGACTAGTTAAGAGTTACGTGCTGAACGTACACAACTCTTGTGCGCTTGTAGGGCGTGTTACATACGGGTTTCTACAGCAAATCTAGCATGGAAAGGGAACTGTAGCCATTAGCCAATCAGATGTTCCCATTGCTCTTTTGTGTCGAAATACGGTGTGTATACTGAAGATGGCAGAGGTGCAGAGGGTGAAGGTTTTGGTTGTTGGAGATATTTTTGTGCATGGTTTACAGCACTATGCCGAAAGTAGGAATGTAGCGCACCATTTCGATGTGAGAGGAGTACAGGTGGTGTGGAGCGATGAGACTGATCGCAATGTTGCGGCAATTTTACGAGTTTGCACCGAGATGCGTGCGATGACCACTCCTAATGTGGTGCTTTTGCACTACGGTGCTTGTCATTTGGGATACGCGAGTGCACGTACTGTGTTGGACGATTTGAAGCAGTTGGTGCAAGCAGTCATGAACATATATTGGGTTAATCCCTAGAGGAAAATGGGACAACAGTTCTGTTTTCTGTCCTGATCAAGGATATGGGAGGTGTATTATCAATGGCGGCATGCATGCTTTTATGTTACGCACTGGTATGTATTTCTGCAGCCATGAGAACATTGTTCCCAGTAATGCAGATTATTTTGAAGCAGATGGTGTTGCGTTATCTTCATTGGGAAATGCCATGTTCTTTTGGAATGTGAGGCTTGCTTAGGAGAAGGTTCTGTAATGGTTGTACCAGTATAGTAAGAAGAAAAAATATTTTAAAAATTCAAAATAACAGATGTCTGTAAGGCATCTGCCCAAAACATTTAAAAAAATGGCTCTTTTCAGAGCCCACCTTAAAGGGTAAAAGGAGAATAATATTTAAATGTACAGTCGTCACGCTCTGATCCTGTACATGTCCGCGAACATGACGGTAGTTTGCAGGCGGCGCCAATTCTGGGGTGGAGACGGATACAAATGAGAATGTGCGAAGCAAGGGATTGGTCAGTAAAGTTCAGTGGGTGTGTTTTGTACTGAGACATTTAGTGAGAACGTGTTTTCCCTGACAGGAGACCTGACAGCCATGGATCTGCGTGCTCGAAAACAGATTATCTGGATTTTGGGAGACTCATGGATACATTGGTTGAAGGTGCATGCAGAAAGTTGCGGTCTATATGCAGATCTTGGATTTTGTAATGTCGAAGTGCGCTGGTATGTCGTGCGTGGAATGAGGTGGCTGGACTTGGTACCTCTCTGTGCAACTTTACAGATAGAGCGTCATCCGGACATACTTATCATTCATTGCGGAGGAAACAGTTTAGGCCATGTGTCTGGAATTTCTTTGCAATTTGCAATGAAGGAAGGACTTGTGAAGGTCATGGACATGTTTCCAAATTGCCAAATTGTTTTTTCCCGTATTGCACAAAGACAGATATGGTTGCGTTCCTCTGCATTTGGTCCACAAATGGAGAAAGCGAGGCGCAATGTGAACAAGGCTGTTTGTGCCTTTCTAAGAGATGTTGGCATGTCTTCATTCCGCAATGAAAACATTTTGTTTCGTAGTTCTTTACTTTTTCGTAGAGACGGAGTCCATCTCACATATGCTGGCAATAAGATCTTTCTTCGCAATGTACAAAATGCTTTGCAATTTTTTTGGGCATCATAGTCACTCATTTCACAATCCGTTTTTTCTAACCTACATTTTTTGAGGGATATATACCACCACTGAAAGGCTCTTTTCAGAGCCACCACTTACTCCCAGCAAAATGTCCATTGGCTTTGTTATGCTTACCCAGTGTGTCCAACGACCGTCCGCGGACTTTTAAAAAAAATGCGTGGGGGCTTACAACGGTCACTTCATAGTTCTATTCTTTAACTGAGAAAGGTGGCTCTGAAAAGAGCCTTTTTATACATTTTTGTAATTTTCTACTTTACTACTTTTGCCGACACGACACACTAGGAGAGGAAGGCAAAGGAAGGTAAGGAAGGGACACCAACCACAGGGATAAGAAGGGGCAGGTGGAGAAAGATATAGGGTGGCCTTTACTTAGGTAGGGAGCAGTTTTTCAGGTACTCCGTGACCATAGCCTCAAAAGCACTTCAAGGACTCTCCCCCCTGCAGAGTATTGCGACACAATACACACACAATAGTGTGACCCTCGAAAGGTAAGGGTCAACAGCATTGCAAATGGCTTGTGAGGCAGCTGGAGGGATGCGCTCTCCCACTGGAGTGTCTCTTGTGGTGAGAGAATCGGACATGGAGGATGCTGTGGAGGAACTCAATCTACTACGTTCTTCGCATGGCACCACCTTGCGAATGTCCGCACTGTGGAACAAAGTTAGGTGGCGCTTCATGGTTGTCGTACCATACCTGTACGCACCAGGTCTCCCGCGACTGAGCACTAACTGGAACCGGCTACACTTGACAATGTTCACACGTGCTTTCGGTATGTTCCCTAAAATGGAAAACAACTGCCACACCCACGACTCTAGCCGAGTGTTAGTAGTGTGGAGTTCCTCCACCTCATTCTCTTCTTCCTATTCTTCCTCCATGTCTACATCCTCATCCGTATGTACCTCTGCAGGCCCTTGGGGAGGTGGTGGTGGTGGAGGGTTTGGGGTGGTGCTGAGGCTAATGAAGAAACAGTAGCCATGGATGCCATAAGGATTAGTTACCCAATGGTTGCTATAGCAGTAAAGGCAGCACAGTTCTAACAGCTAGAGCCAGAAGCACCATGAAGATGAGTTGGGGGGGTGTGGCCATTTATAGGGTTGGAGGGGTGCGCCTCGTGACCATATTGATCACTGAAAAGTGCTGCAAAAATTCTAAACGACACATTCTCAGGTAGATCTACTGCATGCGTCATGTTACATAGTGATTTTCTACTGTGAAATATTTTCTTATGTATGTATAACTTCTTTTGCAATGTCGTGGAAGCACACAAACTGCGGAAATTAGTCCACACGCACAGCGTGGGTGCGGTCACATGATGACATCCTGAACACATCCACACGGGAAATGCCTACGCGCTGGACAGCAAATGCAGAGTAACAAGCTTGCGCATGCGCGCCAGTGTTCTACGAACAGTGTTCGGGTCCTGACATTAATTAAAAGTGCGACACAAGTGAGACGGACAGTTAGGGACAGGCGCAATGTTCGCAGTACTTATGGGTGTACTGCGCATGTGCGTACATGATCCGATGACTGTACGGAAAGGTCCAGGGTCCTTAGGACACCTCCATTTTGTTTGAGTATGAACATGCCGGTCACCGCGCCTGTTCCACGGATGGTTCCATTTTGGCTGCGGGCGATACGGACGGTTATAGTGTGCTTAGGACACTACCACTTTGCTCTTTTATAGATATTCTCGCCTCCTGGTGTGTTCTTGGAAAATGTTTTATCTCGTTTGTGAGTGGTACAGAGAGGTACAAAGTCTTTAGGACGTCCCATTCTGTTAATTTACACATAACTTGCACAGATGGTGCGTTCTAAGATCAGTTTCATCTTGGGTGGCATTGGTACGGTTAGCTGTATTGGTGTTAGAACATCCATATTCTATTGCTTATGGCCAGCTGAAACAGGCGCGCTGTTCGCAAACATTTTAATTATTTAAAAAAAAAAATCCTATACAGTTCAACTACAGTACACATACAAAAACTTTTTAAAAACACATATACACTTCAATCAACAGAAATAATGGGCGAAGCAGAAACTGACACAAATATAGGGGAATTAGGGTTCAACACGGGCTGATTGTCAGGAGATGATTTGTGTGGGGAAGAAGGAATGGATGTTTCATCAAAACATCTATTTTCTACTTGAAGGATTGGGGATGGTTCAGTAGGAAACGGAGAAGGGGGGCAGGTACAGGTGGGACAGTGATAACGTATTTTCCCTCACACAAATTCCTCCACAAATTGCCTTAAACTATTAAAATTCTCATTCAGTGTGTCCATTTTCCGTTCTATACTTTTCAGGCTGTCTTCCTCTGTGTCGTTTGTTGGCATTTTTTCTTTTTTTTCCTGGTCTGTTAAAAAGAAAATATATGTATGTTAAATGACCATAAAATACCCGCCATTAATTTGTATTTGCAGAGCACTGTGTACCATTATTATCACTATCTTCAGACATTTCCCCATGCGGGAAATTCTCCTCGAGCCACTCAAAAGTACTGCACATTTCTGTGTCAAAATAAACAAAATGAAATTATTTTTCCTGTCCCTCATAGCAAAAAAGGACACACATATATAAGAAGTTCACTTACTATGTTCTTGTAATTTGTGTTGGTTGTAGTGCATGCGTCTACTGTCGGTCCAGGCTGCAGAGTTTCTGTGAAGTAATTAAGTTAGAGGCATAATTTTTTTTAATGGAATAATCCATTTCATTCCACATGGTCATTAAATGCATGTTTTTTGTTTCAGACGTTTAGGTTTCTCTATTTATTTACTAGTACTTATAATGTCTTTGTGTGTCCTTTTTTTGTAAATTGCACATTTTTTGTGTAACACATTACTACAATTTCATATACCCCTTGGCTGTTTGGGTACTGTTTGTTGCGTCTGCGTCTGTCTCTAGATAGGCGCTCAGTCAGTGTTTTTCTAAAGTGAAGAGCAACGGGGTTCGGAATGTTCTATGTTACATGTATATAAAGTAAGCAGATTATACAATATATCTCCAATGATCATATGATGACAGTGTATATTGAGCAAAAGAACTTTATTAACGCAATGTTATGATTAGGTTCCCCTTAAAAAAAAACTGTGAAATTCACTAAAATAAAACCTTGTTAAGGTGACGTTATGGTTAAGTTGCGCTACTAAAAACCTGTGAAATTCCCTTAACAAAACTTTATAAACGTCACATTATGGTTCCAAGTAAAACCGAAAAACCCCTGAAATTCACCTATTATGGTAGCCTAGGCAACCATAACTGCCCGCACCACTGTGCACTACTAAGACTAACACCCAGGACATCAAAGATGACATCACAAATGTCATTGATGGCATCACTGAAAAGAGCCTTTTTTTAAAGAATTTAAGGTGCTTCTAGAGAAACACGTTTATTTTCAGTTTGTATAGGGTTTTCTGTTTTCTTCTTCTCCTAACATTCTTACAGCAGACTTTTCAATGCCTCCTGTAGATGGCCAAACAAAAGTGAATCACCAATGCGGACCTAAAAATGCCATTTGCATGGAAAAACTCTGCATTTCGAGACGTAATGATGTCATTGTTGCAGAAGAACATTCCACGAGCAGACAAAAAATCACACATGCTTCTGTTGATGAGGCCCCTTCCAGCCTCTGGCTGGGAACAACATACATTAGTATACTTCCATACTCTTCTTGGTGGTATGGCTGACAAAACCACCTGGGCAGTGGGAAAAAAGCCTCTTCACTGCATTCATCAACCTCTTCAGGTGATGGAACAAATGTGAACAAGTCATGTAACCCAAGTGCATGTCCCTGTAATACATACGACTACATGAACAGTAGCAACACTGGCCACATGTCTGCAAAGCGCAATCATATCGCCGAAACTGCGGACATGGACAGCGCACCACAATGTGTCCACTCCTTCCAACCCGAAATTGCCATCAAAGTGTTTTTCCTGGGCATACTTGTGCAGAACAATCACAAAGGCATCACTCAAAACCAACACAATGCATTTCTCCATGTCGACCCACCTCACTACGCAGTGTAATGAAAAACGGTGTTAACACCCCTTCCTGTGAACCACACCCACAGTACCTGAGTGGACAATCCCGGCAGTCCCATTTCCACTGGCAAGCATGGTGAGAAGTGCAGAATGTGCTACGTGCACTTCCCCAAATACCGCAAGGGCCGTGCCTCAGTAAAGCAGGAGCAGTCCTTCGTCCTTTTCCACTATTTTTATTCCACCACTACCTCATATGGTACTGTTAAATAGTCACACACGCATCCACCAATCCCATCCAAGACGTCAGCATCTAACACTGTCAGTTCTGTACAACGTTTCATATGTACCGTTACACATTCATACTGCAAGTGTCATGTTATTTGAAAGCATGTCCAGTAGAAAGTTCAGTAAAATTATGCAAGATATCTGCATCCACATACATCCACCTGGCCACCCATCAACACAAAGTAGAGGTATGAATAATTTTTCTGCAGTATGTTTACAACTCTGTTATAAGTGCCTCTGAGCACAGTATCTGCCACTGAATGTCCATTACGTACTTAAAAAAATACTGTTGTTTCTCCCATCACCTACCATCAAGTGGTATATGCTTCCAGCATTTTCATTTAACCATATAACCCATTTTAATATCAAAACAGGAACTCTCTTCTTTCCTTCCGACAATGGTACACATTTTTTCTGCACTAACCCATCTCCCACAGAAGTCGTACATATATCGCTCCAAAACCACCATTGAATGTGTCTTACCAACTTAAACCAAGTTCCCAGAAGCTCACTGTCTCCACAGCTGTGATTCTCTCTAGGCTACACTAATGCAACAGCCTCTTTCTAAATCTACATGCTTCTGCTCTCAGCCCTCTGCAACTGATCCAGAACAGTGACTGCACAACTTGTCCTTGGCCTCAAGACCAGGGATCGTATCTCTCCGGGACTGAAATGTGTGCACTGGCTCCCAGTGGCTGCCAGGATGAACGTCAAAACCCTCTGCATTATCCACAAGGCTTTCTGGGCCCTGGGGCCTCAATACCCTCAACTCTCACATCCTGAATATCTCCCTGATCAAGCTATTCGCTCTTCTATTATCAGCCTCCAACTCCCTCAGTGTCATTCTGCTTTCCAAGCAAGCAGTTGGTGGTAGATCTCTGTCTTGGGCTAGGTCCTCCCTCTGGAACAGCCTCCCTGCCTCCCTGAAACTTCAGAGAACATTCTATGGTTCCGGAAGCATCTCAAAACCTTTCTCTTTGCGTCTGCTTTTTCTCCTCCTCTCCCCTGCTGACTTCTTGGCTAAAACTGATTCTGCACTGATTACCTGGCCACCCTCTGATCTTGGGGCCAGGCCACCTCCCCCTACCCGTCGCACCCCTGCACTGCCTTTCTAGCAACACCCGCGCTGGGGACTGTTTTCTGTATCACTAACAGTCCCACCAACACCTAATGTCTGCACTTACCCTTGCAGACATTAGCAGCAGCACTTCTACCCAATCCCCGCACCATAACACAGCGATGCATGGAAACATGTAACAGTTAGCAGAATCCACAAACATACCACAACCTCCGGCACCCCTACCCACTTCCATTCACAAAGTATTGTGCCACTGCCAACCAAACCACAAAATCTTCACAACATTGGCCCCACTCCCACCAATATGCACAAAGCAGAGTATCCAAGGACATACAAGATCCACTTCAACCCTGCCCTCTTCTATGCTGACAGTACTCCAACACTGCACCCAGTGGCCACACTGCAGGACTTGTCACCGCACCATCTCCACCCATACACCAAAAACTGTACGATGTTCTAACAATGACCACACCCATGGAACAAACAATATACACATGTCAGCTGATGTCTGGTGCTCTATCAAGTCTAAAATGTGCTCTACAACCATTCTTCACAGATCACCACCCCCTGACTGATGCAGAGTCCAAACAGCATTGCTGCGCTGGGTGTGGTCAAGGCCTTGGCTCATGAGTGCATGGTCTACGTCCGACAGCCTTTGGCCATGCACACAATAGTCTAGGCCATGGACAAACCCACTGCAACGTAAGGCAACCATGCATGCCAACATGTGACCAAGTACCACAATCCACACACGTACCACAGCCACCGGCTCTCCTACCTAACCTCTGCACTGTGATACAGCTATACATGGAAACATCCAACAGTTACCAGAATCTACAAACATAACACAACCTGCAGCACCCGTACCCACTTTCATTCACATGCTATGTTATTACTGCCAACTGAACCAAAATATTGTTCACAATAGTGGCCGTGCTCCCAACACTCTATACAGTGCACAAAACCAATACTTCACAGTGCAGTACAGTAGTCAGCACTCCGCGCAATGGACACTACCCAAACCCATAAAATATGCAATTCAAACCTATCCACTTCTAAGCACACACTATTAGAACATTGCACCCAGAGGACAGACTGCAGTATCCAAGCACATAGAAGATGCACTTCAACCCTACTGTCTTCTATACTGACAGTATTGCAACACTGCACCCAGTGGGCACACTGCAGGACTTGTAACACCACCATATCCAGCCATACACCAAAAACTGTACGATGTTCTAACAATGACCACACCCATGAAACCAACAATATATGCATGTCAACTCATTTCTGGTGTCCCATCGAGCCAACAATGTATGCAATGCTGACAAACCACACACACAAGGCAGCAATGTCAAACCTACTTGCAACCAGGGCCCATAGTTGTCACTTTAAGGCCTCCAGACATGCATGGAAGGGGCTACGGGCTAACCACATGCAACACAAAATAGCACACCCTATGCTACAATGTTTATGTCATGTGCAATACATTCCCCTTCTGCAATTGAGCTGCCACCATTCACCACGGTAACAGATCGCGGTAAGAGCTATTGTGCCGTAACAAATGCTTCCTACATTCCTCACACATGATAGTTGCCTGTCGAGGGACCCGCAAATTGGCGCAGTAGACATGGATACTGCAGGCCCACCACTGTCTTCTGCCACCTAATAACATAACTCTAATGAACCACTTCTCACTCCCCCCACCCTTTCCATCCCTTCTTCCCACCACCACATGGCATAAAGTATGTTTCCCAGGCCCTTTCGGTGCTGCACTGTTCCCCGATACACCATGGTGGTGTTTGCCAAAAATGTTGACGCACAGAGCGCTTCCCTCCAGCCAACCACTGGCCGCATCCAATGTTCACCGACATCACAGCGTGCTGCAAGCCAATGAGACTTTTGTCCACGGAGAGAACAGGAAAATGGTTTTGCGGAGCAGATCCAGATATCACTAATTTTTCAGTTCTATGCAACAAAAGTACTGGTCGGATTTCCACCAAAAACACAAAAGCACACTTTTGGAACCAACCCCGCTCCTGCCCCAAATTTAGTAAAAATCCATCCAACCGGTTGGCCTGTAGGCTGGTGTGCACAAAGTTTTTGCCCATTCAGTCCATGGAAAGAAAAATAAATGTGGGACCCCCCTATAAATTTGCCCCCCCCCACAAAACCTCACCCAACTCATAAATTCAGCAGCCACATATACTTTTTTGGCAAAGTTTTATCCAAATTCGTCCACGGGGAGCAAAGTTATAAGCCACCTGAAGTGGTCTTCCTATGGATTTAGCAACTTAACCATAACTACACGACCATTACCGCAGACCGTGTAATATATATTAAAAACAGTTGGGCAATGCCAAACTCATATGAAGATACACAAATCTAGGACATAATTGGTACTTTATCTGGATAAAGGTCTCTGTGGGCCAAAGTAGAGGCTCCGCTCATCTCCAAGGTCCATCCATTTGCATATAACCACACACTGCATACACCCATTCAAAATAAACAGATATATTATGGAGGAGAGTAAACATAAAATGCTTACCTCAGTATTGAGCTGTAGTGAAGTGAAAGAACAAAAACTACAGCTCAATACTGAGGTAGGCACTTTCTGTTTACCATCCTCCATATTTTCTCCTTATCTGGATAAAGTACCAATTCTGCCCTAGATTTTTGTATATACATACATATATTATAGTGCAGTGGTCATGGCACTGTAGTTAAGTTGAGTATTGAGTTACATAGGAAAACCAAAAAATGAATTGCTAATAATTTTTGGGAAATATCTGGTAAAAAAAATCAAAAAAGTTATTAAGAAAGTAAAAAACACTGTTTTGGCCTGGTCCCCATTAATTTTCCCATGGGATAAAAAAACACATTTTTCCTCAAGTGCACATCCAAAACCGCTGGATGGAATTGGACTAGGCACGAAACAACTTGGGCATGGAATTTCGGGACTGGTTTAGGGTAAATCCATTGAATGTTTTTTTAAATATTTGACTGAGAAGATATGTCCCCTGTTCCTTAAAACCTTTATTTCAGCCTTGCTGTTTTTTTACAGCATAGAGGCGGAGCAAGGGTAATAACTTTTTACTTATTGGATGGATTTAGATGTAATGTTCCAAACAAACAGTTAATCAAGAGCTCCACTAAACTGGACATTCCGGGATTGATTCGTTCAAAAATGAAAAGGTTATTAAGAAAACATAAAAACTGTGTTTTCAGATTACTTGCATTAATTTTCCCATAGAGAAAAAGGGCACTTTTTGAACAGCAGTAGTGCGGAAACCGCTTTGTAGATTTAGGTCAAATAAGAAACAATTTGGGCACAAAGCATTGTCTTAATTCCCTTGAGTGGTTTGGGTTAAATCAAGCCGATAGTTTTTAAAATATTCAACAAAGAATGGGGCACCCCTGCACCTTAAAACCTATATCAGTATTGGTGCTTTGCAGCAGAGAGGCTGAGAGTGGCTATTAACCTTTGACTTGCTGGATGGATTTGGTTGAAATGTTCTAAACCAAGAGATAGTCAAGCCCCCTCCTCCCCCCCAAACTGGACATTCTGGGAACAATTTGTCAAAAAATTAAAAAGTTATTAAGAAAAGATGAAAACGCAGATTTCAGCCTACTCCCATTAGTTTTCCCATAGAAAAAAAGTACAGTTTTTGAAAAGCCATAGCGTGAAAACCGCTTTGCATATATGGACCACATACGAAACAATTTGGGCGCAAAGAGTTAACTTAATTTCCTTGACTGGTTTGTGGGAAATACATCCAGTAATTTGACAAAGAATGGGGTGCCCTATGCTCCTTAAAAACGTTATATCGCTCTTGGTGCTCTGCAGCACAGGGGCTAAGAGAGGCTAATTACATTTCCGAGAGGGGTCTGGGGTTATTCAATCCAGTAGTTGTTAACATATTTGACAGAGAAGGGGGTGCTACTTCTCCCAAAATTATAGCTATATATGTGTCCCACAAGGCATCACAGAGGCTTTTCATAAATGAAAATACCACCATTGTTGTTTGCTCGATGTGAGGGAGGACCACGGTTATTATGGGTATAACTGGGATTACTTGAAAAAGGAAAGTGGAAAAAATGACATCTGGAGGAGGAAGAATTATGAAATGGCATCAGGCTAGGTGGGGAGGGGGAAAGAGGACACCATATTAAATTGGGACATTGAGGGAGGGCTGACTTAGGACCAAGTTTAGAGCTCAAACATTTTTGCATAACTGGGGTTATCCGGTGGGATAACCAAGATTATGACAGAAAACTAGATTGGGAATAAAAGTGCGTCAGTTGAAAGGACGAGTGGAATGGGAGAGGGCTAGCAAGGGAAAAAGAACTTGAATGGAGTTTGGGACCATGGCACAAAGAGGGGGGCATTTGGTGAATTTATGGGCGGGCAGGGAAGAGTTGGGGATTTTGCGTGCATTGATGGATAACCGTCGTTATTTGCGTATGTTTATGGATAGCCACGGTTATCTGTACTATATTGATTATCGCGGTTATGGGTAAAACTTTTTTTTTAAAGCGAAAGTTATTAAAATGAGATTAAGACAAAAGAGGGGAATTTTACAGCTACAGTGAGGTGGGTGGCAATGGGTGTAGCCGAAGGCTATGGCTACTGGGTTACTTTAAAGAACTGAATGGTGCAATATGGAAGGTGTCCGAAGGCAATGGCTAGTGAGCACCAACTAAACCTAGTGGGCAACATGTCGATGGGCCACGGTGAAAGGCTGTGGCCACTGGCCATGGCCAAAGGCCATGGCTAGTGTGCCCTAAAGAAACCTAGAGGTGTGGCCACCACCCAAAGCCCTGGCTAGTGGCAATACATGTATAGTAGCCATGGCCAAAGGAAGTGGCCACCTAGTTGGTCCCAAAGAAAAATATTGGGGGAACATGTACAGTGGTCACCGCACCCAGTGGGCAACATCAAAAGGCCATGAACACTGGTTATGGCCAAAGGCCATTTCTAGTGTGCCCGAAAGAAACCTAGTGGTGTGGCCATGGCTATATATATATACAAATTCGCCAGTTATGTAAGCTAAGCAGCCATAACTCACACCATGACCGTGCACTGCTAAGACTAACACCCAGGACATGAAAGATGACATCACAATGTCATTGATGACATCACTGATGACTTTGCATATCTGGGCCACTTGTTTTTGTTTACTTTTCTTAGAGTTTAATCTGAGCTCATAGTTATGTTATATGTTATGTTATGTTATGTTATGTTATGTTATGTTATGTTATGTTATGTTATGTTATGTTAAAGGTATTTGTACCGCGCACCGTCACCAACGGAAGTGGTCCCCAGGCGCTCTGGCGGATCGGAAAGAGGAGGGGGTGGGTTAGTAGGGGATAGTGGCAGTAGGATAGTGAGAGCTGGGATGTCCTGTCGGCAGTTTCAGTTCGGTTTTCACCATGCGCTGAGCTTAAGTGTGGTTATCGGATCGATGAGAGGTCCCATGTGCTGTTGATATGGTTATGTGCTGTTTGTTGTTGCGGTGTGGTGAAGTATTGCGGATTAGTTTGTAGAGAAGTAGTTGTGTGGGTTTCCGTGTGAGAAGTGTATGGGGAAATTTGAGGTTTTTCTAGTTTTGGATTAGTTGTTTTTTTTTCTCTTCTTTTCTTTTTTCACCCGTTAATCTTTGCATTTCTGTTTTTTGTAGAACATCTGCAGTTATCCTGTGAGTTTGGTATTGTAGTTTGTCCTTCTCGTTGGAAGGTATGACAGGGTGGCAGTTTTTCTCCCTGTTACTTTATTGGTTTGTGTACCTGGTTGAGCAGGCGTGTTACCCCACTCTGGTGTTTGGATGTATAGTTTACATGAATCAGCTCCTTTCCTAGCCATTTTCGTGTTGGTGGTCCTTATCTGTCTATGATTCCTCAGTAGAATAGCGGTATGTGGATATGCCGTACTGCCTCTGCCCTCAAGGTCTCTCCATGCCCTTTCCCAAGTGAGATCCTAGCCTACCTACGTTTCCCCTTTGGCATGATGGTATGCGTTAGTGGTATTTTCCCCCGCCCTCCAATTAGGGAAGGTAAGTTAGGAAGTTATGGACAATGGTTCCCTCTTTGGGGTTTCTTGTTTCCTGGTGTTTATATATTTTTTAGTCGTTTCCTTCTAGTTCTAGGGACAAAGAGCCAATTTTTGAGTATTTGTCTGAATTGAAGATGGTCTCTTGTGTTACGTATGTTTTTTGGTAGCTCATTCCAGGTTATTGGTGCCCGGTGATAGAAAGACGATCCTCCAAATTTTGTTGTATGGTTTTTAGTTCTAGCTGAATGTCTTTGCTTGATCTGAGTGGTCTTGTTGGGTGGTAGATGTTTATTTTCTCTCTGGGGAACTCATACATGGGGCAATAAGCAGGCCTTAAACACACCATTCATTTGTGTACATGATGATTAACTAATGTTATTGTAATTTTCTTGTTCTATTGTTTCTTTCTTCCTTACTTTAGTTTTACTGTATGTGCTTCTAATTTGTGTGTATTGTGGGTTTTAAATGTTTTCTTTTCTACTAACATAAGTGTGTGTAAGTTTTCAATTATTACCTATTTTTTCCATGTTTAACATTACCCAAAACTTGCATGAGGTAGCATTTATTAGTTTACTATCGGAAATGAACAGATTAAAAATATTGTACTTTTATCATGCATATTGCAACCATTGCCTATATGTATGCATGATTCGGTTCCTCTCTTAGCAACAACACTGAAATATAATGTTTTGTTTACTTGAGTACATTCTTTAATACATTAAGTAGTTTATGAGCTCATTAAGTAGCCCCTGATGGGCTAATTAACTGTTATTGGGAATCGAGGAAAAGAATATTTAAATATTTTCGGTTAGAGCTCTCAACACATGCAAAATTCCTTTTATGAAGGGCATTTCAATTTGTTCCCATTGCACACATGTAGGGCTGCAACCTGAAGGTGTACAACCTTCCCTGAAGTCATTTGGCTATTCTACAATGCACTAAGTGTAAAATGTCCAATATGGCCGGCCCATCCTCCTGTGGAGGAGCCGCAAATTGTCAGCCAACTGCCCCTTTGTGAGTGGGCAGCCTTTCCTGCAATAGCCAATCGGAGGCCCCGGCAGGTGGAAACCGGCCAATCCATCCAAGGCCCACATCCAGGACCCTGGTTGTGCTTGTCCGGGCCAGAGAGGGCTTGGGGAACCCTTTGCCCCCTTTCTCCATACAAAGCATGGAGCAGCCGACAGGTGATCAGCCTGTTACACCACAAACTTAGACAAAAACTCACTGCACCCTTCACATTGCCAGTGAGTAATGACTGAGCGTTGGGAACTGCCTCCCCACTAACCTCTCAAAAAATGATTTAAAAAGAAAAAAACACTTAAACCATGGTGTGCCAACAACTCTTTATCTACCTTTGACTTATTTCACCTCTCGTATTACTACCAACCATCACTTGTTCTTTTTAAAGCAGTGCTGCATTATGTTTTGTGCTTGCAGTGTTCCTTATCTGAAAAACCCGAATCTAGGTGCCCTTTAATCTGTGCTGGCAATTTCGTTTCTGTGCTTGCAGTGTACCTGGTCTGAAAATCGATTTTAGGTGCTCTTACATCTGTGCTGGCAATTTTGTTTCTGTGCTTGCAGTTTCCCTTGTCTGAAACCGAATCTAGGTGCCCTTTAATCTGTGCTGGCAATTTTATTTCTGTGCTTGCAGTGTACCTTGGCTGAAAATCGATTTTAGGTGCTCTTACATCTGTGCTGGCAATTCCGTTTCTGGGCTTGCAGTGTACATTGTCTGAAACCGAATGTAGGTGACCTTACACCTGTGCTGGCAATTTCGTTTTTGTGCATTCAGGGTACCTTGTGTTAAAATTGAACCTTGGTGCCCTTACATTTGTGCTGCCAATTTCGTTTTTGTGCTTATCGTGTACCTTATCCAAAATCTGAATCTAGGTGCCCTTATATCTCTTGAAAAAACCTTTGGCTGGCTCGTCCTGTCCAGCCAACTTCTGCCCCATATCTACGACTCCCTTCCTGGGGAAGCTCTTGGCAAGACTGAGTTCCTTCCTATTGGGACCCCTGCTCCCTCTTTCTGTCCCTCACTCTGGCCATCATTTATGGGCTCTCCCCTATATCCTTCATCTAAGGCCAGAAACCTTGGAGTCTTCTTCGACTTCTCTCTTTCCTACATCCCTCACATCCAGGACCTTGTCAAGAGGTCCCACTTTCAACTCCACCTCCTCAAAGGAATTCTTCCTTTCCTCACTTTCCCCCAGAGGCTCAATGTCTCCAGAGCAATGGTTGTCTCCAGGCTAGACTACTGCAATATCCTCTCCCTTAATCTACCCTCTTCTTCCCTACAACCCCTCCAGATATTCCAGAATAGGGCTGCAAGACTTATCCTTGTCCTCAGGCCCAGAGACTGCATCTCCCCAGCCCTATAAACTCTCCACTGGCTTGCGGTTGAGGCACAGATCAAATTCAGATCACTCTGCATCATCCACAAGCCTCTCTGGGGCTGGAGACCTCACTGTCTACGACTTGCTCTCACTAAATATCCTCTCTCCAAATCTTTACGTTTCCCCGTACCAACACTCTGGGCCTCATTACAACTCAGGCGTTAAGGGTTAACGCCGTCATTAACCCTTAACGCCTGAATCAGATTTTAACGGCTGCTTCTAGCAGCCGTTAAAATCCATGGCGCTAAACCGCCTTGGTGCTAATTACGCCACCGTAATTTACGGTGGAGTAATTAGCGCCTTCCCCACTCCCATTATACCCTATGGGGCAAAAATGGGAATGGGGAAGGGTAAAATGGGAAATGGGGATTTACCGCCCCACTCACCTTGGAATGGGGCGGTAAATCCGCCATCCACCATGGTGTAAACGTAGTTTACACCATGGTGGTAAAGTTGGCGTACTTACCGCCTGGGTCGTAATGACCCCCTCTGTGTGTTAAATGCTTCACTAAACAGTGAGCTGGTGGCCAATCTCTTTCCTCAGCAAGGTCCTTCTTCTTCTTTGTCTTGAGATAGATCTCCTTAAATTCCAGAAGCTCCTCAAGACTTTCCTTTTCTACTCCTCATTCCCCTCCTCCCTCCTCTGCAAAATCCCCTCAGTTGCTGAGATTGGTGACCCGGGCCCTTATGTGTCCTCCTGGGTCCTGGTCTCCTCACTCCTAATCACTTACAGCCTCCACCCCTCCCAGCACTTTGCCTTGGCACCCACTGGCCAATGTCACCACATGTTTGCACTTATTTATTATCGTCTGATCACTCCATCTATGCATTTACAGTGTCCTCATGCTCAGCACTTCCTTCTTGATACAACTAGCACTCCCCCTTCCCTCTCACTCCCTCACACTTGTGTGTTAGGAATGCCCACAAGGCCTAGTAGGTCCATCTTTATCTTTCATTGTTTTATTTGTCTTCACTCCCATGTTCCCTCACTGTTACCCTGTGGGCGGATGCACCTTACAAATGCACAACAAATAAATAAATAAAATGAAAGGTCTCCATATCACCCCCAACATCTTGTTACCAACATTATAAACACAAACCCTTGTAGGGACTGTTTATTAAAATTAATTTAATATGTGATGCCATTAGTGATGTCATCAATGACATTTGTGATGTAATCTTTCATGTGCTGGGTGTTAGCCTTAGCAGTGCACGGTAGTGGCACGAGTTATGGTTGCTTATTTTACCATAACTAGAGAATTTCTGTGGTGTTTCAGTTTTACTTGTAACCATAACGTTCCTTTGGCAAAGTTTTTAAAATTTTAAATTAATTTAATTTGTTTTGAATAGTGCAATTTAACAATAACGCCCCTTTAACAATGTTTTTTCAGTGAATTTCATGGGTTTTTACTTGTGCAGCCTAATTTCCTACAACTTACTCATATCATATACACCCCAATAGAGCAACATTTTTTGGCCAATTTAGAAAGTTTCACCTTACAACTCTGCCATTCCCCACCTTCTAGCATAATTTCTAACACTTTTATCAACTTTTTGCAGCTTTTTCCACAGTTTTTGTGTTCATCGACTTTCCGGACAGTGTCACGTGACCACACACGCACATGCGGCATGATGACATGTTCGCGAACGCGTCCACACTTTGCGAATGGGTCCGTGCTTCGTGGACAGTTCCAAACTACATTTTTCAGCTCATCTAGGAACTTTGAAGCTCAAAATGTACCCTTGCAGAGCTCTTACACCTATTCTTACTCATTATCTATTAACAATCTAGAACACAGCACATACTTGGAAGAATATTAGCAAAACTGCAATTTATCTTAAAGATGGCATCAGCTATTGCTATCCCTCCTCCCCAAGAGCCACCACCACCACCACCTGGAGGACCAACAGAACGAAAGAAGCGCAATACTTCAAAAGAAAATGAAGAGGGCCAGGTAGATGAGGTAGAGGAAGTGCCTACCTCTAGCTCCCAGAGAGAATCATGGGTGTGGCAGTTCTTTACCACTGTTGGGAATGTACCAAAGTTGTATTCAGAGTGCAAAGTTGTATTCAGTCACAGACCACCTGGGCAATGCTCCTTGCATCGATACACCAAATCCAACCACCGCTTTGCTCTCAGAAAGGCTGTTCTTTTCTTAGGAAGTAGTAGGCTGTCTTCCTCTACCTCATCTTCTTCAAACAATACTGTAACCACACAGACTACTTCCGTGGGACACAAAATCCCACCAGCTAGCTTGCAAGCGATAAAAGAGGCTGATGATCCATATCTTTCTAAGACAACAGTAATCTGTATATACTGCAGGCAGGAGCAATTTCAAAGTGCTTTTGAAGCGGTAATCAAGGACCATAAGAAACACTGTCCCCTACCTTAGATGTAACACACCTGCAACATCTTCCCCAGTCCACCTGTCCCTCCATATTTGTGGCTGGAGCCCCTTCCCTCATTTCCCTCCCTACCTTACTTTCTGGCCTGTCCTGCAAAAAAAGAAAGAAAAAACATAAAAATGGTCAAATGGTCCCTTTAGGAACCACCTTTCACAGTAAAAAAATAGAATTAAAAAATAAGCTTATAGACACCATCTACTTTACATTTTTTAGTGAAGTATTTAGATTCAATAAGATTCTCCAACATTCCCATTAGCATTTTCTGCTATGCTAAGGGCAATAATGGACAGTTGTGTAATAGAGAAAAACAAAAAAGAACAGAAACAATTTTCTGTCTGAAATTCTTCTATCTAGTATACAATAAACACCATAATCCATTGCCCTTATGACTATCCACAGTCTCTGCATTCCCCTATCTAGCCCAAGCCCTTCTACTCTATCTACAGTTATGTTTGCAACACTCCCTCATTGCCTACTAAAAACCAGTCACACATATATTCACAAATCACTTAAAAAACTCTACATATAGCCTATCAACATATTAAACTTTCACCCACCAGCTGCAATTTAACAATGTTTTACAACTCTTTTGCATATACATTTCCCATACTTATACCAAAAAATGATATATAGCGCTCCTGTAAATGCACATATGCATTGTGCAGTGAGAGAACTACATAAATAAAAGGGGCAGTACACATGGACAAGGGCTCATGGGAGCACAGCAGGGAAGTGACCAGGGATGCAAAGGTAGGAGCCCACTAGGTAACTGCTGGGGCACAGGAGTCCCAAGGGTACATCTTTCTGTCAATTGAATAGGTTTTTATAAGTGAAAATGTTTCATAATGTTACATCACTATATATACGTTATTCATAATTCCTCTTTTAAAATATATTACATAACTATAAACCTCCTTTAACAAACATATTTTTTGCAACGCATACTTATGTGTATCGCTATCAGCAGCGCTTGCTGAGGATGCAAGTCATTGTTCAATTGCTTAGGGCATGAGACTCGATCATGAACCCAGCCCCACCAAACCACCTCCACTGCACCTATCTAGCATGCTAGTTCAGTGTCTACTTTACCCTCATAATATAACCAATGGCCAGTGCTCATGGCTTGCGTGGCCAGTCTCCAAAATCCATGGGGCATGGTCATCGGCCATGCGCATGATCCCAAAGGCAAATCAGAGTAGACATTTGTCGTTGCCGAGGACCATACCCACTGCCCACAGCAGAAAAGTTATATCACTATTTTTGGTATTGACGTTTTGACACTTTCAAAAAAGTAAAACAAAGGACAGATTTACAAAAGCATCCTTTCAGGTACTTGCTAATGCTCCTCGTGCAAGTTTGAGCAATCCTGTCTAGCCCTGCGGGCTACAGCCGCAAGCAGAATTATTTTTCCCATTTAAACCTAGAGCTTCGACCATTCGGTATGCCACAATAAGTAAATTAGAATAGGCAATCAGTCCTTGCTGAGGGCTAGGCCGATTGTCCATGTACCAAACTTATATCATTATTATTTTTGCTTATATTTGGACACTGGAAAAATAAAACACAAAACAGATTTGCAAAAGCATGCTTTCAGTTCCTTACTGATGCTGCTTGTGCAAGTTTGTTGTAATTCAGTACAGCACTTCAGGCTGTAGCCGCAAGCAAAATATTTTTTCCCATTCAAACATAGGGCTTCGGCAATGCTGCATGCCCCAATAATGAAATCAGAGTACACAATGATCAAGTAATTGCAGGGCGGTAGAATTTGTACAATTTTGTATAATTGTACAACATCTACATGTACTTTGTATGGGATACAGGAATGTGATTGGGTCTCTAGGATCAGGTGGACAACTAATCCCACCCCAAGAGCAAGTCATCTCCGTGTCAGACGTATACATGACATGCTATTGGCTTCTCAAACTATAGGGTTCCTTAATATGTGACCCTCTACAATTGGTTGGCACGCTTGTACCCTTCTGGAATATTCCACTCGCTAGCAGCACACAAGCTGGTACCCCAGGTGCTGGGGGGTTGGCCTAGTCATGCCTCCCCACCCAATTAGCCCAACATCCATCATCATTCCTGCGGTCTGCCATTCAATTAGTTCTTTTGAACTCGGCCTTGCTGAGGCTCACTATTTCTGAGAATAAAAGGGAGTGTGGCATGGCTTTATCTTCTGGTCTCGGTGTAGCTCGCCCAAAGTCTATTTTCATCTGACCATGTGACTGGAAACCATGTTTTAGAGCTCCTTCATTGTATTTAATACTATTAAATGAAGAATTCTTGGCACCCAATGTGGTTTTCATTCTACCTCAAACAGGAGCTCATGTTATTGTATCCTCTTGAGTAGATAACTAGGCTCTCAGCAGCCCCGACTTTTGACACTGGGCCAGACAAGCCTTTCTCTAATCTTGCTTCACCGTCAACTATTCTTATTCTGCTGCGCCACCCCTCCAGCTCTTTCATTCATGAGGTCCAAAGTTGCTAAAATGCATTGTGGTAAGTCCAGATTCTATACATTCCTATATATGTATATATTGGTGCATCGCCTGCAATCTATTCACTATATAGCCAGACCGTATGATTACTTTGTCTACTTGCGTTGCTGTGTCTGTACATTTGTATAATGGTTTTGCATTTTCTTCAGTGCTTCTCCGCACGTGCAATCTTAATTCCGCTCCCAAAATGTTGCTCACATCACTACTTCATCATCAGATTCTATAAGGTCTATATTCTTTCTCCATTCAAATCTCTTCTGGGTGCGTCACGTCTGCTTTATGTGACGTCACCAATCCTCTCTTTCATTCATTTTCACACTTCTTCTGGAATTTCCTTCCGGAAACTGTCATTTCTCTGCGGATACATTTAGGGTTTCTCAATGGATACCTTGTTTCAAAAACCTTTCGTGACATAGGCACCATTATTGGCTTTGCGCATCTCACAATTTCCGGTTGCCAACATAAAGGCAGAATAGGGTCAGAACTTTCAGTAGAGGTACTTGGCTCCTCCTCTCCAGCTTATAACTTTATTGCCGTTTGACGAATGTGAACAAATGTTTTCAGAAAGATTATAGACCCAACATTGAATGTTTGTGCAAAGTCTGAATGGATTATGTCAAGTGGGGGCTAAGTTATATGATTATTGTATGTATGTCCTTTTTGACATTTTGAAAAAATAAAACATGGGCCGATTTCCAGCAAACCTTCTAAGGAGCATTGGCAAGGACCTGAAAGCATGGTTTTGCAAATGTGTCCGTGTTTTATTTTTTGACAAGTGTCATAATGTAGGTAAAAAGAATAGTGATATACCTTTAGCGACTGAGGTATAGCTTGTGGCGATGGGCAGTGGACAGATTGTCCGGGTCATGGCATAACTCCCTGGAACAGGCGGTGAACGCCAAATTATTCCCAATAGCATTACACAAAATGCTAATGGAAATGTTGCAAAATCTTACTGAGTCTGTGTACTTTACTGAGTAATGTAAAGTAGATGGAGTCTATAAGATTTCGTTTATTTTTTTTTTTATTTTTTTTGGTTTATTTATAAACCTTTACAAAATCGAACATCATTTAATACTTTTACAAATACATGTCATAAAATAGAGAAATTCAAAAACTCAAATACTAAATGCCAGTACAAAAATTTAGCAGCTTACTCACAGACCCTCCCGAATATAAAACACACATTTAGAAGCACATAGAAGATCATGTACAAGAAAATCACGTTCCTTAAAACCATCACATAAAAACATTACAAAGTTTAAATTTGTCTCAATAAATTCAAGGTGACCCTTCATCTTAAAAAAAAATAATAATAAAAAAAACATACCTTAAAATAAAAACAGAAAGACAACCCTACATCTAATACAAATAATCTGACCACAATATTAAATCGCCTTAGCACAAATCACACACATAACGCAAGAATGTAGTCACACATATTTTTAACCTGACGGAGTTGTCATGTAGCATTCTTTGCCATATGAAGTCCCTGTCAACGTCAGAAATAGAATTTACAAACTGTGCAAAATACCTAATTCTTTGGGACCTAAGTTCCGGACAGACCAGCAGAATATGTTGCAAAGTTTCAACTTCTCCCTCTTTCAAACTAAATCTGCACCAAGACCAGTTATCTGAATTACATTGTCTAATACCTTTGATTTGATTAGTTTGCAGGGGGTAATTCATAGAATTTAGCGCGCAAGTGGCGCACGCGGCTGGCGCACAGTGTGCGCGTGCGAATCTCTGCGCCAATCGCGTGCGCTAAAATCCATTTCCGCGCACAGCGTATACATGGATTTTAGCTACCAAAACCAGCCGTGGCGCACCTTGGCGCAGCGACCCTGCAGCAGCGCCAGTTACGCCCCTAATAACGCCCCTCGCGCAGTGAAAAGCCATCAAAATCCCCAATCCAGTGCAAAGGGCTGCGCTAACCCTGTACCAGCACAGCAAGCGGGGTACGTGTATTACGGGGGTGCGCGGGAAGTTTCACACGCGATTGGCCCTGTGCGAGCGGGGTACGTGTATTACTGGGGTTCGCGTGAAGTTTCACATGCGATTTCAGCAGGGTACGTGTATTACAGGGGTACGCGGAAAGTTTGACACGCGATAGGCCCTGTGCGAGTGGGGTACGTGTATTTCGGGGGTGCGCAGGAAGTTTCACACGCAATTTCAGCAGGGTACTGTATTTCAGGGGTGCGCAGGAAGTTTTACACACGATTTCAGCAGGGTACGTGTATTTCAGGGGTGCGCGGGAAGTTTTACGCGCGATTGGCCTGGGTACGTGTATTTCAGGGGTGTGCGGGAAGTTTTACACACAATTGGCCTGGGTACGTGTATTTCAGGGGTGCGTGGGAAGTTTCACACGTGATTTTTCTGTCAGAGCGGGGAACGCATATTTCCGTGGTGCGCAGGGAGTCCTACACGTGGATTTGCAGTGTGGGTCCTCCCAGGTGTCCCCTCTACCCCCTCCATGGCCCCTTCAGGTAGCACACACCACAAGGGACTACCCTGGTCATGTCCCCCAGCACCCCCACCCCCCCAGCATTGAAAGGCACCTGCCAGCAGGCCCCGACACATGTCCCCCAGCACCCCCCACCCCCCCAGCATTGACAGGCACCTGCCAGCAGGCCCCGACACATGTCCCCCCGCACCCTCACCCCCCAGCATTGAGTGGCAGCTGCCAGCAGGCCCCCACTCATTTCCCCCTGCACCCCCACCCCCCCAGCATTGACAGGCACCTGCCAGCAGGCCCTGACACATGTCCCCCAGCACCCCCACTCCCTCAGCATTGACAGGCACCTGCCAGCAGGCCCCGACACATGTCCCCCAGCCAACACGTCATCACAATCTAGATCCCTGACTCTTATGGCCACCCAAATCCCACCCCACGCCACCCCAGTCCAAACACCCAACCAAGCTTTACATTCACTCCAAATTGAAATCCCTATTACATGATAGATCACAAATAAGCAGTATGCGCATGAGTACAAGTCTGTCCGACCCACACAATGGCAACACATGACTGAGAAAACCCACATTGTGACATGCATGAAACCAATGAGAGAAGACCACACATTGAAGTAAGAAACAAAAATGTATTCAAGTCAAAATGAAGGAAATGAAATCAAAACACACAATAATGCCAATAATAATCAAAATGCAGCATGTCCCAAAAAATGATAAATAAATAAAATGCAAATCCAAAATAATCCAAATGAAAATGTGTCCAAAGTCACCGTCCAAGAAAGCAAATCCAAAGGGAAAGAAAAGCGTAATATCCATTGCTCCATGGTGAAGAAAAAAAAAGATGAAGGGGAAAAATCCACTGTAAAACTATGTACAAATAGCAAATCCAGGGTGCATGAGCCCAACGACATAAATGAAACCTACAATGAAACCTACCTAATTACTAACTATATACAAAAATGTGGGGCATAGCCCATGCGCTCCAAATGAAAGAAAAAAGAAATGAAACTTAACACTAATGAACTATATACAATGGCGGCGGGCAAGTCCAACGGCTCACTTGTTGATGTCATGGGCCAGGGTATCATCGAACTCCTGTTCAATGTCTTGGAGGCGGGCCTGTTCTCTGGCCCAAGGTCTTGCAGGGATAACCTCATGTCCACCTCCAACTCCCTGCGAATTCCATCGAGGCACTCAGCCCGCCTCAGCGCCCTGCACATGGAGTTCTCCGCCCTGACCATTGTGAGCCGTGCCTCCTCCGCCCGCCGCCGCTCCGCACCTATCTGCTGGCCCAACCGCTGCCACACGGAAGACACTCCCATTCCAGGTTCCTCCTGCCCTCCGGTCGATGCCTGCCCCTCTGATGTAGATGGCCCCGAGCAATGATGCCTCCCACGTTGAGCCTGCCGCTGCCTCCGACGCAACTGCCTCTGCCAGCACAACGGCATCCAGGCTGATGGAATCCACTGACGCCGTTGCGCACGTGCCCTGCCCGATGATGCCGGCACATCCTCCATCTGCTGGGGTCCAGTTGCTGTGGTGTCCACCCCTGCTGGATCTCCGACTCCCGACTATGGCAGGGATGGGATCCCCACTGAGCTGGCTGCGTTGGTCAGGGCAGGTCCACAGGGGGCCCTGGTGGCATCTGGGCCGGAAGACGGCATGAAGAACGACTGGCGCATAGTCTGCACAGAGGAGGAGAGGGCCCCCAGAGTGGCCGACACATGTACAAAACCCCCGACGATGGACACTCCCAACTGGGCCACGTCGGCACGCTGCTCTTCGTGATGACATGCATGCTCCCCCCGGGAAGCACGCACGTCATCACGAATGTCACGTGTGCGCAACGCAACACCAATCAGGACCTTCTCCATACGGCCAGGGGTCCCCTCGTCCGCAGGTAGAGGAGTGTCAGATGACATGGACATCCCCCCTACCTGCGGACGGGACTGGGATGGGGCATCCCTGCTGGTGCATGGTGGTGCAGTCACAGAGTCAGGGACAGTGACATGCACAGGCCCCTCCACGGCGATCTGTGCTGCATCCTGCCCCTGTCCCTGGACTGCACCACTTGCACCAGTGGTACCACCCCCACCAGGCCCCATGTGCGGCTCAGTAGCGGCCACCTCCTCCTCTGTGGAAACCACCAATCTGGATGGCTCCACACCATCTTCTGTCGTTGCAAGCCCCTGTGGGGGCTCACCCACCCCTTCCGCTGCAGACGTAGTGGCAGACGCAGCACCAGTACCCTCGGTCCCGGACGATGGTAAATTCTGGGAGGGTGACTGGGCCGTGCGTCGCCGGCCGGTGGGGGCATCCCAGCCGCTTTGCTCCACAGCGCCGTCTCCGCCCTCTTCATCACTTGCCGCTGTGTAGAGGGAGACATAGAACACAAGCATCAGGGTACTGTACAATGGTCCCCTAGACAGGAAGCAATAGCAGATGAGTGGCACTGTCAAACATCACTTCCATCATGTCCCTCCACAACACATGGGTCAGTGCAGGCAAAACACGTGCAGTAACAGGCATGGCGCATGCAATGGACATTAGCATACATATACAATGGACTCTTGAAACATACAACGCTGGTTTGAAACTCACACGCATCATGGGTCATGCCTATCACATGCACACACTTCACTGTAGTTTCATCCATCTGGCCTTGTACACCCCAGACACAGTGGATACAAGGATGAGTAGGCCGCATCAGGGAATCTGAACATTGTCACAGACATGTGTCATGCATCCATGGCATTTACAAGTCACAGACACGCAAGTCAGACACACAGACATGGACACCATACATGTCCATGACCGCAGCACCCATCTCTCACACACCATCCATGTCCAATAACAGAGACAGGCATGCATTAATGTGTGCATTCCGCATGCTGCTCCGCATGTTGCATTGTAACACATGCACCTACCATGTGGTTCACACATTACTGGTCTCACATGCATGACCATGATGTCCCTGCACACACACATACGTACATGGCCTATGTCAGACATACAGGCAAGTATCAGACAACCAGCACCCTGCAACATGACCTGTCTCACACAGCAATGCTTGGCCACTTACCGCTCAACTCCCGACGGATCTGCCTCTGAAGGATCTGGGCATGGAGCGCTGGGGCTACGCGTTCCAGGACCCTCATCTGGATGGTACTCATGCTGCCCGGCCCACCTCCACGAGGCGCCGGGCCTTTACGAGGGTCCTGGACCTCAAGTCCTCCCAGCACTTCTTGACTTGCTTGATGTTGCGGGTTGACACCCCCTCCGCGTTGATGGCAACCACAAAGTCGTCCCAGATTGTATCCCGTCCTTCCTTGTTGGTGCGTGATGTTCCGAAGAGGGCATCATAATGCCCCAGGACATGCTCCACCAGGACACCAACTTCCTTCTGACTGAAGCTGGTGGCCCTCTGCCCCTCTGGCTGGGGGTCGCCAGTGGTCTCAGATGGTGTTTGCCCCGACATGGCGACCCCCAAGGCAGGCGTGGGTGGGCAACTGGGCCCTGGGGCTGGGCTGTGGAGCGATGGTATCCCAGTCGGGAGTCTTCTGTTCCAGCAGGGGTAGACACAGCAACTGGACCCCAGCAGATGGCTGATGTGCAGACACCAAATAGCAGGGCACGTGCGCAGCAGGCAGTCAGGCAGCAGCAGATGGCAGGTGGGAGCGTGCTCGGGGCTCTGAGGGCAGGAAAATGGCCTTCAGGGCAGGAGCGTGGTCTTCCGTGTGTTTTCGCATGGCCAGCTTTATACGGAGTGATTTGGCACGTGAAAAAATTGCACGTCAGTGTGTAATTCGAGGAAAGGCCCTTAGCGCGTAAGCGCGTCAGCACACGTACTCGATTTCATTGGACCAAAGGCCCTTAGCGCGTAAGCGCGTCTGTGACGAATCGCGCATGGGCATTGCCCTTTCGCGTGTGAAACTTCCCGCGCACCCCTGAAATACACGTACCCTGCTGAAATCGTGTGTGAAACTTCCCGCGCACCCTCGAAATACACGTACCCCACTGCACAGGGCCCTTTCGCGTGTAAAACTTCACGCGAACCCCCGAAATACACGGGCCCCACTCGCACAGGGCCCTTTCGCGTGTGAAACTTCCCGCGCACCCCCGAAATACACGTACCCTGCTGAAATCGTGTGTGAAACTTCCCACGCACCCCCGAAATACACGTACCCTGCTGAAATCGCGTGTGAAACTTTCCGCGCACCCCCGAAATACACGTACCCCACTGCACAGGGCCCTTTCGCGTGTAAAACTTCACGCGAACTCCAGGAATACACGTACCCCACTCAGTATATGCATGCTTTTTATTTGTGCACACTTTTGTAATGCGCAGGGACGCTACCGCCTGCCTTCGTGTGGTGGACGTGTTTAGGCCTGTGCGTGTCTTTGCCCGTGCGCGGGTTTGCCCTATTCGATTCCATGATTATGTGTGGTTCGCGTGCGTGTGGGCGTTCCCCATTCCGCATGTTACGCCCCCTGTTCTGCCTACTTTTGTTGTGTGCACTGCGCTATGTGCGCTCTTGCTGTGTGCTTAGCGCACGCTGTTTGGAGACGTGTGCAGCAGCGTGCGCCTTGCAACGATTTGGCGCACAACCAGTGGGAAAGTAGCACATCGCCTTCCTTGAATCGTGTACTTGCTTTCTCACGCTTGCGCCTCCTTGCGCCTGCTTGCGCTGGGATTTTTGGCGCATGTTTGTTCCATGAATCGGCCCTAAATCAGAAGCGCATATAGTCATTACGCATACGTTTGCTGGGGTATTGTGTCATGAAACCACTTCCCAAGTTGAACATGCATATTTATACAATTTGGATTCCAAAATCTTATGCTTGGTCTTCTGCCAAACAAAGCCCATTATACAAGTTTTGATCCTTACTGGTGTCTTACACAAAGTGATAACTGACATACCCAAAGACACAAGACAGGTCATTGTCTCCACGTGTAGTTTGTGTATAAAGGGATTAGACAATTCATGGAAGGGACCTGCATATAAAGTGTCCTCCGCAGCTGTGTTACATTTTTTCCAGAGATTCATACGTTTTCATATGGCATATGTAGATAGCGATTGTAGACCCAATTCAGGCACATGAAACATGACTGATCTCCAAATTTTACTTTCAATATAGTTCAAGTATTGATGTAGTTCATTTGAATGAAGTTCCATGCATTACATCAGACAGGGTATAATTTTTTTGATGTAGAATTCCCTTAAAGGGACCATAGAGAATTTACCAAATTTCGTGTCAATAGCACGCATCTGACTAATGGCAATATCAAATTTTAGTTTAAACTGACTTTTTATCAGAGTATTAGAATAAAATCCAGAGAAGTAAAAACCCAAGTATTTAACTGTGGATTGGGCTTTGATTATCTTATCCCCACACAACCAAAAGAAGGCATTTTCTTTCCTATTACGCCTTCCAAAACGCACAATGACTGTCTTTGATGGGTTAATTTTAAGATGTAGATTATATATTAACATTTCAAATGCAATTAGAAGTCTTTGAAGGCCAATCTTAGTGTTAACCATCAAAAGAAAGTCATCGGCATAAGCCAACCATGACAGGTATGTGTTGTTTAACTTAGGGGAAACTAAACCTTTACCACCGAGGGCCTTGTTTGCACCACTAAAATAAAGATTAAAAATTGTGGGTGCCAACATGCACCCTTGATGTAGTGCGTTAGGGATGTTAAGTTCCTTGGACAACAGTCCATCAGAGTTTAGTCACACCATCACCCTAGTGTCAGTGTATCGAGCAATAATGATATCCAGTAAGTGTAAAGGGGTTTCAAGATCTTTTAGCCTCTGCCATAAAAGATTCCTGTCAACTAGGTCAAAGGCAAAGCTTAGGTCCATCGACGCAACAAATAGAGATCTTTTGCCTAGTATCATGGAGTTCGCTATTAGAGATTTTAATATAAGCCCCCCACAGTCTGTTCCAACATTTTTTTTTTTTAAACCGATTTGTTTGGCATCTAGGATGGAATTTACCTTGATCCATTCTTACAATTCCACTAAGACAAGAGAACATAATATTTTAGATTCTGGGTCAGCAATCGCAATCGATCTGTAGCTGGAGTCGAGAGCCCTTCTTAAAAACCAGGATAACAATAGAAACTCTCCATGATTGAGGAATACTTTTGTGTACAACAATTTTTCTATAAAGTATGTACAGAACCTTAGCCCAGGTTTGTTGGAGAGATTATTGGGTCCAGTTGCACCCAAATTTCTTGATTTATTTATTAGAGACATTATATCCTCCACCGTAAAATGCAATGACCATTCCGATATTAGAAAAATCTCAAAATTCTCTGTTCTCCTACTGTTGGTGTACAATTTAGAAAAATTACCCAACCATATGTCTTCTGGGATTGCATTTAGGA
Organism: Ambystoma mexicanum; assembly: GCF_040938575.1. Classification (NCBI taxonomy): domain Eukaryota; kingdom Metazoa; phylum Chordata; class Amphibia; order Caudata; family Ambystomatidae; genus Ambystoma; species Ambystoma mexicanum. Next base: position 1,009,277,742 of record NC_090924.1, on the reverse strand, counting down.
CGGCCTCTGTCTGTGGTCTTTCCAAATCATTTATTAAAGACCAAAAATTCGTACAATTGTGTCCACGGAGGGATTTCAGCATAGCTTCCCCATCGAGCTGTACACGGCATCCTTTATGGTGGATTACCCAATTTTTATAGGTTTGTTTAATTTTTTTCCTCTCAAGCAGAGCAAAGGATTGGGACAATCCTACTTTTTGTAGATGTCTAATCTCTTTCCTATAGAGAATCTTGCGTTTGTGAAGAGCAATATCCATAATATGTCTATTTTATTTGTTTAAGTAAGTGGTTTTAAGCGCATCTGCCATCAAATTAGTTGTAAAGGATTTAATATAGTTAGTAAAATTAATAGCTGAATAGCAATCCGCACGTTTCTGAATCAACATTGTGTCATGATCTCTAATCATAGTGGCAGTGAGTTTAGCATTCAGTCTATGACACCATTTAACTCTATTCTCTCTAACATTTACGTCCACATTGTGAGTGTAAGATTTCCCAGATGGTTTGCAATAGTGAAGTCTCATTTCAAAGATGAGGAAACAATGATCACTACTACCGGAATATAATTTACTTCAAACTTACATAACACTTTAGGCAAGTCAGCTGATAGGAAAACATAGTCTATTATGGATTCTAGGCCTCTAGCCTTCCAAGTATTGTGTTCATTATGCAGGAGATCTAGACCCCAGGATTCGGCAAAATGGGTCCATAATCTCCCTCGTAACTTAGAGTTACCTCCTACACTGTCTTTAGCTCCAGGAAAGGCCAGCGCAACGTCCCCCATAAACGATCACAATGGCAATTAGCATTCATGTCCCCAGCAATTATATTCTTGCCTCCTAGATTACTTTGTAACCATAGTTCCATTATAGATCCCAAGTTTACAAGCTCTTTTTCAAGAATGAGGTCAGTAAGTTCACTGGGATTCCAGTACACATTGACAATGAGCACCGAGAAGCCATCACTAGTATCCCCCAGCTTGTAGGAAACCACTAAAAAGTGGTGGGAGCAGATCCATTCCCCAGTTTTCACTATTTTATTGGCTAGTTTGGCCGCTATAATCAACCCCCCCTTAGGGCGTCCCCTATTAGTGCCATAAGCACAAATCGAGGTGACATCATAGCCATCCCAGCACAACTGGGCCCTGGAACAAGTCTCTGTAGGAGAATAAAATCAAACTCTGCCAAATATAACATACGTTTTTCATTATGGAGCAGGTTGAGGTAACCTCTCGAGTTCCAGCTCACACATTTCAGCTAGTGGGAGGAGCTAAAGAGGCTTGCCCAGCTGCTTAAGTGTGTCAATCGATTCCCTCAATGACAGGCCAGCCATCTCCAGTCCTGTTTGTTAAGGTCTTGCTCAATTTTAGAGATGTTGTTACCTAGCTTTCTCTCTTGATTTCCCCCATCGTAAGGCACTGGCTTCTAAGGCACTCTTGGCGGGTATTGCATGGTTGGTCCGTATTAATAAATGTCAAAACCACAAATTTGTAGTTCAGCCTCCTTCAGGAGCATAGACCTAACCAAGGGTGATGGAATGACAAGCCGTACATTATCGTACCTAAATCTGTGGATAAAATCCACCAGTTTAATATCCAATGTAGTAATCAAACTGAGCTCAGGGATGGTCGACAACAATGATAAAATGTAAGGTCTATTCAAGGAAACATGTCCCTTATCCTCAAATAAGGCTTTGAGGATTAGCCCAGGCATCTCTTGAAAAGCTGGTTGACGTAGATCAGTATTATGCTTACCCAACCTCTGATATTCACTGGCAAACTCACACTCATTAGCATCACGCTTACCAAACCTCTGATATTCGCTGGCAAACTCACACTCATTAGGCTTAACATCAGAAGCATCATTAACGGACCCTACCAAAGTCGTACGAACACTGGTGGCCGGCAGGAATTCATGCATCATTCTTGATTGGGGTATCGCTTCCGAGATGGTATCCGGACCAGAAGAGAAATCTTCCCTAAGTACCATAATAATCATTTGCCGTAGATCATTGGCATTCATAACATTTTTAGAGACTTGAGGGCCCGCAACCAACTCACAGTCGACCTTCACCGTGGGTATAACCACATCTCAATAGTGTTAACTCTAGCTTCAGTGTCGTACTGCTTAGGAATTAGTAGCACTCTTGTGTCACTCTTATATTCACCATTACCTACAGGCATGTTCATAGTAGTTACATCCAGTTTGGGCCCTTGTGCCACAGGTCTAACCATTTTCTCAATTTCAACTGCTTCCCCTTCCATCAGAACAGAAGCATCACTGCTATCAATATGTGCAATTTGTCCCCAGACAGACTCAAAATTCGAGGTCACAGTGTTGGTGCTTAGCATTGGTACAATTTTAAAGATCTCAAACATTACATCACTTTTCTTTTTCATAGCCTCATTCAAAGTAGCCTCACCCTCAGTGTACCTATCTAGTACAATAACTTCTTCACTAGTCTTGTGATTCACCAAATTGCCTTTTTCATTGTGTAATCTATTGGGCATTACTACCTTATGCACCACCTCAGAGAATTCACCCTCCTCATCTGTCATTGACTGAGACGGTTCCACATCCCTCAAGAATTTCCTTGAGGTTTTTTTGAGACCAGCAATAATGTTGTTATTCTTTTTCCTTTGTTTGGCCATTTTTTTCCCCTGCCTTTTAGATAGTTATCACTAAGGTGGCACTCAAGTGAGTCATTCCTATGCATTACAGCCTTAGGATTTTCTTCACACAGAGCATCTTTACCAACCGATGTTTTTGAGTGATTCACCCCCCCCCCCAGTATATGCAATTGTGATAATTGCCTCCCTCGCAGTGATATTATTTGGGCGGGTGCAGGAGTTATCTTTTTTACAATCATTCTCATTAGACTTAGCTTCTTCCTTCATGGCCTGTACAAATGACTCAGTAAATCTCATAGGCAGTTTATCCACCTCATTGGCCAAGCTTACTAGAGCCGCTGTCTGTTTTCTCAGTTCAGACAGCAGCAATCTTTTAAGTATGCTCATCATAGTGGAAAAATCGGACCCCCAAACCAGTTGGGTGGAATCGCTCCTGATCCCCACCCCCCGTGCCCCTGGATTTATTCCTTCCTGTGGTGTAACAAAGGGAGAATTAGCCAGATTATCATAGCAAAAACTGCCTGGATTCGATGTTTCCACCACAGCCAACGTAGCATCACTAACCAATGTTTTACCTTTATCTGGAGTAGAGATGGGTAAATCCAAATCCACAAAAAGTGGCTGTGCTGGATCAATTTGATCATCAATGGTCGTGCAGTCAGGGGAGCATTCCTACGCACATTGCGGGAGGGCTTCCTCCTCATCATTCACAATAGGTAAGGGACAGGTGGCAGCCCGTGCAAGACTCGCACATCTGGTACTGACAGCTGAGAAAAAATCAGCCCCCGCGTCTTTCCTCATTGCTGGGAGTTTGTTTTTACGCATGATTTTCTAAAGCGTTAAAGTCAGAGAGCAACAGGAAATTCTGCACAGGTTGTTAGTAGAAGCAATATGTAAAACACCCTAAGTAATTGTTGGAAGGACACTTATTGAAAGATAACAAGTTACCTCAGCCCCAGCCCCCGCCAGCCAAACAGCCCGACAGTCCTTGCACTTTCGAATGCACTTCCGGGATGCGCGTGCACCCGCACTATGTAGGCTGAAGGGGCTTGGCAGTGGGCGTGTGCTAAGCTCAACCAATCAGAGACCCTGAAACAAAAAGAGAAGCCTTGTTCAAATAACAGGCGGCACCACCGTCCTAAAGTAGCCACAACTGGAGGCAACCCAACCGAACCCAACAGCGCAAAAGCACAACCCAACACAACTGACACCACCCCTGTCGCAGACCCAACACAAGTCCCAGCTGTTTATTTGAAATAGTCCTTTGGGAATGCGAGCCGCGTTTCACAGCACGCGTTGTTTCCTCTTGCCGACGGGCGCTCCAGAAGCCTGTAACCAGTCCACACACAGCTTCAAATGAGTCCACACACTAAACCAGATACTGGCTGGCAGCAAAGGGACAGGCAGCCCAACAGTCCATGCACTTTCGAATGCACTTCCGGGATGCGCGTGCAGGATGCACGTGCACCCGCCGTATGTAGGCTGAAGGGGCTTGGCAGTGGGCGTGTGCTAAGCTCAACCAATCAGATACCCTGAAACAAAAAGAGAAGCCTTGTACAAATAACAGGCGGCACCACCATCCTAAAGTAGCCACAACCGGAGGCAACCCAACCCAACAGCGCAAAAGCACAACCCAACACAACTGACACCACCCCTTTCGCAGACCCAACACAGGTCCCAGCTGTTTACTAGAAATAGTCCTTTGGGAATGCGAGCCGCGCTTCACAGCGTGCGTTGCTTCCTCTTGCCAACGGGCACTCTGGAAGCCTGTAACCAGTCCACACACAGCTCCAAATGAGTCCACACACTAAACCAGATACTGGCCAGCAGCAAAGGGACAGGCAGCCCAACAGTCCGTGCACTTTCAAATGCACTTCCGGGATGTTTTTAGTTCTATTTTTTAACTGTGAAAGGTGGTTCCTGAAGGAACCTTTTCTTAAATTAATTTTTTGCAGGAGAGGTTAGAACGTAAGGTGGGGAGGGAAATGAAGGAAGAGGTACCAAGTACTAATATGGAGGGGCAGGTGGACAGGGAAATATGTTTTGCGTGTGTTACATCTAAGGTAGGGGGCAGAGTTTCTCATGCTCCTTGATTACAGCTTCAAAAGCACTTCGAAATTGCTAATCCTTGCAGAATGGTGTGTCGCAGTATATACAGAGAACTGGTGTCTTCAAAAGATATGGATCAACAGCCTCTTTTAATGCTTGCAAGGTATCTGCTGGAAATGTGTGTCCCACAGAAGTAGGCTGTGTGATTACAGTATTGGTTGAGCAAGATGAACATAATTAATCTAGGTTATCTCCATACATCCTTTTCTAATTCAGGCTCAATTGCTCGATACCTGACCATTGTATGTATAACTGTGCCTACAAGAGTCCTTCAAAATATCAACTTACTTTACTTTGTTCTGTTTCTTTTTATTTCAATCATCAGTCCAATCAGGCCCTTTTGAAGAAGAGGGAATCCTCGAAACGCATCGGCCATGTAAATAATTTGACATGTGTTTTTCCTTGCATCTAATTATATTACATTGTATTTAATAAATCATTGTTTTTTAGGTGAAAACACTTCTTTCATCACTTATTTTGTTTACCTAGTCATTGTTTAAACTAAATATCCAATGAATTTGAACATCCATGGGATGTATGTAGTAAGTGTGCAGGGGACGGGAGGATCCCAAATGTGGGTCCTCTTACCTTTTTTCTTCATTGAATAAGGCTTTGTACCAAGGCCTTTTCCCTCCCCCACACCTAAACATTTTCGAACCAGCATGTGCTGGATTGATTAAAACCCATTTAAGGTTCTTGTTCTAAATCATTAGGTGTGTACCACTTACCTCACCCTCTTGCCCATCGAACTACTGTTCAGGTAGTCCGCGACTGTGTACAACAGTGCATTTCACTTTGGTAGCTTTAGCCTTTGGCATTTTCCCAACAGTGGTAAAGAACTGCCACACCAATGATTGTCTCTTGGTGCCAGAGGTAGGCACTTCCTCTACCTCATCTTCTTGGTCCTCATCATTGTCTTTGGATGTACTGTGATTTTTTTGTTGTATAGATCCTCCAGCTGGTGGTGGTGGTGACTCTTGGGGAGGAGGGATGGCAATATCTGATGCCATTTTTAAGATAAATAGCAGTTTTGCTAATATTCTTCCAAGTATGTGCTCTGTAATGGATTGTTAATGGATAATGAGTAAGAACAGGTGTAGGAGATGTGCAAGTGGATCATTTTAGGCTTGAAGGTTCCTGGGTCAGTAGAAAGTGCAGTTCCAGACTCTCTGAGAAGCACATACCTGATCGCGAAGTGGGACGCTTTCACGAACACCTCATCATGCCGTGCGCACAGCCACATGAGACTGTCTGAAAAGTTTGCAATGTGAGACGTTCCTGGACGTCAACAAATTCAGAAAATGTTTGCCAAAAGTGTATACAAGTGTTAAAAAAGATGCTAGAAGGTGGGAAATGGCAGAGTTTTAAGGTGAAACTTTCAAAATTGGACAAAAATGTTGCTATATTGGGGAAAGTATGATATTAGTAGGGACATTATGGATAATTTGCACTAATAAAAACCTATGAAATTCACTGAAAAACCTTTGTTAAAGTGACGTTATGATTAAGTTGCACTTATAAATCCTATGAAATTCACTGAAACATCTTTGTTAAAGGGACGTTATATTTAAGTTGCACTAATATAAACCTATGAAATTCAACGAAAAAAAGTTGTTAAAGGGCCGTTATGGTTACAAGTAAAACTGAAAAAACCCAGAAATGTGCCAGTTATGGTAAGCTAAGCAACCATAACTCACGCCACCACCGTCCACCGATAAGACTAACACCCAGGACATCAAAGATGACATCGCAAATGTCATTGACACAACCGGTGAGTTATCGAAGGCAAAGTTGAAGATTGCGCCTATGCCGATTAAAAACATAATGGAAAGGACAAATGCTGAATTGTAAAAGGAATGGATACATATAACAGAGTGGTCCTGTGAGGTGAAATTGCAAATTCGAAAGTCTCTGTGAAATGTTCTAAGTTGTTTGGGAATCCTAGGCAAGAAAGCAATAGCACTCCCGAAAGAAAGTTGAATGAATGAAAAGCAAAGTATGTGAACTCCAAGCATGCCAAGAGGGCAAAATATATGAACTATGAAAGAGGCCAAGAAGGCAAACCAAAGAGAATAAGAAACTATAAGTAGCAAGAGGCATTGGTGTTGTAAGAATAGGAAGATTGTGGATTGTAGAATTATTGAGAGAGAGGTTGAAGTGGTCATGCAGAGGCCTATGTAAAATCCTTGCAGTTTCAAAAGTGTTCGAAAATGAAAAGACACCTGAGACAAAACGTGGGAGACTAGGGAACTCCCACAAAAAGTGAAAGACAGGCTTGAGCCCAGCAGAGCGAAGCCTGTGCAGAACTGTGTGTTAAAGTGAAAGGTGAAACACAGACTCGTGCCCGACAGAGGGAAGCCTGTACAGTGAAGGACAAATGTACAACTGTATAATTATGACATGGTGGATGGAGCTTAAGGAGGTGATTGAACTACCAGAAGCTTGAAGCCCAACCCTGAATTGTTAAATTGAACGAGTAAGCCAAAATGTCCAAGACTGAAAGAACTGTGCCATCCACTGATGTTTTTTTGGAAACTCTCTAGACCCCGTGGTGCTGAATGTGGCGAAGCAAGTTCTTTTTTTAAAGTCATTCTGACCTTTCTTTTCAGACACTATTTTCATTTGGAATTCCTTTAAACACATTTTTCATTTTGAGAATGTGGGCAAGGTTAGGTTTGCTTAGTATAGGCCTTTTTATGTTGACTAGACTCACTGGGACTGTTTTGTTATTCATTTAATGGTCGAGATTACTCCCATTTTAGAGTTAGGGCCAGTTAGGAATTCTACCAAACCAACCAAATTACCAAATAAAGGTTTTTAAACTTGTATCCATTGTGTCTGTGTCTACTGTTGATACCATGCCTTGCTTACAATCTGTTAACTGAATGATATGTATATCCTTCCGAAATACTTCAATAACATAACAGGTGTATTTGTAGAGTACAGGTTCCTACCCAGAGGGGTATCTTGGCACTATTGACATACCTCTGTGCACACAGCCCTGTACCCAGCTACACCTCACTGTTCTCAGCGTGTCTGAGTCTCTCTGCCTGGGTATCTCTTCAGCATGTAGCAAAGGCTATAAGAGAAACGTCTTTCCATCTCCTGCTCCTAACTCCTCCTCTTCTGCCCTCCTAGTCTACAGCTATGTCCAAACCCTCCACATTTATTTAAACAGCCGTTATAAAAAGCTCAAATCTTGTAGCAAGTTTAAAGGAGGGATTCGGAATCGGGCTATTTTTGGGCGACTTTTGGCAACTATCTTTTTTTTGTGAGTTTTTTTACAGATGCGTTGCCAAGCTGTCTAGGGAGGGGGTGACACGCCTATCCCAGGGCTGTAAGAGCTGCTTCCATCCCTCCATGCCCCAAGGCACACCCTGTGCCCCGCTACACTGCATTGTTCTCAGCTTGTTTGCATCTCTCTGTCTGGGCATCTCTTCAGCATGCAGCAAAGGCTGTGAGAGAAACTTCTTTCCCATATCCTGCTCCTAACTACCTTACCCTCACTCTTTTTACACAACCCTACCCTACCCCCACTCTATCTACCCCCACCCACCCTACTCCCACTCTCTCTAGTTCACCCACCAATGCTAACCGCACTCCTTCAACCAACATCCACCCACCCTACACCCACTCTCTGTACCCCACCCATCCACCCTCCCCCATTCTCCCTATCCCCACCCACCCTACCCCCACTCTCTACACCACAAATCCTACACCCTTTCTCTCTACCCAACCCCATTCTCTCTACCCCACCCCCACTCTCTACTGAAAAACATCCACCCTACACATGCTCTCTTTACACCACTCTATCTACACCCACACACACTCTCAAACCTCACAGACCCACCCTAACCCCACCCTCTCTACCCCAACCACCATACCCCACTCTCTCTACCCCAACTCACTTTACTCCCATCTCTGTAGCCCCACCACCCTACCCCAAGTTTCTACCCACACGCACCTACCCTGCCCCCACTCTCTCTACCCCCACCACCCTTACTGCACCCACTCTCTCTACCCCACCCACCATACCCCCAGTCTTTCTGCCTACCCCGACTCTCACTACTCCAACCAACCGTACCCGTCTTGTTGTAACCCTAGCCCCACTCTCTCTACTCCACCCACCCACCCACCCAATCTCCCATTCTCTCTACCCCCACTCTCTCTACCCCCACCTATTCTCCCCCTCCTCCCACTAGACCACCCACCCTACCCCTAATCTCTCTACCCCACATTCCCACCATACCCAATTCTTTCTACCCACCCAACCCCCTACTCCAACTCTCTCTATCCCACTCAACCGTCCTACCCCTACTCTCTGTACCCCACCCATCCCCATTCTCCCTATCCCCACCTACCTAACCCCTCTCTACCCCACCCACCCTACCCCATTCTCTCTACCCTACACGCACTCTCTCTACCCACACCAACCCATGCTACCTCCACTCTCGCTACCCCCACCCACCTGCCCTTGCTCCTTTCCGTACCTAACAACTCACCCTACCCCCATTCTCCCTATCTCCACCCATCCTACCCCCACTCTCTAACCCATCCATCCTACCCCCATTATTTCTATCCTACCCCACTCTCTCTACCCCAACCCTACTCTCTACCCCAATCCGCCCACCCTACCCATGTGCTCTCTACAAACGCACCTGCCGACCCTACTGCTACTCATGCTATCCAAACCCTACCCTACCTACCCTACCCTACCTCCACTTACCCTACCCCATTCTCTCTACCCTATCCCACTCTCTTTACCCCATCGCACCATCTACCATAATCCACAAACCATACGCCCACTCTCGATATCCCACCTGCCCTCTCTTCCCCTACAAAGCCAATCCCCACCCACTCTACCTCACTCATCCTACCCGAGTACTCTCTATGTCTACCCACCATTCCACTACTCTCTCAACCCCCACTCACTATACCCCCACTCACTACAACCCCACTTTCTATATCCCCACCACCCTACCCCCACTCGCTTTACCCTCACCCACCCTACCCCACTCTCTCTACCACCACCCAGCCACCCTACCCCCTTACTCTTTACCCCCACCAACCTACTCCTATTCTCCCCACCCATCTCCCATTCTCTCTACCCGCACCCACTCTACTCCATTCTCCCTGTACCCATCCACACTACCCACCCTCTCTACCCCTACCCACCCTACGGCCTTCGCTCTACCCTACCCTACTCTCTCTACCACATCCCCACTCTCAACCATAATCCACGCACCCTATCCCTGCCCTCTCTACCCCCAACCACACTACCCCCACTCTCGACCCACACCCACCCACCCTACTAATACCACTCATGCTACCCTCACCAACCATAACCCTACTCTCTCTACCCCCACCACCCTCCCTGTACCCACTCTCTCTACCCCACCCACCTAAACCCCATCCTCTCTACACCCACTCTCTCTACCCCCACAAATCCTACACCATCTCTCTCTACCAACACACACCGTAACAACAATCTCTTTACACCCATCCACCCAACCACTCTACCCATACTCTCTCTACCCCCACTCACACTACCACTGCTCTCTCTGCCACAACCCACCCACCATACCCCCATTCTCTCTACCCCAGGCCCACACTACACACACACTATCTATCCCACCCACCCACCCTTCCCCATTCTCCCTATCCCCACCCATGCTACACTCCACTGTCTGTATCCCACTCAACCTACCCTACTCCCATTCTCTCTATATGCACCTACTTTACCCCATTATCCCTATATCCACCCACACTACCCACCCTCTCTACCTCTACCCACCCTACTGCCTTCTCTCTACCCTACCCGCTCTACGCCACCCCCACTCTCTATCGCAATCAACCCACCCTACCCCTGCCCTCTCTACCTCCACCCACACTATCCCCACTCTCTTCCCACACCCACCCACTAATACCACTCATGCTACCCCCACCAACCCTAACCCCACTCTCTTTACCCCCGCCCACCCACGAACCCCACTCTATGTAGCTTCACCAACCCTACCCCCAATATCTACCCCCACACACCCTACCCCTATTCTCTCTACCCTACTCCCATTCTCTCTACCCCCACCCACCAATGCAACTCCTACTCTGTCTACATCCCCACCCACCCATGCTACAGCCACTCATGCTACCCAAACCCACTCTCTCTACCCCAGCCCACCCACCCTGTCATCACTCTCTCTACCACAACCACCTCCCTTGCACCCACTCTCTCTACCCCACCCACTCCCCCAACACTCTCTACACATCCTACTCTCTCTAACCCCACCCACCCTACCCATATTCTCTGTACCCCTACACCTACTATACCCCCGCCCACCCACCTAATCCCCCATCCTCCCTACACACACTTTCTCTACCCCCACACATCCCACACCCACTCCCTCTACCACCACTCACCGTAACCCCAATCTCTTTACCCCCACCCACCCAACCACTCTACCGTCACTCTCTCTACCCTCACTCACCCTACCACTGCTCTCTCTGCCTCAACCCACCCACCAAACCCCCACTCTCTCTACCCCTGCCCACACTACCCTCACCCTCTCTACTCCACCCATCCACCTAACCACTCTCACTAGCCCACCCACCCTACCACCACTCTCTCTATCGCACCCACCCACCTTTCCCACTCTCTCTAACCCACCCACCCTAACCCTGCTCTCTCTACACCCACCCACCGTTCGCCATTGTCCCTATCCCCACCCATGCTACACTCCAGCCAACCCCCACTCTCTACCCCAACCCAGCCTACCCCTATTCTCTCTACCCTACTCCCACTCTCTCTACCCCCACCCACCCACAATACCCCCACTCTCTCTATCCCCACCCACCCAACCCAACCTCTCTATACCTACACTATTGCATTTCTCTCTAGCCTACCTCACTCTCTGTACCCCACCCCCACTCTCTATTGTAATCCACCCACTCTACCCTGCTCTCTCTACTCCCCACCCACACTACCAGCACTCAAACCCTGCACCCACCCACCCTACTGCCCCTACCCACTCTCTCTACCCCCACCCACGAAACCCAATGTAGACCCACCCACCCTACCCCCACTGACCCACCCTGCCCCCACTCTCTCTATGCCACCCACCCTACCTGCATTCTCCCTATTCCCATCTACCCTACCCCCACTCTCTAGCCTCACCCATCCTACCCCTATTTTCTGTACTCTACCACACTCTCTTTGTCCCACCCCCACTTTCTACCCTAATCCACAAACCTTAATCCCATTCTCTATAGCCCACCAACCCTCTCTACCCCCACCAAGCCAATCCCCACCCTCTCTGCCTCACTCACCCTACCCCAGCTCTCTCTATGCCTACCACCCTTCCCCTTCTCTTTCAACCCCCACCTACCATACAACCATCACTCTACCCCCACGTTCTATATCCCCACACACCCTACCCCCACTCTCTTTATTGTCACCCACCCTACCCTACTCTCTCTACCACCACACAGCCACCCTACCCCTTTACTCTCTACCCCTACTCCTTTGCTCTCTACCCTACTCCCACTCTCACTACCCCACCCATTCTACCCCATTCTCCCAATCTCCAACCACACTACCCACCCTCTCTACCCCTACCCACCCTACCTCCTTTCTCTCTACTCTACCTCACTCTCTCTACCACACCCACACTCTCTACCTTTATCCACCCACCTTACTCCTGCCCACTCTACCCCCACTACCCCCACTCTATACCCACACCCACCCACCCTACTGGAACCTCTGTAGGGCCTCCCTCTGGAACAGCCTCCCTGCCACTCTAAAACTTGAGAAGAACCATTTCCGGTTCCGGAAGCAGCTCAAGACCTTCCTCTTTGCTTCTGCCTTCGCTCCCCCTCTCCCCTGCTAATCTGTTCTCTCTTGGCACTGTGCACCTGGCCACCCTCACCCTCAATCCTCTGGGCCCAGGTACCTGTTCACCCTGCCACCCTCCTGCACTGCCTCCGGGCCACCCCTTGCACTGGGGTCTGTATCTGTATCCATACAGACCCCCCTTTTTTCTTTTTTCTTCCCGCACTTATCAGCTCTACCCTGTCTGCTGCCTCAAACCCAGCACCTTGCCAATTGCTGGCTGCACTACTACTGTGTGTTTTGCCTTTATTATTAATTTATTATTATTTATCTGTTCCTCCTTTGCTCCGCACTCTCCACTTCTCCCCCCTTCCATGCACTTCCCCCCTCTCCCATGCACTTGCGCGTTCTCAATGTCACTGGGCCTAGTAAGATCGTTGTTTTGTTCTTCCCTGTTCCCTTCCCTTGCCTTGTCGCGCTGTGAAACACTTGTGTATGTGCGCGATAGAAATAAAATATCAATATCAATACTAATACCACTCATGCTACCTCTACCCACCCAAACTCCACTCTCTGTAGCTCCACCCACCCTACCCTCACTCTCTACCCCCACCCCCTACCCTTATTCTCTCTACCCTACTCCCACTCCCTCTACACCCACCCACCAATGCAACCCCCGCTCTCTCTACCCCCACTCACGAATGCAACCCCCACTCTCTCTCCGCCATCCACCCAACCAACCCCCACTCTCTGTAACCACACCTGCCATACCCACCTTCTCTATCCCTACACACTCTACCCCCTATCTGTCTACCCTACCCCACTCTCTCTACCCCACCCCCATTCTCTACCGTAATCCACCCACCCTACCATTGCTCTCTCTACCCCGACCCACACTACACCCACTCTTCAATCACATCCCCCCAACTGCCACTTGTTAAGTGGAAACCTGTGCAGTTCCCTCTGGGACCACTGCAAAAGATTTAGGCCTACAGGTGTTTGGCAGTAAACCCACTTGGTAGCAGTCTGTACCACTCAGATTCACTTGGTAGCTGTGGCTGAGCAGTCAGACTTCCCTCAAGAAGAGTTAGGCAGTATGTGGAGTATACAAAATAGGGCAATTTACACAGTAGAACAAGCAGACACGGAACAGAGCTTGGGTGTAAAGATATATAGTTATTTATTTATAAAAACACATACATGAAAAACACACGGGCACTAATACGGCAAACAACTTCAATTACAATTACTATAAGTATCTCACTCCTCTAACAATAGTTCGACAAGTCTAGGTTCAACGGCACCACTTATTTGCAGACAGAGGTGAATGCTTTAACCTAGATGGCACTCTAATATTCGTTAGAACGGGAGAGAAAAGGCAGGGTTTGAAACCAACTCGGTACCAACTCTTTTACGAAGCAAATGCAAGGCAAGTAAGGCAGGGTCTACTGTGGATCACAAAGTTCAGAGGCCAGGCCCACTCGGAGAGAGCTAGGCGATATGTCCCAAAAAGTATCACAGTGGAAATGCACTTCGAGTCTTTGTAGCAAATTGTCACAGAAAGGTTGGACCAGTTTAGAACAAAATGTTAAGAAGGTCTGGAGGCGACCCGATGGAGAGGCAAGGATTAAGACACCTCACGCTAACCGTCACAAGGGAAGCCAGGTAGACACGGTACCTTGTATGTGGAGAGACAGCTCCGGCGGAGGCAGTTGTTCCTGGTGGTGGATGCAAGTCGGGGCTTTGCCAAGAGGTGAGGTGATCCCGTCGTCGAAGGAAAGTTGAAGATCGTTGCACCACCACGGAAGAGACCAGCCGCGGAGTGCTCCGTCACAAGGCACCACCTTTTGGTCGGTACGGGCTAGTGGCTATCCGGTTGCCGGGGTGCTCAGCACGGGCAATTGGACCACTACGCCCTGGAAGTGAAGAAAAAGCAAAGGGACTGGTTGTTCCCACCAGTCAGGGGAAGAAGACTCTCCAGCCGGGAGATCTCCTCTGTCGTTGGGAAGTGGTGAGACGGTTCAGCAGTGCTCCACCAGAGGTGTTGTCATTGCAGGTCGGCTCAGCTTTACCCTCGTCGGATTCTTAGGTCCTGTGGCGACTTCTGAAGATCCAGTCCCAAAAGCCCTGCTTTTATGCAGGAAACCCCCATTCATTCAGCCTAGCTGTCAATCAGAACACGCTAAGTGGTGAGCGGGGTGGCTCACCACTTGGGCCAATCACACCAGAGTGCAACTGGAGTTGGCAAGGCAACTCAGTCCAGGGTGCCTAAACCCCCTCCCACACCCCCTGTGGTACCCAGACAGAATGGCACCACTTTGGAGGGCTTCTGTGTAGAAGCACGCCAAAAGTGGAACAAAGGGCTCAACCTTTGGTTCGGAGTTACAGAGGCGAACACAGACGCCATTTTAAAAACCAAGTTCTGTCAGATTTATTTAAGACACATAAACCGGCGGTATGTTAGAAACTAATAGGAAAAAGTATTAGCCTCTAACAATGGGGAGAATCCCACAGAATTATATTCAGGGTCGAATATAACAAGTAGTTTCCACTGCCACCAGCCAAAACTCGACGAGGGGGGACGGGACAGTGCCCCCCTCGAATAACAGACCCAGGGGTAATCATATCACCCCTACTAGTACGTCCACAATAGGATGGTTTGTACTAGTTCTGTTAGTAAATTTAGGTCTAGTAAAGCCAATGGTGACTTTACATGCCCTGGGAGACAGTAGTCAGTCCCAGGGTATGGAGTCTATGGTGGGGATCCTCTAGGACGCCCCAGTGTTACGGCACGGAGGGTGCGGTGTAACACACATGGTAAAACATATGAGACCCTATGGAGTAAAAGACCCCATAGCCCATAGAACACATTGACATTCAACGGCATTAACCACATTCATGTCCAAGAGTGGGAGAAAAAGAGTCTCACTCTTGGCAGGATGGAAAAAAAACAAACTGCAGAAATCCAGCAAAGCTGCTGGGGGACTCACTAGGTTAGGAAATTCAGCCTAAACAGAGAATTCTCCCTAACACCACTCACGTTACACCATCTCTCTACCCCTCCCCACCCACCCTAGCTCCACTGTCCAGACTAACACCCACCCACCCTACCTCTATTCTCCCTATCCTCACCCACCATACCTCCACTCTCTACCCTTACCTACCTTACCCCTATTCTCTCTACCCTGCTCCCACTCTCTCTATCATATCCCCACTCTCTCTATCGCCACCTTCCCTCTCTACACCTACTGTAAGGAAAGTATGGTATCAACATTAAGACAGACAAAAGTGACCACAGTTGAAGGGTATTTATTGAAGTTCAATTGGGTTTGTAAAACACCAATCTAATCCTAAATCTAAAGATGGCAGCAAGCTTCAATCATCTAATAATAATAATGCAGTCCTAGTGGTGTCTTGTCAAAATAAAAGAGCCTATACTAATAAACCCATTGCCAAACCGTACCTCTAAATACAAATAGTGTGTGAAACAATGTTATGCAAAAGGAAAGTGTTCAAGAAATCATATGTCAGGCTATCTGAGCTGTTGACTCCCCTTCCCCATGTTTTAAGCACGGGACAAGGCGGCACACTGGAGCTTAGCACAGTCTCTGGCTTCTCTAGTACAAGGGTGCAGTTCAATACTTCAACATCATGGCCTTCTCTGCCAAAGTCTCTTTTTTCATTCAAAGTCTCTTCTTTCAGAGGGCCTGATGCAACAAACAAACAATCAAGTTCCTTTCCTTTCAGTATTTCACATGTACACAATTTTCTTAGGATTTTCCTTACTCTCCTCTTATCCCCCTCTGCCAGGCTCAGATCTACTTGAACACAATGTTCTCAGGATTTTGACTTATCCAATGTCTCAGGTGTTTCACTGTTCACCCTGAATCCCCCTCTGCTGGGCTCAGATCCACTTTGACACAAGATCTTCAATTAGTATTCCTCTGCCAGTCTCGCACCAATGTATTTATTTTAACACACATTTGCTTTAGCATAACTTTTTCAATTGATCTCCCTCTGCCAGGCTCGGACCAACTTCATCTACTTTGACATCAACTTGCTTTACTGTATCAACATCATAGATTTTCGATTGTGCACAGGATTTTGCTTGACCCACCACAGGACCAGTTCAATTCAAATTCTTTGACTTTCTTTCACTTCTGTTAACTCTCAGCTGGATACATTACAGTGACATGGTGGGTGCTAGACCACTCTGTGAAAGGTATCGTATTGAGGTTTTAAAAGTTCAATTATCTGCCGTTCAACTTCACTTGCGTTGGTTATCACACGTGTTTCAAACAATGTATGTTTCAGTGATCGCCATACAATGTTGCCACTTACAACATTGGCTTCAACACAGACCGTTTCTGTATCAGTCTCCCCAACTCACTGCCTGTGTTAATTTCACTGATGCTACTTTGTTGTTGGAGCCAAGGACAGTACCAAGGCAGCTGGTAATTCTCACCGCCTTGATTATCAACACGGGAGAGCCCCGGGTACCTCCGACACACAATACAGGTTTCTTCAGCTGGGTTCCCTGGTCTTACGTTTTCTATTCTCGAGGTTTCATGAAAGTAATGGTTCCTTGTCGAAAAGGTCAAGGGAACCTCCCTCCTTCCAATACCCTTCTGTTTCACCGTCTTTCTCCTCTTGTTAAACTGCCATCTTGGAAATGCTGTTTCCTTGTTTGTTTTGCCTTGCTCATAGTGTGCTCTCGTGCTCTGCCTTTTATCCATGTGGGGAAGTGTAATGGAAGTCATGTCTGTGTGATAGTCAGTAATTGCCTGATCATACCTGACCATTGCATTGGGACACGTTAGGTATACTGATCGGGTGTTAGTCCACTTTCTCTCATAGCGGGCTGTCCGTGAGAAAGTGTTTGTGTTGTAAAAGGAGGCGGGGCATTGCGTTCCTAAATATCCTACCTGATAGGATGGGGTAAAGGTGTTACAGGGAAGGGGTTACCGTGTCTCACCACCCGTTGGCCCATTCCCACTTCACATAGACCCCTGACCTAGGTGATCCTCCCGCACTGGTCCACCCCCAGGAACTGGATCCAAAAGCGATGGCCCTGTCTGGGCCACCTGGATGACAGATCCCCGGGGACTAGTGGGTGAGAAACCTTTTGGTTTCTCACATGCCCTTCTCCTATACAAGGTGGATGTACTTGGTCTTTGTCTATGTTCTTCAATTTGAAGACCCTGGAAAGAACAAGAACACGATATATCCGAGGACTCTCACATATTCCATCAGTTTCTTTCCCTCTGTGCTGACAGAGGCGAGGTGTTTCTATGTGTTTCTCGAAAGTATCCCCTCGAGGGGGTGACCCTGGACATATGTGCTCTTTATGTCTCATGGTAGGCTCTTGGAAAATGGTAGGTTCATGACGTTCTGTCTCCGTCCAATTCCATATTGGAGAGGTTTGGGAATGACAGTTAGAGTGCCAGTAGTGGTGAGGCATAAATTCCCTATGGGGAGTTGGAGATTCCTGCAAAAGAGTGGAGAATGCAGGGAAGTCCCTTTTCACAATGACGTCTTTGGGGAGCCCTGGAATGATGGCTGATGATATAAGATATGAATCACGCCTGATGTTTTAAGTACACAGGTCACTTAGGGTATATTTTGTTATCCCTGTGTACACATGTAACTCTAATTAGGGAGGCATTCTCGAGATCTGTTGTTGTGATCAAATCGGCTCTGATGGCGGTTTGTTTGCTACCTGAGTAAATTAATGCTGTTACTTGTTTCCCATTTATCCAGGTCTTTTCATACGTGAAGTCAGCGGAGAACTGAAACAAACATATGCTAAAGGTTTCCAGATCTTCTTTAAGTTCTTCCCATTCTTCCCCTTTGAAACAGGCTATTTCCATGGGCTCTTCCTTTAAATTTTTCGGACAGTGACAGTGTCTGGCCAAATGGCCAGTTTCTCGACATGAAAAGCAAACAGGAGGATATGCTTAACTTCCCTTGGGTTCTTCTCTTTTATTTTCTTCTTTATTTCTAGGGTCAGGTCTTTTAACTTCCATTCTTTCCTTCTGTATCCATTCCTTGGTTTTATAGGACCCTCGTCCTCTAATAGTTGCGGTTGGGGCCGGTGAGTAGGTTTATGATCTTTCCGCTTCTCACTTCTGTGTATCGAGTGGAAGTGTTTGGCTGCATCTGTCAACTTGACACACCCTACCCCTGCTCTTTCTAATGCCACCCACCCTCCCCACACTCTCTCTAGCCCCACTTTCGATATCCCCACTCACCCTCCCCTCACTCTCTCTACCCACTCCCACCCTACACTCACTCTACCCACACCCACCCTACCATTACTCTCTCTAATACCCCCAGCCTGTCTACCTCCAGACACACTACCCCACTCTCTACCTGCACCTACCCACCCTACTACAACCACTCATGCTACCCCACCAACACAACCCCCTCTCTCTCTATCCCCACCCAGCCAACCCCTGTGCTATGTAGCTTCACCCACCCACCCCACATTCTACCCCCACCAACCCTACCCCATTCTCTCTACCCAACCCCCACTCTTTATACGCACACATACCCAACCCCCAATCTCTACCCCCACCCACCCACACTGCCCCCACTCACTCTACTCCCACCACACACCCTGCCCCCACTCTCTCTACCCCACCTACCATACTCCACTCTTACTACCTACCATCCATTCCACCCTCCCTAGCCCCACCTGTTGTAACCCTACCCTCACTCTCTCTAGTCCTACCCAACCACCAAATCCCCCATCCTCTCTACCTTCTATCTCTCACTACCCCCACCCATCCTACCTCCACTCGCTCTACCCCACACATCCTAACCCCCACTACCCAGTACAGCCAACCTACACCCCCTCTTTACTTTACTTTACTTTATAACATTTACATTGCACAACCATAAACCCATGGGTGTGAGGGCACAGACACGACAAGAAAAGACTTGAAGAAACCGTGGGATCAGTAAGAGTGGTACCACAGATTCGAGGCTACTATTTAAAAAGGAAGGTTTTAAGGCCCTTCTTGAAGTTACTCAGAGATGCTGAGTTTCTCAATTGACCTGGCAGGGTGTTCCAGAGAGCCGGCGCCGCGAAAGCAAAGGCGCCACATTGTACTTTCTTACTTTTCACTTTGGGCTGATGAAGCAGGTTCTGATTATTGGAACAAAGATTTCTGACACAGGGTTTTATTCCTATGTACCTTTGTAGGTAGGTGGGCATATTGCCCTCGAGGCATTTAAATGTAATGATCATGAGTCTAAAGGATATTCGTGAATCCACAGGCAGCCAGTGCAATGCTCGCCATGCCTCAGATACATGTGCCCTGTATGCGAGTCCAGAAACCACTCTAACCGCTCCATTTTGAACCACCTGGAGACGGTTGATGTTTTTTTTACTGGAACCTGCTAATAAACTGCAACAATAATCCAGTTTTGGTACTATAATAGCACAAGCAATGGACTCTGCATTGGGCTGAGAGATAAATGGTCGTAGATGGGACAGCAAATTAATATAGTAGGTGGCAGAGGGTACAGTACTGGCCACATAAGACTTCATGTTGAGCGATTGGTCCAGAACCACACCCAGAAACTTTGCCTTGGGAAGAGTGGGAATTAAAGTGTCTCCCAGCTGAAACTGTTTGTAGGCTGGGTCTAATTTGGCTATAATGCTATCAGATCCCACAACCATAAGTTCTGTCTTTCCACGGTTGAGTCCAAGATTATTCAGCATCATCCATTGTTCAATTATGGCGAAAATATGGTTGAGTTCTCTTTCATCCTCATCATGCTGGCCCGTAAGAGGGATGACACATTGGGTGTCATCAGCATAATTGGAAAAAAGTATGCCCTCCTGGGCAAGATGGTCAAAGAAAGGAATCATGAAGATGTTATAAATGCATGGCGACAAGCTGGCACCTTGTGGCACTCCAAAGAGTATCTGGATTGCTGGTGCTTTAGCATTGTTAGCGCATATCCTACTGGATCTATTAGATAGAAAAGTTAGCAGCCAGTTGGTAGCGGCCCGCGAACAATTGGCTACAGACACAAGCCTATCTGCTAGTATGGCGCGGTCGACCAGGTGGTACGCTGCCGATTGGTCCAGGGAGATAAGGAGGGAAACCTTCTGGGTGTCCATTCTTTGGAGCAGTTGTGACTTGAGATCCAATAACGAGGTCTCGGTGCCGAAGCCTTGTCTGAACCCTGACTGAAAAGGATTGAGGATGGGGTGGGAGTTAAGATGTTGAGCTATTTGAATATAGGCGACCCGGTCCAATATCTTTAGTAGGAACAGGGTGTTAGTTATCGGCCTATAGTTTGTGGGTACGTTTTGATCCAAGTTGGGTTTTTTCAGTAAAGGGGTAACCCAAGCTTGCTTCATATCGTCTGGGACTGTACAATTCTGCAGAGAAGCATTGACAAATTTACATATAGCCTGTACCAGAGTTGGTGGACATGTTTTGATGATCGTAGAAGCACATGGATCCCTTGTGCAATTAGTTGCTTTAAGTTTGTTAATGATGGAGGCTAGCTCCTCCTCTGATATAGGAGTAAAGTCAAAAATGGGAATATCTGGATCCCTAGTAAAGGTATTACTAACTAAATGGGTGCCCTGTGTGTTGGAAACCCTTTTTTCTGTGGCTATGGATTCCCGGATACCATCCAATCCAAATTATTTGCCATGGCATTCTGGATATCTAAGCACCAATTGTCATTTTTGGTGATTGCAGATACTACCGGTTCTGGAACAGCTTCTTGTTCTTTCAAGATTTTAAATATTTCCTTGGAATTCGAGGTTGCCTGTAGAATTCTGGAGTCCAAATAAGATTTCTTAGCTTCCGTGATAGCTCTTTTATAGTTGTTGGAGGCTTCTTTATAGTTGGATAGTGCTATGAGTGATTGATTAGTTTTTCAGATATAAAATAGTTTAAGCGAAGAAGCTTTAAGGGATTGGAGTTCAGATGAAAACCAAGGGTTAGTTGATTTCCTTTCAGATGGTTTCTTTTTGGCTTTCATGGGTGCAAGAGAGTCAGCCACTAGTTTAAGATTAGAACTAATTTTCTTTGCAAGCGTGTCACTATCATCTGTCTCTAAAATATGTAGGGTCTGAGAAGTGAGGGCTTCTATTTTATCCAAAGTTAAGGTCTTGGTATTGCGATATGAGGTAGCTTCCGAACGGACAGACTGGACTTTGGTGATGAAAGGTACCGTAATTGAAAAGTGAACGGCATCGTGCTCCGACCGTGGACAGGGAGATACCAAAACGTCATGATGAGGGCCATTAATGACCGCAACCCAGTCCAGGATGTGTCCTAGGTTATGGAAAGGGGCTTGAACTATTTGGGTAAAGCCTAAGTCTGTAAATAATTGCGCAAGTTCAGATGCGGTCTGGTCATCAGGGTGACCCAACCAGTAATTGAAATCGCCAAGCACTATGAAGCGGGAATTGGGTTTCAGTAACCGGAGAAGATAGCTTGCAAGTTCAGTGCTGAAATTGCCTGAGCATGAAGGTGGCCAGTAAATAAGGACCATATTCACTGTGGTTTTAGAATTCATCCCTATTTTTATGTGAAGAAAATCTATTCCTTCCATAAACAGACCCTTGATTTTCCAGGTTAAAATGATTTCCTTAAGATGCAGGCTACCCCACCTCCCCTTCCCGACTCTCTATCCTGCCTAAGCATACAGTACCCTTCTGGGATGGCGAGCTGTAGTGATGGTCCTGATGCCGCAGTACCCAAAGTTTCCGTAATGGCGCAAATATCGAAGTTGTTGTCATCAATATAAGAGGAGACTTCATAGGCATGCTTGACCAGGGATCTTGTATTGAGCAGCATACAATTCAGGGAGCCAAAGGGATGGGAAATGGTGTGATCCCTTCCTTTGTTACTGATATCTTGCTGTGATGCCACAGTAGGAGATTCTAAGTGCTGATTTTCTGAGGATATGCAAAGGGATTTCGACAGGGGTTCACAGGGGCAGTATTAAACTGAGTAAGGTCTTGCAGGCATAGAGGGTTGATGGCGGTGGTGTTGGGGGGTGTGGGAGGTATTCCCATGACTGAGAAGGCAAAACTTACCCCGAAACGTCAACACATCCGGCCACGGACCGGCTTGCCTCCTTCGCGCCGGCACGTTCGCGCCGGGTTTAAGGAGATAAAGCAGCTGGAACTACAAGGCTGCTGGGAGATGTAGTTTACTCCCCAAACAGCGCGAGCAGGAAGGAAAAAGCCCTGTTAATGTTAAACACTAACTGATGCAGCTAGCTAATAAGATATAAAGACTAGCAAGTCATTTTAAAAGGCTAAATCTTAAATTACAGCAAGTGAAGACAAAACTAATCTAATAACAACAAGTTCCTTAAAATTTCAAATAAAAAACTAAATACAGCAAAGTAATGACAGCGCTTTAAAACTAAGTGATACTTGAGGTAAATGGAGGCACAAATGGACTTTATAGTCCGGCGAGACCGGCACAGACCGGCTTGCCTCCTTCGCGCCGGCACGTTCGCGCCGGGTTTAAGGAGATAAAGCAGCTGGAACTACAAGGCTGCTGGGAGATGTAGTTTACTCCCCAAACAGCGTGAGCAGGAAGGAAAAAGCCCTGTTAATGTTAAACACTAACTGATGCAGCTAGCTAATAAGATATAAAGACTAGCATGTCATTTTAAAAGGCTAAATCTTAAATTACAGCAAGTGAAAACAAAACTAATCTAGTAACAACAAGTTCCTTAAAATTTCAAATAAAAAACGAAATACAGCAAAGTAATGACGGCGCTTTAAAACTAAGTGATACTCTCTATACCCCCACCCACCTGTTACATGTCTCCCCTGTTGGGAGACATGGTATCTTCCCGGGTGTTGTCTTGGTCACGTGTGGAACCACGTGACCAAGTTAATAAAGAGAACGAGCCGCTTCCGGCTCGTCAGTCAGACCATCTTGGCTCCGTGGTGTGTGTGTTGTGTGAGCGCCAGGCTGGCACCTCACCACGTGTGCTGGGCCCAAGGACGGGGCCCAGCTCCAGGACGGTGCCCCTGCTGGGCAACGCTGTCCGGACGGTGACCCTGCCGGGCAACCCCGCCTTTGTGTGTGCGGGCCAGGGTGGCGACCCCGGCCTGGGTGGGGCCGCGGTAAGCCGGTTGCCAGCCGGCCATGTGTGGAGCTCCGGTGTCCCCGGAGCGGGTGGGCAGAACCCCCAGCCCGAATCTAGCGGCATGATCGCCGCACGAGAGGATGTCTGTCGGGTGCAACCCGACCCGAGTATGGGGCTGCCCGGTGACCCTGAGCAGCCCCCAACACCACCCTACTGTCATTCTCTCTACTGAACCCACTCACCATACCGCCACTCTCTCTACCCCACCCACCCTACCCATTCACTCTACCTAACCTACCCTAACCCTACTCTCTCTACCCTACCCCCACTCTCCCAACCCCACCCACCCTACCGCCAATGTCTCTACCCCCACCTACCCTCTCTGCCCCCACCCACCCTACCCACACTCTCTGTACCCAAACCCAGCTGGCCACCATGCCACATTCTCTCTACCCCACCTACCCTACCCCAACCCCACTCTCTAAACACTCACTCGCCCTACCCCCACTCGCTCAGTCTACACCGACCCTACCCCCACTCTCCAATCCCACCCACCCTCCCTGCCCCCATTCACTCTACCTACCCCCATTCTTTCCACCCCAACCACCCTATCCCATTATCTGTGACCCTACCCCCACTATCGCTAGCCTAAGCCCACCCACCCAATCCCCATCCTCTCTACCCCTCTCTCTCTACCTGCTCCCATCCGACCCCACTCTCTCTAGCTCCACCCATCCTACCCCACTCCATTTACCCAGTTCACCCACCCTACTTCCTCTCTCTACCCTCACCAACCCTACAACCACTCTCTCTAACCCAACCCACCCACCATACCCCCACTCTCTCTACCCCTACCCACCCAACTGCCATTCTCTCTAGCCCAACTCACCCACCATACCCCCACCAACCCTACCCATTCTCTCTGCCCAAGCTACCCTACCTCCACTCTCTATACCCCCACCCACTCAATCCACTCCCTCTGTACCTCACTCACCCTACCCCTGAAATGTGTACCCCCACCACCCTTCCTATACTCTGTATACCCCCACTCACCCTACCCTCCCTCTCTCTACCCCCACTTTCGAAATCCCCACCCAACCTACTCTTACCCTCACTACCCTCACCCACCCTACCCTTACTCTATCTACCCAATCCCCACCGTCTCTACCTCATTCACCCTACCCCCAGCCACCATACCCACTCTCTCTCTACCCCCACCCACCCTACCCCAACTCTCTCTAACCCCACATTTGATATCCCACCCACCCTACCCACACTCTCTCTACTCTCACCCACCCAATAATTACTCTCTTTACCAAAACCCACCCTAACCACACTCTATCAACCCCTACCCAAATCATCCCAACCACACTATCTCTACCCCCACCCTACCCCCACTCTCTCTACCCACACCCATGCACTGTATCCCCACTTTTCTTACCCCACCCACTCTACCACCACTCTCTCTACCCCCACCTACTCACCCTACCCCACTCTCTCTTCCACCACCCACCCTAACCCACTCTCTCTACATAACCCACCCTACCCCCATTTACTCTATCGCCACTCACCCTACCATCAACCTCTACCCCACCCACCTGCCCTACCCCCACTCTATGTACCCCATACACCCACTCTACTCCCATTCACCCTATCTCAACCCTCCCTACCCCACTCTCTTCCCCACCCACCCTAACCACATTCCCTCTACCCTACCAGACTCTCTCTACCTTACCCCTACGCTCTAACCCAATCCACCCACCCTACCCCCAATATCTCTACACACACCCACCTTACCCCCACTCTCCATCACCACTCACCCATCCTACTGCCAGTCACTTCACCCCCACCCACTCCACCTCCATGCTTTCTTCCCTCACCCACCCACCATACCCCCTCTCTCTCTACCCCCACCCACCCAACTCCCACTCTATGTATCCCCACCCACCATATGCCCACTCTCTACCACACCCATCCACCCACCCACCCTGCCACCACTCTCAGAAATCCCACCACTCACCCTGCCCCACTCTCTCTACCCCACCCACCCTAAACCCAATCTCTCTACTTCCCCCAACTCTCACTACCCAGATCCAGCCTACCCTCAATCTCTCTAACTCTACACCCACTCTCTCTAGCCCTGCCCACCCACCCAATCTCCCATCCTCTCTACCTCCACTCTCTCTACCCCCACTCTGTTGACCCCTGCCCACACTACCCACACTCACTTTAGCCCATGGACACTGGTGCCAGTCTCTCTAGCCCACCCACCCTACAACCACTCTCTCTACCCCACCCACCCTGCTCACTCTCTCTACACTACCCACCCTACCCCTAGTCTCTCTACCCCACCTACCCACCCCACTCCCAATATCCCTACCACACCATATGTACCCCCACTCTCTACCCCCACCTACCCTGTCCCCACTCTCAGTAATCCCGTCACTCCCCCTCCCCCACTCTCTCTAACCCACCCGCCCTACTCCTACCCTCTCTACTTCCTCCCACTCTCACTATCCCCAACCACCCTACCCCCCACCCTCTGTACCTCTACTTTCACTCTCTCTAACCCCACCCACTCTCTCTTTACACCCACCCAACCACACTCACTTTACCCCACACACACTTCTCCAGTCTTTCTACCCCAACCTACACACCATAGCCCTACTCTCTATACCCCCACCCACACTACTCCCACTCTCTCCATGCCACCCACCATACTCACTCTCTCTACACCACCCACCCTACCCCTAGTCTCTCTACCCTGCCTACCCATTCCACTCCCACTCTCCCCACCCCATCCACCCTACCTCCACTCTCTACACCCCCACCTCCCCTCTCTACCCCACCCACTGAGTCCCACCATTTCTATCTCACTCATCCTACCCTTCCCCCACTGTCTCTACCCCAACCACCCTACTCCTACTCTCTCTATCCCCATTTTCTCTATCCCCACCCACTCTACCCCCACTCACTCTACCCCACCCACACTACCCCTATCTCTATGCCACCTACCCACCCTACCCCCACTTTCTCTAGCCCACCCAGCCACCATACCCCCACTCTCTCTACCACCACCAACCTACCCCACTCTCTCTACACTACCCACCCTGCCCCCACTCTCTCTAGCCCCAACCATCCTACCAGTATTCTCTCTACACCCTGTAAAGGCATCAAGAAATAAGACACAGACAACAGATTCAACTTTCTAATCGGTAGCTTAATTGTTTCTTTTTAAATTCTATTTATTTTGTATTTGTTTACAATTGGACCTTTACAAAAAGAACAATAAACAGAACCTTAACAAGTAAAAAGAACAATATATAAAATATCATAAGTCCATGAAGATAAAACGCAATTACAAGTGTGTGTAAAGGATTTGCAAAATGTTACGCGCATCTTAAGGTACAAGTAAAATACACAATGGGTGTGAATTATTGAACAATATCCTATAAGTCATGTATGATAATAATATCACCAATATTAGAGCATCATATAATTGTTTCTTTTATGTCAGGATGGAGTGAGGCCTAACTTGCCCTATAATAAGGTGGTATTTCCCCACCTAAAGAAAATAATGATAGTCAGTGTTAGTAAGTTCAAATAAAAAGTCTGTCTATTTGCCTTTCATAAAATCAACACACGCACACGCACCGAAGAGAGGATATTTTCTTCTAATAGTGTTTTTGGAAACATTAAAAGGTGTGCATGTTTTAAACTCCTGGAACCAATACAAATGCTTTCCCTGAATCTTGCAGTGCTGAACTGGGACATTTCATCTTTAGTTGTTTGTTATTTTTCATCAGGTTATATAGTGCATTAGTACCCGGCACGCGCTGTCCACGGGAAATACTACACATGGATTGGCTCTTTTCCGAGCCATACCACACGGTGTTGCCGTGGACGCACGTACGTGCCTGCTTTTGTTCCCAGCGGTGGCCGTGGCAGCCCCTTAGCCAATGAGGAGGCTAGAAATGGGGCAATCCCCGCTCCAAGCCTCCCCAAGGCTGGAAGCTGTCTTAGTCCCCCGCCGGGGACTCAGGTATGTTTTTTTTTCCTCCACCTCCCTCCCCTGCAAACTATCGTTTCCCCGCCCTCCCAACCCCACTTACCTTCTTTTTCTTTGTCTCGGGAGATAACGTGATGGAACACTTCCCTTCCCAGCATGTCCACTCCCGATGGCCGCCATGGAAAGAGAGTTTTTATTCGAACCGCGGCAGGAACGGGATACTCATGGCTATAAGACCCAGGGTTGGGATTCAAAATAGATGGCCTTTCCCTGCAGGACCCAGGAGTAAAGGAAGTGAGGACACCCTCAGATTCCTCACACCCCACCCACCCTACTCTCACTCGCTCTACCCTAAACCAACCCCCCACGCTCTCTCAACCCCGACCCACCATACCGCATATCTCTCTACCCAACCCACCCACCTCTATTTAGCCCCACCCACCTACCCTACACTGACTCCCTCTGCCCACACCCACCCAGCTCTCTCCACAACCCACCCACTCCCACTCTCTACCCTCTTTCATCCTTCCTCTCACACACTCACTTTATTTCTTACCCTCTCACTCTCAACCTTTCTCGCTTTTATTTCCTCTTGCTCATCATCCATGGCACCCTCTCTAAATTGTTTCCTCCCTTGCTCGCTTCTTCTTCCTTCTCATTCTCTTTGCGTCCTGTGTCCCTTATCACATCCTCCTTTGAAGCATCCCACTCTCCTCCTTGCACCCTGTTGCCTCTAAATGTAAAATGCAAAGAACAGAGGTAAATGCCAAACAAAAAGATTAAAGACTGGGGAGAGAGACTGGGAGAGAGAAAGAGAGAGAGAGAGAGAGAGAGAGAGAGAGAGAGAGAGAGAGAGAGAGAGAGAGAGAGAGAGAGAGAGAGAGAGAGGGACCTCAGTGTGTACTGAAAGGAGGGACAACAGCCTCATTGTTATGAGCATTACTACACGGAATAAGGCAATTCCTTTTAAGATTTACTCTCCCATGTAATTTTGGATACATGGGGCCTCATTACGAGGAAGGCGGTAGAGGGATAACAGCGCCGGTAGAGCTGCCGGACCCGTTATCCCTCTACCACCCCATTACGAGGTCTGCTGGCGGGTGCCGCTAAGGACGTCTTGTAAAACCAGGCGACCTTAGCGGGACCCGCTAGCAGACCAGGATGCTAACAACGGGCCTGTCGTTGTTAGCATCCTCCCCATTCCCATTGGGCCCTATGGGGCCTCAATGGGAATGGGGATGTGCCAGGTCCGGGTTCCTGGAATGGGGGAATACCGGGCCCTCCAAGGTCGGAATGGCCCGGTATTTCCCCATTTGAGGAACCCGGGCACGGTACCGGGTATGGGGGTAACCATGCCATTAAAAACAGCATGGCTACCTCCATACTAGCAATGAGGCCCATGTTGTACGAAAATAGAAAAATACTTGGTGAATTGGCCCCATTTTTTCTGTGCTCCTATTTTCAGTATTTAAATTTTACTTTACATAGTTCATGTCTGCAAATATAGCAACCCTTATATAGTCTGCTGTGCCGCCCCCACGCATGCTTCTGCGTGTAAGCGTTACCATTCCAGCGGCGTCCCCGCGAGCCTGACCTCACATCCCTAATGATGCGGACCGGCATAGCTCAGCAGTGAGCATGTTGTTCTTAGCATGAAGCGGGAATGCTGTGCCCGATTCCCAGTCTCCTGCACTTGGCTTCCAAATGTTCCTATCTTGCATCATCTCACAAACCATAAAGGAAGGGTGTCCTATTAATAGTCTTTGAGCCCTGACCCACTTATCTCCGTGCCCAATGAGCACACACTGACACAGCTCCTTCTGACTCACATTGACTGCGCAGTTCGAAAGCTTGCCCTGTAACGGTTTCCTTTTCCTGTCGGTGTCAGAAGGAGTCAAGGCAGCTTTCATTTTATGTCTGGCTGTCTTCCGTGGCACTGGGGATTGCGCCAACTGGCACTAGTCAGTCAGGAAAGTATCTTAAGCTCCAACAATATAGCAGCCATTAAACATACACAAACTGTATTCAACAGTTCAAAAAGTTATTTTTATTCGGGTAAACCATCCGTGCAATAATACATAGACAGTAAATCATAAAAACAGACAGAAGCTCGCAAACGTTTTGATCAGCATTCTACCTTTCTTTACAAAGCAGAGTTCTAAAATAAATGGCAGAAGCTTCAGTTATCACGCTTTCAGTCGATATCACTACATCGACTCTGGTGATTGGCCCAGTTTCTTACTAGAACCCAATTCACACGTGGTCACATTCGTCCCAAACTACATTTTCAGACAATCTTTTTTTTTTAATCCCACATTGAAAAAAACAAGTATTGCCAAAGCCAACGATTATGGGTTTTGTATGGTGACATTGTTTTTTTGTGTGTTGCCAGGTGCTTATATTATGTGCATATGGAGTCAAACATATCCAGGTGTTAGCCTCCTAGGCCAGGTATTCACATTATACGCCAGTGTCTGGATTTTCTTCCAGACTCTTTGTGTCAGAACTGTTCCTAAAAATGGAAAATGGATCTGAAAGCTGTTCTTTGCGCACCGATTGGTAGTTGTGGTAGAGCAATCTGGAGTGTGGGGTGGCAAAGACACAGGGGAACACTTTATAACTTTGAATGAAACTATTGGTCAAACAGTGGTACTTTATTCCTTTTCGATCCAAGTAGAATAGTTATGTACAGTTAAATTTAATGTCCATTAGCGAAAATTCCACGTACCAGATACCACGAATAGTTACGGTTGCGCACATCGTGATCTCAGGTGTCAGATTTCACCATGCCTCAAAAACTCTATACTCAATAACATGCTTACCCTCAAAGTTATCTTATGTTGTCATGCCTTATATTCTATTTTCAGCCATTTGAATTGTGCAAAGTGATGAGTCAGGAGGCGCAGGTTAAAAGATGGTGTCTAGCAGTATCATCCAGGCCTGCAGGAGAGTAATCATGGGAAGGTGGTTGGCCTGTTTGTCAGTGTGTGGTGTGAAGGACAAGGAGAGTGTGAGAGTATTGCGTATAAGTAGTGGTTTAACCATGATTCTTAAGAGAGTGGTTTGGTACCAAATACACGTGGAACTAGGACACTGGTCCCAATACATTGATGGGGATATATTTATCGAATTGGTCTTTTTTTTACTTCCTATGTTCCCACGGCCCAGTCTTTAGTTTGTTCCTGTATATGCTGCGTTCATTGAGTTGTAAATAACTGATGTTACTATGATCCAGCTAAATGGTACAATTCTATTGACTGTGCAGGGATGAAAAGCGTTAGAATTCGTTCATATGCATTCAGGTTTCACAAAGGTATCAGGAGATCTTTACATATGTGTACCCAGACCCATGGCATAAACCAACTTAATTGGCAGGATTAAATGTTATTTATTCTGCCATGCAAATCTAATCAGCATGAAAAATATTTTCTGAGTATGGTAATTATAAACACTAATAATACAGACAAGCCACATCCAACTTTTCTTATCTAACACTTCATTCAAGATCTTGTTTTCATACACATAGCTCCAAATACAACTATCTAATCGTGTTCTGGCATTTTAAGCACTCCTAGTAACAAGGTGAAATGGGTCCCCACTTTAAACTATTTAGGACAAGGAAAATTGGGGCATTTTACAGACTATCAATGAACGTTCCTTAGAACAATTTGTCAACAAATTATAACTCAACAATCACAAGTCTGCTTTTGTCAAATGTATTCAATATTTTTTATTTTTATTATTTTTTTTATTGTATTTATCCAGTGTTCTGGATTTTAATAAAGGCTCAGTTTTGTTTTCATCAGACGATTACTTAGGCTGACACCCCTTGTGAACACTGCGCTAAGGCGTCCTGTAGGATTTTTGCTGCTGCAATGGACCAGTTTGTTTTCTGGCCGCTGATTAGACGGACCCACCATGTTTCCTCTTCACTCACGACATGAGTTTCCAGGAGTGGGTGTAGGTAAGATTGTCGAGCCTGCTCAGTCCCAGGACACTGGAGTAGCAGATGTCTAACTGTTTCTGTGTCGGCTTTGCAGAGGCGGCAAATTTTGGAGGGCGACTGACCTCTCATGAACAGGATCCCGTTGGTATGTAGCAAGTTTAGACGTGCTCTTAGGAGTAATTGCCGCAATGGTTTGCTTGGGAATCTTCTGAGTAGTTGTGTTGTTTGGTTTAACTTCTTTGGGCTTTGGGGAAAAAGAGCCAATGTTTTGTTTCCTTTGGCGCTCTCTTGGGTGTCAATCCAGTCCGCCTCTTCCAGTTTTTTTTTTATTTTGTTTGGATTCTTGATGAGATCCTCGTTGGAGCATCCAATTTTGGCCAACTTCGATTGTATCTGCTCAGCCCATTTGACGATCATCCTGCAAGTGCCTGCTTTGATCTCCAGGTCTATTAGGTTGTAGAGGCGAGGCGCATCGAGAAGAATTGTTTTCCTGTACAAGGATATGCTCGCTAGGTTCACTTTGGCGCTCAGTGAAGAGAGGCCCAGTTCTCACCTGATTGCTTCGATCTGGGTGGAATTCGGCAGGTTCAGGACTGCTTTCCAGAAGAAGCCCTCGAGTTTTTTCCATATTGTAGTTGGAATAGCTGGCATCGCCTCTGCTCCATACGTCAAGGCAAGTATCACCTTAGCTTTGTAGAACCTTATCGTAGGTATCAGTGAGAAACGCCCAAATTTCTTATCCAGAAGTCGGGCTTGGGAGGTCAGTGATCTGGTTTTCCTCCAAAGATATTTTTGCATGGCTAATTCTGTGGGAGTGCTGTCTATTATTGTTCCCAGGTATCTGAAGTTTTTCACTACTTCGACGTTGACTTTTTCCAGGCTCCAGTTGAAGCGGTTCGATCTTCTGGGTTTTTTTTCCAGTATGAGGACTTTTGTTTTTGCTTTGTTTATAAGAAGGTTTGCCTGCTTGATGTAGTGTGCCAGGTCGGTCATTTGTCTCTGGAGTCCGATTTCTGTTCTATCCAGTAAGGTGATGTCGTTGGCGTATAGCAGGCATGCAGTTGGCACGTTGCCGATTTTGGGAGGGAATGATCTGGAGCTCTTGTTTGCTTCTTTCAGGTCGCCAATGAATGCTATGAAGAGTTCTGGTGCCAGCGGGCACCCCTGTTTCACTCCTCGGTTGGTCGAGATCTCTCCCGAGAGTAAGCCCTGCTGGTTTAGCTTGACCCTCATGGTGGTGTCCTTGTGGAGGGCTTTTATTGAGGCGAGGATGTTCGGGGGCAATCCCATGCTGTTAACTTCTCCCATAGCTTTGTTCGATCCACCAGGTCAAATGCTTGCGATAGGTCTACGAACGAGAGAAAAACTCTCGATGTGGTTTGAAGGGTCTTGCTTTTGATAATGCTAAGTAGCATGATGTTTACAGTGGCGGATGAGTTTTCCTTGAAACCTGCTTGAAATGGATCGGCACAAGGAGCAGCCTTCGCCCATTTTTGGAATCGTTTTAGCAGCAATGGCCCGTATATCTTCCCGATTGCGTCCAGGAGTGCGATTGGTCGGTAATTCTGTGGATCTGACTTTGCTCCCTTTTTATAGATAGGGACCACTATGGCAGAAGTCCAGGACCTAGGGATGGATCTAGTGTTTGAGCAGTTGCTGAACACCTGGCTGATAAAGGGGACCCAGTTTTCGGCATGTAATTTCAGGTCAGTGTTTGTGATCCCGTCTGGGCCGGGTGCTCGCAAGGCTTTGAGTTTTCTGAGTGCGTCTTGGATATCTTCTTTGTCAGAAACGTTTACCCACTCTGTTTCAGCCTCAGCTTGAGTTGAAGGTGGTGCTGTTGGTGGTTCCTGAAACAGATCGGTGAAGTAAGTTTTCCAGTTTTTTTCACTTACTGCATTGCAGGGGATTATTTGGTTTGAAGTTTCCAGAATTCTCTGGCATCTTTTCCAGCCCCCTTTTTCAGCATGGCTTCTGAATCGTTTTGGTATAGGATTATACGATGGTTTTTTATCCAGGCTTTGTATTTTTTCGTTTCCACTGTCAGTTCTTCTTGCAGTGCTTCCTAGTAGTTAGTTTTGATCCGCCTTTTTAATCTTCTTAGTACTGCCCTTCTTTCCACCACCTGTTTGTCGAAGTTGTGAGTTTTGGTCAAGGCCGTGGATTTTTTCCCTTTCGAAGTGACTTTGAAGGGGCTTAAGAGCGGTTGGTAGTCTATCGATGGACCACCCGCTCTGTATTTTGATGTTAATTGGAAGATGCGTTCTTCCGTTAATCTGAGACGTGTCCCTTGGTTGTTGCTTTCGACCGAACAGCCCATCGAGGTGTTTTTTCCTCTGAATGAATTCCAAGTGGCTTGGAGTAAGTTGTGATCGCTCGCTTCTGTTTCGATCACATCAAATGAGGACATCCCCTTCTGTGTTTCTGAGGATATGAAGATGTAATCTATTGTGGCAGACTTTTTCATTCTTTCCCATGTCGGGAGTCTGTTTGGGTTGGGGAAGGACTGGGCCATATTGAAAAACTCTCTTGACGCCATCAAGTTGTTCCATTAAGCTCCTCTATTTCAGATTTGCTCTTTCTGTTCGCTGCTCTTGGCCATGCCGTTCTTGTCTGACAGGTTGCGTTTAAATCTCCACATATTATTATGTGGGCAGTGTTTTCGTCCACACGGAGGGTGTCGATTGCTGTTTCGATCAGTTTAAGGAACTTTGCGTCCGAGATTACTTGAGGGTTCCAGTACGCCACGATGATTCCTAGGTTGACCATCAAAACAGCTTCTTTTTTTGTTTTTTCCCTCGCTGGATTATTGTCCCACGACATGGAGGCTACCAGATGATGTTTAGAGGTTTCTAGAACTTTTGATATGCTGATTCCGCTGCCCGCACGGACCACCAGAAGAATTCCTGATGATGGCCGGCCAAGGCGGCTTTTCACAGCCGGGGCGAGCACAATTTCAAAGCCATCAAGAGCCGGAACCTCCGTGAGCCATGTTTCTTGTAAGGCCAAGATGTCAAACTGCCCTAGATTGATTCCTCCTCTTTGCGTCAGGTGTTTGAACCCACACGTGTTCCATGATCCTAGTTTTAGGATGGTAACTGCAGCCCCGGGAAATTCTTCTCTTTTCGCCCGGTCCGGCCCTGCTGCAGGGGCCTCGGGTTGCTATTTTTTTGAGGCTATTGAAAAAGCTTTCGGCAGCCTGGACCAGAACGAGTTCCTTTTGTTTTGACCCTCCTGTATCGCTGGGTGCTCTGTGGTTCTGTCGTTGCTTTGTTTTGGGGCCGATTGCACGTCCGGGAATTTGGATTCACGAGTTTTAAATTGGGTGTGGAACTGCCGCTTTTGCTCCATCGCCTTTGCTTTTGCCTCCCTTGCTTCTTTGGCCCTGACTTCCATGTTGAAATTGTGGTCTGAATCTCGTTCTCTCATATTGTTACGCTCGAGGGCGTTTTGGGGTGGGTTTCTCCGGTAAGGTGCTGAGTTGGTGTTCTCTTGGTTAGTTATGTGATATCGTCTTAACGGGGAGACTATTTTCTTTGCTCTCCAGCGAGGGGTGCGTGAGTAAGAGTCTGAGTGGAGTCTCCTCAGTTTTGGAGTTAGTTGACGTCTCGGTTGCGGAGTTCTGGACTTTTCTCTCCACCGTGATGCAACGCCTCTGTTCTCCGACCAATCAAGTATCCTGATTCCGTGCTTGTGTAGCTCTCTTTGGACCTCCTCGAAGTCTTTTATCTGGAAAGACGGTTTTCGATGCATGTATGCTTTTGCTATTGCCTTTTTGTGGTACGGTTCTACCAATTCCAGGTCTTCTGACCACAATTTTTTTAGCGTGTTTGTTTTTCTGAAGATTCTGAGTAGTGTTTCTGTTCAAAGTTTGGAGATCTTTGTTCCAGGCTTTCTGTTCAAGTTTGTACGTCATTGTTTGCAGCTCTGGTCTTTGTGTTGTCTGTTTGTTTGGAAGATGTGTTGTTATCTGTCTTCCTTGGTCTCTTAGTTTTTCACGGGACCTCGACCGGATTGTCTCCCCTCGGGTTTTTGATGTTTCCGCCGGGGGTGCAGCTGTTTTTTGTTTGGAGGGCTGTTTCCAATGACTCACTTCGTTCGCTCTTTCCAGGGGGCTTTTGGCAGCTGGCACTGGGTTTCTCTTCGACCTGGGTTGTGATGATCCAGAGCTCCCATTTCTCCCTGTCTGTGGCGGGTTGGGAGAATAGACTTTGTCAGATGTCAGGTCTATTAGGTCGACCGTTGGGTCCAAGTGCTGGGAGATGTTCATCGCATCCTTGTCCCTCAGAAAGTCCTCAACCGATTTCGGTGATGTTGGTGTTGGCTGGTTTTCGGACGGTTTTTCAATTGGAACAGGGGCTGTACCCGGTGGAGTTTTTTTCTTGGCAGTCGGCTCTTGGGAGATCCGTCCGATTGCCGAGGTTGGCCTAGGCGGGACTCCGAGAGTTAGTACAATTTGTGCAGGGTCAGGCCCAGGGGTTGTTGTCCTGTTCTTAGCGCCCCGGGTGAGTACTGACTTTGCCGCCAGGACCGGCCTGGCTTCCCTTGTGGGGATTGAGCTTTCTGGGGTTGATGCCAGTGCTTTTGTTGTCGTCGGCCAGAGCGGGATGGGCTTAGGGTTGGTTGAGGGCCCACTAAAAAGCGCAAAGTTCCCTTCCCGCTTTTGTTTTAATGTTGTGGACAGGTTTTCTGCCGTGCCCCTCGGTGGGCAACGGGGTTCGGTTTGTGAGGCGGTATTTGTCCTTACGTAGGTCTTTGCGGCATCGCTTTTTGGTAACTGCCTGTCCTGTCCCGTGTGGGCTAATGAGCACTCTGAAACAGATGTGATCTTTTCGTTTGTGCAGACCTCCAGGGCTGTTATGTAACCTTCAAGAAAAAGCAATTTGGTGTGAGTCATTGCTAGCAGGGTGGTCTGGTCTTTCAGCGAATCGCTCAATGCCTCGTAGAGCTTACAAAAAGGGGCGAGAGCTATTGTTATTGCTGACATGAGAGCTAAGGTGTCATGTTTCCTGCCAGGAGTCTCCTGTTTACTTTGTTGAGCCACCTCACTGCTTCTTCTGGCTTTGTTTGGTGTTGCAAAGATCTCGTCCAGCGATAGTTGTTGCGCCACTTGGTGGGATGTGAGGGAGCAGAGTTTGTTCAGTTTCTGGTTTGCTGCCTCCTGGTGTTTTTTGTCAAGAGGGGTACGAGAATTAAAACGTACCCCCTCTGTCTGGATTGGGATTTCCTCTGAGGTTTGGCATGATGCTGCCCTCGGTGACTCTGCTCTGGACTTTCGGCGTTTCCCTGGTTCTGGCAGGTTTGGCTTCCTTGTGGGTCCGGAGATGGGGCGCATGTGTCCAGGGGTCAGCCGTTCCCGGGTGCACGGGGACTGTGTTGTTTGGTGCTGGAAGGGGGGTTGATCGTTCTTAGCGCCCTGAGTACTTGAGTCGGAGGGGAACACTGACGGATCTGCCTTCTCTTTCTGAGTGCTTGAGGGCAGGGACTTCCTCAGTGTTCTTGGTGTTACAGCGTCGGGGTTCTCAATCACGGATGCTAAGATGGTTTCACTGAATTGCTGGTCCTGGCGGTCTAGGCCGCCCAGTTCACTGCAGCCCGTTGATGCCAACTCAACAGTGACGTCCTCTGTTGCACTGGGTGGAGGTGTAGCCTGGGTTGGCCAGTTCTCACTGTTTGGGCCAAGAGGTAGAGTTTCTGCCCGTAGGGGCTGCCTGAGGCCCATGCTTCCCTCTGTTTTCCTAATTTTAGAGGAAGGAGCTAGGTCAGTGATTGCTTCGAGAATGTCTGCATCCGAGATTTCTGCGTAGATGACAAGTTTTCTTTTGCCCAGACGGTTAAAGAAATCTTTCACCGTCATGCCCAGCTAATTTTTACCGTGTGCGGTCTTCACGGGTCCACTCTGCCTAGCTTTGTTGTTAGTTTTTTTTTTTTGTTGTTGTTGTTGTTGCGAGGAGTTCAGTGTGGATTTATGGGTTAATGAACTTGTGGTGGTTTCGTTGTTTTTTGGTGTTGTGTTTTTTTGCTTATTTTTTTTTTTTGTTAATGTTCGGGTAGGATTGACTTTCTGCTTAGATGTCGAGTGGCCTCGCGTGGAGGGTGGCGTGGGAGAGGGAATGCTGTTCACCTCCTCGATCTCTACCCAATCCCCCTCCATTATCAAGACTCTCTCGCCGTTTGAGCCCAGTGGGCCGATTGAGTTGGAGGATGAAGCCGCAGTGCCTGGACTTGCCGTTGGGGGAGCACTTTCAGATGAGACGTGGATCAGCGCCGTGATTACCAGAGGTGTTTCTTCCCTTGCTTCGACCGGTCCGTGAGCTGGGCCTTCCTCCTCTGCCACCGCTGAGGCTTCGAATGCCACCGCCTCCGCGGACAAAGGCGGCGGCATCGAGGCACTCAAGGGACAAGTAGGATTCTCTGTGTCCGCCCCAGCCTCTGCAGCGAGCGGAGCCCTTGGGGCGCTTCCAACGTGGAGGACATTCTGCCTCGCGCTCAGAGGGCTGTGCTCCAGGTCTTCCGTTGTCGGCGTCCCCATTCGACCTTGTGCTGGCGGCGGAGCATGAGCGCTGTTCGTGCCTGGAGGTGCAGGTTCGTGCTGGTCCGACGTGGGTTTCGTGGTTGCATCTCCAGGCCTGCTTGGCGTCTTCTTGAGATGCATCTGTGCGAGCGGGTCTGCCGGGTTCCTCCCCGGCTCTGAACGGCGCTTGCTGCGAGTCAGTGCTGTGATTGCTGACGTTGAACTGTGTTCCGACCCCGGGGAATCGGAAGTGGTTCGATGGCTTTGGTAGCTTGGCGGGGAGGAAGGCTCTGTTGGAGGCGGCTCTGGGAGAGATGAGACGATCCCTGGTTCTTGTCCCTGATCCGAAATTGGACTCGGATCTGAGAGGTTTGCCGCCTGCTGCTCGGGTGGTCCGGATAAGGAAAGGGGTGAGTGGGTCCTTGGCGGGTGTGGTGGGGGTTTGGACGCCATTTTCGAAATGTTACTGGGTTTTGAGCTTCTTAGAAGTGTTTTCGCCCCTTCCCCCTCCACCGACCGGAGGTTCATCAGGTTGATCAATGGGGAAGTTTCCATCCTCTCTCCCTTCCCTTCGCTGCTCGCTGGGACTTGCAGGGACTGCAAGGACTGCGACTCCCTCAGCGACTGGCTCCGCGGCCGCTCCGCGGCAGGAAAGGGCTTTATGTAGAGCCTCCCTTTTCAGTGGAAACAGTAGAGAGACTGCAGGTTGAAGCAGGACCAGGAGAGAGGGTTGACATCAAGGACTGCGACTCCCTCAGCGACTGGCTCCGCGGCCGCTCCGCGGCAGGAAAGGGCTTTATGTAGAGCCTCCCTTTTCAGTGGAGAGAGTAGAGAGACTGCAGTTTGAATCAGGACCAGGAGAGAGGGTTGACAGCAAGGACTGCGACTCCCTCAGCGACTGGCTCCGCGGCCGCTCCGTGGCAGGAAAGGGCTTTATTTAGAGCCTCCCTTTTCAGTGGAGACAGTAGAGAGACTGCAGGTTGAAACAGGACCAGGAGAGAGGGTTGACTGCAAGGACTGCGACTCCCTCAGCGACTGGCTTCAATATTACAATTATTATTGCAAAGATGGTTTAAACATATACAACACGTTGCATTTGTAACAGATAAAGTGCAACTGCATAGAACCAAAGATCCCTGAACAACCATATCACATAAAGAAGAAAACATCTCTGGACACAATAACAAACACTTGACCAAAACAGAAGACATCACACACATCACATTCATACTTGGCAGTTTTAATTTAATCCAGATCCATTTAAAGAAGATACATTCAACTCTCTATGTCCAATGTTCAAGATAACGTGGTGCTAACAATCCACCTATTGTGATGTTGTCACTAAGAACACTTTTTCAAACATGTCATCACCAATTTAAGCTTCAGCCACAATGACCTATATAGTTCATGTGGCCCAGTCTTCTTCACGGCCGAGAAGATAAATGAGTGATATGTGCAAATTCTTAAGTTGATCTGGTAGCAAGGCCAAGTTCAAAGACAATCTTCATGCAGAAGGCATGGGTGATGAGAGATGCTGAGCTAATTGGGTTGGGAGGTATTGTCATGCCCATCTCCTTGCACCTGGGTCTGGGTTTACGTGCTACTAAGTGAACCGAATGTTCCAGACCTGGCACAAGCATGCCATCCAATTATATTAGTCCATATATCGAAGGGCCTTATAGTTTGAAAACCAATGAAAAACTGTGTATCTAATGTTTTTGAAGATGACATGTTTCAGTAGTAGGCACATGTTGTCCACCTGATAGTAGGCAGCCAATTACAATCCTAGTCCCTACATAAGATATATTTAGATGTCTCCCCTTAGCCAATCCTGATTCTTAATAAGTGTTTGATTATTGCCACATTGTATGACATCACCTACGACGTATTTTTGATATAAAAGCTATTGTTTGTGTAAATGTTGCAGAGAGAACCAGAGCGAACGTCCGTTAATGTTCGTTGTAAACTCCCTGTTTTAGATAATTTGTAATAAAACAGTACTTTGCCATCTTCCTGAGTTGGTTTGGTTATTTATACTAAGAGTTCGGTGTGAACCTGAACTGAATAGCTCAGCCCTTTAAAATGAGTAGCAATTACCCTGGAGATGGATGGAGATGCAGATTCTGACTCATACATCAATGATCAAAACAACTCTGGTAGTTTGACAAAAGGATAACTGTTTTCATATCAATTATCTAAAACAGAGAGAACAATGAACATAAACGAACTCACTCAATCCTCTCACTCAACAAATCTTTTTTAAAAACAGAGTCTTTATACATAAAATTCATCATATTGACATTGACCTATGTCACTACCAACGTCATCCTACATGGCAAAACTACAAACCTATGTTCATCAGTGATAAGCTCCAAGTGAGCCTCTAAATATATGTTCCAACTAGTCTAAAAGAGTAAAATGATGTGATTGGTTACTTAACATTAGGTGAGGAAACTAAGCTCTCCCCTTAGAGTGGTCATTATGAACGGCACTACATGTACAACCTCTCATTGGCTACCTAAACTATCAGACCCCTAATTATGTGGTCCCCTACAATTGGTTGGCACTCTAACCTTCGTCAGTACTTTTCCACCTATGTCTAGAAGCACGCAGGCTTGCCATCCAGGTGCTGGTGAGTTCATCATAGTTTTAACTTCCCACCAATTAACATATCAATCCATCATCACTTCAGTGGTCTCCTTGTCAATTAAGCTTTGAAGCTTGGCTTTGAGAGTGTTCTTAGCTTTGGGAAATTCAGGGAGTGAATGCATTCTCTGCCCTCATGCCTTGGTGTGAGCAACTTGTTCGTCCAACTTCATCCTTTTACGTGACTGGAGACCATGAAATTGTGCTTCTAATGTCTTTTAAATACTCTTTTTTAATAGACCTCTGATGTCTTCCTTATTCTGCTCATGCCTTCTGAACAGGAGTTTTGTTATTTCACATGATTTGTACCCAATTTCTGCATACTTCGTTCTGTTAAGACCTTGGCTTCTTTGGCTCCTCCAGCCTTGGCTCTCTGAGATTCACTTTGTAATTCACTTGTTTTAATACTGCGACATACTTGAAATGAGTCCAGCACTGCAATACACATAGTGGAAACATCCATCTTTTACTTGTCCATATACATATATATACGTTGGCGCTTGCTACAATCTATTCACTCTAAAGCGTAATCCTAGCTTCAAGAATACTTTGCCTGCTTGTGTTTCTTTTGCATCTGTACACGTGCAAATGAACTTGATATTTTCATTGTTTCTGTAGCATAAATTTCTTCAATTTGATCCCAAGATGTCACTTATCTTTATGTCTTTCTTAATGCCTTATAGACTATCTGCATTCTGTTGTCTCTGCATCTTTTCTATACACGTCAGCTCAGCTCTGTGTGACGTCACCATTCATCTTTGCCATTCATTTGCTCTGCTTCTTCCGGGATATCATTCAAATGGCCATCATATCGTCTTGTATGCAGGTATGGTTTTCTCAATTTGAACCTTGCCTCCAAGAGTCTCTTAGGTATCGATATACCCAATGGTACTGCACGGTTTTCATACTCTGGCTCCCAAAAGACAGGCAATACGGGTGATGTGGTTAAGGTGGGGTTACTTTGCTCCTCCTCTACACTCCCCCCTCTGGGCAATTTTATCGACCACTCTCTCATCATCCTTCACATCTAAATATCCTGGTCTGAATATGAGCTTCTTTGGAATCCACATCTTTATGACTCCCTTGAGACATCCTGCTGATTTGACATGTTCGCCTTTATTCCACGTCATGGGCATGCACTGTCCAGTTGGACTGCAATAGACCAATTTTCCCACATATTTCTTATGATTCTTTGGATACAGGAATTTTGTCCCCTGAGGTGCATGGATACTGGCTTTCACAAAGTCTCTGATCTCTTCATCTGTTAGCTCTTTAGTCTTTCATCCTGGTTCAACATCGATCATAATCTTCATCCCTATGGCTTTCTTTTTTGTCTTCTTACATTGTGAAAATATTATCTTGATTACACAAAATCCAAGCAATATCATTACTATCAGGGCTCCAAGAAACTTGAAAATGTCTGTCATCCATTGTGGAACCCAGGAAAAGAGTGATCCGAACCAACTGCCATCAGCAATGTCTTCTACTTCATCTATCATCTGGCCATGGAGCTTCGTCAGCATCCCTATAGCCTCCGTCAATGTTCCATTCTTGTCATCATGGGAAGGTATACATGTGCAACATGATTCTCCGATTTTTGCACAAACACCTGCATCCATCGCAGTGATCATGTACAAGACATATCTGTTCTGGAGAGTCATCAGTCGTATGGCTCTCATCTCTTCTCTGATTGCATTGAATCCCTTTATAGTTGTATTGATTGTCTGTAGTAATTCCCATCTAGTGATTTGCAACCACTTGGTATTTGCTCCAACCTGGACACTTGGCATAAAGATCAACATGAAGACTGATGCGGTTTGGCTGAACAATCTGTGCTCATATGGGATAGCATCAAAAGCTTCTATGGATTTCGCTGATAAATAGTTC
The DNA here is from genome assembly GCF_040938575.1 of Ambystoma mexicanum. NCBI lineage: Eukaryota > Metazoa > Chordata > Amphibia > Caudata > Ambystomatidae > Ambystoma > Ambystoma mexicanum. The sequence goes on along the minus strand of NC_090924.1, from coordinate 1,009,235,090 downwards.
TCTCTCTTTATTCTTCTTATCAGCTCCACAAATCTCTTCTTCCTCAGATGAGCATCTGCTTTCAGGAAACTGTCAAGATTTAAGTCACTTTTTGGAATCACCAATGCTGGAACATGGACGTTTACTAGTGAACATCGTCCTCCCCAATCTGCAGGCAATCTTATGTATGCGCTGACTCCACATGCCCAATAATGATCCAATATCACTGCTGTTCCAAGTTTCATTCCTGGTACATCAAAAATTCTATCACAGTTCTGATTTTCTCCAAATTTTCTTGTTCCATTGTTTCTGAAGCAAAGCCTTGCATTTTCCAGAGGCACTATCTGCAATGGTCTTCCTCTATCTTTGACCCAGGTCAGCAGTTTAGCAAGTCTTGGCCATAGAGGCTTGCATCCATTCTGTACTATGTCAATGACTGGTTCATAACATCCAATGATCACCCAGTCTCTGCAGATGACCACTCCTTCTTCCCATCCATCTGGCGATAGCACTGATCCCAAGATCTGCATCTGTCCTTTGTTCTTCCATCTACAAACTTCTTCTGCAGATTTTCCTGGACTCTCAAGTCTTTTATTCATCTGCCATCTTATTCCAGCTCCTTTTACTCCAGGGTCTTCATACATGATCACATGATTCTTGGTATGTTCTCTATCTCTTGTCTTTGTATCTTGTACATAGTCATCTTCATCTGGGTCTGTCCACTCAGTTGCCCTTTTGAGATAGGCATCTCGGTCCATAAACTGGCCTCTTGTGTGGCAAAGTGCTATGTGCGATAGACAACGTGCTGTCTGGACATCTATTTCAATAGCTATGAAGATCTTGGACTTTCCCATGCTATAAGGCAGGAGTGCACATACAAAGCATTCCTCCTTTGAGGTTTTTCTTCCCACTTCCTTCATATGTAAATACCATATGTTATTTCCCAGGTGAACTTTACTGTTCAGGTAATCATTTAGCTCGAAATCATGTTCTGTGGTGCTTCTTCTCATTCTTCTTTTGTGACCTTCCATTATTATTTCAAAAAACATATCAGAATAACTTCTGCTAATGGGACCAATCATGGGAACACTTGTCAGTGGACTATGTGTATTTGCATGCATTACCTGTGTAGGTTCACCTTTTAACAATCATTTCTTTTGCCTAGCTTGTAAAGCCTGTCTTCGGTGTCCAAAAATAACCTCTAAGACACTTTTTGCTTGTGAGTGACTGTTAGTAACATTGAACGGGAATAACTACATAGGGTCTCGGCTGCCTTGTAGTTGCCACAATTGTACCTTCCTTATGTACAGGAAGATTCACAGGAGTCGTAGCTCCATGTATGTCTAGGTAGTATGATGTACACACTGTGAGTGAAAGCAGTACTATGATGAACAAGATGCAAGCGTAAATAATACAAAGGTATGCTATTTTACAACATCACCTCTGTGCACAATGTGGACGTCTCTCCGGATCTGGCATGACAATGTTGCTACCAATACCACCCATCTTTATTGCCTAAGGAAGGAAAAAGTAAACTTTAATACAGCAGCATTATGTACTGCTCCCAGAAACTGTTGACTTTTCTCGACAACTTGTCTTCGATCAGCTATTTGCTTACTGGATGTCAGGAACAAAGATCACAATGTACTCCTTAAATCAGTCCTTTACCAGGCGAAAATTCTTATGCTTCTCCAAAAGGAAGTAAACAATTTAAAACAAGTATACTTTAGACATCTTCTCTGGAAAGCCTTATTTAGAATGTTCTCAGTCTACTTCAGTAAGTCCTAGACAAGCTCAACAATATAAACTAGTTCCCAGTCAATGCCTTGAATCTGTCTTAAATCAGATGACATGATAAATTTTTTTCAGCATTAAACAAAAGTTTATTCTGATCAGCAATTTCTCGATCTGTCCGTCCTTCGAGGGAAAGTTTAAGTCTGTTCTCAAGGTTCGCTCAGAGTAGGCATTCACTTGAAATATAATGTTTCTCAAAATTTCGTTTAATGCAGCATTGTTTCTCGGGTCCCTTAAAAATGATCTGACATCTGTGTGTCTATTCACAAGTTGTGGGCATTCTTCAATCAGATAATAAACTACTAAACTGACCAGAATATGTGCATTATCAGCTGATTTGCACTTTCCCCACTATACTCTGGCAGCTGCAGAACTTGCTCAATGATCGCTGTGAGCAATCTTCTTACTATTGGACCATTCTTAGGATCTGGCAGAAAAACATGTACTGTAGTAGTTCTCCCCACAATTGCTGAATAAGTACGAAGCAGAAACAGAACATTTTTAAATATGATCCGTGAAACGTTTTCGTTTAGTAACACCATATGTGCCTCCGAACAAGAACTCAGTGAGAAATGTAACAGGGTATTGTACCCTCTTCCAATTGTCGAACATGAACTCATGATCTGTCATATTTCTCTTCTTATCAAGGCTTAAGCATGCTTCAGTCCAAAGTCAACAAACTCCTGAAGCTTTAAGGACAAAGATCTTCCCTTAACCCTGAAGTGACTGCACAGAGTGTTCGAATCAGCTTCCCTTAACTCTTTTATTAGTGACTGATAAAGAGTGTCCCGAACCAATCCACAGTCCAATGAACACTTTGTCTTTACTCGACAGCTTCTGCGTCCTTCTTCCCCGTCATAGACCTTGGCCCTCATTAGGACCCAGGCGCTAAGGGGTTTACGGTGCCGTAAACGGCGCCGACCCTTAGCGCCTGATTCCAAGGTCCCTTTGCGGGATGGTGATTTTAACGTCTGCTTTTTGCAGGCGTTAAAACCCATGCCGCAAAGGGACCTTGGTGCTAATTACAGCACCGTAATTTACGGTGCCGTAATTAGCGCCTTTCCCCATTCCCATTATGCCCTATGGGGCAAAAATGGGAATGGGGAAGGGGCCGTTGGTGAATGGGGAATTACCGCCTCACTCACCTTGGAATGGGGCGGTAATTCCACCATTCACCATGGCGGAATCCTGACCTTAGCGGCATGGACCATGGTGCTAATAGCACCATGGTCCTCCGCCAAGGTCATAATGAGGGCCCTTGTCTGCACGTGCTGAGGTTCTTCCCCGATGCTTGCTTACAATGGGGTGGGGGTAGAGGGGTTTCTCCAGCATACATTTTTATGTCACCAAGAAAAGTCCAAGCTCATCTGCCTTGCACTCTGACTACAGATGGCGTGACGTCCTCTACAATGAAAGGATCGTTGAAACAAGGTTCATCCCACATTTTCCTTGTATGATTGTGGATTAGGACCGCATCACCAGGGAATAGTTGGGGAACACGAAATTCTTGAGATTCACCTGTTGAAGCATCTCCTTCTGTGTTCTGTACTGCCCCACACACTTTTTGACGTAGCTGACCTGAAATGACAGAGATACTTGAAGTCATACAAGTGAGATGTTCACATAGCTCCATTCCTAACAGTTCTGCGGTTGGTTGAGCATCACTTCTAGCCCTGGATAGAGGTGTGAGGGGTGTCCTCATTCGCCTCCCTGTCACTATCTCATGGGGGTAAGATGGTGGTCCGAACCTGGGTGGTTCCTTAATGCATGTAACGCCAGTGGTAGGCAATGCAACCACCCTTTCTTCAAGGTAAGCTTCAACTTGGCTATTTTTCCTTTAAGCAAGCCATTTAGCCCCTCACAGATGCCATTTCCTTGTGGATGATAAGCCGAAGAAAACTTGTGCTTTATACCAAGCAACAAGCTAATCTGTTCAAATGTTTGGTTTACAAAATGAGGCCCATTATCTGATCTCAATACCTCACATATTCCCCATCTAGGAAACACTTCTTATACTAAGAATTTTGCTGCACAAGTAGAGTCTGGGTGTGTACACGGACCAGTCTCAATCCATCATGAAAAGGGACAAATTACTACAATCATGTATCTATAACCATTACATACTTGCACCATATCAACATAGTCGATATGCAAATGCTGAAAGGGGCCATTAGGTCTCGGAATAACTCCCCTAACTGTGCACAGTGTGTGCCCAGCCATGAACCTTGGACACAAAATGTAATTCACTACATAGAATGCAATGTGCTCTAGAAAATTTGATACAAACCAATCCTCTGCAATAGTTGCAGTGAGGTTCTCTCTAGTTGTGTGTGCAGGGTAGTGTAGCTGTTCCAGCGCCACCCTTAATAAGGCTACAGGCATCACCGGTTTATCAGTGTTGTCTTGTTGCCACAATGCTTCAGAGGAGTTTAAAGAACACCCTCTTTGTGTCCATAGGTCCTTCTCATCTTGAGGTGGTTCCCCTTGGACCTCAATCAATTGTGTCTTTGAACGATTGCTATACGCCTCAGTCACACTCATCATTACCACCATTTTTTCATTCACATTAGGCGTGTCAACTGACATAACATTTTCCGAATATGCAGCAAGTTTGGCCTCATCGTCTGCTGCTTGATTTCTACGTGAAATAAAATCTGCCTTTTTAGTATTAGCTGCGCATTTGACGGCTGTGATGGCTATTGGAGCTGTAGTGGTCTAATAAGCTGGTCCAGTAGAGCTGCACGCTGCACTGGAGTGCCATCTGCTCGGACGTAACCCCTCCTTTTCCAACATGCTAGCCCTGCATGTACTGTTGATGTCACATAGGCGGAGTCACTGTGCACTGTTACTTCCTGGTCTGCATGATTTTCAAGCGTGACTATCAGCGCCACTAATTCTGCACCTTGTGCCGAATAGTGAGACGTGAATGAGCACGCACCCATTTTTTAAACTCTCCATTGGCTGTGTGCTTTATCACAGCGGCACCTGTATATCTCTCTCCATCATTTTGATCGATTTGTGAAGAACCGTCAATAAAATAAAATTTTCCACTTGGCAAAGCATTTTCTTTTATCCTAGGAATTTCATCATAGAACTCTTCATAGTTTGAACAGTCATGCGCATCCTCTGCCAGTGGTTTAGCTACAAACATGGCAGCATTCACTATTCTGCATCAAACTATTTTAATTGCCGGATTTGATATGACCACTTCATAGGCAGAAGCCCTTTGAGAAGTCAATGTGCCTTTCGGTATTTCCAGAATGGCAATTAATGCATGCTCAACAAATAACGTCATAGAACATCCCATCACTATGCTTGCAGCTTTATCAATGGTGAACGCAACGGCAGCCAAAGACTATTCGCATGGAAAATTACCTCTCATTACTGGGTCTAAAATCCCACTGTAATATGCAAGGGGCTTGTACCGCAAGGTGGTTCTCTGTGTAAGAACTGCTGTCATAACAGTACCATCTGTGTGTGAAAATAAAAAGAACTCCTTGGCATAATTGGGATTCCTAAAACTGGAGCTGTGCAGATTGCTTTTTTCAATTCATCAAACCCTGTTTCCATTTCTTCAGTCCAGACAATTTGTTCCTGCGTTGCCTGTGCTGCAATAAGGGCCTTGTATGCAAACTGTAATCAGAAACCCATGCTCTAACATAGTTACATAGTCCCAAAAATCTTTGCATATGCTTTATATCGTCTGTGGCTTTACTGATTTTAAAATAGCCTCAGCTCTTTCGGGGGAACCTTTTTTCATTCATGTGAAATCCTCTGAGCTATAAACAACACTTCTTGTTGACAATACGGTAACTTCTCTTTGTCAACTTTATATCCTTTGTCAGCAAGTGTAATCATTAGCTGAACAGAATCGCGTCTACACTCTTCCTCTGATGTGCTGCAAACTAAAATGTCATCTACGTATTGAAATACAACACTTTCTAAATCAATATTGCTTAAGTCCATCTGGAGGAATCTATTGAAAATCGATGGAGACTCACAATACCCTTGAGGTAATCTTGTGCTTTTTAACTTAGTCTGTCTTAACATAAATGACGTCAGATCCTTTGAGTCCTTGTGCAATGGGATTGATAAAAACACATTTTTCAAGTCAATCACAGTGAAATATTGTGCCTTAACAACAGGTATATTACATAGATTTGTCACAGGATTAGGAACTAGAGAATACTCGGCCTCTACAATCAGGTTTATCGGTCTTAAATCTTGAATTAGCCTCCATGGCCTCCCTTCCCCCTTTTTCACTGGATAAATTGCCATATTACAAGGTGACTCTGATGTCACCAAGATGCCTAGATCCATCATGGCAGAAATTGTCTGGTAAATACCTTCATCTGCCTCTCAAGACATAGGATACTGTTGTGCTCGAGGTAAAATTGCTCCTGGTTTAAATTTTATCTTTACTTCTCCAACCCCTTTCAATAGGTCTACGTCATAGAGGCCTGCAGTCCACAGTGAGACTGGCACTTTTGCCATATCCTCATCAAATGCTCAGGACATCTTTGTGCTAACATCATTTTCTGAGGCACTTCTCGTTTGCTTGCTCTCGCCAAATAAGTAATGCTAATTTCGAACACCACTTCATCATCAGATGGATGATCTCTAAATAAGTCTTCATCAGTGACATCAGTTAATCTAAAACCTTTGCCTACCATCATAATCTTTTCCATCAAGCAAAGCCATTTCACCTCGCCATCTTTGGTCTGAATAGAAACTCAACAGGTATTGTCATAGTTCTGCCTACTAAACCCGGTAACCATGTCAACAGAATGCAGACTCCATAATGAAAAACTTCAGGTTCCAATGGAACTGCTCGTATGGTAATTTGTCCTGCAAATGTCATAATAAATTCACTCACGCTTAAATAATGCATTCCTGGTGTTGAACATACTATGCCTTTATCAGTAAACGAGATTCTCATATTCAACTTGGTCATCAGACCTCGACCCAATATATTAACAGGTGTCTGCCTTGAATATAGAAATGGCACCGACATGTCACACTCTCCTATAGAGACCAGTAATTCTTCAGTAAAAGGAACTCTGCTTGCAGCTCCTGTGAAACCTTGAGTATTGATGGCATTGCCAGACATCGAAAATGTCCCCTCTCGTATACATGATCATGTTGCACCTGTGTCTACTAAAAATGAAAAACCTTTGCCTCCTATACTGACATCTACCCTCGGTTCCTCATGAGGATTCAGCATCATGGATAGTATTGAACACATCAAGTCTCCCAGTGAGCTGTCCTATTGTGGATACAACCTCATTCCTGTACCTGTAAAAGGGTTCCCTCCCTCTACAGTGACACCCCCTATCCTAGGAGTTATTAACTGTCCTGTGCTTGTGCTTTTCTGTATCTGCATGGGTGAATGCTGTGACTGTCCTAGTGGTGGACTCACTGTTGCTTGCTGTGTTTGCAAACCTTGCTGTACTCTCGGCGCTTGTGCCTGTTGCACGGTTTGATTCTGAACAAACCCCTCTCCACCCTGCTGTGAATATGCAGGTGGATTTGAAGTCCCCCATCTTGAAAAATGGCTGTCCTGCATGAACCCTTAACTTCTACACATGCGAGCCAAATGTCCCATCATTCCACGTGTCCAACATATAGGAGGCGGGAAACTCCTGCCTTGCCCATCCTGCATGTTTGGTTGTCGTTCCGCATATTTTGAAACCCACCATGTTTATTCTGCCAATTCCCTCGATTATTCTGAAAACCTCTTCCTCGAAATCCACCCCTTCCACGTGGAGCAAAACCATTAATACTCTGGTCAAACTGCCTTTGATTATTAATCTGTGGCATGTTTGCCTCTTGCTATGAATTCGGTCAATTTCCACTAGTTATCATTGCCCCTTCAATGGCATATTTGTCCAACTTCTTCTGCACTAACTTTGCCTCTTCGCCCTTTCAAATGTCATCTTTCTTGCAATTCTTTTCTTGCAAGAGCCTACAATAATGCACAATGGTCAGCTGGATTTCCGACCACGGTTTTGCCTCCAAACCCACTAATTTCTTGTGCAGCTTCTGCACCTGATCTGGCAGTCCTTTCCAGACTGCCACTCTTCAGTTATTAAACGGTGCTTTGTCATGAGCAGTGTTAATTGTAGTAACACCAATGTACCCTGCTCTGCTTTCTAGTTCATGTATCCATTTCTCAACACCAGAAGTTAAACTCAGGAGTTTATACCTTGAATTAGCCTTGTCCATCTGGGGCCAAGGTATAAACTGTGGTCTGTCTCCCCCTTTCTCTAGTAAGGGAAACTGCGGAGCCCCAAACTCTTCCTCCTTTCTCATTGTCTGTCTGTCAACCTCAGGGACAATATTTCCACACTGGCAATGACCTTAATCTGCTCTCATAAGGTGGCGCCTCCCCCCACTCACCATGGAGTTGTCCTTTCGGTTGGTCTAACTGCGTCAATGATTTTTATGACCGAGGTATAGGTGGGACCGAATCTGACCATCTCACTTCTTTATCCATTGAAAAACATCCCTCAGGTCCACACATGTCACCTCTTTCTCCCCTATGGAAGGTATCTCTATCCTCGTCTGACATCTCCTGTGTCCAACTCGTACAACTTCCTTCCTCTTCATCTCTATTTAGACTCATTATATCTAAAGACAACTACTTAGGCCTCTCACTACATGAGGCTCCCTCTATGTCATACAGTTGTGTGCTTTCTAATCAATCATGTTTGCCCTATACCTGCAATTCTTTCTGTCTCCTCATATCATGATAGACCTTATCAATTGCTTCCCCAATGCTTCGAGAGTCAAACTCGTCCTCTAGATTTGCTCTAGATGGACCTGGTAATGACTCATATTCTGGGAAGAACTCTTCTATGTCTTCCCATGCTACTTCTGGATCAGGATTCCTTCCTTCCTTCTCCAGATGATCAAGATTGCGTGCTCTTTGCCTTATTTTTCATTCTATGTCATCATCAAGCTCTCTTCGCTTTCTAGCTTCCTCTATCACCCTATCTTCTTCTTTTTTCTTCGTATCCCTTCTTTTGTTTGCCCTACGTATCTCCTCATCCTTTCATCTTTGTATTCTCTCATCTCTTAATTTCCATTCCTCCTCGTCTATACTCTTCTTTTCTAGCCTTTCCTGCTCATCGATTGCCCTTTGTCTATTGTCTCGTTTTTGCTGTTCCTCTGCTCTTTCCTGTTTCTTTAATTTCTCCTCCTGATACAAATGCTCCCGTCTTTGTCTATTTTTCTTTTCGCCCCTTCTTCTTTCAATTGTTCCTCTCTATCTTTATCCTTTTTATCTTGCTTATTTTGATTCTCCCTTTGCCTTACATCCTCGATGCCTTTACCATCGAGTTTGAGCAAAATCTGACCACCTAACCATTTGTTCTGTAGAAGTGTTAACTCATCAGTCTTATCTCTTTCTCGCTTCCATCTCTTTATTTCTCTTCCTATATCTAGAGATGTGCTTGCTCGGTCACGTCTCTCCTTGTCGCTCGGGACCATAGAGATTACATCCTTCTCAGTATGTTTCTCTGGACCCTCGTCACTGCTTTGCGCACGTGACTCATATGCCGGGTTACTATATCCTTTTGCTGCTTTAAGCTCCCTCAATTGGTTCAACCCATCGTCTTCTTTTCGTTCGCCATCTAGTTCAGGCGGGGAGGGGGAGCAGAGGGCTCCTCACCCCCCTCTTTACATACATTGAGGATCCAATCTATAAGAGGCAGCTCTTCTCTCTCCTGGTACATTTTCCAAAGTTCTAAGCTCGCTAGTCACTTTTCTAGCTTTTTTCCCGTGGATGCTGCATGCAAATATGTCGTCATATGCTGCAGGACTGCCTTCGTAGTGGCCCTCCTTGTGGCCACAGTATGAACATCTTGTCTGCGGTTCCTTCGACCCATTCTGCACTATGCTGTCTGAGCTTGGGTGCATGTTTTGGCAACTGCTTGCAGAGGTGCACAAGTGGAGTAACATCCTCCATTTCTTCACTGTCACTTTTGACCATCATTACTTACTTACTTTTTTCACAGATTCAAAAAATAAGTTTCAGAAAAACAATACAATATGAACGTGCACCAATTGTTGCAGGCTCCAATCCTTTTTAAATCATGCTTTTTTAATTTAATCTTACTAAAAACAACATCATCAACTTCAATTTAATCAAACAATAAAGTTTTCCAACCTCGTATTTTTCGTCTTATGACATCATCAATATATAAAACATAAAATGAAACTAACAGACAGACACACTCGACCAGTCACATATATTCTCCTCTATTGTCTTCTCTAAGATCAGTCTTACCCCCTAATATCAACACTCCATACGGAGTTTAAATCAGTCTCTTTAAGTCTGTCTTTAACCAGAACACATTTCCTACTGCTTCCTCTTACGGGATTTTAGGTTAAGATTTCTTCTGTGACGTTCTTTAAAACGCAGGCACAGGGCATATCCCTTTATCGTGATTTCTCTCATGATACTCCTGTCTTACTTGGTGTTAGGCAGAATCACATGCAGTACCCTTTTGGAGCACTACATGCAATTAAGACTACAAGTTACAGTACAAATTCACCTTTGGTACAAGCCCGTACTATACAGTAAAGTGGTAGTGATGGCTGAGCAGCCAGACTTATCTCAAGAGTTGAGTGAGCAGTAGAACAAGTTACACATAGGACCAACAAATACAGTGGGCCTCATTACGAGTATGGAGGTAGCATGCCGCTTTTAGCGGCATGGTTACCCCCATACCGGTTACCGGGTACTGGGTCAGGGTTCCTGGAACGGGGAATTACCGGGCCATTCTGACCTTGGAGGGCCCGGTAATTCCCTTTCCCGGGACCCGGGCCCGGTACATCCCCATTCCCATTTGATCCCCCATAGGGCTCAATGCGAATGGGCAGGATGCTAACAACGTGCCCTTTAATGACGGGCCCGTTGTTAGCATACTGATCTGCTAGCGGGTCCCACTAAGGACACCTAGTTTTACCAGACGTCATTAGCGGGACCCACGAGCAGGCCTCGTAATGAGGTGGTAGAGCGTTAACGGCGCCGGCTGCTCTTCGGCACCATTAACCCTCTACCGCCTGTGTCGTAATGAGGCCCAACGATTCAGACAAACACTTACTCAATGTTTCTTGGTGAAAGAATATACATTTATTTACACAGTCAGTTTAAAAACATTACACTAGCAAGAGCAGCTCAATATTATATACTAATACACCACAAAGACACAACCAAATAAGTTACTGAACAAGTTCAGCTCCCCTAAAGTGGGAGCAAAATGGCACTTCATATACTTTAAAAGGGGTAAAAAGACAAGGATATAAGAATAGACACCCCAAATACGTTCATAGGCAGGGCAAAGAATTTCAGTAACTTACAACCAGCAATTCAGTTCATAGACCTGGGCCAAAGTCAAGGGTTCAGAGTCTTTGTATAGGATAGCACAATTCTGGTAGTAAACGGTTAATCTTTGCCACATATTTTAGAAGAATTCGACTAGGCGTAAAGATTGACAAATGTTTAGGGAAGGACAAGCCTTCGAAGTCAGGAAAGTTTCACAAACTTTCTCTGTGACTGAAATGATTTCCGGACCGCGTTTGCACAGTAACTTGAAAATGAAGAAGAGACATAGCTGAGGCAGTTGTTCCTGGCAGTTCGAGCAGATCTCGCTCTTCCTGAGCTTCAGTCGTGAGGACAAGAAGGAGGACGTCAGGAGGTTCCTGCACTGCCCAGGGGTGAGGCCACAAGCTTGGCAAAACATCGGTTTAAGGTGTGAGTGCCTTAAAGAACACAAACTGGTATCCTTCCCACTGGCTATCCGGTTTCCCACAGCACTATGCAGAAAATTCGACCAGGAGGAGACGGTGTCCAGGCGGCTTACGAGTTGGTTGTTCCCACCAAACTCAAGGGAAGAAGTTGACCTTGAAGGGCTTCTCTGTCGATGGAGTTTCAGGCAATTTGGACCTGCAGCAGGGCTTAAGCGGTCATCCAGGAGTTGCAGCAGTCCTCTTCCTTCAGCTCGTCTTCGGTTCTTTCGTTCCAGTGTTCAACTATGCTTTCCAAGTCCCAGAGACCTGCTTTTAAACAGTTTTCCCCCATTCATTCCAGCCTGGCCGTCGCTCACACAGCAGGGTGGCTGTCCTTGCCAGACAGCCAATCACACCAGAGCGCATTCAGGTCTCCTAGGAGACTAAGCACAGGGAATTTCGTGCACCTCCCTCACATACTGACCATCGCAGACACTCAGGCAACAGAGGAGGGCTTTAGGACTGAAGCCTGCCAAAGGCCAACCAACAAAGGGACCAAACCTGGTTTGTCGTCCATAGACAAATACAAGAAGGACCTTTCCTAAAATAAATGGTGAAAAAAGATGACCGGATAGCTTTTGGGCGCCATATTGAAAAACATGGCTGACCAAATTTTTAGCTACTGTTGTTAGCAGTCGGGAAAAATCATGGTAGTTTGATCTAAACCACTGCCACCAGCCAATTTAAAGTAGGAAAGGGTAACATTTGACTGTTACATGAGTGTTGTGCCTCAGGGGAAGCTGGGCAACCCCTCCAGCACTCTATAGGAAGATAGTGTGTGCTGAGTCTGTACATTTAAAGAGACTAGTAAAGTCAATTTAACTTTGCATGCTCTGGGAGATGGTAGTCAGTCCCAGAGAAGGTATTTAAACCTTGGGAAGTCTAAAAGACATCCCTGTGCTACTGCACTGAAGGTGCTGTGTGACACACAGAAAAAGATGATGCCTATGGAGTTGTTTTAAAACTCCATAACCATAGAACACAAAAGTAAAACACACATCAAAATACATGGAAGAGTGGGAAAAAAAGGTTCACACTCTTCCCAGGTAAAAAATCAAATCCTAGAAATCCAGCAAAGTTGCTGGTGGTCTCAAAAGGTAAGGGAAATTAGCACATTTTGAGAATTCTCCCTAACACTAGGCTACACACAAGTCAAGTTATATTCAATATTTTACAATATTATTGTTACGTTATGTTTACCCCACCTCCCTCCGTTACTCACTTTTCCCCTTATCACTTCTTTTCATTCTCTGCCATGGGCTTAATTTTAGGGGGAACAGGTGTGTTTGTCCCCCCCAACTTTCATGGCACACCATTTTGTCCCCATTCATTTGGCTGGGGCACTTTTTCTTCAGATGCCATGTCCCCCTCGACATTTTCAGCAAAGTTACTCCACTGTTCACTGCCCATACATCGTTTTGCCACTCTCCTCAGTTTTTACTCACCATTTGCATGTTTATCTTCCGACTCTCAGGATCGTATGCCTCTTTTAGCCCCTCTTTAACTTTTATCTGTTTAGCTTCTCGTAGACCGTGGGAGGGGATTCTGTCGAAACCTGGGTACCCATCACACCATGCTTGCAAGTCTAGCAAATTATACTAACCACTATCTACGGGGAGCTTCACATCCTCACAGCCAAATGGCAGAGGTTGTTCGATATTTCTGAGACTCCAAAGTTTACTTATGTCGATGGGTCTTTAACCATCCTCTCCGCTACCAAGTGAACTGAATAGCTCAGCCCTTTAAGATGAGTAGCAATTACCCTGGAGATGGATGGGGATGCAGATTCTTACTCATACATCAATAATCGAAATGACTCAGGTAGTTTGGCAAAAGGATAACTGTTTTAATATCAATAATCTAAAACAGGGAGCATAAAAAACATCAACAAACTTTCTCAATCCTCTTACTCAACAAATCTTATAAAAAATTGAGTCTTTATACATAAAATTCATCATCATTGATGTTGACCTATGTCACTACCAACGTCATCCGACGTGTCAAAACTACACACCAATGGGCATCAGTGATAGGCTCCAAGTGAGCCTCTAAATATATGTTCCATGCTAGTCTAAAAGAGTAAAATTATGTGATTGGTTAGGTTACTTAACATCAGTTGGGGCAACTAAGCCCTCCCCTTAGAATGGTCACTATGAACGTCACTAAATGTACGACGTGCCATTGGCTACCTAAATTATAGGACCCCTAATTATGTGGTCCCCTACAATTGGTTGGCACTCTAACCTTCGGCAGTACTTTCCCACCTACGTCTAGCAGCACGCAGGCTGGCTATCCAGGTGCTGGTGAGTTCATCACAGTTTTAACTTCCGACCAATTAACATATCAATCTATCATGACTTCAGTGGTCTTCTTCTCAATTAAGATTTGAAGCTCGGCCTTGAGAGTGTTCTTAGCTCTGGGAAATTCAGGGAGTGAAGGCACGCTCTCCCCTCATGCGTAGGTGTGAGCAACTTGTTTGTCCAACTTCATCCTTCCACGTGACTGGAGACCATGAAATCGAGCATCTAATGTCTTTTAAATACTATTTTTTAATTGGCCTCTGACATCTTCCTTATACTGCTCATGCCTTCTGAACAGGAGTTTTGTTCTTTCACACGATTTGTATCCAATTTCAGCATACTTCGTTCTGATAAGACCCTGGCTTCTTCGGCTCCTCCAGCCTTGCCTCTCTGAGATTCACTTTGTAATTCACTTGTTTTAATACTGCAACATACTTGAAATTAAGCCTTCTCTCTAAAACTTCCAACACTGCTATAACATGTAGTGGAAACATCCATCTTTTACTTGTCCATATACATACATATACGTTGGCGCTTGCCGCAATCTATTCACAATAAAGTTTAAGGCTTCAAGAATACTTTGCCTGCTTGTGTTTCTTTTGCATCTGTACACGTGTAAATGAACTTGATATCTTCATCGTTTCTGTAGCATAAGTTTCTTCACCTTGATCCCAAGATGTCACTTATCTTTACTTATTTCTTGATGCCTTCTAGACTATCTGCATTCTGTAGTCTCTGCATCTTTTCTATACACGTCAGCTCAGCTCTGTGTGAAGTCATCATTCATCTTTGCCATTCATTTGATCTGCTTCTTCCGGGATTTCATTCAAATGGCCATCATATCGTCTTGTATGCGGGTATGGCTTTCTCAATGGGAACCTTGCCTCCAAGAGTGTTTTAGGTATCGATATACCCAATAGTACTGCACAGTTTCATACTCTGACTCCCAACAGACAGGCAATATGGGTGACGTGGTTGAGGTTCGGGTTCTTGGCTCATCCTCTACAAACCCATTGATTATGTGCACGTTCCTAAAGGGCCCTAAGCTCAACTTACTTCTTCATCTTCTTCTTATTCTGTTGTCTGTGTCAGGCTCTTGATCTGCTTTTCTTGGTTGGTTTCGGGGGGCTACACAGCAGGGACTCGGATCTCTTCCTCTTAACGCTTCTAAGTGGCTTATAAATGAGTCCTTAACCAATCCTGGCTCACCTTTTTCTGGTTGGTGAGACGCTCGGCAACCGCAGTTGTAACACTTTCCATGACATGTTTTGCAATATTAGTGGCTGCCATTTTTACGTGTGATTTCGGTAATTCAAAGCTGCAGCGTGGAAGGGCATTGCATATCTAAACAGACTTCTAAAGATACCTCCAAGTCCTGCACCATACATTACGGGGGTTCCACTAAAATATGGATCACTGTAACCAGTCTGGTTCCTGACATATTCTATACAGGCACCAGGATCTCCATAGTTCTTTACCACAGCCAATATAACACTGCTTTATTAGTCTTTGAGCCAGAGCAGTCTGAAGTGCAACGGCAGCCCGATTTTTCTGTATTTAAATGATACAAACTACCCGTAGTTGACTCTTATCTGTATGTTGATGGCAAAACAGCAAGCTATAAAAGCCCCCGTTAATGTCGGTGCAGGTATTGTTCCACGGTTCTTTACTTCCAATGTGTTGCACGGTTCCCAATATGTTACGCAGTCTCCCCAGTGTTGAAAACCTAACAGATGTTTCTGGTCCCTGTAGAAACACTTTCCACTGGTGCAAATCTAGGTGGAGCGTTGTACCGCCTTACTCGAGTATGATTGATACAGCTTTGTTGATGACTCTGACAATTTCCTGCATGTTTGGATAATGCCTCTCGAGGAACGCGCCTGGCCAGAGCCTTGTCGAGATTGCTCATTTTATGATAAACCTGGCTTCCCCCTGGGGCTAAAGTGTCCCACAATTGGAAGTACTGAACTTTAATAAGCGCCACCATCCATTGCCCCTCCATATTTACGGGTTTGGCCAGCTTCACAGTAAAGTTGGAAATTTTGTTCTCTGGAAATGTCTCGGCTTAAGTGTTGCTGGGGAGCATAATGTGAAAAGGTATAGACTCCATGCCGCCCCGTTAGACACCCATGACCACTAGGGATTCGGTGGGTTCCCAACTGTTGAATATATCAGGTTACCCCTCCCATTTGACTAGATACTGCTTCCTGGCTCCATGACCTTTACTCTTCATAATATTTTCTATTCTATAAACTTGCTGTTGATCCTTACCCAGTTTCTGGATCTCCTCCCTATAAAAAACACCTTAAACAGCCTCCCCGCATAATCAATTAAACTATATATATAAAGACCCTCCCGCCGAACCACTCCCTCTGTGACAAATATCTCGTCACTATTTTTCTGCTTATGCGGCCTTGTGTTTAGAGATCCGCACATGAGCCCCCTTTTTAAGAGGCATAAGTGTCGTCATTTTAAAAAAAGTCTTTCACTGTACAGTGTTTTCCAGACATCCAGGGAATTCTGCGATGTTACACCAGCTGGGGTGGTTTTCATAGATCTATAATGCATTTAGTTATACACATTTATAAATTCGGGTAACTCCTCCAAATATCTACAGGTGTTTTTAGCCATGAAGACTATCCAGAGCCCTGTTTTAAAGGTGCATATAAAGGGTTCTACGATAGAGGCTTTAACTTCAGAGTCAGCTACAAAGTGATGCACCCTGTGTTGCTTTAGAAGACCCTGCAGCTGTTTATTTAAACACTCCTTACCAGTCTGTAGTTCAGCTGGGACTCTGCCTTTGTTAAACATGTGTTTAAAAAAGTTGCTACTCTGTGGCCGGTCTTGTTCTTTAAAAGCCTTTGATAACTGCTAGACTATAGCGAAGACCATTGCTGTCTTTTCAAAACTGGCTCAAATCCATAATATCTGTCTGCCATTGTTGAACGATGTCTGATACCAAAATCATTTGCTGTTTAAAATGTTTCTGGGCTGGCTTGTGCAGCGTGTAGGCCTCCTCTCTCAAAAGTCACACTTTGACAGCCCATTGTAACACCTCTTCTCCATCGTTTTACAGTTTACTATACAGGCTGTCGACTCCTCCATAACTACCAACACCTCCTTCATCATAACATATTAATCCATACATGTTCATCCCATAACCACTAAACAGAAAGACACAACTAGATTTTATAAACAACAGATTTTTATTAACATTTAAAACATGTATTTATATTCAAAATGTATTTGCATTAAATAGTTTGGGGTTTGTCAGCTGTTGCACGATGATCAGTCCTGCTATAAATTCCCTAACACATGTGATTACTGCACAGACACATTGCACATCACTGCTTCAATAAGCAAACATGTCGACATTCCATTGGGCGCTAAGCTAGATATACTTTATCCCCTCCAACTTGCGAACTGTTTTCTCAACAATGCTTCCAACACCCATCGGACACATGTGTCTAAACTGCTTCATTTTCAACCAAGGTTTATTTGCCGATTCTTTAGCCCATAACATTTTAGACACACGTTGTTCAGTCCCTACACCAATCCTTATCTGTGTCAGCAGCTGCATCAAGTGCAGCAAATCTGAAAGACATTTATACCTCAACCCGAAGCATATTTTACATCGCGAATGGTCTGTGCAAGAGATCTTCAAACATTCGTGAGCATCTTACTGGGGGTCATCAGTTTTATGTACATAGCACCATCTGTAAAAGTGTTGCTTAAACATTCCCCAGCCACTATGGCTGTACACCCTTTGGTAGCCCAGATATCAGTGCGAGAGTGATCCGGTGTGTCCATATTGGTCTCCATTAGCAAAATACATTCCTTACACAGACTGTTATCATGATCCACTGGGTTTTCAAATAGTTTTGAACAGCAAGCACAATAAATAATAACACTGTCTTTAATGCTATTGGTCTCGGTTAATGAAACACAGTCCTGACATAGGCTATTATCACTAGGTGCCGGGTTTTCAAGTTGCTGTGAACAGCAAGTACAGTAAATATTAATAGTCTCTGCTACAGCTTGAGGCTCCTCGCTCCCACACACAGGACCCTGTTTTTTTAGACCCTTGGAAGTAGGGGCAGTTTCAGGCATCATCACTGCATCTGCCTGCAGAGCCATACATTCAGAGTCCCTGTCTTCTGAGCCTGCATTGGCTGCAACTGATTGCTCCTAAAGCACATTGTCATCATCCCAAAACTGTTCGGGTCCACAGTCGGTCATCAAATCCTGGGCATCTTCGATCCCATCATACACCATAAAACAATCAGAAATATGACTATCCTTGAAACTCTCAGGGCTTCCAAGGGGTATTCTCCCTTTGTCGTAACTCTAGCTGCTCATACTCGTCGTTTCCTCAATATCACGCCCAATAGCCCCTAAAAAATCTGAAAGTGCGCATGTGTTTTCCATCCCTAGCACAAAAGCTATATATCCGGGGTGTAAGTCCCTCCCCCGATCCCACCATAGCCCTAGAGCCATTGCAGACCTATTTATAGCTCATCATTTTATATCAAATCTATATCCATCTATACTCACCCTCTAGCACCTGTCCTTAAAATTATAACATCATCTGTAATATCTATAAAATGTATATATGCTTCCTATCATCGCCACGTCACTCTGCAAAACCCTACGTTCACAGTCCCTGGCTTCAGAGCTCACTTAGCCCTCCATAGTCAACCAAGCAACACAACACGATGCTCCAATGATTACATCATTTTTATATAAAATGTATATAAACTTGATACCAAAAACCCTATCAGAAGGAAGGCGTGATTAAGGCCAGAATCAGGGAGCACGGCCACCTGTCCATGGAGACTAAAGAGGTCCCATATTTCTACTGAGGGCTGGACCTGGTTATTCACTTGGTAAAGGTTTTGCATGTATTTTCGAGGTCACTTACCACGTTTGCACTTTATTCATGCAGTTTTCCTCGTTGTTTTCATCACTATTTTATTGAATGGGAGATCCGCCCAACCCCCCCCCCAACCCACTCCCCAAACCACTCACCCCGCAACCCACCGACCCCAACCCCCTAACCCTACAAACACTTGACATATAAAACAATCATTGGCAAAACCAATAGATGTACAGTTGTATGGTGAAAACATTTGGTTTCTTAGTTTATGCATAAGTGCCCACTTAGGCACATTGAAAAAAAACAACAGGACCGCAGACAGGCTGAAGAGAGGGCTTGGGAGAAGTTAATAACTTAATACGAATCTGAGGTTAGATGAATGAGAGGGAGGGTTTGTGAATGAATGTTTGAGACTAGGTGAAAGGTACAAGTATGTTACTAGAGAGGTGAATGGAAGTTTGAAAATGGGTGATTGAATGAACGTTTAAAATCACATAATGTGAGGATGCATGGATGGATAAAGGCAGCAGTGATGTGGATCAATGGCTTATTCAGTAAGCATGTTGGGGTCGAAAAATAACTATAATGAGAGGACGGATTGGCAGCTGAATGAAAATGTGACGATGGGTAAAGGACTGAGTGTGAGTAGATAGATAGATAGATAGATAGATAGATAGATAGATAGATAGATAGATAGATAGATAGATAGATAGATAGATAGGCAGGTGGATAGATAGATAGATAGATAGATAGATAGATAGATAGATAGATAGATAGATAGATAGATAGATAGATAGATAGATAGATAGATAGATAGATGGGTGGATGGATAGATAGATAGATAGATAGATAGATAGATAGATAGATAGATAGATAGATAGATAGATAGATAGATAGATAGATAGATAGATAGACGGATAGATAGACAGATAGATAGATAGATAGATAGATAGATAGATAGATAGATAGATAGATAGATAGATAGATAGATAGATAGGCGGATAGATAGATAGATAGATAGATAGATAGATAGATAGATAGATAGATAGATAGATAGATAGATAGATAGATAGATAGATAAATGGGTGGATGGATAGATAGATAGATAGATAGATAGATAGATAGATAGATAGATAGATAGATAGATAGATAGATAGATAGATAGATAGATAAATGGGCGGATAGATAGATAGATAGATAGATAGATAGATAGATAGATAGATAGATAGATAGATAGATAGATAGATGGGCAGATAGATAGATAGATAGATAGATAGATAGATAGATAGATAGATAGATAGATAGATAGATAGATAGATAGATAGATGGGCGGATGGATAGATAGATAGATAGATAGATAGATAGATAGATAGATAGATAGATAGATAGATAGATAGATAGATAGATAGATAGATAGATAGATAGATAGATAGATAGGTGGGTGGGTGGGTGGATGGATGGATGGATGGATGGATGGATGGATGGATAGATAGATAGATAGATAGATAGATAGATAGATAGATAGATAGATAGATAGATAGATAGATAGATAGATAAATGAGTTTGAAAATGATGAGTACTGGAGAAATAACGCTGTAAGAGAATGAGAGGGAGGAAAAGAGAAAAGTGGGAGAAGAACAAAATAGTGAGGAGAGGGAGTAGGAAAGAGAGAGCAGTGGATTCACAGAGAGAGTGCTCCAGGGAAGAGCGGGACCGTGAAAAGGGAGAGTGAAAAAGTGTGCAAAGAGAGAAAGAGTGCATGAATCACTAGAGATCCCACATGAGAGTGCACAGCAGAGAGAGAGTCTTCAGAGAAATCACACAAGGTCGCAAAGGAGGGAGAGATGGACGCAGAAGTAAGCCCACGGGGTGGTTTGAACTGGCAGCTGAAGTCCCTGACAGTTCACAGAAATGTTTGCCATGTGAGCAGTACGGGACAGCCAGCAGCAAATGTTCATGTTAAAAAGAGCGCACACATTGGGAAGGTAGGAAAGGCATTGTGAGAGAGCAGGTTGACCCCCAACTAAGTCTTTCCCTAGGCATAGGGTTTGTGACAACATGCAATCACACACCTGGAGCAGCCCTGCTGCTGCACATAGCTCAGCTGTGGTGATAGCAATATCCTCCCTCACACATGCATTTTAAATGGCAGTATACTATGTCATATGAGTTCGAGGCTTTGGTGGAGATGTGGATGAATTTGTAGCCTCCCAATCACTGGTTTGACATCACTGGTGTCACTTACGATTAGTCCACGTGACTTGAGCACTGATGCCAATATTTAAAATATCAAACATGTCATGCTGGGATTAAAAGTGAGTCGTAAAATTGAGGAACAGCGTTTGTGCAAGCACATTTGTTGCCCACCTTTCCCGCCTCCACCGGGCTCTTGTGATGAAACCAACTGCATTGCTTGTCATATAGAACATCTTGTGTGTTAATATTTAGTTATAAATATCCACTGTTTTATTAAAATGATCCATGTTCCAAGCAATCTCTTGCACTGCTCCCTTCCCCGTTTTAGCAATGTTTTCGAATGGGATCGCTTGTTTTTGGTCCCATAAGCAGCTCTTTGATCCTGCATCCGCTTGACGTCATTTTCTGTAGTGAAAAGTCGTCAATTTCCCAAGACACGACCGTGCCCAAAGGTGATTAACTTTGACTTTTTTAAAATGACAACAAAAAGGTTGTAGATTACCATTTGTACAAATACAGCCAATGCCCCACAACAATTCTGTATGGAAGCCCTCTCCCAGACCTACAACATGCACCAGCGGAGTCTGGTAGATGAAGTGCAAGCATCGGGTCCACTTCCCGAATCCCCGCCCCTCCCACACCCAACGTGCATATACAAATGCACACAGATTCCCTCTCCGGAGAAGCACAGTTAGGTTCTGAATACTAACCCTAATACAACTGAGGAAATATATACCCAAGAACAGAAGCTCGGGGCGAGCAGTGTATACAGGCGAGCAACTGACCGAGAGGAACCGCATTCAGTGAATGAACATCGGTCTAAACCTGCAGCTGGAAGCCTGGTAGGAAATGACTCATACAGACCCCGCAAACACTGACCGAAGTTCCCACTAACCCTCAACTGGAAGACCTGTGCAATTCACAAGGCAACGTGGTGTTGCATGGTAAAGTGGATGAAGCACTGACGTGCGAGAAAAGTGGCAGCTTTCACTGCTAAAATGAAAGCACAGTGAACATGATCCAACAGCCTGACAAGAGTGCCATAAAACCCACAGCCATTCCACACAATATAGGCGACAGCTGAGGCTGGACCTTTGACCGTGTGCAAAAGGTGATGAAATTGCAGTCACAATCAGTAGAAGACGAGGGCAATTGGAAGTCAGAAAGTGGGCGGCGGTTCTTTTTTGGGAGCGTGGACGCCGTTCCGCCATCCCCAGTGTGTTTATGGAATAATAAAAAAAGGATGCACAAACGCAATGTGTGCAGAGTGCACTGGCTTTGAACCCTGGACGAAGCACTCTACTATAAGGCCATTAGACTCCCCTTCTATGGACCGTGAACACTTTTCATATTGACACCTTGCAATGCATGTCATGTCGTGCTAATGAGTCTACAGCAGAGCATGAGTCAGCCATCGCTTGCGGCCAATACCTTTTGTTGCTAGTTACCCTCAAAATAAAAAGAAAGTAACTAAGAATAAAACGTATCCACCATGTTTTCCTTTGTCGTGAATCCGGGCGCACTAGAGCCCTTAAGAGCAGCACCAGCCTGTGTGCAGAGCTGCGCATTTATGCCACCATAATGGACCGCTGTTTTTGTCTGTCGCCCCCCGCCGTGCTCACCGTCCTCATGCAGCAAGCCTAGACAGCGAGCGCGTGCCACCCACAAACAAAATAAACTGCGGCCATGCGTACAAAACGTTTTATTTCCAGTTTCCTATCCCCTCGCGTGGGTGATATTTACACACAAAAAAATATTAAATAAAACCCGAGAGAAAAACAGCCTTCAGTCACCCGTCCAAACATATTGACATCACATACACTGCACATCCTATAACGTACAGCATACCTTAACAAACAATGGTACCAACACCTACAGGTAAGTATCGGATATTTTCAAACAAAACATATATACAAACATATATATACTGTTTTTTAATGTAAAATTGGTATTTTTTGGTATAAAATAAAATAAATATTTATTAAAAGACTTACAACACTGCTATATATTTTTTAAAGCACAAAACAACTTTTTACACACATTAACATGTAGCGGCCACCATTTTGACTGCAAAATTCCGCACACAATACAAATGCATGGAAAGAGTGGATCAGGGTGTGGCTTTGGGTAGAATGGGTGGAAAAACACACAGATTTCACTTACAAATGGGCGTTCAATGGGTGGACAGATAGCCAAACAACACTGTATCCATCCTCATATATCATCTCCATTGCAAACCATTACAGAGCCTCGTTCTTAGCTTCACTTTGAAGCTCTTATTTTAATGACTATATTTTTGACTTAATAGCCCAGACTAAAAATGTATGAAAACGATGAGGAAAACTGATTGAATGAAGTGCAAACGTAGAAAGTGACCTCGAAAAATCCATGTATTACTCTGGTACCGGGATCCCCCCCTATTACTACCCATTTGTTAAGCTTCCACCAAAAGCAGTCTGACTTTGGGCAGTGGCAAGGCAGGTTTTCCTCTTCTGTTGCTAATTCAAAGATCTTTTGTTCTCGCTGACTATAGTAAAACTATAGGTTGGACCCTGCAGAAAAGAGGACAGGGTTTGCCCCGATTACCGAAAACTAAATAAACACTGGGTATGAGGCTGCATTTGCTTTACTTCAAGGTTACAATAGGCAGAGCAGTGTGGAGGGATCATAGGTATTGGAGATAAAGGGTCTCTGCAGGGGCTATGTCAGTGGAATGTGAGTGTCAGAGGCTGGGATTTCAGTGTTAATGGTGGATCAATGTTTGTGTCAGGACACATTAATGTTAGGGCTGCTTGGTGGTGGGGCTACATTGTACTGAGAGTCCCCCTGCTACGTGGTGCCTGCCTATTTCCCTTCTCCCCCCCTTACACCTCATTACTGCAGGAGTTGTCTTGGTTCACCATGGTTGCACCATCACCGAACTGTTGCCAATGCTTGGATTTGACTTTTGGACACTTTGACTCTTGGTGCTCACCTTCTCAACTCGTACACATGGTGACCCTGTTTCACACTGTGCCCATCGTCATCTTGTATCCTTGCTTACATTTTCTTTTCTGTGCAACATTTGTGTTTTACTGACCTCTGCAACTGTATTCGCTCTCCCCTCTGCTCTCCCTCCTTTTATTGATCTATTCTCTGTTCCCTCCTCCTCTCCCCTCTCCTCTCTCCTCCCGTCCTCCTTACTTTTTTCTATGCACTTAAGTGTCCCTGGGACTAGCATGATAGCAACTATTGTCTGTCTCCTCCCCCTTCCCATACCTGTTTCCACCCCTTCCCCCTCCAGCACTGTCTGAAATGTCATCAGGCCTAGTACGATAGTCGCTTGTTTTGTTGCTCTCCCTCCTTTCTCTCCCCCTCTCCCTCACCTCTTGTAATCTCCGGCTCTACCAGAAATGTCATCAGGCCTAGTATGGTAGTTGCATGTCTGTTTCCCATTTCCTTCCTATCTGTGTTTTAGCTCTTGCACTATCTGAAAAGACGCCAGCCGAGTACGATGATTAATTTCACATTCTTGTTGTTCATGGCCTTATAAGAATGTCATTGTATTTTCCCTTGTTCCCACCCTTGCCTTGAAGCGCTTTGAAACACATTATGTATAGGCGCTATATAAATAAACTATCATATCATATCTCAATCAGATCTGTTGCAGAATGACCAATGATTTTGGTAAGTGTTTGCTGACTTGTTTGATTGTGCCATCAATCAGTGTGATGCTTGCTTGGGACCTCTTTGTGATATGCTGGATTGGAAATTATAGTGTACTTTCAGGGTATGATGACACATATTTGTGTACGGGCTGAGAGCCCAGTCATTCTTAATGAATTGAGGTGGGTTTCAGGGCGACTATATGCCTGCATGTCAAGGTGGCAGCAACCCAGGGCCTTGCGAAGAGCCAGGTCGTGAGCATGTTTCACAACGCAAGGTGGTGCCAAAATGTGCCAATTCCAAAAGACATTGAGTTGCAGAGTTTGGTGGCCTGGCGTTTCATTAGCATGTACCACCACCAGAAAGACAGAATTATTGGATGTTTGTATTCTAAGTTCACCCAGTATGATTTTCTTTTTTGCTAAATTGTGGTCCACTTTTGGGTAATGTGAGCCTCCAGTGTAGAGCTGTCGATGATGGTGCAAAGTGGACCAGGTAACACAATGCAAAATGCACCTAGTCCTGTGTTTGCAGTTCTATGTAATAATGTCCCTGCAAGAATGTCTCCTGAAAAATATTTTGCTTGTTTTTTGCGGAGAGATTATTACATTGAAAATACTACACCCGAATTTTCTTTTTTTATAAGGAAAGCATGGGATATCCTTGCAACCCGTCCCCCTACATAATATCAACATATATAATATCCACAATAGAAACCTCACAGAAATACAGCTTCATGGTTGTAAGTGCTTACCTTTTGAGGTTGAGGTTCTGTGAAATAAACAACAACTCTGGAAGTGTATGTTATAATATTTAGGGAATGATTGCATTTGAGCATCAGGAGCTCACCTAACAGGAGTTCTTTCTATTTTTCTTTAGTTAGTAAGCGTTTCCATGTTAGTAAGTGTTGTTCCCTTGTGCACCCCGCCCCCGCTTCCTGCACACAGGACTCTGTCCTGATACATTCTGGTTTCACCATCACCGTCTTGTGGCTAATGCAGGACTTGACTTTTATGGACTTCATTGATTCACGGTGCGTCACCCTTTCTCAACTCTCATGCTGGACTTCCTTTGCATCTTGTACTCATGGTGGCCCTGAATCATGCTGTTCCTTCTTCATCTTGTATCCTGGCTTGCAACATTATGTGTTACTACTGACTTCTGCAATTGTATTCGCTCGCCTCTCTTGCTTCTCCAGTCTTTTTGACTGCTTACTCTCTGTTCTCTCCTCCCCTCACCTCTCCCTTTTCCTATCTCCTTCCCTCCTCCCCTTACTTTATTCTATGCACTTACTCTATCAGAATTGTCCCTGGACCTACTATGATAGCAACCTCGTCTGTCGTTCCCCTAACCCCTTACTGTTGCCCCCCCTCCATCCAGCACTATCTGAAACGTTATCAGGCCTAGTACGATAGTCGCTTGTTTTGTTCCTCCCCTCCCTTTCTGCACCCCTCTCCCTCACCTTTTGTTTTCCTCCAGCTCTACCAGAAATGTGGTCAGGCCTAGTACGGTAGTTGCCTGTCTGTTTCCATTTCCTTCCCACTCTCCCCCTCCCTTCCTTATCTACACTTGCACTATCTGACATGTCGTCAGGCCGAGTATGATAGTTAATTTCACATCCTTACTGTTCATGGCCTGTAAGAATGTCGTTGTATTTTGCCTTGTTCCCTTCCTTGGCTTGAAGCGCCTTGAAACACATTGTGTATAGGCGCTATATAAATAAACTATCATATCATATCATATCATAACAATAGCTTTTCCCGGGGACATTATGTATGGGGACTTTATTACCTGATACCATGTTTGCTTGGGTCTGACCCTGGTTTTGGTTTTCGAGCTTCAGGTCTCTGGCTCTGTCAGCAGGGGGTCATCAGATTCCCCACTTGCTCTTTCTCTGTGGGTGACTTTCTTTTAAGTGGGTCAATCAGGGAAGTTAAGACTTCATCCTACCTGCTCTCTCCAGGAAAAGCGAGATGACAGTCCAGAGCTCACGCTTCAAGGTAGGACATGTGGTTGCTCCAGGTGCCGAGCAACTTTAGGCTTTCAAGAGGTCTACGAGTGTCTCAGATTCTCTAGCAGTGCTTCTGTAACCCGTCTCCAAACCTAGTTTCTTCCTCAACATCAGCAAGTAACTGGGGCAAGTCATCTATACTTTTTGGAAGTAGGGGTAAGGGACCCAAACTCCAAACAAAGGGTTGATGTGATTATGACTTATTCTTTCACACGCTTTACTTTGCATACTTGACCACAAGCAAGTATTAACTTGAATATTGCATATTTTGAATGAGCTTGTACGGCCGGATGTTTTCTAACAAGAGAGCTGGGGCGCAAACCCATGCCTACATTTAACGGTTAGACATATTATCCCAAATGCCACCCCCATACTTACAGGCATCCATGAAGTGGCTGGTGATGCAGAAATAACCTTTGTGCAGTCCATACGTGAGACACACAGCCACATACAAAACTCTTTGCAGCTGGTGTATTTGGCTAGCTAGAATGCTAACAGATGGAACATTGGCAACATTATGTTTTAGTTTTTAAGGGATCCACGAATAAATACTTTATAAATGTGCTGTATTATTGATTGCAGTGGGTGTACCAGAAGGAAATCACTGGTCATTACTGCATCAATTTATGTTTGTTTCCCCCGATCTAAGTCCCATAATACGCCTAGGTTTTTAACTATGGCAGTGAATGAGGAATTGAGACAGAATTTATTTTCACTTACTTTTAATTTTTGGACCAGATGATGTGGGCGAAGTATTATCTCATCACATGTGGAGGTGATTAGCTTCAGCCTATGCATGTCAACTGCACACGACTAGAAGTGTAGTTCATGTCCTGTGGTTCTGGTGAAGGGAACAGCTTTGTGTTATAGAACAGGGAGAAAAATGGTTTGAATTTAAAAAAATCCCTAGTTGCATTGTCGGTTCTTTGCTAGCTATGAAAGAGAAAAAACACTCCTAAACCTATCCCAGACACTCAACACCGATGCATGCCAGGAGAATGTCAGACCATGGTTTTAGGGTTCAAACTGAAAGTTGTAGCATTGTGAGTATACACCCTACAAAAAATGTTCATTGTCAAGGAACAGGATGTCAAAAACAAGAGTAAAGCAGAAGACAGACTGTAAGAGGTCCAGGATCCCACTCTCTCCACAAAGGTCTACAGATGGACAGAAACTGCCTTTTCAAGTATGTAAGGTTAATGCAACCTAGCTATGGGTTGGAACAAATACAACATTTTGCTGCTGTGTTGCAGAGACCACAGACCTGTGGGCAGGAGGCAGGCAAAACAACTTGCTTGGATGTGCCCAAGCCGTGGGGAAGAGGACACAAAACTGTCTGCCTTAAACCATCTAGATTAAACATAAAAATATATTTACACACTTGGTTGAAATTCAGCCCACCCTTTTATGTCCAAATATTGAGACTGTCAGATCTAACAAAGATGTTAACACTGGAATGTAAAAAAACACCATTGTTTCAAGGCTGTATGGGTCCATCCTTGCTGCAAGAACTCAATTACAAAATGTCCTGCTTTCGGTGTCCAGAGCTGTAATCACATCCTCAAGGATGTTGTAAAGTTAAAGAGACCCCATAAGGAATACTGTATGCGAGAATGATAATCACACCAATGCAAACAAGGTGTTGTGAAATGTGCTCATGGGCTGGATATCATTTAGTTCTAGGTTTTTCAAGACGCTGTTAAGATACTCAGATTTCAAATATTGTATTGTGGGGATGTTCAAAAGAGTAAACGCACTGCATTGTTCTAGTAAGGAGCAAATTCACTCTGACTAGGACAAGCAGGAAGAGGAAGGATTGAATTATCTCAACACTTCCCTGGATTTGTTATGTAGGTCCGTCAACCTATTTTACTTAGAAAGTTGTTCGGAAGCAAGTAAAACTTGCATATGGTAATTGAATGAGATTTTGTCAATACTTTTAAAAGAGTTTCACACTTACTTACAAGAAAGCATTGAAAACAACAAAGGACGAAGATGAACAAAGGCGGATAGTCAAAATTATGCAGTATGATATGATAGAAAAACAAAATCATGAATCAATGATCAAGGTGCAGATAACAAGAGTCTTCATAACATTTCATCACCTGCCGTCACATAAGAGACATCTCTTCTCTTCAGACCTTCAGAGTAATAAAACCATGACGTAGTCTGGGTGGTCTGTACATGTTTTGCCTATTATTGCTGCAAAATTCTCCAAAGGGCAACGTTTGTATATAGTTCACCAAATTATTGGATTGTGTAACAGTAATCTTCTCCATAACAAGTATTTTCCAGATTTTACACTATTGCAAATCAACAACAGAACCCGTCATCTTTTTCAAACACATTTCTGAGAGGAACGCTGCTGGATAAATAACCTCATTTATATCTCCTACAACTAATACCCCGAGTTCAAGCGGAATTGAAAATTAATGATTTATTACATTTATTCGAATCTCTACTTCGAAATTGGACCTGGGGACAGGAGCACGACATGTGGAACATTGGCACATGTATCATATTTCATAGGTACCTCTTAACAGTACAGCAACACTATAGTTTGTGTACCCTGGCCCTTATGGGAACCAAAGCTTATTTGTCATTCTGCAAACCCAACTCTTCCTGTCATATTAGTTTAGGGGAAGTTTCTCTGAAAGATCTGATCTAGCTAATAGGTCATTTAGGGATTGCATACGATATGTACTTTTTCAAAGCTGATAGTTGACAAAACATCACTAAGCGAACTGGATTAGAGATACAATGGGCATCATTACACGGTAGGCGCTAAGGGATTACCGGCACCGGTAAGGTGACCGGTGCCGGTAATCCCTTAGCGGCCTACTACGAGGTTCCTCAGCGGGTCCCGTCCTTAACGCCTGGTCTGACCAGGCGTTAAGGACGAGACCCGCTGAGGGACTTCAGAGCAAATAACGGTACCGCAAATTGAGGTACTGTTATTAGCTCCTTCCCCATTGAGCCCGATGGGGGCTCAAATGGGAATGGGGAATGGTATTTGGAATGGGGACTTACCGGGTCCTCCAGAGTCGTAATGACCCGGTAAGTCCCCATACCGCCTACCCGGACCTGGTATGCGGTAAGGGAGTAGCCATGCCGCTAATAGCGGCATGGTTACGTCCTACCGTGTAATGAGGCCCAATGTCTGATCTGGGGATAGCTCTGTTTCCCAGACCTTAAAGTGTTCTTTGCACTCCTGATAAATGGGAGACGTTCTGTCTTGTAAAGCTGTGAGAGGGAGTACAGGCCACTCACGCACCATGCCCTATATAACCCACACAACACTCTCAGGGAATAAGCGGGATTGCCAAATATCGAGGGTGATGAGCCCAGGCCCATTTAATTCCCCGTAAGTTTATCACCTTATACCAGTAGTGAAGGGTATTGCATACTAAGGCTAGCGTTGGCCACCAAACGTTCTATCTCCCTATCTGAAAAAGAAGCTTCACTCAAATAATATGTTATACAATTTTGTAAATGACAAACATGAAGAGGATCAGATGAAAGAAGGTGAGGTTTTTAAGGCTGAGCGAAAGGAAGACAAACAAGGAGCAGAACATATAGAAAAGACAAGGGGCCTCATTAGGACCCTGGCGGACTTCGCGGTGCTAAATGCACCGCGAAGCATGGCGGAAAGCCGCCGATAGCGCCATGGGGGTTGGCGGATTTACCGCCCCATTCCGACCTCGGCGGAGCGGTAAATCCCCAATCCCCATTCTGCCCTTCCCCATTCCCATTTTTGCCCCATAGGGTATAATGGGAGTGGGGAAGGAGTTAATTACGCCACCGTAAAATACGGTGGCGTAATTAACAACGAGGTCCCGTAGCGCCATGGTTTTCTCCGGCTGGTAAAACCAGGCGGAGAAAACCTCCATGGCGCTACGGGAACTCGTAGTATGGCGGAGAGGTACGCCATGCACTACGCTGGCGTAACACCCTCTCCGCCAGGGTCCTAATGAGGCCCAAGGTAATTCCAATACTTAAATGCTAAGAGAGATAAAAGAGCGGACGGCAGAAACTGTGACTAAGAGCAAAAATAGCTTAGACATTGATACCAAGAAAGAAGAGAAGAAAGGTATGAAGGGGCCAAACCATGTAGGCATTGGAATATGATGCATAAAAGTGAAATTGAAGGTGAGAGTCAAAAGACCATCAACGGAGACAGAGTGAAGAGCAGTAGACATGGAATGACAAGGGGGAAAAAGTATATGTTATTCGTTTACTTTTGAGATATTTTAAAGAATGTATTTGTACATGTTGCAAATAGATGAAATTAATAATAGAATTGTTATGTTTAGAGAATGGCTAAGAAGTGAAGTGAAGAAGAAGAATGACAATAAAACAGAGTAAAAGTTGCCAGAGGGATATGAATGGACTGTGTGTAGAAACAGCTGAAATACCTAGCGAAGAGAGCATAGAGGAAAGAACAGAGTGGTCAATTGTGTTGAAAGCTGCAGGCAAGTCTAATAAGACAAGAGCAAAAGTTAATTAAATATATATTAGAGAGAGAAGAAAGTCTGTGACAAACAATAGAGCTGTTTTGGCTGAATGATAACATTGCAAAGCATTCAATTAGGTTTTTGCAGTGCCGATAAGCAGCGCTGCATACAGGAGCTGGAAATTGAGGAATTGTCTGAGAATATCTGATAACCAATATCGGAACTTAATAGAAAAGGAATCCAGATAACAAAATAAGAATTAAAAAGTCTAGAAAATCGCTATGAACAAAGGAGAAGTCTGAGTAGACCTTTTCTGCAGAAAGCAGCCATTGCCACACCTCTACCAGGTCCAGTTCATGCAGAAATCTATTGCAAGCATTAGGATTTTCCTTAATCTGTGGCAGGCAGTGACAGATTAAAATCTCCCCCTAGTGTTACTTCTCCCGTTGCCAGAGCCACTAGGACAAGGAGGAAATCTAGGAGGAACCTCTCTTGGTTTTCATTAGGACCCAAATAATGTGTCCTTCACCAAGAGGTACCATTCTCTGTGGTGTTTTAGCAGCACATGCCTCACAAATGTAATATATTTGACGAACAAAATAGAAGTACCTCTTTGCTTCCACACGCCGAAGGCAAAGAATTGGGCTGTAAAACCTTTAGGATGCAATCCGACTTAATGTGTGGTACAAAGGTGTGTCCCCAAAACCATAACTGCTCCCGCATCCATGTTGCCCAGCCTCTAAGTTGACTTTTCTTTTGACAGGTGCATTGAGCATGAACATTCCAAGTCAATATTTTCATTTCAGCCACTGAGCAGAGATAGCAGCCTGTAAGTGATTTCAATCCGGCACTTCACCTAAGTCAACGCCTAGAGTGTAATGCACAACTGAAATCCTTATTTATTTATTTGTGTTTAAAAGTTCTTTTATTCTGAACGATGTACCACTTATATCACGCCCCTCTCTTGGAACCCGCCCCCGGTCACAATGAACCAGGAATCAGGCTGGTTTGCAAAGTTAAAATATTTATTTATATATTCATAATATAATCACACTATTTTTCATGGGGATACAATGATCACCAATAGGGTGATGTCACACTAAGCAATCTCTTTAATCACAAGGATTAATAATGAGCAAAAACAATGCAGTACAGCAATAATACCTTTGTGGGTGTGTGTTCAAATCAAATAGCAATGTGGTTACTATTTCCCCCTGCACACCCTCAACCCCCCAATATGCAATTTAGAGAGATAGGAGGAGAAAGAACAGGTTTCAGGAATGCAGAATTCAAATACTATGTCAATCCCAATTTTCCCCAGCAAACACAAGCGAGAAACAGAATTGATTGGCAAACTGTCCAATGCTTTTAAAGTTGTCTTTGAATGGAATAGGTAAAACACTAAATATGGCTTAAAACACTGAAATTGTTTAAATTCTATTGGGATCCGCTTTATATGGTTCCAGACAAACACTAGCAATGATTTGACACTAAGGAGCAAAGTGCAAACTGAAAATTGAGGTCGGGTGCAATTAAAAGCTATTTTACACGTGTAATAGTTTGCCAAAATGAAAATTCGTGGCAAACTTTTCTGTATAAGGTGATCACGATTGTGGAAAAGCTTGAGATGGTTCTATGGAAAGCTGTGGATATCAGCTACAAGTGGAACATTACATTTTATTTCTAGCATAAAATATGACGAAGTTATGGACGTTTCCGCAGAGGTCATTTTTCTGAGATAGGTGCAATATTGAGAAACAGAGATGCGCTTTTATAAGACAAACAGGATTTCTTTACACTAGGGTCAGACTATGAAGAAGCAAATACTACACGACAGCACAGCCACCAGACCAGGACGCCTCTGGATCAGGTTTTTGCCTGCCGAGGAGCTTACCTTCTTCAGATGAAATATATCAGCGCAAAGATCGGTTTAACAATACTATTACAGAAGGAAGATAGTAGGGATGAGATAGAGAGTTCAGGCAATTCAAAATAATTCTAACAATGCAGTTCTGGATATATGAGAGAATGAATTTGAGATAGGGATTGACTATGGATAGTACATAGGCTGGAGACACAGTTCTATACTCTGGATACTCACTATATGTATTTGAACAGAACCATCAGGAATTCTCGTCAGTCAGGATTTCTGGACAGGAATTCTGCTGCGCACACCGGACTGGGACAGGCTGCTGGGAACATCGGACTGGACCACAAGGCGCTCTGGTCTGCATGGTACAGCACGACTGGACTGGATCTGCAATGGCTCTCTGGTCACAGCACAGCACGGCACAGGATTGGTTTTAATCTGCCCTGGTTCTGCAGATAATTATTTGGCAGGCAAGCAGTTACAGCACAGCCCGGCTGTTTTCTTTGATGTTCCCCTTTGGTTTGTGGGATTATGGTTCTAGAAGTTTAAGGCCTAGCTGAGAATGGTTCAGCTATAGAGTGGGCCTTTCTGCTTTGCCAAGTTTCTGGAGTCTGGAGCAAGGAATATGGATGGATCTTCTTCAGGGTGCTTCACCAGCAATTGGTTAGTGGGTGAATCTATGTGTCTGTTCTAAGTCCTCAGCTGTCTCTATTCATGCATTTGGTAAAGGGGTGTGTATTCTGGATTATCCTAAACATATTGTGCAGCATGACACATGCCATGGTGATCTTGGCCACCTTCTCATGCCCGTACAGAAGTGCCCCACCCGACCTGCTGAGGCACCAAAACCGTGTCTTCAAAAGGCCAAATGTCTGCTCAATTACCACATGGGTACGGGTATGTGCACAATTGTATTCCTCTTCGTGCCTGTTCTGTGGGTTCCGTACAGGGGTAAGGAGCCACCTCTTCAGTGGATAGCCAGCATCACCTGCATGGGTGCAACAATAGGTATGTGTAAGTGATTACATCAAGTGGAACCGGTACATATCACACAATTCAACTTAGCATTGTGAATGACATCCACAAATCCCTACATGCATGGAGGTAATCAAAGTAACTGCAATGTGGGAAGTTGATGTAGTCTTTGCAAGTGTACATGCACTGTGCATGCCTACGGCAGTTATTGCCATGTACTGGGTGAGGTCCGGTCATTCGTGTCTTTTGGTCCTTGCACCGTTTGAACCACACTGCTAGTGAACTGCCATTCTGAAGTTGATGTACCCATGCTGTCATGCGGCACTTCTGTAGTGGTGTACGGGTGTGAATCAGTATAATGGCTACAGGTGATCCCTTTGTATGCACTCAAGGTCGCAATTCCGATGTGATGCTGTTCAGCGTACATTTCCATTGTCCATATTGGCTGCATGTAGCTGCATTGTGTTATTGAGGGTATGGTCTGATGTGCAATGTGCATGTGGATGGATATGGCATGGCTGGGATAATGGCTTAATTTCATTGTTGTGCAGCTTACTATGTGCATGTGGTTTCATGTGTCAGGTCCAGTGTGGGCTGCCTCGGGGGACAGTGGTGTATTTCTGTATGGGCATTGTTTATCCTGACAACTAATCTCACCCAGTTGGAGTATGCATCTCTCCCCCCCAATCACACCCAGTTGGAGTATGCATCTTCCCTCCAATCACACCAAGTTGGAGTATGCATCTCCCCCCCCGATCACACCCAGTTGGAGTATGCATCTCTCCCCCCCAATCACACCCAGTTGGAGTATGCATCTCTCTCCCCCCCAATCACACCCAGTAGGAGTATGCATCTCCCCCCCAATCACACCCAGTTGGAGTATGCATCCCTCCCCCCAATCACATCCAGTTGGAGTATGCATCTCCCTCCCCCCCAATCACACCCAGTTGGAGTATGCATCTCCCCCCAATAACACCCAGTTGGAGTATGCATCTCTCTCCCCCCAATCACACCCAGTTGGAGTATGCATCTCTCCCCCCCAATCACACCCAGTTGGAGTATGCATCTCCCCCATCACACCCAGTTGAAGTATGCATCCCTCCCCCCCAATCACACCCAGTTGG
The DNA here is from genome assembly GCF_040938575.1 of Ambystoma mexicanum. Lineage (NCBI taxonomy): Eukaryota > Metazoa > Chordata > Amphibia > Caudata > Ambystomatidae > Ambystoma > Ambystoma mexicanum. The sequence continues at coordinate 1,009,200,071 of NC_090924.1, read as the reverse complement.
AGTATGCATCTCTCCCCCCCAATCACACCCAGATGGAGTATGCATCGCTCCCCCCTAAATATACCCACACATCACACTGCCATGTGCTTGCTATGCTACTCACCAAAAAGTCACAAACTTAGTCCAGCATGTCGCTTCATGTATCGGGGTATCGTTGAGTTCCGCAGGACCATTGCATCATGGGTTGATCCAGGATATCGGGCACAACAATGTGTGATGATCTTGTTAGAGTCACATACCATTTGGACGTTGATGGAGTGGTATTGCTTTCTGTTTCGGTAGACTGCCTCATTGGCATTTGGGACTACCAATTCCACATGGGTACAGTCGATGGCCCCCATGCAGCTTGGGATGCCTGCCAGTGAATGGAAGCCAACTTTGGTGTTGGAGATCTCCTGGGCAGTCTGTGGCAGGGATATGTGTTCACTTGTCCCCCTCATCAAGGGAAGAGGGCTGGAGCCCCTTCCTCACCACAGTCACCAGGATTACAGCTGTTAGCTGTACGGCATTCTCCGGGGCACACTACAAGGCCTGCCTGACCTTGTCTCATCGCCCTGCCTGACCCCCGCATGCCGGGCGCTTCGCGGCGCGGAAACGAGGCTAAGCCTCCATTTGAACCGAATCTCCCGCCGGCAGGCGGATCCGATGGCGGCACACACGAAGGCCACACAAAGGCCTGTTCCTGCGCCCTGGACCCTCACTCTGTCCCCCTCGTCAAGGGAAGAGGGCGGGAGCCCCTTCCTCACCACAGTCACCAGGATTACAGCTGTTAGCTGTACGGCATTCTCCGGGGTACACTACAAGGCCTGCCTGACCTTGTCTGATCGCCCTGCCTGACCCCCGCATGCCGGGCGCTTCGCGGCGCGGAAACGAGGCTAAGCCTCCATTTGAACCAAATCTCCTGCCGGCAGGCAGATCTGACGGCGGCGCACACAAAGGCTACACAAAGGCCTGTTCCAATCATTCTGAGCCTGGGCCAGAGACGCTGCCCTCCACAAGTTCCTTCTTGAACACCCTCTGAACATTCTGCCCACAACCATTGAACTCCCTAGGGCATCCGTTATAGCCTCCTTTTACTGATGAGGCACCATCAATGATCCATCACAACCATGCACCTGCATATGAAGTCGGCCATGTGAGTAAACTGTCACCCATTCCTAGGCGCTACCTATTACAGTAAACTGTACAGTTACAGTAAACAATCACCCATTCCTAGGTGCTACCTATTACAGTAAACTGTACAGTTACAGTAAACTGTCACCCATTCCTAGGCGCTACCTATTACACGATGCACTCTCTGAACCTAGCTGCTGTCACACTGCATCATGTGCTGCTTTCGAATTGCGTTGTGCCGTATGGCCGCTAGTAGACCTCATTTAACCTGTGTGATGCCTTATGGTCGCTATTAGACCTCATTTAACCGGTGTTGTGCCTTATGGTCGCTATTAGACCTCGTTTAACCGGTGTTGTGCCTTATGGTCGCTAATAGACCTCATTTAACCGGTGTTGTGGCTTATGGTCGCTAATAGACCTCATTTGATCTGCGTTGTGCCCTATGGCTGCTAATAGATCTCATTTAACCTGTGTTGTGCCTTATGGTCGCTATTAGACCTCATTTAACCTGTGTTGTGCCTTATGGTCGCTATTAGACCTCATTTAACCGGTGTTGTGCCTTATGGTCGCTAATAGACCTCATTTGATCTGCGTTGTGCCCTATGGCTGCTAATAGATCTCATTTAACCTGTGTTGTGCCTTATGGTCGCTATTAGACCTCATTTAACCTGTGTTGTGCCTTATGGTCGCTATTAGACCTCATTTAACCGGTGTTGTGCCTTATGGTCGCTAATAGACCTCATTTGATCTGCGTTGTGCCCTATGGCTGCTAATAGATCTCATTTAACCTGTGTTGTGCCTTATGGTCGCTATTAGACCTCATTTAACCGGTGTGTGCCTTATGGTCACTAATAGACCTCATTTAACCTGTGTGATGCCTTATGGTCGCTATTAGACCTCATTTAACCGGTGTTGTGCCTTATGGTCGCTAATAGACCTCATTTGATCTGCGTTGTGCCCTATGGCTGTTAATAGATCTCATTTAACCCGTGTTGTGCCTTATGGTCGCTATTAGACCTCATTTAACCTGTGTTGTGCCTTATGGTCGCTATTAGACCTCATTTAACCGATGTGTGCCTTATGGTCACTAATAGACCACATTTGACCTGTGTTGTGCCTTATGGTCGCTATTAGACCTCATTTGAGCTGTGTTGTGCCCTACCTGTAGTCACCACTGAACTCTTGCTAAAAGCCTATGAATTGCACTGCCACCATCATTAGAACCAAGCCACCTACAATGGCCACACTTAGAGGTGCCACTCTAACCATGGCTATCCTCCTCCCGTTGCTCCGCACCCACACAACCACACCACTTTACCCAGACCTACTATCTCCAATAGAATGGATAAACAGATTCGCCCGTCCACCTTCACCATGCATACCCTGTCCCACACCACTTAAAAATATAAGACTAGGCTCTCGCCTTGTTGCACCCTCTACCACATGCCTGAACATAGCCCCATTGACCACAACTAGAAACGATAGACTCAGCTATCGTACGAATCTTGTCACAAAATTCACTAGAATGCTCACCAATCAGACTACAAACCCCAAGCAGCCCACCTCACCTTCTGAACTCCCACCCAGTCACAACCTTACTATACCGCACCCGCCATCACACACGAAAACTAACCCGCCACAGACCTCTATCATCAGAGCCCTCATCAACGCTCGCTCATTGGTCGCCCACGCAACTGATGTCGCTGACATTATCTCCACTAACCACCTAGACTTTATCGCCATCACGGAGACATGGCTCCACCCAGCAGCTGGTCCCACAATAGCGCTAGCCACGCCAGCCAACTACAACATCATCCGAGCTGACAGGAAAAGTGGACCGGGCAGAGGAATAGCAATTATTGCAAAATCCACCCTTAATATCAGAGAAGTAACCAGCACAACCCTACCTTCTGCTGAACTACTATCTGTCAAACTCCCATTATCTGACACACAAACCATCTTGCTCCATATTATATACAGACCCCCAGGTCCCCCCTCCTCCTTTGAAGAGGATATCTCTCTCCTACTCACTACCAATTTGAAACCAAAATCCCAAATCATCATTCTGGGAGATTTCAATCTGGGACTCAACGACCCTAATGACAACCAAGCCACTTCCCTAAACCACACGATTACTCATCTAGGCTTCACCCAACACATTTACCAACCTACACACACAAAAGGAAGATCCTTAGATTGGCTTGCAGATGCTAATTGTAACCTTTCACTGACTGACATCACACCTTGTGCTTGGACTGACCATCATCTCATTACCTTCTCCTTACCCAGATCACCACCACCTATCACACAACTCACGAAGCTACCTCAAATAATCTCCAGAAACAACCGCAACATCACTATAGAAAACCTCAAACCTCTTCTCGTGCCTATCAGTAAAGCTAATCTACCTACGCAAAAAAACAACCCAGCAGCCATAGTAGATCTTTATAACAAGACTTTAGAACTAGCCCTTAACCAAATAGCTCCTCTCAAACAACGAAAAGCCAAACCTATTGCCCATTCCAACAAATGGTTCTCAGCAGAATTAAAATCTCCCCGCAATATTAAAAGAACTGCAGAAACCAGCTGGAGAAAAGCCCCTTCTCTCTCCACTAAAGACAAATTCGCCTCAGCTGCCTCCACCTACAAATCTGCCATCTTAAATGCTAAGAAAGAGATCTACAATTTGAGAATACAAAATGCCAAATCTGGCACCAAAGAACTCTTCTCTATACTAAGAGAACTTGAATCACCACTGCCCCCTACAGAGGACTGCATCAAAGACAAGGCCTGGTGTAACAATATCCAGCTCGCCCTTGCTAACAAAATTGCCCTCCTACAAACTAAGATAAAAGTAAAAAAGGCTAGCCTCGCCTCTTTACAGAACCCCAGCAGCAAAATTAACCACATTACCCCTATCTGCCCATCCTTCCACTTCTCTCCAGTTACAGAAGAGGAAGTAATCAAGATAATCGCCAGTCTCAAACCATCCAATTGCAAAGGTGACATTTGCCCAGCATCCGTCATCAAAGATGGTGCTAATGAGTTAGCCCCTCTCATCACCTCTCTGATCAACTCCTCCTTCAAGAACTCAGTGGTCCCCAACAACCTCAAAGAAGCGTGGGTCCTACCCCTGCTCAAAAAACCGAATCTAGATCGCAACATTCCCACAAATTACAGGCCCATCACCACAGTACCATTTCTCCTCAAAATTTTGGACAGGGTAGCCTATCTCCAAATACAACAACATTTGGAAGAAAACAATCTCCTAGGCCTGCGACAATCCGGCTTCACACCAAGGCACGGGACTGAAACTGCCCTCTTGGATCTAAAAATCCAAATGGATGACGCCAAAGACAAGGGCAAACTGGCCATTTTGCTCTTGTTGGATCTCTCTGCTGCCTTTGATCTGGTCGACCACCAGATCCTCACTCAACACCTCTCCTCGGCAGCTGCATTCTCCCAGAATGCCACTAAGTGGATCCAGTCATTTCTGTCTGACAGAACGACTACAGTCTTCGCCCCCTCCGCGGCTGCGGACCCCATCTCAATCACATATGGAGTGCCACAAGGCTCCTGCATTTCTCCCACACTTTACAACATTTTCACAAAGCTCCTATTTGACCGTCTTGACGATCTGGGTGTCAGCTACACTAATTATGCTGACGACACCCAGGTCCTCATCACGCTCACTGGTAGCTACGAGGAAGATGTTGCCAAGCTTAATGATATCTACTCAGAAATCCAAACATGGATGGCCACACACAGTCTCTGCCGTAACGACGATAAGACAGAACTGCTTATCGTAGGCTCCCAAGCGCGCCTCAACAAACTGGACCAAAGGTACCACTCCTTTACTATTGATGGCAACATCATAAAAGTCTCCAAAGAGGTTAAAACATTAGGTGTTTATCTAGATTCTACCCTTTCACTAAAGAAACAAATAAATTCTACCATCTCAGCGACCTCACACACCAATAAATTGATCAATGCCTGCAGGCCTTTTCTCTCCACCTCTAGCTGCCTCACCCTTTCTAGAGCGCACATATTGTCTAAATTAGACTATTGTAACACACTCTACTTAGGCACTTCCACTAAAAACTTGAATAGACTCCAGATCCTGCAAAATAATGCACTTAGATGTGCCCTCAACCCCCCGCGCAAGGCGCACATATCTACGACTAGAAAAGAAGTCCACTGGCTCCCGATGTGGGACAGAATTAAACTAAGAACACTGGTCATCACCCACAAGTGCCTATCTCACACTGCCCCACGGTATCTTTCTGACAAATTCTCTAGACACTGCCCCACTAGACCCACCTGAACACCTTACCTACACCAACTAAAGATCCCGAATTTCAACCTAAAAACAGCAGGGGGTTCCAGTTTTCCAGTGCTTGCAGCACAATGTTGGAACACCCTCCCCACTACAATTAGATCGGAAGTCGCATTCTGGCCATTCAGAGCTATGGTAAAATCTTGGCTATTAGCCTAAACACCCAGATTAACACCATCATGACCTGCTAGCCGCCGCCTACACCTGTAGCAATGCTTACTCTACCTACAGCATACTCAGGACCAACCTGTAACCTGGTCCGCATTAGCCACTGTAACTATTATTCCTCATCGCATATTCTTTGTACATACCTCTCTTTTCTTGGTATATTCTACTCTTGTATGTAAGCACTCAGAGCTTGGACTAATGTACGCTCTGTCTGTTGTTATACGATGTTTGTGCAACGATATGTAACCTTGCTGTACACATGACTATGCGCCCAGTTACCTGAGGGTTCGGATGCGCTTTATAAATAAACAAACTAAACTAAACTAAACTTGTGTGCTTCAGGAGGGCATCAAGCACCTGGTTCAGCGTGCGTGAGAATACTGGTTGTGATATGCCATGCATCTGCCCTACCGTATGCTGGTAGGTGTCTGTGGCCAGGAAGTGGAGCACAGTAACCACCTTGAGTAGAGGGGGGATGGCAGTACGGATATCTATGAGGCTGATGATGTCATTGTGTATCATGTCCACAATGGTGGTGATGGTATCCCGGTCCAGACGGTACAGGGTGTGTATCTGCTCAGGGGTTAGGTTGAATGGACTGGCTCTGATCCTGGGGATTGGTGGCTGCCTCTGTGGTACAAATAGCTGCACTGGTGGGGCTTGCTGTGTCTGTCTCGCCCTCGCCCTCCTCCTCCTCCTGCGTCTCCTCTGTGCTGCCTGTTGTTGTTGCTGTTGCAATGCAATCATGTCCTCCAGCCCATGTAATGCTACTAGTATTGTAATCATTTTGGTGTGTGAATGGGTGTGGGAAGGGGTGTGGTGTGCTCCTTTTGTGCTGGCCCAGTCTCCATTGCCTCCACCTGTGCTGATTGTGGGCACCTGTGGCTGTTGGGAACACTGCACATGTCCCTTTATGGGTGGTTTGCGATGCCGGTATTTCCGCCATGCCGGTATGGGATTTTTCGGCCTGCTCCATGCTGCTATTTGCATGTTTGTATGTCTTGTGATGGACTCCTATTTCCGCAATGCTGCTATTGCCGCCATGAGGGTTTGTGCGCCTGCGACCGTGCCGCTATTAGAGGCACCGTACTTAGCGGTGCCGCTAATAGCGCGTAGGGGGTTCGTAATTGGCAGATGGTTCTTGAGGAGAAAAAAAACCTTCCTCTTTGCTTCTGCTTTCTCTCTCCCTCTCCCCTGCTAATTCTTGACTGAAACTGCACTGAATCTGCAACTGGGCCACTCTCACCAATCTCGGTCCTTGGCCAAGCAACTCTCCACTTTCACTGCCTCCCTGGTAACCCCTGCACTGCGGGACTGTCTCTGTATCCCTACAGCCCCCTTCCCAGCACTTGTCTGCACTTACCTTGCACTTGCCACCAGCTGGCCCTATTATTTATCTATTATTCTACTCTGTACTGCACTTTCCCCCTCCCTTTCCCCTTGCACTTTCCCTTCCCCCTACCCATGCACTTGTGCGGTCTGAATGACACCTGGCCTAGTAGGATCGTTGTCTGTCTTCCCTTTGTTCCCCCCTCCCTGCCTCGTCGCGCCTTGAAACACTTGTGTATAGGCGCGTTACAAATGCCATATCATATCATATCATACAGGCGGCCGCTGGTACTGTGCCCATATTTTGACAGATTTCACAGGCAGGCACATTTTTGCTGTGGATATTTTGATGACCAATCCAGCTTTCCAGGATATTGCAATTTCACAATGATTTCTTGAATTCAGTCAGATGTGACACCCAGCAAGAAGATTGGATGTTTGTGGGTGTTTTGGACCAGCATTCTGTATTTTCAGCAACCAAGAAAAAGGATTTAAATGCAATATTTAGGATTTCTTTCTTTCAGTAAAGCACTGCTTTTCATCTGTGCTCCATTTTTACTGGTTGGGCAGCCCAATGACATGTTTCAGAAGTGAGGTCTCCGTTCCACCACTGACAACATGCATGGTAGATTTGGCAGCCATCTTTTTGTGCTTTGTAGAGCACAATTTCCATGGGTTTTTGCACGCATAGGGGTTTTGCGGCCATTTTGATGATTCTGATACCACCAGGACACAGGGATGCCGCAGAGCATAAGTGGGTTAATCCATCCCACAAGCCACCTTTCCAATTTGACTCATATCTTCCTAAAATAGCCTCAGAGTAATAACTTCCCTCTCTGTCTTCTTTAACTGCATCTTCAGACACATCAAAACGAAGAAAATCCTGTCAATATGTAACACCCCCACCCCTCACTCCACAACAAACCCCAATATCTTGCATGGTGAGATTAGATCCCATAACCTCCTACCATACTTATCTCATGGAGCGCCTCCATCCGAACAGCGGTTCCCCAGCCCACACCACACACCCTCGCTCCGGACATTGCTGATTTTTGCACCCACTCCTTTGCCTCTGGATCCTTCCCTTCCCCTCTGAGGCACTCCTTTGTGCATCCTCTTCTCAAGAAACCCACAGTTGATCCTTCTTGTCCAGCTAACTATCGCCCAATTTCCATTATTCCCTTTCTGGGCAAACTCCTGGAAAAGTTGGCCATCTCTCAGTTTAAGCTTCATTCCAATTCTGTTGGCTGTCTCCATGACCACCAGTCTGGCTTCAGTGCTGCCAGAAGCACGGAAACTGCTCTCCTGAACATCCATGAAGATCTGCTTTCCAACCTTGACTCTAGCATTCCCTCTGTCCTCATCCTCCTTGAGCACTCTTCTGCCTTCGACACGGTCAACCATACCATCCTGCTCAACCGTCTCTGTGAAAACCTGGGTATCACTGATCAGGCTCTGGCCTGGCTGACCTCTTTCCTCTCAGATCGACCCTCCCAGGTCCAACTTGGGTCCTTCCTTTCATCTATCTTCCTCTCTACCTGTTGTGTTCCCCATGGGTCTAACCTCTCGCCTTGGTTTCTCAACCAATACCTGGCAACTCTCGCCCACTGCATTGCCACTTTCTGCTCAAATGTCCAGTGATATGCTGATGACACTCAACTCATTTTCAGGCTGCCCTCTGCCACCTCCTCTCCCTCTCTCATCTCTGATTGCCTAATTGCCATTCAAGATTTGTGTATTGCCAATGATCTTTGTCTGAATGCCAGCAAGACGGAGATCCTCCTCATCGGCACACCTTCACTATCCTTTCCCCTCACTCTCTGGCCAGCCTCCCATGGTCCTCCTCCTACCCCCACTTGCGAGGCTAAGAACCACGAGGTCATCTTTGACTCCACCCTTTCCTTCTCCGCCCACATCTCTGAGGTCTCTAAAAAGTCAAATTTCCTACTGCACCTCCTCAGGGGTACTCTGCCTTTCCTCTCCTTCCCCCAGAAGCTCATGGTATCCCTAGCTCTGGTTCTCTCTAGCTTGGACTATTGTAACAGCCTCTTTCTAAATCTACCTGCCTCTACTCTCCGCCCTCTGCAACTAATCCAGAACTGGACTGCGAGACTTGTCTTTGGCCTCATGCCTTGGGATCATATCTCTCCAGCTCTGAAATCTCTCCATTGGCTCCCAGTGGATGCAAGGATTACATTCAAAACCCTCTGCATTGTCCACAAGGCTTTCTGGGGCCTGGGTCCAAAATACCTTCTGCTATCCCACCACAAATACCTCCCCTCTCGAGCTCTTCGCTCCTCTACCTCCAACTCCCTCAGGGTCAGTCGTTCTTCAAAGAAACGAGCTGGGGTAGATATCTGTCTTCGGCTGGGGCCTCCCTCTGGAAAAGCCCCCCTGCCACTCTAAAACTTGAGGAGAACCATCTCCGGTTCCGGAAGCACTTCAAGACCTTCCTCTTTTCTTCTGCCTTCGCTCACCCCTCTGTCCTGCTGATCTGTTCTCTCTTGGCACCATGCACCTGGCCACCCTCTGTCCTCCGGGCCCAGATACCTGCTCACCCTGCCACCCATCTGCACTGCCTCCTGGCCACCCCTTGCACTGGGGTCTGTATCTGTACCCATACAGCCCCACCCCTGTTTTCCTCCTGCACTTATCAGACCTACCCTGTCTGCTGCCTTAAATCTAGCACTTGCAAATTGCTGGCTGCATTACCACTGTTTGTTGCCTTTATTATTTATGTATTGTTATTTATCTGTTTCTCCTCTGCTTTGCACTTTTCCCCTCCTCCTCTCCCATGTACTTGGCCATTCTCAAAGTCACAGGGCCTAGTAAGATCGCTGTTTTGTCCTCCCCTGTTCCCCTCCCTTGCCTTTTTGCGCTCTGAAACAGTTGTGTACGAGCGCGATAGAAATAAAATATCAATATCAAAAACGACCTTACTGCTAATAAGCTACTAAGTGGCAGATCCAATATTAGCCAGAAATCCCTTCAGGAGATGTCCGGTCCAATGCAAATCATGCATTGATTGGCCATTTAAGTTCCTTCCAATGCAGGAAAGACTATGGGGGTCATTATGACCCTGGCGGTAGCCGTGCCGGTGAATACCGGCACGGCTGCCGCCAGAGTCATGAATTTTCCGCTGCCCGGGAATTGCCTATTACCGGGGCATTACAGCCCTGGCGGACCCAGTAATTGCCCATTCCCGGGCGTCGGAAAATATTACTCCCCATTCCCATTTGAGTCCCATTGGACTCAATGGGAATGGAGACGCTAGATGCCGGATTCATGAATGGTGCTGGTGCATCCGTCGAGTTCTGCGTGCAGAGCTGAAAGGCACCTGCTCGCCGAACTTGTAGTTTGCCGGTCCGGAATCAACGGTACCGGCAAGCTTACTGGTACCGTTGTTTCCGGACGGCAAACTTATAATGAGGCCCCATGACTTTAAAATTAAAGGAAAAGACAAGACAACATCATTAAAGGAAGAGACAAGACAACATCATTACATTTAAAAATCTACCACTCTATGATGTGACTAAGTCAATGCATATAACTAAAGTGCATTACTGTCAACCACATACAACCGTAATGAGAATTTATATTGCAAAGCAACATTAGAGCAATCTGCCATCATTTGCAAAATCCCCCTTCTCATCTGATGTCTTCCTCTGGTCATGCACTGCCCAGAACAGGTGCTAGGACCCCAGGGTACTAGGCTAGAAGAGGACCAAGAAAAAGTGACTCGGCTGTTTCAGTGTAGATATTGAGCACTAGAGCAAAAAATAAACACGTACACGACTCCCCAGCAGTATTTTACCCCTTTGTCTCTCAACCAGGTGGTGGCATCCTGCAGCACACTGCATTACACTCAAGCAAAAGGTAGCTAAATATTAAACAAGTGATGTGTGCATCCCTGAAAAAGCTATTCGCTGTTTGGTCTGCATTTGCAATGATAGTTTATTTTATGGTGTATTGATGCACCCTAGTCAGGGCATGTCAAACAACATCTTTTTGCTTGCTGCATTGGGAAGTAGATCCATTGAGTTCAGTCTGGATCAATTTCCACCTCATCTGCATAGACAACATGATGTTAGTGGTAGGTCTTGGAAAAGGCCCTTTAAGTCAGCACTTTGGACCATATGCTGTATGCAAACTTATTACGTCCTGACCAGTTCTCTAGGTCCTCCTGCTTCAGCTGAAGTGCAGTGCATCGTGATTACAGGACCTCATTCCGAGTATGGCGGTAAGGGATAGCGGCCACCGGTAACGAGACCGGTGGCGGTATTCCCTTACCGCCATACTCCGAGTTCCCTCTGCGCCCTCGCCCTTAACGCCTGCTTTGAGCAGGTGTTAAAGTCGAGGGCGCAAAGGGGCCTCCAAGCCAATAACGGTGACCGTAATGAACGGTCACCGTTATTTGCATCTTCCCCATTTCCATTGAGCCCTATGGGGGCTCATTTGGAAATGGGGAAGAGCCTTGGTGAATGGGGAATTACCGCCCCGCCAACCTTGGAATGGGGCGGTGATTCCGCCATCCACCAAGGCGCTGCCGGTCCGGGTACGGCGTCAACCAAGGCGTTAATAGCGCCATTGGTTAGCGCCGTACTCGGAATGGGGCCCATTAAGTTTGTTTGCCAATACCAACAGTTTGTACCCAGGACTGCAAGATAAGGTCCCCACCTCATTATTATGTTTTCTGTGCCCAAAATTTGAGAGTACAAACTTTTCAGGTCTTCGAATTTCATGCTTGAATTTTTGTGGCCAGATCAATCAATTTGTACTCTGATAGCACAAAGATGAGAACACGTGCTGAGCCAGCTTATGAGTGTGTGAACAAAGAGGGATATAGACCAGGGACATAGCAAATCAAACACAAGATGTAAGAAACATATACAAAGGTAACAGTATGCTAGAGAAGTAAGTGCTACAAAGTAAACAGGTGTGTTGTAAAAATATACAAAAATACATATTACAAGCACTGGAGGAAGGATGGATGGATGAGAGGGAAGGTGGAGCTCCTCTTTATCAATCACTTGGTAGTAGTGTGGGTAGGAGATCATGCCATGGCTGGTTAGTGCTTTTAATGTCTTGCTTTGCCTTTGAAACGCTGTGTCGTGCATTTCATGGAGTGTCATTCATGCCTTGATATGCCTTATTTATATATTTACTGGCAGCTCTACATCAACCCCTGATCGCTACTTGCTCTCCGGGAACAAACCAAGCAGAATACTTACTTCTGGGGCTCCAGTCTGCAGACACATATCCCAAGTGCCCGCACCACAGCTCAGCTAAAGACATACCAGCTCACAGAACACGTTTATTAGTCTGTCTTGTATCTTGCCTCTTTCTCTTGAACCAATAACGTCCCCTTTCACTCTCTTACAGAATATAGAGCCAGGAGAATACCAAAATGTCAAACGTTGCATTATGCATGACCAATTTATATTACAAAACATTTTAAACTAAACATCTATCTTTCATCTAATTCTACAGTAATTTTAATTCTGAAATAAATACAATTAAAAAAGGTCATATGCTTATTCCAATTTAAATGTATTTCTCCTACTTTAGCAATTGTAATCTATTGTTATTCTAATTCTAATCCCCTGAATCCAATCTAATTGTAATTCTAACCCTGCTCTCTAAAGCAGGGGTCTGCACCCTGCAGGTGTCCAGATGTTTCATACTACAACTCCCATGAACCCTCATTGTGAGGAATTCAAACATCCACACATGGAGCCTGTGCTCGCCTGGGCTTTTTGATTTTTTGATAAATACAAATGAATGATGGGAAATTAGCTTCAAAAATGTGTGCAGCCATTCTGCACCCATTTTTTCTGGTCACTGTACGAAACGCATGGTCACGTTTACCCTGCGAAGACACAGCCTACAGGCGCCCTCTTCCTCTGTCATATTCTCTCAAGAAGGGGGAAGGCACACCTTCCTCCAGCCATCCAGCCATGAGCAGCCTAATTTAAATATCAAGGGCTCCATGGATCTGCTTTACCTTTATCTAATCTTGCTGGTGGCATTGCATACTAATGAGAGATAATTGAGGCAAGCCTGCTGAGGGGGCTTGGTTGCTGGATAGACAAAAGAAAAGGCGGGGCTAACAGCCATTTGGTATGCAATGCAATGTGGCAACTTGAAACTAGTTCCCATCCCTCTGTAGGAAAGGCAGTGAAATGCAAGTCTGGGCCCACTATTTACAGTAGGCAAACCCCTGCCAAACTCAGAGGACCTGTCCAGCAGCTATGGATTCAGTACCCAGCTAGCACATAGCATGCCCTGCTAGGTTCTGTCAGCAAGCTTCCTAGGTGGGAAGGGCCAGAGAGTATCTGAACAAAGGACAAGGCCATTGCCTGCAAACACTTTCCTAAGCTTTGGGCCGTCTGCCTTGAAAGGATGCCACCAGCCCTGTGAAAACGCCCTCCCTTCCCGCCCAGTATTGAGCATGCATCGCAACAAATAAATCAAGTTGAAAAAGTGGAAGCAAGTGGGGGGGGGCACAGTGAAATAAGAGAAGAAAATGGACGAAAGAATGGAGTGGACAGCTCAACGTTGGGCAGCAGTCGTAGGCGGAAGACATGGCGCCATGGGTCAGCCTCGAGTTGCCCATCTCTGGACTTGGCAGCATCTGGGCCACTGCTCACCTGATGCCATGATGCCCAAAACCACATGATGACTGATTGCCTATCTGCTTGTTATCCCCTCTTATCTTTTGGTATAATAAAGCCTGCGGCCATTTTTCCCCCACTAATCCCCCATTCTGGTATTTTTTGGCAATAACACATTGGGTACGGTGGGAGGGATGTTTTTTCTATATGCTCACTGTTTTTACATACCCCGCATTATGCCACTTCCAGTTCTTTGGTAAGTCGCCTCTGTAATGTTGCGGTGTGTCCGGGAATTGCTTGCTCTATGATTTGTTGTTACGGGTAGCAAGAAGAGTCAGACTTCTCAGTGGCGCAGATCGTTTGCTCTGTCCCCACTGTGTCCATTGTGGAACCGTTGGCAGCAAACGTGCGCAGTGAAAGGAGCCCAGCAACGCATTAGTCACGGACAGCTCTGCAGAGCAACAGGCGTGGAAATGGTGACTACGGGCATGCCGCAGAGTGATTCAATTTAGGAGTTCTGCAGAAGGTGCGGTAGAAACATCGCTCTAACCTTGTTTAAACACTACGATTCAGGCATGGAAAACGAATGACAGTGGCTCAGTCATACTGTCAGGCAACTCTTGGGAATGTAGAGTGCTCTCTCTGACCACCAATTCGATCGAGCTCAGCTTCGCTCAGCTAGAACACAAAGGTGTTCTTCCACACGCCGATGAACAGTGCTTTCTCTTGCCGCATAATAAAATGTACTGAACACGAGGCAGGCAGAAAAGCAGCCAAGGCACTAACTGCATTACATAGCCATACTTGACCCATTCCAGTCTGTAGGTGCCAATCCAGTACTGTTTTTTTCTATCTGCATTCTGGGATTTGTAGTTCCACTTTTCCCACTATAAAACTCGGACTAGGAGCCCCAGAATGCCACGAAAAAAACAGGACTGGATAAGCACCTACAGAATGGAATGGGTAATGCTGGCAAGTATGCATATCCTGTTTGAATAGGTGCGTGGTGATGAGGACCCTGCATAAAAGAACGTGCAGGTGTGTAGTGACAAGCGTCGGAAAGCAGGCGTTGTGTTATTTCAAATAGTCCTTTACTCACATGCTAGCAACATATTAGTGCATTCGTGTGTTGTCATGATGAAATGCAGAACTTGCTGGGAAGCACTTCCCTGTGCTTTTATGTAAAGGCCCTCGTCCCACCCGAGGAGCTAAACGAAAAACAAAAAAACAGCGCACTGTTAAACATGGAGGCAGTTAGAGTGGAGAATAACCCTTTTTTCCAAGAGAAACCAGTTTATTGTATGTTTTACTGAGCTCACACGACCTCTAGCTTTGGGAATCCAAGGGGTGCTGCTGCATATCGGAACTCATCACAGGCATAGATTAGTTGGTGTGGGTGAGCAGTCCTGACCACCCAGCATTCATGAGGGGCATTCCATTTATGGAACCATGGACTTGGGATATGTAGATTTAGTGGGGATCATGCACCCGTGCTGAAAGTGTCTGCAGGTATTGAACCGGTGTCGGCTGATTGTCAGTAGGGCTACTAGGCGGGAGGTGGGGGGCAGAGGGCCTAACAGGGTGCGTCGAAAATGTTCCTTGAAAAATCCTTTTTTTGCACTGAAGAGGCAGGGGCGCCTCCAAGGGGTGGCCAGGGGGGGCCATGGCCACCCTTATAAAAATGCTGGCCCCCCCATCGGCCACCCCATGAAAAAGCAAAAAAATACACTTTTTTTTCTTCCCCTCTGAACTGTGCATGGACAATAATCACATGTGCAGTTCAGTGTGAACACATTTTTTTGTTTGTTGCCGCAGCTCACCACCCGCGATGGACTGGATCAAGCCACGTATGATGGTGGCCCTACCCCCATTGATCGCACAATAAACACAGCCTGAGTGCACGCATTTCTGTTTTGGCTTGCACTTGCAGGCTTTGTTCACTTCCAGGCACTGAAAAGGAGACCTGGGCTGCGGCGCTGAGGGATCGAATGGTTGTCCTAGGCAAGCACTTCAAAGTTGAGGTATGTGGCACCAGGGGTGGTGCCAGGCATGGGCGTGGGAGGGCTAAAGTCCCCCCCCTTCTGCAGCTGCCTATTTGCCATGCACAGGCCTGCTCGCTTGACCTCAAGCCGGCGCTCTCCACACCGCTTTATTTTCTCCTCACAAAACTGATTGTGGGGGAGGGAGGAGGCGTTAAAATGTAACAAGCCCATTATTATTAAATAGAACAATTGTGGAGGTGAGACGCCCCTGGAAGAAGAGAGTACCTGCTGGCTGCGAGATGCATGCTGGCCACCTTAGCAGGATAATCGGTGTCTCTTTCAGTGAGGCCATTCTCCTTGTACCCATCGTGAAGAGTACACCCTTTGTCAAAAACGTGTTGCTGCGGTGCCTGCCAATTGAAAGAGAAGCTCTTTAAATTGTATCTGGCCTACGTGGCCAGACCATGTCGTATGCGAACCCTGCCACGTCGTCATTTGCCAATCGGCAAAGAGCAGTGCTGCCATCATTGCTGCCTATCCAAAAACAGGGCCCCTCCTGTCACAGCCGTCCCCTGGACTAGAGGCCCATGTTCGGTGACCTTTACTTTCTACCCCCAAATACCTTTGCCCTTCTACCTGCCCATTCGACAGGTGGGAGGCATTTCACTGCCCTACTCTCCACACAAGACACATGATTGCTCCCACCTTCACCCCACCCTTGACCGAGGCCAGCACTGCACTGCCCTGATCTCCCTACACAATTCTGCTCTCCTCACACACGCAATTTCTTTATACTTACACCTCCTTACGCAATCCCGACCATTCTGTCACCACCCAGAACAAATGAGCTCCTAGGCCTGTTGTGCACAGCTAGATTTGGTCCCTCTATATAGGACTTCTAGAAACATTTAAATTAAATAACTATCAACTTTCCCACTAACAGATCCCTCATTCTTGTGTGCACTTCAGAATGCTGCATTAAAATAGAAACGAGCACCCCTCTCTAATGCTTCAGAGGATGACAGTGTCCATATTACTTGCCAATATGCTTCAATACACCAAGTCCTTCCCTTCCTTGACATAGTCCTTACAACTTGCGGCACTTTCACCTCTCGAGTCACCTTATGTAAGCAAATAGCTTTCAAATAATACTTTAGTTTAATTCAAATGCGGACTCCAAATAGCACTCCTCCCACTCCCAGAATGCTCTCTTTGGCTAGAAAGCTCCTAAGCATGTGCACAGGCTGGCAGCATTACTTGGCAGGGTAGCAGGAGGATTGAGAGTGACAAGAAAGAGTAGGATTTGGAGTAACGCGAATCCCCTGTGGACATTATAGCACCTTCCTCGCCCCAGTTGTAGATATATGAGGCTATAGCAAGCACCATTAAACACACACACTGGAAATGCTGCAACACATTTGCTGAAGACCAGATCCTTAATGAGCAATGCTTTCTGAGCTAAAATGAAGTCCAACAAAGTCTACAACATGAAATGTGTAATGCTTAATGAATGTTAAGGGACACATGCTTACATTGTGGTCCTGCAGATTTTGGGCACTGATACACATCTCCTTTCTGCCCATAAAGCTGCAATGCCACCCGAGTAATGAAATTGGATCACATTAAGTAGTAGAACTTTCTGGTGTCCTTAGTCCAACACAATCATTTGCTTTGCCCATCTGCCTTTGATAGTAGTTGCATGTTTCCAGCTCCATTTCCCTGGAACAAAAGCTACTAACAGTGTGCCAACAGAGTGAAAAGGAGCAACCCTGTGTAAATAGATGGCCCTCCCTAGGTACAACATATGAGGCAGCCCATCAGGGCAGTTTTACAGACTGAAAGTAGGGAGAATATGCTTCAGTGATATATGAAAGGGCATTTACTTACGAACAAACCCAGAGTAGAAGTCATTTCAGATGAGGCTCAGAGGAAAGAAGTGCTCCCCAATTTCCCTAAGCAGTGAGTTGAAGTAATAGCCACTAAATAAATAGTGCCATAAATGACAAAAGCTGCAGGTGCACCTTTTGCAGAAGGGTCTAGTCGGGAGACTCACACTCTAAGTGCATGGCATGTTTTACTGCCATTTTTGGGCAATGGAAAGCCTACTTGAGTGTTTGTATGTGATGGTGGGGTTGGAGTGGGGATGGGTGGGGGAGAATACTACAGTGGGGCTGGCCTGGCAGGGTCTTACTGTGGCATGGAATGTTGTACTTGCATTAAGGTCAAAGGCAACATGAGTGTTCTTACATTGGGAGCACATGCTTCCTTATCTTGACTTGGGTCTTTATTATTTTACTGGTGTTTAAGGTCAAAGGCAACATACATATTGTTACATGGGGGAATATAACATGATGTGTGCAACATAAATGTTCTTATATGGGGGGATTTCTGTGATGATATGCTATTTATATAGCGCTTTCACCAAAGCGATTTTCAGAGAACATATTTACATCAAATGTATCACCCAGCCGAAGTTTGCACTCATTTAATGAGCTTTATTTATTTATTACATTTATTGACATTGCGCAAACCCATACGTATCACGGCGGTGGTACAACTTGGTGAGCAGGGAAAACAGTACAGTACAGAGTAAGAGAGGTAACAAGTTGCAAAAGCAACATAATAGTACGAGGTCCATTTAGGAGGGTAGAGATCACAGAGATCACATTGAAGTATGAAAGACAGAGTTGGCCTTGCCTGGATTTGAACCTGCGAATCACACTCGGATTACAAAAGCATGCGCTCAGCCCGGTGAGCTATTTTACCGGCTTGCCAGCAAGAGCATGTTTTCTTTCTGTGGCATTGCAGTGTATTACTGGTGTTAAGGCCAAAGGCAACATACGTATTCTAACATTGGGGTGGGGGCATTCGTGCTGCCTGCAAGGCTATATGTTTTTTTACTGTGGCATGACATTTTTTATTGCCGTTAGGGAGCAAATACAACATGATGAGTGTTATTATATGTGGAGTGGGGGATTTTTGTAGCCAGCAAGGATATATTTTCTTAATGTGGCATGGCTCTTTTTTCACTGGCATTAAGGCAAAGCCAACAGGAGTATGTTCTTACATGGGGATTCTGGCGCGTATTGGGAGAGCTAGCATAAACATGCTTTGTTATAGTATCGTTACTGGCATTATGGACAAAGCAAACATGATTATTGTCATATATGGAAATATTGGCATATATAGGTGCACCAGAAAGGACATGTGTGAGCACAATCAATATGAAAATGCTTTTTTACACTTGCAGAGTACTGGCATATAGCGGACAAAGGCATTATGAAAATGTGTTTGAAAATGCTCCGGTGCATTGTTGGTGGCTTGGAATCTAACATACTTTTCATGTCTTACCCTACAAAATCGATTGTAAACTGGGTGGTTTTTACCTAATTTATCACAAAGTGTACTGTAAAATGCACTATATTTTAACACATTATTTAAAACCTTTTCTCAAGGGGAGAAACCCCCTTTGATTGGTTCGCCCTCCCTCAATACTCTGTCACTCCTATGTATTTGGCTGGGGGCAGAACAAGTGCCCTTCCTTCTGCAGGCTCTTCTTAATGTGGGCCCTACTACATTAGCTCCAGGCCCCACTTGTTACAGAATAACGGCTACGCCTCTGGTGAGTTGGGGTGAAAGATGGATCTAATGGGCCAAAGGAAGGCGTGATATCTACTCAGCCTACTGGGCTTGCAAAGCGGATGTTAGGACGAGGGTGGTTCAGTAGCCCAATAGGTTTAATGTCCCGGGCTCACTAACAGTTTTCAAAACTGCCATCCAGCCCCGCCAAAATGTTGAGGCTGGATCCGCCCCTGTTTGGCACCCTGTGTGCCACCCCAAGATTTCCTGTAGCTTCATCAGGCCACCCCTATGAAAAATTTCTGGAGGCGCCACTGTGAAGAGGTAATTATGAGTCAACATAAAACATCCTCCTGAGCCTCCTCTATTGACCAGGTAACTGCCACATAGAAGCAGATGCTCCTTCTTGTTGATTATTCTGCAGCCTTCCCTGTGCCAAGAAACAGATTTATTATTGGTTCGCATAGCTACCAAGTCCCTGTGTCACACACAGGGTCGGATTGGCCTACCTGCCACTCCGTCCGTAGCCGGGACGAAATCATGTGTAGTCCCTGGGGGCCGGTTTCTGCCCACGCCTGGGCCGGTTTGAAAAAAAATATATATTTTTTTATTAAAGTGTGAAAAAAAGTCCCTGCAACAGCATAATTCATCAAAGCAAGGTAACACGTGATTTGCATGCATGATGCATGCATCATAAGTTATGATGCATGCATGCATCATTCACATGCTGCAGCTGCATGCAGCCAACTTTGCACCAGACCTGGAGATGAACTTAACTGGTCTGTTGTTAAATCTCAGTTACCAGTTCAATGGTGTCCACTACAGAGTAATTGCTCATTTTACTATAGGCGATATGATAGCTCTGTGGGTTGAGCCCTGGCTGCTGCAATGTGTGTGTGATCTGCAGGTTGCAGGTTCAAATTCATGCAAGGCCATCTCAGCCTTTCATCCTTCTGAGGTTGATAGCTGAGTACCAACACAGGCTGGTTGATATTGTATGCATATTTGCTCTATAAAAAAGAGCTTAAGCTTGAGTGCTATACAATAACATATTATCATTTGGCCTTGTGCGTCTGCTTCCATTCACAGTAATTTGACAATATGGATCTGTAAACACAGATATTAATGATACAAATGTTGATCCATTCTTGTATGAAATGTATATCACATTAGTGAAATCATAACCATATTTTTCGTAGTGTACTTAGGAACAATGCCATTTGATGCCACTTCCTGTTTTGCCAAGGGGAGAAAGGTTGTGTTTCATCGCTTCCCTGGATGTCACTTTCGGGTGGGGTCAAATGACCTCACTTCTGGTGATGTCATCAGAGGTCAAGAGACATGGGGCGAGGGATGGGCACTTTTTTGGGGCGAGGGATGGGCAACTTTTTTTGAGGCGAGGGGTGGGACACATCTTCTTGGATGTCCGGGCCTATTTCTTGTCCCAGTCCGACTCTGGTCATACGTGATACCATGAGCCAGTCCTAGCTTTTCTTGATGCATGCTGATAATTGTAGTTTTGCTTTTTCTCATTATAAGTATGGGCCTAGAAACACCAGCATGCGTAGACAAAAGCCAGTACTGGCACATTTGGGGGCGGGGGGTCACACAAGACGTGGGGCCGCTTGGCAGCTATGGATGTGGCTCATCAGGGACTGGGAACCTCCATATTCAGACTTCTTACCCAACATGAAATTGAAACAGAAAGACTATGAATAAATGTAAGCAAGGTGGGTGCTTGGAGGAATTCGGGGAAATGCGGAATTGCACAGGGCTGATGGATGGGTACAAGAGTGTGAAATGGGGGAGTGGCCTTAAGGAAAACTGGAGGGTGACTCGGGGCTACCCCTTATAAAACCCTGTGAAAACAGGAATGAAATAAAGGACAACCGTGTAACAATGTAAGGAAATGGGCAAGAGTTTGTTGAAGTCACCCAATAACACCACACATCAAAGTGGGTTGCAATTGTATCCCAAATATATCACAAATCGACATAGAAGTCCTTTTTTTCAATCCACCCAAAAAATCGAGTTCGTTCAAAATCACTGTAGAAATCACATGATTGTACACAACCGCTTATGAAATGATTCATAAACAAGCAAAACTCTGCTTTACGTATTTACTCACCGAAATTCTCAGCACTGTCTGGCTTTGGTCCTACCAAGCAACCTTGTGGTATTAAGGTTTCTCCTGCAGCTTCTCCACTAGTCCAGCCTTTCACTATGTCCTCTTCTTGCTTAGATGTGGGTGTTATGATTGATCCTGTCACATGCAAGAGTGTTATGTTAGTTATTAGAGGTGCTCGACCTTCTGAAGATGTGCCAAGTCGGACGGTGGAGCTTTTCCGGGCCGATTCCACCCAACGCATGGAGTTCCCCTGGGTTTGAGGTAAGGGGAGACAGTGTTTGATGAAGGGCACTCGAATACTACCTGCAGGAGGTGGGAGAATGCCTTGACCTAGGAATTGGTGGGGAGCAGGTTATACTCTAGAAGCAGCATGGAGAGGTAGTCGCAGAGGTGCAAGGGGCAGAGGAGCAGACGAGGTGGTCGTGGGGTTGCAGGAGAATGAAAACTACCAGGCAGAGGAGCAAGACATGGTCCCCCAGCTGGTGGATTAGGGGGTTGAGACAGTGGCCCCTGCAGCACTGCCATACCATTATGATGGGGGAAGGCAGCCTTAAGCCTTTCTCAAGAAGGTGAAGTTGGGTCAGGAAACATCCCCGTCAATGACATGGCCACCCATCGGACCCCTTTTCTGTATATAGTAAATTGCACATAAAATGAAGAATGCTTGTTGGTTTAAAAGCAATATGAACAGCAACAACTGTATATGAAATAGTTTAAGATCTGTTCCTGAAATTAAAGAAGTATTACAATTGTACCACAACTTGATTTAAATTATGCTTCTCCAATGCTGGAGACCAAAATGTTTCTTTCTGTATGTAAAATGTTAGTTCAAACAAGATGAAGTTCCGGGGCATTCTAGCCCTCATTAAATTATTTTTGTACTCTTTCTTTTCTCTTCTATTTCTGCTTTTTGAGACTCTATCACCCCAGGGGACTGTCCCCTGATCATAGGTTGCTTAGACTTTTGGGAATGGCTAATGATTTCAAGTGTATATTCTTCCAGGGTGCTGTCCAGTGGCTTTCTGCTACTCAAGATTTTAGGAATTGTCAATGATTCAAATTGTGGATAATACATTGAAGTGACATTTAACTGACTCTATGACATGTTGTTTATTATGTACCCTATTTCTGTTGCCAAGTCTGAGGTAACAAACGGGATATCGGTTTTGGATACCCGTTGTCATATAATTACATTTTGATTATTAAGAAATGGTATAGCAGAACCCAACGGTGGAACCCCTTTTTGTTATTATATAGAAACTTTACCCTAGCCACATTTGAGGGACGGGGTATACCCTACTTGAATTAATTACCACCGATCTGGTCTTGGATGTGGGTGGGGCTGCTTGAGCTTGACTGAGGGTGTGACTGTCCAGAAGAAGGAGGGAATATAATATCCATCACCCACCAGAAGACAGTTCATCAGGTGTTCAGCGAGCTCATATCACCATGCTGCAGACCCCGCTACGGCAGCACCCTCCTCCAGCACTGGTGGTGACCACAATGATGTGCGAGATGACACACCAGCTCATTGCCAGTCATATTCTAGCAAGCAACCACCATGCCCTCATGATTCTGGAACAGCCCGACTTGTCTGCCAAAGCCCCCATGTCTGGTCCAGTAGAGCTTAGTGCTTAAACCAGTAGCACCATCTAATAGCAGGGGGAGTCACAATGAGCAGCACAGTCTATAGTTTGTGGTGGTAGAGTTCATGGCATTGCACCATTTGGGCAAGACAGGTAAGACAGATTGATAAGGAATGCAGGCATTGCCTGTCCTCTGTCACTTGGGGGAGCTATATCTGTGGCAGTGGTGGATGGCATGGAGAGGCACATACTCCAGCATCTGCCTTCCTTTTTGTAGGTGATTTGGCAAGAGGGTAGGAAAAAGAAAGACATGTGAAACAGGGTGAGTGTCTGAAAAATGCACTGAAACAAACGTCTCCATACATTGAACACATTACTAAGACTCAGAGGGTGGATCTGTTGATTATAAGAGCCAAATACATTAGGGTAGAACTTCCAAATTGTGAGCATGATACTTAGACTCAGAGAGAGACTTCATTGACCGCTTGAGCCAAATAAATTGAGGCAGAACGCCAGTTTGAGAACATGGTTCTAGGATGCCAACAGTTCATCAGCTGGATGGTAGAGTCAAATACATTGAGGATAAAGGAAAAATTAAAGATCAACTTTTGCAATGCAGTCAGTCATTAATGAGTGAGAGTACCCACAACCTTCCTGCAAGCCCCTACAGCCCGGTAACTGTACGTGTTTGTGCACATGTTTGCATCATCTGAGTAATCTGTTGTGTGGTTTTACAAGAGCTGGGGCTGGTGTTTCCTGTGCCCAAAGTCTTGGAAATTAGATGGTTGTTCATTTTTATATATGTGAGCTCTGTCACATGTGTGTCATTAACACACCCTGTGACCTAAAGCAGTGGTAAACGTCTGTTAACACTGCACGGGAGCCGAGGGTAGTTTTTGCTTTTCACAGATAATTGAACAAGAAGAGATGGCCACACTGATCACTTGCCAACATTACAGTGAATCATCACCACTACCCAGGTGACATGAAATGAGAACATAGGCATTGCCTATTTGGTCTGCATCGGGCAAGCTTTATTATCTTACATACCTTATGTGGGCAGCAAGCCAGACTGAGAGGGAAGTCTGTCCCAAAGCCTGCTGCGTTCTACCAATTTTCAAAAGCTCAATGTGTTGCCACCTGTGCTATTGTCAGAAGTTGTGGAGAATGACTGTATACCGTCTGACAAACTTCTTTGCAGTGGTGGAATCTCTGACCCTTGACTGACTCTTCTTGTCTTGTCCCATTCAGGATGTTAAATAGTCTCTATAGTACACCCTTTAACATGGCTATCACATCATGTTGTGACTGACACCCCCTACATCATTTATCCTCATGCATATGGAGTTTAAAAATTGCCACCTTGACCTTACTTCATATCCCATATCATCCCGAATTCATGGGCATTTGTACATAGATGTCATGTTCATGTATTATGTGGGATAATTCTAACTTTTACAGATACCAGTCAGGACCTCTCTGAGTGATGTAGTGTACAAGCTAAGTCACCGGGCAGCCTCTTCAAAAGGCTGCAGTAAAGAACAAGCCTTACCCACGATTTGTTGCTGAATAGGTGTTAAATAGGCACACCCCTGTAGCTGGCTCGGTCTGTTGCAGTGATTGGCCACTGAACTGAACTGCTCTCTTGGACACTTCAGCATACTGTGGGTTTGAATTCCACTGATTTGGTACTGAGTTTTCTGCTGGTTTTAAAGGTGGTGGTGGTATGACTGCATATTCTGAGTAGTGTAAGAGTGGCTCGTGTGGAAATCATTTGGGGGGCACTTACCATCGGATCTGGTGGGCAGTGATTTATGAAGTGGGTCACCACAAGCTGGAGGACATGAGCAAAGCAGGACATGTGCATGGTTTCGCTTATCCTCAAGGAATTTTCAGAGTTAGGATCAGTTTCAGCTGGCCTAGTAAACCATGAGGAGTGAGACAATGTGCCACAAACTCCTGTAATTTCGCGCATGAATGAACACCCCTCTGAGAACTGATGTCAAGCCCTTACATGCACAAGGTGGCCTGCTGATTAATGTCATTTGGCAGCTGAAGCCTGACCCTTTGCTAATGAACAGTATGGAAGAAAGTGAACCTGTGTCCGGTGACGGTCATGACATCCATGCCTTGATCACTTGTCCTCATGCCCACACTTAGGTGGACTAACTTGCACAGTACCATTCCCAATGCTACCATAACATGATCGTAGAGTCATGGTAGGAACGGATGATAGCACAGGGGCAATGTGCTGGTCTTGGAAGCAAGACCACGCAGAGTAATAGAGGTTTGAGTCCCAGATCCGCATTTAGAAACCGTGCTCAGGTATTAAGCGCGTTATAAAAAAACAATGAAATGAATTTAATAATTAGAGATGTTTGCCTGAACTAGTACTGACTCAGAATTTCTCACCTGGGTTCAACGAGAACAAGGAGCTGTCTGAAGTCCCATTATTTTCTCAGTTGCCTTAGCTATTATTTACTTCCCCAATATCCTGAACCTCCCCCCTACCTCTTCAAATGCCAACCATTGATTATCACAAGTTTGTACTCATTTGTCTTTATATAGACACAAAGTTGAACCTTTGAGAGCCACATACCTCGAACCTCCGGAAAAACATGTAAAGTTCAACCAGGCTGAAACCATGGAAAATATAGGGGTTCCATTTTCTTGCATGCAGTTCCTAAGGGAACGGCATACTTCACCCAAACCCTCTGCCTAGAGCACATTGCATAGCCCTCAGGTAACTAAATCCACTGGAAAGAATCACATCAAGGCACTAGAAAATCCTAATAGAATGCCTTTGTGTCTCACAGAATAGCCATACCTCAACTAAGGACATCTTCATGCATCAACCAATCAAGCCAACCACTTCTCACCATAAAGCAACCAAGCTGAAGATTAATAATTTGAGAGGTCTATGTGAAGCTGAAGAACATCATCCACCGTTTGGCTAATCCTCACTTTCTCTCCACATAACTCATCACACATATACGCAAACCAGCCACTTGCACATGAATACAAAAAACAGAAAAGACCCTCTCCCCATACTTCAAACATCTCAAGCTTACACCTCTAACTTCAGCTGACTGTACTCAGACCCTGGCCAGCACCCACCCACATTACAGCCATGAGGCCGACCCCCTGGACATAAAGCCTCCAATGCCTTCCACACTTCAGACCTAGAAAGCTTGCAATCCTGCAAAGCTCAGCATGCTTCTGATCTCAAAAACTCAGCATAAAGCACTACAATCTTTCCCTCTTCTGGCAAATAACCAAACTCACCCACTGTCTTCTAGATATGCAAGAGTGCACAGAGACTATGCAAATGGCAGTGCTGCACAGTACAAATCCTACTAACATAACATAACATGAACCATTCCAGCCATGCCTATTTGTGATATTTGTAGTCTACAACGCAAGTGTTGTTATTGCTAGCACTAAAGATATACTAGCTCTACAATCCAACTTTGAGCACATGCATGATTTTGGATCGGGTTTTTCATTCACAAATTAGATCATAAACTGTATGTTACTATTTTTGTGCAATTTTATCATGTTTCAATCAATGTTAAATAACATCACAATGCAGTGGTATTAAAGCATTGGAAGTATATCTCAGGCTAATCTGGGATTATATTTGATAAACAAAATCAATTTGGTTTATGATATGAGCTGGCACCACAATAAGTACCTTAAAGCTATGGATAATGACTTAGAAATTGGCCAACCAACTAGAGCAAGCGTCAAGGAAGCTATTCTCCCCCATAAGACAAGAAATTGGTGGATGACAAATTGAACTAAGATCTCATTTACAGGATATCTAGAGATGATGGACAATTCCATAAATACCAGCTATCTCAGTATTATACAATGAGCCTAATGACAGAACCTTAGCTACAAGACTGCATCTAATTATGTTACCCTTAACGCACCAGCACCCAAGGGAAATCTAAAATAGGGCAATTATGGGGTGGGGTACCTGGAATCTAGAGTGCATTTTCCTTTCTATTGCCCTTGGTTCCATGTCCTGACAAGAAGGTTTCTGGCACCTCTATTGAGGTCACTCGACCTGATCGGCTATAAGGATACAGAAAGGAAGCTGCTGCTCTAGATAAGCCAATAACCCAACATAAGTTTATCAGTTTTATAAAAGGGGCCTTAAAAATCAGATCTAAAACAGTCCAGATAGTCTAATATATAATTATGTATTGTCTTGCATGTTAGATAGCTGATTGTTATCACTCTGCAATATTAACAGGTCTTGATCGTTTTGGAATTTTAGATTATTGATTGTAATTGTATTATACTGATACGTTTCAATAGTAGCTAATCAGGATGTTTATATCATTTATTGTGGCTTGTACATTTTGAGGATAGACAATGTTTATTTGTGTACCTCTTGTATTTATGAGTTTGTAATTTCTGTTATATGATTGTGTTTTATTGATTTTAAATCTGAATAAAGAGTACTAATCTCTCAATTTGGTTAAAGAAACAATTGGTAAAAAAAAGAATTTTTTAAGCAGAAAAAACATTTTTCATGTATGTCATTAAAATGGTATATAACAAAAAATGTCACCATTGCGATTCTAGGAATTTTTAATATAAGACGTAGATCTGGGCAGGGCCAACGTGTATCTTCTTAGTGTGTAAAATATTTCTTCTAGTGCTGAGAAGAGTTTTAAAGAAAAGACAGGTGCATGCTGTGATTAGAACAAAGTAACTTTAAGGCCCAGGTAGCACAACAATGCCAGATTCCATGAATCCCAGTTAGGCTATATTTAATTATCCATATTTCTTACACTGAAGCCAGATGTCAGTATAACCACTAGAAAGAACAGATACAGTATGCCCAGTTAGCACTGCAAAAGCAGATTCCATTCTGAGGCTTTTTGTGTGAGATTATGTGGGCTATAAGTGTGTGGTGACTGTGTGTGCATGTGTGTTTGTGTGAGTGTGTGCATGTATGCATGTGTAGTTTAGTGTTGTACTAGCATTCCTATCTTATTAAGGACCTACTATGTCCACACAAGTAAATCTGGTCCTAACAACTATAGATACATGCTAGTGTGTACGCATGTCTGTGTGTTTCTTGGTGTGTGTGTGTGTGTGTGTGTGTGAAGCAATGAGAGGATGGTGTGTGTGTCTGCCCATCTGTGTCTTTATGCGTACACTATAGTTCTTTGGTGCGGTCTGTATGTGTGTGCATTTGTGTTTGTGTTTGTGTGTGTGTGTGTGTGTGTACGTTTGTAGTTCAGTAGTTCAGTGTTGTTTCTTGACACAGCTTTCCTGATGGATTCACGTGTATTTGCTACTGCAGATATCTCTCTCTGAATTCTATTCCTTGGATAAGGTAACTTTTATGAATCCCCTATTTTATTCCTCCCCATTGGTGCATTTGTGTGTTTGCGTGTAAACAATGATAACAATGATAGGATGGTGTGTGTGTCTGTCCATCTGTGCCTTTATGCATACACTATAGTTCTTTGGTGTGGTCTGTATGTGCGTGTGTAAAGCAATGATGGGGTGGTTTGTGTGTCTGCCCATCTGTGTTTTCATGACTACTCACTTGAGTGTTCTGCATTTGTGTGTTTGTGTGTACATGTGTAGTTCAGTGTTGTTTCTTGACACAGCTTTCCTGATGGACATACGTGTATTTGCTACTGGAGAGATCTCTCTCTGAATTCTATGCCTCGGATAAGGTAACGTTTATGAATCCTCCTATTTTATCCCTCCCCATTGGTGCATTTGTGTGTTCGTGTGTGTGTGTGTGTTATATCACCAACTCTTCTAAACTCTGGAGCCTTGCTTTCTCTTTGTGCTTTCATTGCTTCTATTCTCATCCTCACACAGCAGGTGTAGCATGGGCAGCTGGTACTGAAGCCCTGCAGGCCCCTGCTCCCCATGCAGAAAGACCACTCACCAGAAGCACTGACCTGTGGGCACATCACCCTGCACTATAGTCATGTTCATCTACCATAGCCATGAAGGCACACATATAGTTCTTTACTGCTCTGGCAATCTTGGTTGATCTGGTAATGTACTGTTGTGCCTCTTGAAGACATTTTAAGTGCAATAATACAAAAAAACAACATGATAAAACGGACACTGTAGAAACAAGCACTTCATATCACCCCTCACTTGTTTCTACCAAGGTATGCACCTTTGGTATAAATAAGGTAATTGACACTGATATGGGAGTCAAGCAACTCAGGAAAACTATCACTTTTGGGAGACAAGACTTTAAGTAGAACATTATATCAGTCAAGTCAATCCAACAAAGCACGGGAAAATCAATGTCGTAGCCAAGAAATTACCCTAATCCTACTGCTTTTTATTTTTTTTAAAGAAAGCATGGAAGCCAACAGACCCAGGAGTGCCCAATAATCCACAAATTCAGGCAAATGCCAAGAAGCTAAACTAAAAACAACAGTGCAAAATGGTGCCTCTTAAAGCAGGACACGTTAAAGCACCAAAGCATAACTTACTCCATACTTATTGTCAACACAATTCACTCACACGCATGTCCTGACTGCACATTCAAAGGCCTTCATAGCAGAATGTAAATTATTATGCGCAACACATATGTAAATTAAAACCCAAACAAGCAGCACCTTGGCCATCCATGCCGGTTAATAACTGAATGCCCATTCTTACACATGTCCCAGCACAACTGCCCATATTTGATAGCCACTGACACAATGAAGCTTGGGTCACTTCCAACAGCATTTTCCTTTGGCATGCTAGCCCAAACTCCCACCAATTGAGCCATGACTTTCCTCTGCCCAATCACTGGGCATGCCGTCATAGCTCTAGCATTAAACCTTAAAGATAAATGTTCACTTCATAGAAACTCCACGGCTATCCATGTCTTCACTCACTATGACATCCAGCCCAATAGAAAAACACGGTGCAAGGTGCTGCTCCCTCCTTCTCTGTCACAGGGTGCCTACCGCATTTAGTCTGCTCTAAGATTCCAGCATCAACAATCAGTGTTGTAAGTCCAACACATGTATCAAACACAATTCCACAACGTTGGGAACTGCGAAAATGCACGATCGCCATAACAAATAAAGAAGCCTACAACTCCATTGAGAAAAACAACACTTTTTGCATCACAGACAAAATGCCCCTGAATAAGAAGCATTTCCACACATACCTGATAGCACCTCACAAACATATGGCATGATCCGAAAAGGTGCAATGTATTGGTCATTGAGAGGGAATCACCATAGCCAACCACAACACTCACACACCACCCTCAGACACATACAAAAGGATGGATCGAACATCATAAGATAATATTGAGATCAACTTGAACCTTGTTCCTCTAAAAAACACACCAAAAAAGCACATAAATGTAATAAACATATGGTCAACGTCACAATATATCAAATAACTGAACAAATTAGACCACCATACTCCTGTTAGGGTGGTTACTACCCACAAAACGACATGATAGAAAAATGGACACAAAGGAACCTAAAGTAACACAGCAAAAAAAGAAATATTGTGTAATAGAAAACACAGTTGGTGTCTATATGCATCAGTAACTGTACCCAGTGGCGGCTGGTGGATATTTTGATTGGAGAGGCGTAAATATTTTCCAATGAATTTGCGTGAGTGACCGAGACAATCAAGAAAGTCCTGGGTTGGCTGGATCCTCCCATCGAGACATCATTATAACAAGTGGTTTAAAGGGTTCATTTTACAGCACACATTTTGTGAAAATGTGCATAAAATGATGCACAATTTACAACTGGTATTGGAGGGCAACATGAAAAAATGTAATGGCTGCCAGGTCGTGCCTACAATGCACAGCATCATTTTCCTGACACAATTACCCAGTATAGGTGCTAGCATTCTGCTAGTGTGAAGAAACCTGTCCCTGCTGGCAGCACCAATATAGAGCAGTACACTGACATAGGTACATTCATCACACTGGCTTTGCCCATAATGCCAGTAGAAAATGGTATTTGTATTTATTTATATTTATATATGCCACTGTAAGAAAACATAAGCATGCTGGCTTTGCCAATGTAGACTTGTATCAGCATCCCACGTAAGAACCTACTCAGGTTTACATTGCCCATAAAGCGAGTAATGATACTGTAAGAAAAAATGTCCTGGCTGACTGTGTTAATTTAGGCCAGCATTAGTATCCCTATGTTACAACATGCTTTCCCATAATGCAAGAAATGGCACTGTAAGAGAAGTACCTGGGACATAGGGCACAAGGGATACGCTGAGGCAAGCTTTGCTTTACAAAGATGTGTACATCTACACTCGGATGCAATCTCTGTAGGGGTTGAATACACTTCTACCTTTAATATTGTGAATTTAAACCTGACATCTTTTGACCGCTTTCTCCGGAAGGGAAACTTAACACAGCGGAAACGAGTACTACAATTTAAATGCATGTTATTTGTACACCTAATTCATTCTGACCAGTGCATGTGAATTGTGAAATGAAATATGTTTCTCTTTACTACTTCAGGCAAACTTGGAGGAGGAAACATAGACACACACAAGCCTTTCAATTTCAGACACAGGAGAAGGTGATTTTAGGTACGCAAATAATACAGGTTGTACTTTTGTGTTTGTTTGTTTTTTTTATTTATATAGCGCTCCAGACCCAGGGGTAAAAGGGCGCTTAAGTAAATGGTTACAGGATACAGTTTGTACATTTAGATATATTTTACAAATTATACAATTTATACAATTTAGAGGTTTTTAACACATTTATGGTTCATAACAAGACAATCAAGACGAGGAGGAAAGAGTGAATGCTGGGGTGTGCGTAAGTGGAGTCATGAATGGGACAGTATGGTGTTGGTTTTGTTCAGAATCCATGAGATGGGGGGCGCTGTTGAGCAGCCAAGCAATATGGCTGCCTAGCCAGCGAGCTCCGTTCCTGCCCACCAGAATCTGCTTTTTATCGGCGCTAATCCTAATCATCCCCTACCACCACGGCCACGATCCTGCTGCTGCTACTTTCCTCTCCTCGTGCCTGAAATCTGGGGTGGAATCGGAGCTGGCGTCCCTAGTATCGGGCGCCCGGGCCTGCGGCGGCATCCGGCCTCCTCGAGTGGCCGCTCTTGCCCGCTGCAGCGTCGGCTGCCGGGACGCTGCCGCGCTCCATCTCTGAGCACCGTCATCGGCTGATTGCCTGCGGCCCCCTTGCATCGGCTGGTTACTGCGGCCCCCTTGCATCGGCTGGATCCTCTCCACCGCGCGTGCCGGGCGAGGCGGGGCCTGAGACACCCGCAGCCCCGGTCGTGTGCGTGTGGCTCGCCCGCTCGGCGCGGCGGCTCCATCGGCTGCCGGGCCGTTCCTGTGGCCGTGGGCTGGGCTGGAGCCCCGGCGCCCACTGGCACACGTGTGCGGCCCCCCCCGGACTGGGAGATCCCGGACTGCCTGGACTGTGCAGAGAGGCGGCGGGACACACGCTCGGGGGCCCGACAACACGGAGACACCGTGAGAGCGTTCCTGCTTCGCCCACCACCCACGCAGCGTGGTCTCCGGCCTGCAGTAAGAAACGGGTCTGGCCCCATCGACCCACTGAGGAGCAACCGGCGCTTCCCCCCCCCTGTGGCGCACCTGTGCCGACTTTGGGACACTCACCTGTTACATGAAGATCCCGACATTGCCCCTTGGCTGGCCGCAGCTCCCGCACCTTGTTGGCCCCAATCCTGTGCCGAGGGACATACGGGTCCAGCCACCCTACAGGCTATAAGGTGGGTGTTTGTGGCTGTTATATACACCGCTGGGGGTCCCCCATCCACCCCGCTACTAGTGTTGTGCCCACGGTGCTGGGGTACAGCCCGGGGGGACTGCCTAAACACAAGCCTGCTCCACGCTCCCCCAACTCTCTGTCCCACGGTGCCTGGGGCCCTCCGCGCTCATCCCACCGGGAATTGCTATCCTTTCGCTGCTATGGCCACCTGGAGGGGCCCTGGCTGAACGGACTCCACATGCGCAAGCGCAGGGAATCTCCCACTCGGAACGGCTGGTTCCAGGAGGCTGCAGAAGGGGGAAATCATCCCACTATCTAGACGCAAGTAGCTTTGAACAATTTCGCCCGTTCGGCCCCTGTGGTGACAATCCGCCAGCATCGCCTGTGGCCGCGACGGGACCTCAGTGCGGTCCGGCACAGTACGGTACGATCCGGGCCTTCTCCACCACCTATACCGCTGTACTAGCCCTGACTCTCCCCCAGAAGAATGTCTAACAGATCGCGAGCCACTAACAAGGCCGGGGCTATGGACAAGTTCGCCAGGGCGACACCCAGGGGTGACCAGGCATCACCCGCTGCAGTCCAGGAGGAAGGCGACCTCCTGCCGGACCCCCCTCAACCGGACTTGGCCACTATGATGGAATCCATGGCTAAAAACTTTGCAGCATTCCATGAAAAACTGGATGATATTAACGCGAATGTGGCGTCACTAAGGGCTAAGCTTGACCAGCACGGGGCTAGGATTACCGAAGTGGAGCAAAGGACTGGCACCACTGAAGACAACGTGCATGTTCTGCAAAACACAGTGTCAGAGCTCGTCCGAGACATGAAACAGGTCAAATCTAAATGCGATGACCTCGAATCGAGGTCACGGAGAAATAACATTCGCATAATCGGGGTCCCCGAAACTGCACTCAAAGGGCAAATGGAACTAGCGGTGGAAAAACTCATCAGAGATCTCCTGGATGACCCTGATCTCTCGCCATTCTTCACGATCGAAAGAGCTCACCGCTCCTTGGCACCTCGACCACGGCCAGGGGATTTCCCCAGACCTATCATAGCAAAGCTGCTCAGCTACAAGGACAGGGATCATATACTCCGCCTGGGCAGGGAGAAGGGGGAATTAAGGTTGGATTCACAAGTAATTAGGATCTTCCCCGACTTTTCAGTAGGAGTGCAAACGGAGAGACGCAGATTCATTGGGGTGAAGAAAATGCTACGCGATAGGAAGATTGAATATGCTATGCTTTTCCCCGCACGCCTTAAATTCACTCATCGTAACAAGCTCTACTTCTTCACGGTCCCGGACGAGGCCGTTAAGTTCATAGAGGCACAGATTCCACTGGCGGAGCCGCCTGAGGCCCCGATGGACAACAACTAGAACTGGCCGCTGTCCTCTCTCTACGAGCTAGTCTTGAAACCCGCTAATACGTGCATCCTAGCTCTGTAACCTTATGTATGTTAGCCGAACCTGTGATTTTATGGTTTATTCAAGATTTGTATCCAAACTGGTGGGCGGAACGGCAGCGGTAGCCCCCACTGCAGCTGTAATTCCTGTAGAATCGAAATGTTTGTGTTTGCGCCCCTGTTGGGCTTTAGTTCATGCATTGCCAAGTTGGGGTTGGCATCCAGTGGTCCATTTCGAGGGTGGGTTCTTACACACTGCTAGTTGGGACAGGGCGGTGAGGGCGGGGGGTTGGAAAGTTGGGGATGGTTACATTCAAAATGGCGCAGGGGTTAGGGCGGGTCACACACGATGACAACGGTGCGACATGGCAGCACTCATGGCGATTACCGAGGGCTGCACCTTTACTCGGGATGTCCCGTAGGCTGCCTACATGGCGATTAAAATGATGTCATGGAATGTACGTGGCCTGACAAATTTCACGAAATCTCGCAGGATTGCGGCCTACGCGCAACGACACGGGGCCAAGGTTCTCCTACTGCAAGAGACACATGCCCTTAAAAACCTATCATCGAACATTGCACAAACGTGGGGTCTTAATAGATACTTCACCCAATACTCCACCCAAGCCAGAGGGGTCCTGACTCTCATCCACAAGTCTATCCATTTTACCCTCCACTCATCGCACATTGACGCAGAAGGCAGATATGTGATCCTGCATTGCACTTTGGCTCACGAGCAATGCCTACTGGTCAACGTATACGCGCCCAACATTGACTCCCCCGAGTTCTTCGATGGAGTGACGGCCATACTCATGAGATACATTGACGTCCCCATAATATGGGGAGGAGACATGAACCTAGCACTGGACAGTTTACTAGATAGGACGACGTCCAGTCGCAGACCCACACCACGAGCGACCAAACGTCTCCTCTCACATATGGATTCTCTCAATTTACATGATATATGGAGAACGCTCCACCCCCACGACAGAGACTACACTTTCTATTCCACTGTACATGACAGTTCCTCGAGAATAGATCTATTTCTACTCTCTGGCAGACTGGTAGGGAAGGTCTCAGATGTCACGATACTGGCCCGTACGCTATCCGATCACTCCCCTGTACTCCTACAGATTCAACTCGGTGACGCAGTGCCGCTGAGACCCCACTGGCGCTTCAAATCCACCGCCCTATCAGACATTGTCTTTAAAGCCGAGATTCTATCCGATATAACTACATTCTTTGAAAAGAACAATACAACTGATACACCCTTGGGAATTCGATGGGAGGCGTTCAAGGTCTACATCAGGGGGATGTGTATCTCTAGAGAAGCTGGGGTCCTGAAGACTATAAGACGGGCCTTAACCAACTCGGAGACCAAGCTCAAAGCACTCGAACAGGACTACCTGATCACACAGTCCCAAGTGACCCTAGCTGCAATCAGATCAGAGCTGGAAAAATTTGAGTCACATGCTATGAGGGAGGTGCAATACTTTACACGCCCTGTGGCGGCCCGCAGATATGGGGAAGGAGACAGGGCGGGTAGAACCCTGGCCAGGCTAGTGCGTGCTGAGACTGGGGGGACCCACATTGACAATATCATAGATGGCAGTGGGGTGAGGCACTGGTCAGACCAATCCATTCTAGACACTTTCGCTAGCTTCTACGCCACGCTGTATGGCCCCCAACCAGAACACTCCGCCCAAGACCTGGACGACCTCCTTGAGAGCATCCCTATGACCCTTATCTCCCAGGACACCCGGGAAATATTAGACGCCCCATTCACCCTGGAGGAGATAGTTCAGGTTATATCGGGCCTTCCCAAAAACAAGGCGCCTGGCCCGGATGGGCTCACTTCCGAGTTCTACCAGGAGCATGTGGCTATATTAGCGCCTGTGCTATACGGGGTCTGGGCCTAATCACTTCGTTTGAACTGCCTCCCCCCCTCCCTTAGGGAAGCCTTAATAACTGTCCTCCCCAAACCTGGAAAGCCCCCAGACGAATGTGGGTCTTACAGGCCCCTATCTCTTATTAACACCGACACGAAAATCTTCGCCAAGATAATTGCTAATAGGTTTCTCCCATTCATGTCCCACATGATACACGAGGACCAATGCGGTTTCATCCCGGGTCGATCCACAGCTCTGAACATCCGCCGCCTGTTTAATGTGATGTCTAGAATTGACCCAGGCGCGGACGCAGTGGCGGTAACACTAGATGCCCAAAAGGCTTTTGATATGGTCTCATGGCAATATCTGTGGGCCGTGTTGGACAAAATGGGTGTGGGTCCCAAAATGACCTCTTACATAAAACTGTTATACACGGACCCACGAGCTAAAGTTCTTGTGAACTCGGTTCCCTCCTCTCCCTTTACGCTACACAGGGGCACTCGTCAGGGATGCCCATTCTCGCCCCTCCTTTTTGCGCTCGCCATAGAACCCATGGCGGACCATATAAGGGGCCGACACGTCAATAAAGGCATACGAATAATAGATGCACCAGAGATCATCTCTTTATATGCAGATGACGTGCTCTTGTATGTCAGAAATCCTTCCACACATTTGGACCCGATCATCCGTGATATCACTAAGATAGGTACGTTCTCAGGTTTCACAATCAACTACTCCAAGTCCGAAATTTTCCCCCTTACTGTGGCAACCCAACGACCGTCTTGTGAGTACCCTCTACGCTGGTCCCCGGGTGGGGTTAGGTATCTCGGGGAACAAATATCATTAACCAAGGCCTCTCTATTGACGGACAACTACGAGGCAGTGGCCCACCTGGTCATCTCCAAGTTCTCCAGGTGGCGCAATCTACCTCTATCCCTAGCGGGCAGACTCTCTCTAATAAAGATGGTAGTGGTCCCCAAACTTCTGTATGTCTTTGCTAACGTGCCGATCTGGCCTGGGGTCCAATACTTTAAGAAGCTCCACTCGGAGTGCGCACAATTTCTCTGGCATCCAGGCTCAGTCCGCAAGAAGTGGCAACACATGACGCTGCCTTACGGCAAAGGGGTTTCGCGGCCCCAGACCTTCGCCTATACTGGAATGCTGCACAGGCCCATCATGCCTCCCATTGGTACACGCTCCAGAATCCGTCTATACACGTAAAACTTGAGAAACTGGCGGGAGGTGGAACTAATATCATGTCCCTGTTACTGAACCGAGCTTTCCAAACAGATTCTCATGCGGACCCGGTGTCCGCTACGATTAGAGCCTGGGGGAGCATCCTAGGCTCTGACCAGGAACAGCGCCCATACTACAAGTGGCTTCCCCTGTGGCAGTTCCACCGACTCCCCCCCACACATGACCTAAACCTCATACGCCACTGGGAAACCATGGGATACCGTGCCCTTGCGGATCTCTTCCCCGATGGTGTTTTCATTACCCCCCAAACATGGCGCCATGACCACTCCAATTCTCCACTCGAAATGCTGCAGTATTATAGGCTTAGAGCTGCAGTGCGGTCGATGTGGCCCTCATGCCCTATTGAACCCCCCGATTCTCCCGAAATACAATATATAGCAAACTCCGGAGGTGCCAAAAGCATAATTTCTAATCTGTATAAGATGCAACTAAATAACACTGCGGACAACTCTCTTAAACCACGCGAGGCTTGGGCCAGGGAACTAGGAGTTGCAATCACCGACGATCTCTGGGGCATAATGTGTACACACACACGCAGGGTCTCCCTAAGCGCCAGATTCCGCTGCATACAATTTAAGCTCCTTCATAGGCTCTATTATACACCGCATAGAGTGGCGTCATTCACAGGAACCCAGACCCCTGTGTGCCCCAAATGTAAATCCAGTGAGGCAGACCATATACACATGTTCTGGGCCTGCCCCGCCCTCAACACGTTCTGGACGGCCGTGACAGAGGCACTCTCTGAAATAGTGGGGTCTCCGGTGTCTATGGACCCACTTGCCATACAATTTGGTACTTGGGAGGGTGAGAATGTAAGGAAAATGGCAAAATTTGTAAATGTAAGTATTATGGTGGCCAAAAAATGTATATTGCAATACTGGAAGCGCCGCAATCCCCCCACTTTTACGATGTGGCTGAAAGCCCTTACCTGGACACAAATGTGCGAGGAGGAATACATTGGATCCCTACCCCCGACATCTCGACCCAAAAACGTCTGGTCAGAATTTTGTAGCTATCTAAATGGCAGAGATGAAGTGGAACTGACCTCATCTCCCCTGCCAGGACAACCCGACATGCCACAGATGACCTAACTTTTCCTATTGGTTTTAGCTATTTCGCTTGCTTTTCAACGCCTCCCCGCGATATCAGTTATTATCAGCATGTGATGTATACCCTGACCATGGTTTGGTGCCGATTGTACGATTATGTTGTTAGCTTATTACTATGTAAGTTGAAATGTGCCTGTCTTGACCTCTGTGCCAATAAATAAAAGTTTTAAAAAAAAAAAGAATCCATGAGATGGCATGATTTCTAAATGATGGAAAAGTTGAGATGGATTTGATGTCTAGTGGTAAAGTATTCCATAGCTGGGAGGCTAGAACCGGGAAGCTGGTTCCGCCGGCTCTTTTTAAGGAGAATCAGGGCACCACCAGGCTTAATGTGTTGGAAGATCTGGTAGTTCTGGCAGAAGATTTCAGGGTAAATTTATTAGTGAGGTATGGGGGGGGCTTGGTGGTTCAGAGCTTTGTAGGTGAGGCAGACCGTTTTAAGGTCGATTCTTTGTTGTATGGAGAGCCACTTGCAGGATTT
The DNA here is from genome assembly GCF_040938575.1 of Ambystoma mexicanum. NCBI lineage: Eukaryota > Metazoa > Chordata > Amphibia > Caudata > Ambystomatidae > Ambystoma > Ambystoma mexicanum. Next base: position 1,009,161,354 of record NC_090924.1, on the reverse strand, counting down.
TCTAATAGTAGAGATGTGCTCTGGCCTGGGAATGTTTAAGGCCGCTCGTAATGCATTATTTTGGAGGACTTACAATTTGTTGATTATAGATTTATTAGCGCCTAAGTATAAGCTTTTACAGTAGTCCAGTTTGGACTGTGTAAGAGCTCTAGCCAATATGAGGCAACTGTTAGAGGACAGAAAAGGTCTGCAGGCCCTAATCAGCTTAACTGTGTAGGCAGTGGCTAAGGCAGTCATATTGGTGTTTTGGAAAGGTTAGTGTTGGCATCCAGGTAGAAACCAGGTATGGTATTACCATCAGTGATGATACTGTTGTAGTTAGGGCTAAGTTTAGACAGATTATTGGGTTAACCGACGAGGAGCAGTTCAGTCTTATCATCATTCAGGCAGAGGCCATGTGTGGCCATCCATGCCTGAATGATAGTGAAGATTTCATTGATCCAGTTGACGTCAGAGTTGTAGTTACCTGATATAATTAGAAGTATCTGGGTGTCATCTGCGTAATTGGTATAGGTAACACCCAGATGGTCCAGTTTGTCGAATAGAGGCTTTGTAAAAATGTTGTACGAAGTCGGTGAAACCCATGAACCTTGTGGGACACCAAATGCGATGGGGATCGGGTCGGCCGCTGCTGAAGGCGAGAAGACCTGCATGGTTCTGTTTGCGAGGAAGGATTGAATCCACGTGACGGCAGAGAGGGAGAAGTGTGTTGCCGACGACAGGTGGTTACAAAGGATTTTATGATCAACCAACTCGAAGGCTGCTGAGAGGTCTAAAACAAGTAGGATGGCGGCACCGCCTTTATCTTTAAGTTCATCGATCTGGCTTTTGAGGTCAACAAGGGCCGTTTCGGTTCCATGTTGTGGTCTAAAGCCAGATTGACGGATTCCTAGAAGTTGGCTAGTCTCTAGATAGTCCTGAATTTGCAGGTAGGCAACTCTATCTAGAATTTTCAGAAGGAATGGGACAGTAGTGATTGGTCTGTAATTAGTGGATATGGCTGTGTCTAATGTTTGTTTTTTTAGAAGTGGGAGAACCCAGGATTGCTTCAGGTTACTTGGGACTGAATTACTGGCAAATTATAAGTTTATTAGTTTGGTAATGAAAGGGGCTAGGTCTCTGGCTGCATCTTTTATAATTTGAGCGGGGCAGCTGTCCCCTTTACAATTGGACGGTTTCAGAGAGGCTATAATTATTTGACTTCAGGTATGTTTACCTTCTCGAAAGTGAAGCCTGAGTTGGTGTCAATGGTAGGTAGTGTGGGCTGGTACACTTACTACCCGTGAGTTGTTGACGTTTGTTCTCTATTTTAGTTTGGAGCCCTGTAGTTTTGTTGGCAAGGGCGTTCTCGATGCTAGTGCACCAGAGTTTGTCCTTCGTACAGGTACCTACCGGGGGACTCAGGTTTTCTAATTCCTTTAGAATGTTAAATAGTTCTTTGGTGCTGGATCCTGCCTGTTTTATCCTGGAATTGAATGATTATTTTTTGGTCCGAATTATCTCATTTTTATATAAGGATGTGATATTAGTGAGATTAGTTCTGTTTTCTATGGAGGGCGCCGTTTTCCACAGCGTCTCAAGTTTTCTTTTTTTTATTCTAAGTAGTTTGAGTTCTGGGGTGTACCAAGAGTTCAGGTGTGCTCTAGGTTTCCCTTTGCGTATTTTCAATGGGGCGATGGTGTCTATAGCTTTAGACATAGCCTCGTTATAGGTGTTAACCAGAAGGTTAAAGTCAGCTGTGGCAGGTAGTGCATCAAGTATGGGTGCTAATCGGTGTATTAAGGCCTCAGCAGTTATGTTCTGCTTATTCCTGGTGGGACAAGCTGGAGCATTGGACGACTTTGTGGACTCTATGTTGTTAATATAGAGTCTAGCGAAAGGAGATGGTGATCGGTCCATACAAGTGGTCGGGGGTCTTTGCAGGTAATATTGCAGTTAAGGGCAGCTATCCAATTGAGAATCCTACCTTTCAGATGGGTGGGTTGAACGCTAAGTTGTGTAAAGCCATGCTCAGCTAGTGCAGTGGCCAAAGAGGAAGCTGGGGAGTCATTAGAGTCATTGTACCCCAGATTGAAGTCCCCTAGGATAATTTGTGCCAATGGTTTGGAATTCTCGGCTACTAAAGAGGTAATAACATCTTCGAAGGATCCTGGATGACCTGGGGGCCTATATATTAGGTGAATAGTAATTGTACTTTTGGGAGATGTTTGCCATTTGACTGTGAGGTCTTCACATGGTTTGAGTGGAGAAGAGGTGACTAATCTGATGTCTCATGAAGATTTGAAGATAATAGCTGCGCCTCCTCTTCGGGCATTAGGTCTATCGGCTCTGTGAATGGAGTAATTGTCAGGGATAGCCAAGGTTAGGTAGGGGCCCGCTGCATCATGCAGCCAGGTTTCTGTTAGGGCAAGGAAGTCAAGGTCATTGGTCAGGATGATGTCAGCGATCTCAGTGCGATGTGCGACAAGGGACCTGACATTTAGGAGTGCTCCTTTTAGTGGGCTTTGTTTAACGTTGTTAGGGGCTGAACTTTTTATGTTGGTCTTGGTGTAAGATTTGGCAAGCAGGTCGCAATTCAAATGGGGGAGTCTAGTGCCTAATCTATTGTTACGGTCAGTAGTGTTAGGGTTGGCTGTGAGTGTACTTATTTGGTTATTGTTTGCGGAGAACTTAGTTATTGGTGTAGTGTGGCTGTAGTTATGGGTGGCGGCCGGGCGGGGAGGGATAGGTCTCAGGCGGTGACATTTTTGTCTGTCAGTGATGAGGTTGGCAGAAGTGTCAACTGGGAGGTTGCTATTGTTAGTGGTGTGGGCTAGATGAGTGCCTAGAGGGAAGGGGGGGTGGTAGGCAGGAAAGGTGTGGGGCAAGTTATGAGGAAGTGTCTAGGGCAAGCCAGTTTGGCAAGGCCGTTATTGTGAGCTATGTAGCTGTTGCCGCTGCAAGGTACGCTATCTTGCATAACACAGAAGGGGAACATAATAAAGGTAAACCAGATTAGCATGGTGGGATACTGATGGGGTGCAGCTACGGTATTTGGCCTATATGTTTGGCAAGGGTACAGGCAAAAGGTAGAATCAGCATTGGCTAGGCTGCACATAAAGGGCACACTAGGCTGCCTAAACTGGGGTCAGAGAAGGAAAATAGAGAATGCAGTAGGCTAAACCCACATGAGTATACAGTGGCTATAATAGGCTATAATCGATAAGAGTACACAGTGTCAGTGTTGGTCTAAAGACAAATGGGTACACCGGGGCTCTAAAACAAATTGGTGCTAACTTAGGCTAAGAGCGGAAGAGCACACAATGACTACGTTGGGTTAAAAACATACGGTGTACTGATACTGCATTATTCAGAAGCAAATTGGGTAACCAGAGGCTGCATTGGTCTCAGAAACAACTGGGTGCACAGAGGCTGCATAGGTATAAAAGCAAAATGGGAGCACAGAGGCTGCATTAAGCAGAAAGCAACTGGGTGCACAGAGGCTGCATTAGGCAGAAAACAACTGGGTGCATAGAGGCTGCATTAGGCAGAAGTTCAGATGGGCGTGTTTACAGTAACTGTAGTTTTTGGAGTGAGCGAGGCATAGGCAAACAGAACATGCAGGGCTCGCTGTAAAACTATTAAATTGGGAGGTAGGAGTTCAATGGCCAGCGTGCGAGGCTGGTAATGTTGGATTGATTTAGTCCACGTGATCACATTTGCAGGAGGTGGACTTGCGTGTGCAAGTGAGGATCCGCCTGTAGATAGATACTTTACTCGTGGTGACCTGTAATGTTAAGTTGCGAGTACGGGTGCCGGTTATCGATGAATGCAAGAACGGGATTGCGACTAGCGAAGAAGCATAGCGGGGAGCGCAGGCTCATAGATACGAAATTAGAGCTGGCACATATAGCATAGGACTGTGTTCAGGGGTCATATGCATTGTCTTATGGTAGTGGGGCCATTCTTACCATATGGGTGTCGGCATGCCGTGTCCATACGACTCTAGACAGGCTCACGACAGGGGAAGGTGCCTTTGTTGTGTGCCTTCGTGCGTGGGCCGGCTTCAAGCCTACCAGCTTGTGATTGGATTCTAAGTAGGAACGGATGGCCAATAGGAAAGGTCATAGAAGTGGCGGGCGGCCATTTTGAAGAGGTGAAAAACCTTGTGGCAGGCAATGGTGGGAGATTACACTCCATGTGAAATGGGGCTAATCCTGCTGAAACGAGCTCAGTAATCCGCATCAGAAAAACAACGGATAGTTATAAAGATGATCCGCCGCAGGTTGGGGAAAAGTCGGTTTCACGCTGCAACATTCAGTAAGCAGCTGTAAATAGGCAGAAGGCCTACCTCAATTCAGTTCTGTAGGGGCATCTCCGGGCAAGGCACTGCTCCTGCAGTGGGTGGGGGGAGCTCCAGCTTTTATCATCTTCTCATACCTCTGGCATGTAAATTCTATAGCAATAGGTGTTAACATTACCACCTTCTGAGGTATACACGAGATCAACCTTGGAAGGCTGAAAATCGGAGTCAGCACCGCAAGCATTCCAAACTGTAAGCTAATCTGCCGTTAAAATGCAGGTCCGCAGCAGCAACCCCCCTACATGCAACAGATAGATCTCTGTGGCAGACACATCACCCCCGAGTTCTATTGCTGTGGTTGGAACCTGGGACCTGCACATTACACACATGGCTCTTGAGCACGCACACATTCCCTCAATGCTGCAACACTGGCATTAATTAGATCCTGTTACATACAAGTTCTACACAGATCTCTGCAGCTGGTACTTTAAACTTCCAGGGTATCAATTTAGTATTAAAAGCTATGATTTGCAGATTACACATATCTCTGCAGCATTTGCGCAACCCACTCAGCTAGCATACCAGTTTGTTTAAGGTTATTTTAAAACAGCCCACGCACCTTAATAGAGCTGGGGGTTCTTTTTACCACGTTCGATAGTGTTTCATATAAACATAAGGGTACGATTAATGGAATTTTTTGCACGGTTCAAAGTGACTTTGCACTGTCGACACAAACCCTGATTCATGGAACTGTGCAAAGTGTATTTTTGCAGTGCAAAGTCGGTACAAAGTCATATACACTTTGCACAGTTCCATGAATCAGGGATTGTGTCCGCAGTGCAGTCACTTTTCACCAGTGCAAAAAATTCCATGAAGCGAGCCCTGAGTGTGGAGAAGAATTAAAAATAACGTGTTAAGTGATTTTATACCGACATTGCATGAGGCTCTTAACAAGTACCACTGATATTCAATGTAAAATTACTTATTTTATTGGCCTCACCCAATGAAAGACGAAATCGTGCCATTCATTTTTCAAAAAGGTGATCCTGCAGCAGTTTGCAAAGATCTCTTCAGCAGGCGCTTTTGTCCTCTGAGCTATCTTACCAAAAGAGGATGTTTACTAGTGCTTTGAATGTCTCAGTGGTAAGATAATAGTGCCCACTCGACAGGCCATTGTAGGCAAGCTTTGTGAAAGCTCCATTGGTGGCCCAGTCTCCCAATTGGCCACTACAGGTAGAGGTGCATCCTTAAAATCTATTGCTGGCTCAGTGATAGGATTTCACACCACAAGCTAAATCAGCCTAGAAACCGAAGAGATACTGGACTTTGCCCTTGGGTGTCCATGGGAATCCATGGATGCACTTTGTACTTTAGAAATGCAGATGTGGTGAGATTTCAGCCGGATGCACAATGGTAAAGAGGCATGCAGTTGCGTGATTATTGGATTAAGATTGCATAAATAATGTATGTAATGTTTGGGTCAGATCTGCAATTAGATGCTTATTTTATGTTCTATAACACCCTCCTTCCTATCTTCTACATTCAGATATTCCATGGGCCAATAATGCAATGGCTGCAGGAAGGGCCTTTTTATAAACTAGGGAATTGAGCTGGAATATTAAGATCGAGGCTTCGGCACCGAAAGGTCAAAGTTGCTCTGTTAGAAAATCCGGGATAGATTTGGGAAATCTGCATAAAATAGCTAGCAAGCACTAGGCTAAGGCAGAGGTTGGGTTTTATCTTTTTAATATTTGGTATTTTTAATGAAAATTAACATCTGATTGCATTATATGGCAATAGGTGTTTCAGGAAAAGGGATTAAAGAATAGTATGATTTTTGTATTACATTTAGTATTCCAAACCATTCACTCGTGGCTGCTTTTCTGAATTGACATCTGCACAGATGTGTGCAACGGCGAATGTCTTCCAGTTTGAAAATGTGCATTCCTCCTAGAGGAAAAATACGTTTATTAGAGTGTGTGGCACCAGTAGGAAGGTTGCACATATGAGGAGCAGCAATGCAGGATTTCCTTAGCCCATAGACAAGGCAGTTCAAAGGGAATGGATCACAGGACCTCATTTTCTTATATCAAAAACATGTACTGCACCATTGAATAAACTCTGGTCAAGAACAACGGGGCAATAGAGCCAATAGACAAAAAACAGATGGAGGCGCTCTATGGTGGTGCATGCAACAAGGGCACGTGGAGACTTTGGCTGGGAAACGTCTGTGAAAGGCAGCACACATAGGAGAGCAAAGAGCTGCCGCAGAACACTGAAGATTAAGCCGGAGTTCGATGATATTCTGCATCCCCATGGTAGAATGATGGAGCTGGTATTCGGTAATCATCGGGGTCACGCCCACTTAGTAGCCCCGCCCACCCACAGATGCTGAGAGCCATAAATACAGCATACAACACCGGGATCCACATGCTTAACTGTCAGATCACTCAAGTCAAAAGAATGATAGCCGTGTTTTGCGTTCACAAGAAATGATTGCTATTTTTAAAAAAAAATGTTTATTTTTTAAAAGGAAAAATACATTTGTATACACAGTTTACATACAAATAGCAATAAGATGCAGCGCAAAGATTACAATAAATCCAGACATACACATTCTACAAAAAACACATGTAAAATCACACTAAAAAGGCCCATATGTACAGAAATAAAATCAAACCAGAAAGACAAAGGGGAGCGCCGTTTTCTGTGCTATATATTCACGTATGAATAAACTCAAGTCAAGGTGATCAGCATAAACGCTTCCCTCCAGACATGAAAAGCAGCAGTGACAACCATGGATACCCCAAAGCTGATCATCTTCAACATGATCGATACTAGTAACACAATTAGAATAGCTTTTGGGATCATGAGCTGGCAGGTTTGTGCATTGCATTTCTAGGGGCATTTCTCCACTGACCAGTATGCTCCAGCGCTGGTAGGATGTTTTAAACAGAGATGTATGATGAATATGCAAATTTGAGTTTAACAGAATTTTGTCAAGTAAATAGAGGGAAGTTTCTGACGGAACCCTGTTTGCTATATTCCGCATATAGTTTGAGTCTAGCCAGTCTATCAATGCTACAACAGATGTCAACATTTCCAGGTTTCCTCTTTAAAATAATGGCCTTGTTTGGATTTAAAATCAAATCTTCAATAGATAAATTGAGTTATGTGTGTCAATACTGAACTATGCAGTTCATTTAAAAACGTTGTGTACATATTGTCCTGCTAAATAGCTAATTGGAATGTTTGCAGATGATGAAGCAAGAAAGATAGAGAAGTAGAGATTGCATCATCGCTGTACAAGCCATAGTGAGCGTATGGAAGGAACACCAAGTTCACAGCCTCCACTGGTACTGAACTTGGGACAGCCAGAATGGAGCGCACAAATCTAACTTCTAACTTTTCGATCCAAATCACCATATGAGTAGGGAGAGTTGCGAGCCCATATAATCTTCATGGGAGAATGCTTTTATAGGTATGTGGAAATGAAACCTTTGAGATTAATTCCCCCATCTTGCCTATAAAGCTCCTTAACAAGAACCGTTCCTTTAATATTTTCAAACAAATGTGTCCACCACAAAAACCCAGAGGGGGAGAGTCACAAATTAGAAATCCAAGGTATAATTATTACCTGTCCACACCTTGTAGCAAGGTTTTATCAATCGACCATGAGAAAGTAGGTATCTTGGATTTGCAGCTAAATGTTAAAACCTTTGTTTTGGAGGTATTTACATTGAGATTATTTTCTCGAGCGTAAATATACAATGCCTCCAATGAAATTTTTAAGCCCATTGACGTACGATCCATCAAAATGGTATCGTCCGCGTAGGCAACCCATGGTACCGGGATCATTCGATATATGGTGGAACATTTCGGGCTAGTTTATAGGCCAGATCCATATCACTAACATATAGATTGAATAGCATAGGAGCGAGACCACACCCGTATTTGACTCCACTGTTAGTGGGTATTTCAAAGGTGATCTCCCCCTCCTGACTCAGGCAAACAACCACAGTCATAGCCATGTATAGAGCAATGATGAAATGCAATAACGACGCGTCTTTGCCCTGTTTTCTCCATTTAATCCAGAGAAACGATCTGTTTTTCTGTGTGTAATGCTTTGTTGAAGTCTATAAAGAACATATATAGCTTGTCATTTAACCTGTCTTTACATGCCGATATAATGAATTGAATGGTGCAAATATAATTAAAGTTGCTGTGTCCTTTGCAGAAGCTAGTTTGAAATGGTGATAATAATCGAGCTTCTGTTGCCCACTTACTTCTTTAATAATATCGTAGAAAAAACAATTTCCAGAGTGTTTCCTTGAATGTGCTTTAATTCCAAGGATCTAAAACAGCCGAAACATGTTTTGACCTATATGGTCGTTCTCAAAGCAACTTCTTCGGACAGAGGCGCTGCTAGGGGGGGGGGGGGCTGAGGTGGCTATAGCTCTCGGTCTTTTGGTTGTAGCCCCAGATAGAAGCTCAGGGACTACAACCAAAAGGCTAGCTGGCCCCCTGTCCCACCAGTCCCGACATTAGCTTAGCCCATGATCTTTTCCGGACCTAGCAACACCCCTGTATCTCGATTAACTTTGTAAGATATGTTGTTCAAATCCTGATCCTTAATAGTCCTCACATTAAGTAACAGTATCAAAAGATTTGCTGGCTCCTAATTAGTTCTTCTCAGAAGTAATGTTGCTGATTTCTCAAGGATTTATTTCAAATGTGTGCGCTTGGTCCCAATGCCAGATATTCTGGCTTCAAATTAATTCTTCTTAGGCATAGTTTCAGACAGCTTGTAACAGGTCCTCACAAACATTTGCTGGGTCTCATTGGGATCGATCCCGCGTGGCCTCTGCAGAACATATCCTATCCTTCGACGAGGACATAGCCTTACTCCTATCCTGCAACACCAAGCCATTCTCAAGAACTATCATTCTAGGTGATTTCAATCTAGGTCTCGACGAAAGCTCAGACACCAATGCCCCTGACATACACAACACGATTGCCTCTCTAGGATTCACCCATCGCATCAACCACCCAACTCACGGCAAAGGTTGAATCTTAGACTGGCTTGTGGACCTGAACGGGATGACCAGTATCACTGCCAACTCCCCTTGCCCTTGGTCTGATCATAACATCATTACCTTCTCCATCCCTAAATAAAACCTCTCCAAATCCCCTCCTCAACATGTCCCAGCGTCTCTAGCAAGAAACTCATGTGACGTCAACCACACTAACATGCCCCCTTTGCTGCAACCAATAGCAGTATACACCCCCACAACCTGAAGCCCGGCCTCAATGGTAGAGCTGTACAACGCCACCCTCCTATAGGGGATCTATGTGATTACTGCGACCACTATTATTACGACGGCCTAAATGCCAACTTTTGTTTTGTCATTTTTTTTAAATCCCCCTTACACCACATATTACCATTATATTAAATACCCACCACACACACACACATATATATATATATATATATATGGTGTAGGGGCGGGTCTAAAATAATTAAAAAGTCAGCCTTTTAGGCCGTTGTAATTGTCAGGGCGACATTTTGGGCCATTACCCCTATAGACGATTGACAAAATAGTACCAATGAGTCTCCGCAAACCGAAAGCCCACTTCAATTCCTGGTACACACCTAACCTCAAAAACTTAATATCAATTAAGCGAGATGCTGTGTCCGCTTAGAAAGCCTCCCCAACCAAAGCCCCCTTAAACAAAGAAAAAATGGAACCCACACTGAAAAACAGCCCAGTTATCTGGCACTGTTCATTAGAATTCTTCAAGAACTGTTCCGTGCTCCAAGGGAGTCATATGCAAGAAAAACACAGAAAATGTCCAAAGGTTAACAGCATTTAATAATGCATAAATTAACATAAAGTTACTTCAATGACAACAATCAGAAGATAGAAACTAGAAAGAGAAGAAAACATATTGACTCATAACAATTACATATATATCCAAAGAAATTGTGAATACACCAATAATCAGAGTTATTTCAAAAAGTGGGAGATACACAAATACAAATAAAACCCAGACGTTAATATGCCTAAGTAATAGACTTTTCTTACTATTCTTAGCAATCTCAGAAACCCTATTTTTTTATGATTCTGATTTGCTTGTCTATTAAGTTCCATGATCAAAAGCATGATCATGCTACTAATCTGCCGCCAACAGAGATCTCTTCCTCACCTCAGCAAAAAACTACAAACAAGCTGTACTCTGGGCCAAGAGCCTCACTTACAACAAGCAAATCGCTAACGCCAAATCAGGCAGTAAAGACCTCTTTGCCACCCTGGTGTAAAAGCTCTACTGGGGAAAATATCTGTGCTACAGACTAAAATTGGCAATTCAAAAAACAAAGTACTTGCCCTAGATACTCAAGCCAATAACAATATCTCTTTTCAGACCCGTCTCCATCCCGGAGGTCACCAAGATTATCTCCAGTCTGAAACCATTGAGATGCCAAGGCAACATTTGCCCTGCTCCCATAATCAAAGACTGCAATATCGACTACGCCCCATTCATCACCTCCCTCATCAACAACTCATTCAAAGTATTGTCCCTAAAAGATGCATGGGTCCTCCCACTCTTAAAAAAAAAATGTTAGACCCTAACATCCCGACTAACTACCACCCATCACCACCGCCCCTTTCCTCCTTAAAATCCTTGACTGAGCCACATACCTTTAGATACAAGAACGTCTCAAAACAAACAACCTCCTAGGCTTACGCCAATCGGGATTCTGGCCCAGATACGGCACGGAAACGGCACTTCTGGACCTCAAAATCCAAATGGATGCTATCATTGACAGCAGAAACCTTGCGATCCTACTCCTTCTCGACTTATCTTTAGGCTTCAACTTAGTGAACCACAATATCCTTTACCAGCACCTTTCCAGCGCAGCCCACTTCTCCCGAAAGCTATAACGTGGATTGAATCTTTGGTCTCGAAACGAACAATGAGAGTCTTCTCCAACCTATCCGATGCAACTCCTGCTCCAGTTTTCTGCGGCGTGCCCGAAGATCTTGCGTGTCACCCACACTATATAACATTTTAACTAAGCCGCTATTCGACCACCATGATGAACTTGGAGTGACCTATACCAACTACGCGGACAACACACAGATCCTAATACACATCACAGGAAATCATGAAAAGGACTCCCTTCGCCCTTAATAACACCTACCAGATCATCCAATCCTGGATGGCACAACATGAATTATGCCAAAACGACGACAAAATCGAGCTACTCCTGGTAGGGACTCAAACACGACTAAAAGAACTTGATCCGAAATACAAAAACTTCACAATAGACAGAAACCACCCTTGCAGTTTACCTCAACCCCTCACTAACGCTCTCTAGACAAGTCAACACAACAGTTGCTTCTGCAGCATACACTGCAAAGCTCATTAATGCATGTAGACCCTACCTTCTACCAGACAGCTGCATGACACTAGCCAGAGCCCTCATCCTGTCCAAACTCGACTACTGTAACATCCTGTTTGCAGGATCCTCCGCTAGCAATATAAAAAAACCTCCAAGTCACACAAAACAATGCCCTACAAGCAGCCCTTAACATGCCCAAGAGAAAGCACATCTACGATACAATATGCAACTCACACTGGCTTCTGGTTCTGGACCGTATCAGGTACAAAACTCTGTCTATCATTCACAAATGCATAGCTAATACAGCCCCAAAATACCTCTCCAACATACACACACCATCCCAAGCCAGCAAACACACCCACGCCTCCACTTCTTATCTCCTCACCGTGCCCAAATTCAAGAGAAAGAAGGCTGGGGGCCGCAGCTTCCCCGTCATGGTAGCCAAACAATTGAACGCCCTCCCCCTAACCATCAGATTTTACCACTCACACCTATGTGTATGTAATGTCCATCCACGTGGATATATTTCTAAATGGAATACTCAACCTCCTCATTGAGCCCATTTACCTGGCTCTAGGTTCTGAAAATCATTTTTTGTTTAAAAAAACGTAGTCTATGATTGTTTTCTTCCTTATTTGAGCCATAGATCTTCTTCAGTATCACCCATTTTAAATCCTCATGGCTATGAATTTTCTCCATAAAATGTTTCCCCATAGGAGCCGGTATAATTTTCCCTATAATACAGCTACTGTTCTCGATGAGCCGGGTCTTACACTTTCTGTTAGTTTTACCTATGTACTGGAGTCCAAAGGGACAAATGAGCATGTATACTACGTTTTCAATATTACAATTGATAAAGTCCTTCAAATGCCATTGAGCCTGTAATCCTACGTCAACTTCAGCTGTTTTCATGGTGAATCTACACATCACACATTGTCCACAGGCAAAATGGCCAGTGACTGGAGGCACCCGCCCATAGTGTTGTTTGTTTCACCACCCCTTGATGTTTCTCTGTTATGTCATTCCTGACTAGAATATTCCTCACATTTTGACTCCTCTTGTAAGCTATTAGCGGGGCAGGTTTGAAGATGGTATAAACTTTCTTCCAGTTCTTGGCTATCACAGTTTTGATTTTGTAGGACAAGTTAGAGAATGTGTTCACAAAAATCTGTCCCGTCTTCCTTCTCATTGTTTGGGGTCCCTTTTCTAGGAGGGCTTCCCAGTTTTTCTTGTATGCACATTTCACAGAATCTTTTACCACTTTTTTTGGGGTAACCTCTCTCAAGGAGCTTGTTATTTAGTGCATTGGCGCTGCTCTCATAATGTTCGTTCAGTCGCAAAAACTGAGATAATGGCAGGTTGGATTTGATGTGTTTGGCATGGTGGTTGGAGAAATGCAACAACACATTTCTATCTGTCATTTTGCAGTAGGGCGTGATCCACAGTTTCCCTTCGTGATGGAAAATAGTGATATGCAAGAAATATATCAAAATATCACTCATTTCCTTAGTGAATTTCAGAAAAACATTTAGTAAGTTTAGCCACACAATAAAGCTCTCAGCTTCCTGTCTCATGCCCTTCTACACTATAAAAATGTAATCTATGTATCTGAACACACTGTTTGAGGTGAATGTTATGGGGATTACAGTCAGCAGACACTACAGTCTTTTCAAACATTTCAACATATAAATTGGCCAGGTTGGTAGTCATGGCTGCACGCATGGCAGACCCTTCCACTTGTTGAAAAAAATGGCATTGAAATTGAAAAAAACATTTTTGTCAACGCAAACTCTTTGCGTCAAAGAATAAACCCATTGCTTACTGGATGATCATCATTTCGTCCCATTAATACCTCCTCTATAACCTCAAGTGTAGCCTTCTGGGGGATCATGGTGTATAAAGACTGGATGTCAAGACACATCAGTAGGTGGGTACCGGGAATGAAAGTTAAAACCTCAAATTTGTTTTTAGTGTTGATAGTATTTCTCAAGTAGATCGTCATTTCTTGAACAAGACATTCAACATTATTCCACAAGATTTAAATGAAATACATTGCAGGATACAATCCATTTATCAATTAGCTCTGTTCCATTTAAAAGCAAGTAACAAATTAGTTTAAAAAATCACATGTGAAGATATTGGCTGATATAAGCGGTCAGTACAACCTTGTTGCTAAGTGCACCAACTTTACCACCATGGTGTAAACTTCGTTTACACCATGGTGGATGGCGGATTTACCGCCCCATTCCAAGGTGAGTGGGGCGGTAAATCCCCATTTCCCATTTTCCCTTCCCCATTCCCATTTTTGCCCCATAGGGCATAATGGGAGTGGGGAAGGCGCTAATTACGCCGCCGTAAATTACGGCGGCGTAATTAGCACCATGGCGGGTTAGCGCGATGGACTTTAACGCCTGCCAAAAGCAGGCGTTAAAGTGGGAATCCGGCGTTAAGGGTTAACGCCGTCGTTAACCCTTAACGCCGGGGTTGTAATGACCTCCATAGTCTTTAAACTACATCTTCCAGTGTTACAAAGAAGTTTCTCATTATAAACGTGTCAGTGTTGTCCAGGTAATGTAGCATAGGCACTGGTCCTTGTGCTTCCTTGTATTTTCCCATATACAGTTCCATAAATGTTTATGATTTGTGGCGAAAACCATGTCACATACTGCGTACTGTGTCTCTGGTGTGCAGATGAAGTCCTCCATCCTGCCTGTGCACACTTGTCATAGCACAGAGTAAGAGGCGGAAAACATGAATAAAATTCCCTCGAGGAATGGAAGTGCGCGATTGAACGCGGAACGACCTAGAATACAGGGATTGAACTCAGACACTGCTGAGCGGAAACGAGTTAAGATATAGGGGCATACAAGACCTTAAGATTGCACTGAATAATCAGTTAAGAGGCCCTGATTTGAAAAAGGCTTTAAGATAAGCCAAAACACGTGTCATCAAGGAGGGTAATTTTTGTTATAATAAAAAAAACATTGTTAACATTGCAACCCCTATCTGGTGCAGTCTTTTTTCTGTGTTTCCTTCTTAACTTATGAATAAAATGTAAAAATGTTCTGGTGCCCCTCTCACTTAAACTGGAAATAATCTCCATTGGTTGTTGACTTTCCCAGCACCGAATTTTCCTCACACTTTTGTTTTTTAGAAGTACCTTGAAGCAGCACCCCTGCTAGCATATATATATATATATATATATATATATATATATATATATATATATATATATATATATATGGTCCTGATTGGCTTTGCCTACTTCATTCACTGTGGTGTTGACATTTAGCAGTCTACAGTGTTCTTCAACCACATAGGTCAATTCTAACTCATCAAGATACTGCACCAGCCTAGTCATTCATGATTTCCTCAGGTTCAATGTACACAGATGAGTGGTATTGTACGAATGCGCTCATAATTGTCTCTTGGTCTTTATGCAAAACCCCATTTTCATCATTCTCAGTTATCATCACTGGGACATTCTTGGACTGGACGGCCCAGGAGAGAAGCCTGCCAGGTTTGTCTACTTCACCATACCTCCAGGCCAAGACCCTGTACCCCAGGGACCTGATTCCCCTGGTCACCACTTTTCAGTATTAACCCAACTTGTCCTTGATCTTCTGCTCACTGCCTCAAGGTATTCACCCAGCTTAGCCTTGATCTTGGCAAGGGTGCATTTGGTGTCTTCCCTGGTGTATTCAATTTCTAGTTCTTTTAGAGCCTTCTCAGCTCTATTGAGATTGCCCCTCAGCACCTTAAGAATCCCATTCTCCATGGATACGCAGACTCACCTTAAATATGCTTCATACATTTGTGACAAGAAAGTGTGACATATGAGAACAGAGGTCAGAAATAAATGCTACATCGCATAAGGAGTCCAGTCCAGTAGTAACAGTGGAGTGACCCGAGGGCATGTGTTGTAGAATAGTGCATTGTTTCACCCAGATCCCCAATTGCTTGGACAGCAAATATGTGTCTAAACAGGAGTGAGAATCATGGGTGCTAGTACAGTACTGTTTTTCATAAATCCACCAGCATGTATTTGCCACATAGATCCAGTAACGCCTTGGCTGCACAGCCCAGCAACTCTGTCTGTCAATCTATCCAGCTAGAGGTCAATTTCAGTATTCAGGTCACTTGACATAATCATGATATAATCTATAAATTCTGGCATTTTGAAGATGATACTGTTAAAAAAAAATGTGGTTGGCTTTATAGAGAGCATAGAGATTGACCAGCACTAGGAGATGCCCAGAGAGGCAACCTACTAGGATAATAAATCTCTGCTCAGGATCCACTATTACATTGAGCTGATGGAAGCCTATGGAGTTCTGGATAATGGTTATGACCCCCCCGGGAGTAGGTGGCATAAGAGGAGAACCATTTTGAGTACATTCTGCACGGCCAAAACCCAGTATGACCGACTTGCATTAGGTGGGTCTCTTACAAAATGATATCTCTTTAAATAAGCTATTATTTTAAGCTGCATTGTCGAATCTGAGTTCTGCTTTTTACCTGGCCGCCTTGAGGATCAAGTGTCTATCTCTGTAATTGAGTACCTGGTGATGACAGTACGAGTGCCAGAGTCTGGGGCAGGTCTGGGGCTGGGCGTTTGGTGTGCCCTTTCAATTGAAAAGTGGTTAGAGAGGACGGGGTGCCCCAGCATTTCCTGCAGTTCTTTCTCCATGAACACCTCCAGTGGGCCCTATGCGGCCAACTCTGGCACATGATTATACATATGTCATTGAGGCTTACCCTGGATTCTAGGTCGTCATTCTTCTTCTTCTCCTGCACCATGTTAATTTATTTTTCGAGCTGCGCCACTTTCCACTTATGGAGTCTTCAGTTCGGCCAAAGCGAGTCCCAGCTTCCGTCATTCGCCCACAAAGTTGCTCTGTCTTGTATTGCAAGCTTTCCAACCTGCCCGCTATCTTCTCAAATCTTCCATGGAGACAGTGATCCTCTTTGCCTATCAAAGTTGTTATTTGTCCATTTTGGTGGAGTGAATATATTCGCACGAACCTCAAATCACCTGAATGTTCACTGCTTCTGGTTGATTAGAGCTCAGCTGAACCTTCAAAAGATTGAGGAGACAGATTCAGGTTAAGATCATGACAATTCATTTGGATGAAATATTGCTTTACACATTGGATAGAAAACGTCAGACCTTTTCCTGCCAGAACATGTTCAAATGAAACAAACAATAAAGTTAATGGTATAGGTCAGAAGTTCAGAAACGTTCCTGTGAGTGATGTTCGAACAAAGCAAAATGACGGGTGGGTTGCACTTGGCTGTTTCATTAGTGTAAAAATCAAAATTAACACTTGGTTAACACGGAATCCTACGGGACTCAATAGCATTACGTTAGGTAAAGTCAGAGTCTACATCATGAATACTAAGCATGTGACTGACTCTGCCTAAGCCCTATGACCTTTCAGAGTTCATTGACCTTCAGCCATGGACTCTCTTCATTGTTTAATAAATACTCTCAGTAGTCCTAATCCAAGCACTCTTAAATGAATATAAACCTCAATAACTCAACATATGCACCTCTGAATGATGAAAAGCAGACCCGGGCAAGTCTGACATGAGATCGTACAATTCCCCACTTCAACGTTACTAATTTCATCAGAGTCTATCTACACTATGAATGGTTAACATGTGACTTACTCTGGCTCAGCCCTACATACCTTTCTGAGGTCACTGACCTGCAGTCATCGACTTTCCCTATGTTTAAATAAATAACCTCAGAAGACCTCATGAAAGCAAACTTAGCAGGATAAAATGTAAGGCACACCTAATGCATAACTAGTCATGTTCCCAAGCTCTATAGGCTTTTCAGAGGTGTCTGTTATGAATTCCCTGCATTGTAATATTATAAACCGCAACAATATACAATGTCTGAGCTCTGAATGATGAAAAGCAAACCCCAGCATGCTTGACATATGACTGTCTCTGCTAGTCTGACATGCAATCTTACAATTTGCCACTTCAACTACTAGCATGGGACCTGCAGATTACACATAGATCTCTCGGTAGGTGCATTAATCTACTGAGATATCTTACTGCAGAGTGTAATGTGCTGTCTTACTTGGATAACATTCACAGATGGACACAAGTCAGTTTCCTCTTCCTAACCCCACAACCAGGCTCAACTGACCATTTCTTTCCCTTAACCTTTCTCATCTTACCTGTTATATTTCCTTTAAGGTATTGTGTCTGTTCTCTTTCCATGAATCAGCCCAAACCATCTTGACCTTCTCCCGTTCTTCCCTGAAGATGCATGGTTCTTAAAGGAGATTCAGGTGGGTAGAAACATCTGTGGCACCCTGCAAACCTACCCACATCTCATAAGGAGATTCACAGGGCCCGCAGATCACTTTTGGCAAGGTTTGACCAGACTTACACGTTGCTATGGCTTTGATGGTCGAAACATTAGGTAGTGAATATTACAGGTCTAGCTGGTCACTCCTTTGTGTGGGATAGTCTATTGCAGTAGAAGTTTACTGTGAAGACATTTTGTTGTTTACACTGTTCATAGATCTGTGGAAACCCTGTTTAAATTCCTGTAATTGCTTATCTAAGTTCAGATTGTACACAAAAAAACATCTACACTGAGGTTCCTAGAATCTTTACTTCGCAAACTCTATAAAGATGAATATTAAAAAAATAAGGAGTGCTTTGCTGTATGCAGGCCTGAAGGCTTCTTGCTGAATGAAGATCTATGGATCTGTCTTGGGATGTCTTCAGGATGTCTGAAGGGCAGGAGGACTCTGGTGGTCCTGCTTGGTTTTTGGAGCTGAAGAGTGTCACAAATTCCTGTTCTATGAAGAGGCGAAACCTTCTCACAGTGCGGGGGAGCAAAGGTGGCTGAATCAGCTTAAGTCTGTTCTTGTGGCCCGAATGTGTGTGTTTATTGTCCGGGTGATGTAGACATCAGCAAAATGTGTTTACTGGGCCAACAATCTTTCCTTTATTTTGAATGGCATTACCATTTTATTTTTGGGGGGGGGGGGTGTAGATCCCAGCATGACAATATGCTTTGCAGCAGAAACACTGCTGCCACGCCTGGCACTGTTCAAACATTGTGTGATTTACAGCTGCAGTTTGAAACGAATTTGGAAATATGGAAATTAGCATGTCGATCTTTAAATTGACAGTCTGGAATATTGAGCTGAACATTGGCGAAATTAGAAAGCTGTTATATTCTCGCAATACGTTTACAGGTAATTATGTTTGTGCTTCATATTCTGGCACTACTGTATTTCATTAACTAGTTCTCAAACTACAATGTTCATGAAATAAGAAATAGCACAATGTTAAAAGTGGTGTAATTTCTACTTTCGCCATGTTGGGGTGGCACACTGCATCAGGCACTGTTTCAGTGATGTGGCACAAATATGTTTTCTACTCTGCAGCCAGTGTTCCTAGCAGGTGTAGATTTTTGGTTTTGGTGTACATGTGGCAGATAGCACACAAGAAGATGCTCTTAGGGATGCCAACCTTTCTGAGCAAAAGTACAAGGGTGCAAACTACTTCACTGAGTAGGGTGAGTAAAGGAGCAAAGACAGGGTGTTTGAATTTACACTGTAAATTCGGGGGGTTTTAATAAATCAAAACGGTGCAATTTTAAAAGAAGAAAATCGGGAAATGGATAAAGAATCCACAGGATTGACAAGCAGTTGTTTATGGTAAAAGAAAGGAAAGGCAGTGAGTAAGAGCAGTGAGCCAGCCAGTCCTTGGTGGTGGCTTGGTTGAGGTACTAACAGAAGCGTTGATGAGGGAAGTAATGGAAACAAGAAAGGTTATTCCATGTTCAGTGAAATTGAACGTTGCACTTGAACCTAAATAGCTTGATGTATATATAATGGCATATGTTTAACATGACCAAATGTATTGATAAATAATGATGTATATATGGAAAAGATAACCTTGAATTACCGGTTAACATTAGATTGAGTAAATATATTGTACCATGCCTAGAAGCTATTTAGGTTCAAGTGCAACGTTCAATTTCACTGAACATGGAATTACTTTTCTGATAATCGGACAAGACCCCCTTCAGCTTCGTATGTTCTCAACAAGGGGCGGGACCTCGGGCCGCCGCCGGCACATAAATAAGTAGTGAAAATGGGGGCCGTGACTCTTACTAGGATCGCGGCCGCAAAAAGAAATCAGCTCCTGTATTCAAGGAAAGTTAAGGGGCCTTGGGAGTGTTATACTTGTCAGATCAATTTGGTCAGGTATATGCTCAGCACACCGATTATAGGACAAGATTTACAAGCTCTATCGCCACGATAGATTTAAACATATGACTGCTAGTATTGGGCAGATGTATCTCTCACCATTATCGAATGGGTGTAATCAAAGTCATTAGAAGGCTGCAGAACCATACACAATTTAGAAGCCAGCACGAATTACGATATATTCAATCTCTACTTATTGGGTGCAACTAAAGTTAATAGAAGGATGTTGAGCCATATACAACTTAGAAGCCAGCACGAATTACGATATATTCAATCTCTACTTATTGGGTGCAACTAAAGTTAATAGAAGGATGTTGAGCCATATACAACTTAGAAGCCAGCATGAATCACAATATTTTCAATCCAAAAGGACTAACACGGGTGCACAAGTTAAATATGGCAAGAACACATTGGTCATTTGAATGGAATGAGGACACGCAGACCAACACTATTAAAGTATTGTTCACACATTGAATAGTCGAGACACACACAGTTAGTACATCATGTTTACTCTTTTAGAATTGCATAGGTATTAACTGAAATTACCTATGAACACTAACGCACCCAATGGCAAGATATTAAGTCACGCATCATTGGGTCGAGCATGTATTTTGAAACAATTTAAATAAGTCGCCTACTGTGAGCACACATCTCAAATAATTACAAGTTGCTAAATTAGCATGTTCAGGTAATGCAGTGGTTTTAAGTTTTCTATAATCTTTTTAGAATAATAAAGGGACTAATAAAAAATACACTAAACCTTTTGGAAATCGCCTTGTTTGATGTTTATCAATAAAATCACGCATTATTGGGGAAAATGTAATTTTGGAATAATGAACATGTGCAATGTGGCCAC
Source organism: Ambystoma mexicanum (assembly GCF_040938575.1). NCBI lineage: Eukaryota > Metazoa > Chordata > Amphibia > Caudata > Ambystomatidae > Ambystoma > Ambystoma mexicanum. The sequence goes on along the minus strand of NC_090924.1, from coordinate 1,009,140,562 downwards.
TCAATTGGAGAAAGGCTGTTTTTAGATTGTATTACGTGATACATGTACAATGTGAACTGATTGTTGAAGGCACTTACGGAAATTACTTTTACTCTTTTATTTATTTTTGTCTCCCACTCTCTCTATCTACTTTTTCTTTCTTCTTTCCAATAAAATCTTTTCTCTAAATGTTTTTTCATACCGTACAATCCTCCCCTGATCCAACCCCTTTTTGTCTGGCTTGCACACACATATGCAATTGTTTTCTAATTTCTATGATGTCTAGTTTCTGTCCAGTTTTGATAAAGGTCCATAGGCTGAAATATGTGTAAACCGAAGGACACAACTTTAATTAAAACTGAATGGCGCATGTTGAGATGTGTCATTTATTTGTTAATTCATTCATTTTTTTGAGTCAGGGGCTAACTCCATAGACGCTTCATAGGCGACAAAGGTTACAATTGGATCAAATCCAAAGAATCATAAGTATTCATCCAGGTCGAAGAGAGATTGTTCCCAAACACCCCAAGTTCCGTCTCACAATTCTCAGAAGTGAAATAGCTCTGCTGCTGAGCTAAAGCTTTCTCAAGCTGGACATTAAAAAAAGTGTTTAAAAAAAAGGCTGATAGTGTTTTACAGAGAACAGGGCAGGAATACTGTAAATGGGTTTATATTTGTGAAAAAGTATCCCACCATTTTAGCTCATCGGCTATCCCTGTCAATGAAATCCCAGGAGGATTTCATTGAGTTGGATGAGATAAAAAGGTAGGATGTCATGGAAACCCATTTACCTGGAAGACCATTTCATGGAAAATGGTCACATTGCATTATGTATAAAACCCAAGGAAAATTATAAATACTCAAGGATCCTAAGATAAAGAAAATAACGTGAAAATATTTGAATAGTGAACAGTGGAAAAGGGATTTAAAAGAGGACAAAAAGGAACAAAACAAACAAACAAAGTAGAGGGGACGGGAGGTAAAAGTCAGTAGAGGCAAAAAGGGGTTCACATGAGATTCCGTTTATTGCAATAGCGAACAGTGGATCATAACAAAATAAAATAACTAACCCAAAAATTCACTGAGATGGCTTAAAATTAAATGGACCAAGACACCTTTTAATAAAATGGCCCCACTGAATTGCAGATTTGCTGAAATGACATTCATTGAAAGGTCACAGATCCGTATGTACAGAAACTAAACCCCCGAATTAAACAAATGTCATACTAAGACGCACAGACCAGGGCGCATAGAGTCAATTCTACAAGCATAGATAAAAAAGTCAGATACAACGAATTAGGGAAAATAGGACGGACAGTTTCAACACCGTAATATGTATCATGGGTCTTGTGATTCGGCAGACAGTTCATTGACCTTCCATGACAGCTTTGACATCACATGCCAATTAACTCATTCACACATTGTGATTTGAGCTGATCTAATCAGTCACAGTGCTAGCCTGTATGTGGCATTTTTAGAGAAATGAGTCAGGCTAATATGACTTCATTTATGACTTCATTTAAAAAAAAAATACTTGTATTCTTTCATGTGAGCATTACAAGTACACTAGGAACAAGTTGGTTGATATTTTAAATCAGCATGCCCAAAGGCTTACTTACTAATATATGTAAAACCATTAGAAATCCAGTTTAAAGACCACATGGAGCCATACTAGAGAAATTCCATAGGTAGTGCAACATTATAATCTATAAACTCCACTTAGAGAGGAGACTAAGGGTCAGATTTTCAAAGTCATTTTTGAATGAGAAAGTCCCATTCAAAAACACTTTGTAAATCAGGCACTGAATGTTGTTCAGGGATGGATGGATAACAGCCTCTTTCAGTAAGCACTCAACGGAATCAAAAACATATAGTATGGAAATATTGAATCAGAAATTGATTAATAACACTAAAGACATTATAGAATCCAATGACTGTTAATAACAAACTTCCTGCATAAACATTGATGTAAAATTAAAATGAAAAAAGCACACTCATTTTTTTTTCTCATTTACTTCCCTTCTCCTTGTGATGTTGTGTTTTGTCTTCGTGGTGTTTTGTGTGTGTAGGGTTAGACATTCGGTGAGATTCATTTAGCTGAGTTTTACATAGTTGATTTTATTGCAAGATTTGGTTTAATTGGTTTGTTCGTGTTTTCATTTGAATTGAGTGCTTTGTTTGTTTCAGCCTATGTGGAACTGATGTATTGTAAACCTAATAAAAAGAAGTTAAAAAAACATGATCTAAATATAAAAAAAAAATCACTTCAGGCGGTCCGATGCAGAATACAGGTCTCCTAAGAATTCGTGCTCTGTATCTTCGAAAGGCTGGATGGTGCGGCCACTGACACACAGGCCACTCATTTCTCAATGAGGGAATCTCCTACATGCTGCTGCAGGCACAAGCCTTATCTAGACTTTCTGAAGAATGGATCACGCGTGCCCCAGTTAACATTGCCATTAAGCAAGTGGAGAAAGTAGCAAATTGCCATCCAATGACAGGCCATACGTGGGACACAACTCGAAAAACAGGGCAGCGTTGCGTACCCACCGCAGGTGAACAAATGATGCCCTTGTAAATGCACAATCTTACTGAATAAAGTGGATAGTCAAGTTCAAGTACGCCAGCAGGCACAAGTCCTTTCCTAACTGTGAGACCAACTTTTTGGCAGGGGACATTAGTTGCATGAGAAGTGCAAGCTCAAGTATTGGGATTATTTGAAGCTTCACACTCCGACTGTCATCCTAATTATGTAATGGGTGGTGCATTAAATGGAGGTGTATGCCTCCATGCAACGCTCAAGCCCATTTATCAAGCAGTGATGAGGTAGTAGGGAAGGGCACAGACCAAAGGTAAGATCCCTACCATGCATTATTCCTCTGTCTCATCAGTGCCTCGTTTTCAGGCAGAGTTAACTTTTTCACAAGACGGTTAGGAAAATGAAAGCGTAAAAGTGAGTTTGCCTCCCTTTACGCTTTCCTACTCCCCTCCGGCTTGTGAATGTTTAAAATTGAATGAAGGGGGCCCCACAGCACGTAATTACTAACGTTGGTAGTGTCCTGCATACAAGAAACAATCAATAGAAAAGACACCTGTTGGTCTCTTGCAGGGTTTACCTGTGTGAAAATAGTATAGCTACTTCAGTGTTTTAAGTGGGGTAAGAAACTGAGGGGGGCCCTCATTTGGGTGTGTGGCCTAATACATGATGGGCGTGGCCTAATTGGTGGGCGGGGCCTAAAGGCGAGATGGTAAAATTGGTCTGGCTTACATTACTAAGTACATATTGTGTAACAGACTGCTTGCTACATGGCTTAAAGTATAACGAATCAAAGCTCAAGGTGATTATTTATTGGACCCTTAACTGGGCTGTTGACAAAAGGATAGGTGTGGAAGTACATTAGCAGGTGCATTCAAATGTGTAAACAATTACTTGACAATTTCCCAGAACCCCACATAATAATCTTCAAGGGAGTCCTTCTTTGCATGAGCTTGCTGGCAGTGCGTTTCCTTAGCTGTTCGTCTCCCTTTTGCCAGCCAGCTTTTCACAAAGGACAATGGCTTAAATGCTTTTACTGGAGGGCCATTAAGTTTCAGCCATAAACATGAGGAAATAGTGGCCACATGGAGGGATGCTCGGCTTGGCGAGGCAGTTAAATTCATGGTGCTGAAGCCCCTTTCGCAATCTGCATTACTTGCGGGCAACGTTTCCATGCAAGCAACCAAAGCCCTAAATGCTTCAGGGCACCTTTTGCCACCAAAGTCTTTAAAATCCCTGAAGGCATGGATGGTGTCTCTGATTGGGAGCTGAAATTTCGTACACTGTCTTTGAATTTCATTTTCACCATAAAGTACAATGTTTTCATCATTTGGTAAGTTCTTTGCATCCAAGACACTGAAACTGGCTACAAGTTCTTTATCCAAGTCGGGAGCACACCTTTTGGCAGGGTTAACTGAGAGGCTTTCATAAAATTGCCTTTCATTCAGAGACACAGAGTTTGCCCTTCCCTGGAAAATATGAACGTCCTTAAAGTGTCCACAATCAACTGCACTCTGAGCAGTAGAAGCAAACTCCCCCGGAGATTCTTTCATTGCACAGAATCTCCGGACTTGCCCCACCAAGAGTCTGTGTGCATTCACAATTGTGATATCCCGGCTCTGAAGAGCCAGAGACAAGTCTTTCAGTTCTTGAAGGGCATCGCACATAAAAGCCAACTCAGCCTTCCGAGGTCGATAAGGAGTGGCAACTTCGGTTTGGCGAAAAATTGTGATAAATATGTGTTATGTACAGCGCTTTACCAAAAGTGCTATATAAATAACCATTTGACCATGAGATTAGGTTTAGAATTTAGCAGTGAGTCCTTGCCTCTGTGCACTGTTGCATCATAAAATTGGCATACCATTAGGTAGTAATAGCTCCAGGAAATGAGGACTTCATTAAACATCAAAATACAATTCTGCTAATGAACTGCAAAACACACAATACAATTCATGCTTGCTAATTGGCTAGGTTTTATATATACACAATACAGATGAAATGGCCAGACCTTAAAGAAATAATGAAAGGTGCATTTTGTACACGCACTGAGTCACCCCTCCCTCACCCCCCACATTGACAATCTTTGCTTTGCCGCCGTTTATTCATGCAGAAAGTTTGGAAAGGAGAAAATAAATGAAAGCAAATGCGTGCGAGGCTCGCATGCATTTTCTTTAATTTATTTTCCTTGTTCCAAACTTTCTGCTGTTTGTTCCCTCGCATTGTACAATGCAAACTGCAATTTTGCTACCAATCTACAAGAAGGGCAATACCCAGAGATTATAGATGTTTGTCTATGCTTGATACAACAGGGAAAATATTTGCGTCCTCCTTGTTGGACTCCAAACATGAGTTTATGAAGCCCAGCTTTTGGATAAATTCCTACCAGGCTTCAGGGCTGGGTCGGCATCAACACATAACCTTAGGTTAATGGGCCAGTTCAATGAAAAGCAAGCAGAATAAATAACCCAAGGCTATATGCTCTTTTCATAGATTTCCAAGCAGCCTTTGATTTGATAAGCAGGCAAAAGCTCTCCCAAAACCTATGAACTATGGCTGTCCACTGGATATATTGCATTTTCTCAAGGTACTATACAGCAATACCACCATACCAGGTAATGTTCGAGGGTGGGGGAGAGATGACAAACCCTGTGCTGACAATTAGGGGGGGGTGGATCAGGCAGCATTGCGTTTTGGCTCCCATGCTCCGAAATAAGTGTCAGACAAGAACTTTCTGGCCGTATTATTACTAGGCAGAGCAAAGCGATGCAACTAACAGCCTTAATAGCCAACATCACAAAACAAATGGGGGACAACTAGCTGAAGAGCATGATTCGCCTTTTTAAAAAGTCTTTTTTTCCCTGCCATCTTCTATGGGTTAGAGAGCATGTCTAAAGAGAATATGTCATGGCTACAAACGATTGAGGGACGTTTTTGGAAAACTCTATTAGTTTCTGCTGTTTGTTCCCGCGCATTGTACAATGCGAGGGAGCAAACCGCAGAACGTTTACATCTAGGAAAATAAATCAAAGCAAATGCGTGTGAGGCTCGCATGCATTTTCTTTCATTTATTTTCCTTGTTCCAAACTTTCTGCTGTTTGTTCCCTCGCATTGTACAATGCGAGGGAGCAAACCGCAGAACGTTTAGATCAAGGAAAATAAATCAAAGCAAATGCGCGCGGACAGAAAAGTAAAGGAAACAATTCAAAAAAGGAAAAATACAGAGCATGAAAGCACTTTCAGCTGGCCGAGGTGAACACACTGAAGTGCGAACCTCAACCAGTTGAAACTGCAGCAAGGAACAGTAAAGCCAGTGCCAGCAGTCACTTACCATGATTTTTTAGCTTCTCCTTCTCCTTCTCGTCGGATGGTGCTGGTGGTCGTCGTCGTCGCCGTCGCAGAATCCAGTGTCAAAGCCAAGGTAAGAAATGAGAAATACGAGCGACCATGGCGAACCCTTTTATTTGGTTTGCCCAGGCTGGGACTCTCTAACTTCCTCTGGTAACCCTCACGAGGGGTTGCTAGAGGAAGTTAGTTAAGTACTCTTCCGGCAGCACTGCAGCAGGCAGCTGTGACTGGCTGGCAAGTCTGTCAGTCACAGGCTTGCCTGACTCTGCCATGCCTGGCCTCTTGATAGGCGGCCGGCGGGCTCATCTCCCGTCGCGTCTGTGGCGGGAGATGCACCCGCTGTGGCTTGGTGGGATCGGGGGGCCCCGGCAGGGCCCCGGCTCAGTCTCACTTTTTGGAGACTGCTGTGGCCCGGCCCCGGCAGGCCCCGGCCCACTTTAAGCATTGAGCTACTTCTTTACACAAGTGTGCTTGCGTGTGCGTGTGGTGTTGCAAAGAGGACATTCTTTACAAGCGTGTGTAAAAATAATAGTTACAAATTATTATTTTGGTCAAACTTTGAAAAGTAGTAGTTTGCCCATTAAACAAACTGAATCTTCAAATAGCAAAATAGTTTTCTATTCATATTTTTTGCTTTTTGCAGGTCACCTAACAAGAAGTCTGATTTTCTTCGGCCGATTATAGGTGGCCCGCAAAAAGCGAAATCATGACATAGCTTTGCCCCCCAAACCCACCCCACCCTCACAAGCAGGATTTGCTAGAAATCGGGGGATTTCACACCCATACCCACTTTCCTCCGTCCCCGCCGCCTCCCTCCCCCCACAAAAATTTCCCTCATGCAAAAAACCACAAACACACACACTGTTTCTCCCCCGACATCGCTTCCGGGTCCCGGTGAGCCTGTCAGCCCCTGCACATATTTGTGTGCGGCAGGGGCATGACAGTTTGATTTAGAAAGACTGCTCTGTGCGAGGGAGGTGTGGTGGCCACCCAGCCAATGAGAAGGCTTGGAACGGGGTCCTTACCACACAGGGAAAGACCCTGCCAAAGCCTCCTCAGAGTATGATGCTGCATCTTCCCTCATTGGGAATCTGTAAGTGCGCTCCCTGTGCACCCTGCCCCACCCCACTCCACTTTTCCACATATTTAAGGCCCCTACTCCGCCTCCCCACTTGCCTTCTGCTATGTTGTCCCTCGCTTGTGCTAGGAACAGGACTGTTCCCGGCACTTTTCCGGCGCACAATTAGCCACCATGGAAAGGGAAGAAGAGACTAAATGTAGTCCCTGCTCCCTTTCCATGGTGGCAATTTTGTTTATTTATTTTTTCTCCATTCATTTCAATGCCCACCATGGAACGGGAGAAGGGACTACGTGTAGTCCCTTCTGCCCGATCCCTGGTGGCTATTTCTTTCGCTTTTCTTTTCTCGAGTCTAGAAACTGTTTCAATGCCGTTTCTCAGCTCAAGGAAAAAATTCTTTTGGTACCCCGATACGACGTGCTGGAGAACTAATAGCAATATAACCCTCAGTGTGGGGTATTACTGGTCTGGTAATGCTCCAGGGCTACGGTAAAGCCCTCGCTTTGCTCAGGTTTGTAACTATCACCCCGCAGCCCAGACCAGTTATGACCACCTCCTCGGGTTCTATTGCTTCAATAAGAACCTGGAAGACATCAATTCCGATAAAGGAGATTAAAAGGGCACTGGAATAAGAAAGGGAATAGTAAAGAGAAATGATGGTTAGAGAAAGAAAAAAGAGAAGAAACAATAAAAGCATACACACATTGTAAAGTCGTTTTTGTTGCAGATAATAGAGAGCAACTACTGAATTCACTTAATACTTAATGTTAATGGAGGTGATTTGTATTAAATTAAGATCAGAGACTCATATCAAATTTTCTCCCAGGGGATGGGCAATGGAAAACACAGAACCAAGGTTTTGAGATAACATTCCAAATTGACATGAAATAACTTTTGAGATATTACAGGGACGTACCTTTTTAAATCAGGCCATAAAAGCAAGGTGTAATACTTTTACACCTTGTTGTACTTGTCTGCCCCATTCTGATGCAGTGACATGGTGGAGGAGGGACATGGAGTGGAGTTAAGATATCTGCTGTGTATTCCTCCCCCTTCTTGTGTGTTTCGCTTCATGCCTGCATGACATTTTAATGCAGACATGAAACAAATGAATTCCTATAGATCAAATATTACCTTAGCACCTGCTCAAGACCAGGCGGAATGCATAGAAATCGCTTAGTAAAGGTCACCTGCTAAGCGTAAATTCAGGTGCTGTTTACTTTTCATGAAAAAACGAAAGAATAAAAGTGAGTTTGCCTCCCGTGTACTCTTTCCTTCTCCCCTCTGCCTTGTGTAGTTTTAACATTGCATGACGAGTACCTCAACGGCATCTAAGTGCTAACGTCGGTGTTCCCTTGCATTCAATACATATTTTTTGTAAAATTATCCTGCAAATAAACCGGCAGAACAAAATAAGGAAATATCTTGAAGCAGTCATTATTGAAACATTGTGGTCCTGGTGGATAAGGTTGTAGCATGCGTTATCGTGACCACACAAAACTAAGGTGAGGGATGCTAACACCTGTTATTGCCTTCGCCATCAGGGCTGTAATTCCATTACAATATGGCAAAATAACAAAAAACAAGTGAGAAACGAGTTAGAAACACTTGGAGAAAGTGCTCATAACCTTGAAGTTAACATTAACCCAGTGGAATATCGGCTATTATTACCCAGCGAGGGGGGGGTGTGACGGCCTCCCAGGAAAGGCCCAAAAAAGGAAAGACCCCACTCCAAGCCTCCTCAGAGTGGGAGGCCGCCATTTTCCGTCACCGGGAATCAGGTAAGTGCGATCCCTGCACCCTCTTCCCACACCTCACTTTTCCATATTTTTAAGGCCCCCAAAACGCCTTACCTTCTATTGTGTTTTCCCTTGCTGCCGCCGGGAACAGGACTGTTCCGGCACTTCTCCGGCATGCAATTAGCCACCATAAAAAGGGAGAAGGGACTACACATAGTCCCTTCTGCGTTTTAATTGCAGACATTTTGTTTGTGTATTTGTTTCCATTCATTTCAATGGCTGCCATGGAAAGGGAGAAGGTACTACGCCAGACCCGGGCAGCCATTTAAAAAAAAATGTTGTCGAGTCGAGAAACGGTTTCAACGGCATTTTCAAAACGACGTGCTAGGGTACTAATAGCAATAGAACCCTCGGAGGGGGGGGGGGGCATTACCAGTCTAGTAATGGCCCCAGGGCTACGTTAAAGCCTGAGCTAACTATCGCCTTGGGAGCATTACCACACCGGCAATGCCCCCCTCCTTGAATTCTATTGCTTCAATGGAGACACTGAGCAATGAGGGGGAATGTTGGAAGATGAACATATGCTTTGGAACGGTGGTTAAGGCCCTCTGCTGGCCATTTGTTTAGAGTGGGCTATCATGATTCCAATGTTATAGAAAAGGAAACAATTTGTTTATCATTAGAAATAAAAATACCTAAAAATGCATCCCATGCACAGTGTAAGAAACTCAGAACATTTTTGTCAAGATATGTGCTCCCTAATTCTCTTAATATAAAAAGAAAACATGCAGATGGACTTACATACACGATAACCTCCGACATGAAGGTATGGCTGATTTCTTAACCCATGAGTATGCCCATCTAGACAGCCTAGGGACACCTAAGCTAGTCTGAGGTACTTGAGTGCCCTACTTCTCCCTCTACTGCTGAAGGTGTGCACATATCTCTGCTGTCTTAGAAGTTAGAAGAAAAGTATGCAGAGTAATGTGTTCATCTGTAAACTGCAAAATGAATCACAAAGTAATCCCTAAACCCCTTTTTAACAGTTTGCACTTTCTTTGAACTTTTCATTATATATTTATTAAGAAGCTGCATGTCATCAAACAATAACATTATGCGGGAAACCTCAACACACAGTTTATTTTGATGTGTTGTTGAAAGTAGAGCCGTACAAGTCATAACTGTGCATCATGATGCTTCCATTTACAATGAGGAGAATAAGACACAATCATACTCTTTTTGCTCAGCATGTTTCGACACGGACTTCGTCCAGTTATGAGCCAAAATAATGCGAGTTACGTGTTGATGCTTGTTACCTGCAGAAGGGATAGTGTTCAGAACACATATTTCGTTTCTAAACTGTACCCCAGCCAAATAAATGGATTTAACATGCATCTATGGACGTATTGATAATGCAATTGGATAGATTTCATGAAAATCCAATTGATGACTTTTTCCACAACAGCATATTTGCAAAATGATTTGCACTTGCATGGTATGATGCTTTTGTACTGTGCTGCATGTGCAAGTTTTGTACATGGACATTGGCGCTTTTGAGCAATACCCATAACCGGCACACTGTGAGCTGTGTCTTCATCCCCATGTCAGTATTAACATCTTTTGCTGCTTTTTCTTGTATATGGCCTCATTATGAGTTTGGTGGTATCTCAGCGGTAAATCTGCTGAGATACCCCCAAACTGTGATACTGTTACTGTCACTTGGTCCAGTGGTATTACCGCCAGATTACAAGTGGCGGTGGCGGTGCTAGTCCCCATTTATTTGCAGTCCACAGGACTCCAAGCAGCCCTTTGGCGGAATTACCACTGCAGTAATTCTGCCATGGTGATTACGCTGATATTGTGCAGAAAGTTGTCAGATTTACCTCCAGCTCATAGCTGCAGGTGAATCCTCCAAATGTTCCACCCAACTCGTAGTTAGGCGGTGCGGTAGTGCAGCAGTATATGGTAATACCGACACATTTAACCCACACTGCACAACTCGTAATGAGGGGTCAGTGGCCACGGAAACATGATATACTCCCCCAAATGTTTTTTTTTTAAGTTCATCACATTTTATTTACATCAAGCTGTAAAGCAAGTTGCAGACATTCGACTGTTGTTCACAATTCTTTGTGTCAGAAAGTAGAATCTGCTGGAGATGCAGGCGCTGTGTGTCCCTGCACTGTTAACTCGAGAGACCAAGCTGTTGATAGTGCAGACCTGCATGAGACTTAAGGCAGGCAGAAGGCATAGTGCCAGGTGCAGCTTCACATGCTGGAAACAAAAGACCCACTTCCTTCACAAAGTGTGGCGAGGTGAAGGATGGTGGTGAAGGATGGTGGAGTCTTCTGTAGCTGCAGACGCAGTGTGCCCCTGACTGTTTGACTTCAGAGGACAATCTGATAGGGTGGACTTGCATGAGAGTAATTGCCGGATGGAAGGCAGAGTTCCAGGCTTGGCTTCTGTGATTAATCTGGACTATTCATCCCTTCTCCCCAGAGGGGACCACACCACCCCCTTTGAGGCCTTTGAGTCCCTGTCCAGAATACATTGTCTGCCTACATGGGAATCGGAAAACTGCTGTTACGTCTGTTTTGGACTCTCCAGCTAGTGACATTTCTTCAATCTCTTTGGCTTCAGGTAATGCTGGATCTCACCTGAACTTCACGGTCAAAGAGGAGTGAAACACCCCTTTTATTTGTGATGGTGTACATAAAACAACAAGGAACTTGGAATGGACGAGATGTGAGCTTCTGACAGGAGGATGACCTGGAGGGGCAGAGCCACGCTAGACCAGGGAGCCAGGGAAGCTGATCACTAGCAAGACGTCGGAAGGCTGGCGTTCTGAGCAGCTATGAAGCTGAAGTTGAGAGAGAGATGGTGATGGGAAAGGGACCATCTCGCCTGGTGGCGTGACCACATGGAAACCTTGGTGGTCCTAGGCCCGTTAACAGACGCCGAGACCGGAACCGCAGCGGAGAGGTCAGATCCCTGATCTCTGCATGTGAAGTGCATCAGCTGCCAAGCAGGGCAGAACGAGTAAAGCAAACGCCCCCATACAGGTAACGCCACTGAGAGGGGCAAACAACTATATCCAAGGCTGGGAAAGCCAATAGATTACGGGAGCCAGGAAAACCCAAACAGGCAGCTGTCCAGCAGAGACCCTGCTTAAGCAGATGTATTTGAAAGCCAAAGGTCTTTGCAGGGCCCTGGAAAGAGAGACATTAATATCCAAGGCTGAAAAAGCACAAAAGGTTTATGGATCGAGGAAAACCAAACATGCAAACCCCGAGGAAAGGCCTATTTTAGGACCAAAGGGCTTTGGGGAGCCTTGGAAATATAAAGCACATAAAGCAAGACTGGGAACATAGAGGACCAGGAAGGTTCACATGCTCAAATCAAAGAAAGGAACATTTTCCAACACCAAGTCAGAAATGGTGGCATTGCATTAAATAGACCCATTTTCCATGTAAATAAGGAAATGTGGCAAAGTGTATACAAATTTAGGACTGTCCTTTTAAAGCCTGAAGAGTGGCTGAAAAACCGCATTATGAGACATATAAGAACTTTTTAAAGCCATCTCTTGGAAAGAGATGCAAGTGGTTGGGCCGAGCAGAACCCAAGGATAGAGGCTATTGCACCGGTCCATGTTTTTGTTATGTTTTCTCAGTGGTAGGGCCAGATAACACGTCTGGTTTGGACTAAGGACTATTTCTTTTGGACATTTGACAAGCACCATTAGTTTTAGTTTGTTAGGTAGGGAGGTTCCCTCATAGTGTTAGGGCTAGTTAGTCATTTTTTTATTATTTAAATAAATACCCCTGAACATGTCACATCTTAGTCCAACTCCTTCTTTTGGTTCACCACCCTTTCCACACCACAAACAAAAGACCCACTTCCCCAGAAAAGTAGAAGAAAGTGGGGTCTGCTGGAGCTGCAGACAATGTTTGTCCCACCACTGTATGACTCAGGCAGATGAGCATACTTGCATGAGATTGAAGACGGGAGTGAAGACCTAGGCGCGGCATCCTGCACGGGAAGCAAAAGAGCTACAGCCTTCATAAAGAGGAGGAAAGTGGAATCTGCTGCAACTGCAGGCGCTGTGTGTCCGTTATCTGTTTGACTGAAGCAGGCGAGCTGCTGATAGTACAGAGCTGTGTGAGACTGCAGGTGGGACTGAAGGCGAAGTTCAAAGTGGGCCTTTCTGTACCAGACACAAAATACCCACTTCCTCTGTGATCCAGCAGATTCATCCAAACAGGTCCAATTGTGTGTCAGAGGGAATGAGTATAGGTATAGTGGTTACTTTTAATGACTAACATTTTGCAAACTGATAAAGAAAAATATTATACTTCTTCTTGTGCACGTCGAAATACAACTCATTCTTATATATTTGGCCTCAATAAAACCACGAGGTTACACATAATCGCAAAAACAAACTGCCCTGCATACTATATATGGAGTGAGAGTACCGATAATAACTTGCTGAACGACAACTCTCTATTATCTATTACTCTCTGCAAGTCCTGCTAAAATAAATATCTTGCAAACTGCAAAGGAATGCCCAGCAAGAGCAGGACACAAAATGAAAGGGAAAGTCACAGCCTATTTTAATAGGACGGATTCAAACTCAGGTGTTGACTCAAGGGACAGAATGAGAAATGTAAATACCTCAACACTATCTGCTACACCTAGACTTAGGCCCTCATTAGGAACCTGGCGCTAAGTGTTTAACGGCACCGTAAAAGGCTGCGGCGCCGTTAAACACTTAGCGCCTAATTACAAGGTCCCTTTGCAAGACCCGACCTTAATGGCTGGTCTACATTAGCCATTAAAGTAGGGACCTGCAAAGGGACCTTGATGGCAATTACGGTACTGCAATTTGCGGTACCGTGATTGCCGCCTTCCCCATTCCCATTGAGCCCTATGGGGCAAAAATGGGAATGGGGAAGGGCCATGGCGACATTAGGAATTACCGCCCCGCCAGCCTCGGAATGGGGTGGTAATTCCCCATTCCTCCCTTGGCGGACTCCGGCATCGACCATGGTGCTAACAGCACCATGTTTTAGCGCCGGAGTGCTAATGAGGGCCTTAGTTTCATAGTAGGTTTGCTGTGCTAGAAGAGCTGCCTGAGACATCTCTGATAGAAACTGGCTTATCTCTGCTTAGGGTGGGGTTATACACTATGGAAACTAGTGTCCTAGAAACATCTAGAAGCAAGGAGGACATTTTTGATAGTCAAACACCTGAACATCACAGATATCAAGTAAAAACCGATGCTAGCGACCCCATGTTCGAGCTAGCAAATGAAAATAGCTCCTCAATATCAAATAAAAAGTCTACTCTGAGGAAACATGGTACTCAAAGCTCACCACTTAAAGCTCTAGATTTTGTTCTAAATTCATTGTTCTCTTTGATGGCAAAAATAAATTGTCATCGGTTTAAACCAATATACAAATACATCGAGAGAGTAGGCAAATCATGTTATATAGGATTGAGAACAAATTGACTACTCAATATAGCAAGAAGACAAATGAGCAATTAAATTGCATAAAGGATATATTGTCAACAACTGGAGTGGAGGCATACAACTTGAGAAGGCAAATAAAGAAGCTTTAAAAACAAAAGGAATTCTGGTGGCTGAGGTTAAAATTCCTGAGCAACAACGAGCCAACCAGTTTTATAGTTAGATTAATAACTCTCTATTTGGAAGATCATCAACAGCTCAATCTTGCATTCGCACAAGCGGCACAGTGTACTAAAACCTTTTTTGTGAGCACTGCCTTTTCACATTGAAAGCCACATAAATTATTACAAAGCATAAAGCAGAAGAAAGTGCTAAATATTGCATTCTATGTTGTGTATGCAACCGTCTATGTTTTTATATGTTTTGTAAAAGTGGATCTATAGATTGGTTTTTAACAGAAAATATGGTACATCAGCAGACATTGATTTAAAACTTTCTGGAGAAGTCGTGATTATCACACTATAATGCATTCAAGGGAGGGTAGCCTGTTTCCTGTTTCCTTGTTATTGTTGTCTGAGGATGATCACTGACAAACACCTTCTCTCATTGACATTACAGATAATGCAGTCTTACCTGTTTGCTCTGGGGATGCCATAGAAGACCTAAACCTGGCAAAAGGTAAAAACAAATATATAGCTGAGACATGTTCTTTAAAGGTGAAAACACTAGAGACAGGTAAAAAGGCACAACATACACAAAGAAAAGGGAAGATTTGATTCCCTCCACAACCTGATAAGAAGAACACAATCTTGTAAGTAGTGAATAATGGAGAATGAAACAGTCTGTCAGTGGTGACAGGTTGCAGAGAACCACAGGAGGAGAAGACGCCTACTGGGCGAATTGCCAACCGAAGTAAACATAGGGATTTGAGGGACACGTACAGACATGAACAAATTGAACAGGAAAGAACTGTGATGGCTGACATTGAGGCTTAAGATAAATCTGTTGAAGTTATCTCTACGACTGAAATGACTGACTAATACACGAATAACACCCGCGTAAACGGAGGCTTGTACCATTGATAAATACATAAATGAAATCAGAAAATCTGGAAAAAAAATTCAAGACTAAAGAAAACTGCAAAGAGCGATGTCTTGGTAAAATAATTGCTGATAACGAAATGAATAATTTATTTATGACCAAATTTGTGAATGAAGACCTTTTTGAACAAACACACCATATTGCCTTAAAGAGGTCACATATTCTGGACATGTATCTAAAAGCACAACTTAGTGTTATTGGCTAATCGCATTTAGAACTGATTGAATTTCCAGATTTTTGCTATACAAATAGAACAATGTACACAGTAAATCTCACATAATTTATACTATTGTTTTAGAACAAGTGTTATGGCCTTATTCCCACTATTAAGGTTTATAGGCCAAATGTGCGTACAACCATACTATTTGACCTGGAAAGTTATAATACGGACTATCGAGTCTGGTATGACTTAGAATATTAAGCCTTCCCCCTGATCTTCCGATCCAGTTGATAAGTACTGAACTTTGCATTCGCTTCCTGGATATTTCAATGAAATTACTTAAATTAAATGTGCCCCAAGAGCTTCTACTAAAACAAACATGCACTAGAGGACTGCAGAGGCAGTGCTTTGGAGGCTCTCAGGGGCACTAGTTGAAGGCCAGCTGAACCTCCATCTTGGATCGTACTGGCCTAAGCCTGTTTGGACAATAGGATATTATCCTCGACTGGATATTTGTCAGGGGGCATCTTCCCCACAGCTTTCACATGAGGAGGACGACACCGGATATCATCAGACTGGAGCGACTGTCCCGGAAGTACAGAACCATGTGGTCCTTTGAGGATAGACAGAAACCAAAGATGGACTACGACTGTTTACAAAGTGGCCCATTGTGTTGTAAATGATGTACAACAAATGTAAGGGGATACCACCATGAGGGAATATAAGGAAAGGCGAACTGGAGGCTGGTTTGATTATTACAGTGGGTAGTAGGTTGATATATGCTATCTGTTGATGATGGTTGCAACCACCCAATAAATGTAGTCTTGCTTTGTCCAGTTCCAATAAGACTCCCGAGTCCTTTTGTCTGATTTTTAGGTTATTAACACTTCATATTGCAGATATGGATGAGGTATTTAAAAACATTTGAATTGTTCCAGACAATATGCATATTCCAGACCTAGCATATGCAGACAATCTTGTCCTATTCGATATAACAAAGGTGGATTACAGAATATCCCTAATTCAGTGTTTTCATATTCTAGCAAGCTAATTGTAACAATACATGTCAGCAAATCTCAAACAATGAGCATTGGTGGAAGGGAGAATGCTACAGAAATGGATTGGTAACTAGGTAGTGATAAGCTGGAAAATGTATATAGGTTTTGTTACCTGGGAATTTATTTATCCTTTAACATGAGGAAAAAGGATATTATAGTACCCAAAGAAGTGTGTGTCATAATGTTCATATCTCAAATAATGATATTTGACAGTAGGCACAGTGTTATGGCCTTATTCCTACTATTAAGGTTTATAGGCCAAATGTGGGTACAACCATACTATGTGACCTGGAAAGTTATTATAATACGGACTATAGAGTCTGGTATGACTTAGAATATTAAGCCTTCCTCATGATCTTTCGATCCAATTGATAAGTACTGAACTTCGCATTCGCTTCCTGGATATTTCAATGAAATAACATAAATGAAATGTGTGGAACAGACAACTGAAAATACTCTGCCAGCATTGCTGTATGAGGCTAGTCAAACTGGGAAAAGTCAGTTACTTAGAGGAATATTTCAGTGGAATCGCTAAATGGTTGAACATGTTGAATTTGAACAGCAATAGCGTAAATACTACTCCTGATATTTTAAGACCTGCAAACAAGACCGCATGACTATTGTTTGCCCTCAAGTACGGAGTGAGACAACGGTATATACAGACATTTTTACAGGGAAAATGAAAAGATGAGAATTTATGTTACTGTGTCTTAACAGACTCATTATAGACAAATTGTTTGGAGGTGAAGCAGGTATTTCACATTCACTAAGAACATGCCGGTTATGTAACATATTTAATGAGACTGAGACAATGAAACACTTGATAATATATTGTGAGACACTAGACAAAGAGCAAAATTACCTTTTTGAGAGATTTGTCTATAATATTGAGACCATCCAAAGTAATCTTTTCTAGCAATGGGTAATGGCTGGGTGTCAGATTTCGATCATATCATACTGACATTGTTGCATTTTTGACAGTTGATCCAGGCGAAACTAGGTGAAAGTTGGTAGAAGACAATTAGGTCTATAAAGCAAAAGGCTATAGCTTTGTTTTAAGGAATATGAAGAAGTGGTATTTCATCAACCATGCTAGATGGAGTGATAGATTGTAATGCCGGTTGACTGAAGGAATTACTGTTCACTGCTAGCTTTCACTGCTTATATCACTATTATTGAAGAATGAAAACAAATGCTGAATTGAATATTTTATTTGATCAATTTTGAAAATAATTAATTAAATGATATTGTGGTTCGATTATAGTGATATATTATACCACTAATTGAATATATTGTGTGACATTAGTAACTTATTGTAATATTTTAAATATTGTATGTGTATATGTTTACATGTGTGAGGTTTCATTTAAACTAATAACACATTACATGAAAACAAAAAAATAAATAAATTGTCTGGTTTGTTTGCAACATCATTCCTGTACTTTGCACTTCAACTCTAATAGCATTATTTCAGCTCTTGAAAATCAGACACACACAAAAAATTGTTCCTTGCTGTACATTGAGAGCTGGGAAATTATGTGATTTGCCAAAACTGCAGGGCATGGAGAGTGGGTCAGAGAGATTCAAGAGTGTAGAGCCTGAGCAGGAGATTACACAGAAATTCACTCAGCAGTTTGTGGGGGCTAGGCAATGCATAGATATGAAAACAGGCAGCAGAAACCTGAAAAGTGAGTAATTAAGAACAATGGAGCGCCCTGTGCTGGGAAAGTACATCAAGGTGGGAGAAGATCAAGTTAGGGTATAGAGGTTCTTTTTAGGAAATGTGAGGTTTTTACCGAGAAGAACAGAAGAGTGAAAAGAGAGACGCATAAATAGGCTAGAGCTGTAGAACTGTATAGTGGGTACCAGGGTGGAGATGAGGGTCTGTGGGTAAGGTGTGCGTCGATCTTTCTGGCATTAGAAGGTAGGTCCTGGCAGCTAGGACTAGGACAATGATGCAATGATGTTTATTGTCATAGAAGATCCCATGTTTGCAAGCCACGGGTGATAGTGTAAAGCGGTCAGAAGGAAAGGAGAAAAAAGATAAGAGTGGGATTGGCGTTGGAGGCTAGGGGACATCCATTGTTGATGAGTGTAGAAATACAACATAGTGCTGGACGAAATATAAAATTCCCTAGTATCCAGCAGACCTATATTTTAATAATGATCTAGCATTTATATAGCGCTGCAAACCCTCAGGTATTTGAGCACCCTATGCTGTGTGGTGCTCATTTATCGACCTCGGAAGGATGAAAGGCTGAGTTTGACCCTGCCAGGATTCGAACCTGCGTCAGCAGGCTCTGCACAGATGCCAAAGCGAGCGCTCTACGCTGTGCTATCGGACCGGCTGATGTGCTATCCGCTTATTATGTCTTTTTCTATTTCTATTTCAATGGTGTTTTGTTAGAGTTTGGATTATGAATTTTGTTATTAGTAAATAGTGCTTTTGATATACAGACTTGCTTGGATTTTGTATTCAGTATTTACTAGACTGTGATTGTTTGCGCACTGAGGCAAAATGCTGGGAATATGCTTGTTGAACGCTGTTAGGCAGAATTATATGCAGTACCCTTTGGGAACACCACACACAATTAGGACTACAAGTGACAGTACAAATTCACCTTTGGTACAAGCCTGTACTACACAGTAAAGTGGTAGCGATGGCTGAGCAACCAGACTTATCTCAAGAGCAAATGAGCAGTATCAATAGTTACACAAAGGAACGCAATTACTATGATTCAAAGAAACACTGACTCAAGGTTTCTGAGTAAAAGAATATACATTTATTTACACATCAGTTATTAAACATTTGACTATTATCAAGCAGTTGAAAAATCGTGATACTAATACACTACACTGCACCCAATAGATTCTGGACAAGTTAGGCTCAAAATGAAGTGTGAGCAAAATGGCACTCCAGCAATTTAAAAGGGAGGGAAAGACAAAGTTAGACAGAAATTGAGCAGCACCAAGTAAGTAAGCAGGGCAATCTAGAAAAAGGAACTACAGTGAGGAAATCAAATTAAAGGGGCCTGGCCCAAAGTCAATGGACCAAAGTCTTTGCAGAGGATCACACAGTTCAGAGTAGTTTGTGGTTAAGTCTTTGCCAAGAGTTCACAACGAAGTTGGTCTGATGAAAAGTTAATTTAAAGAATGGAGAAGGACAAGCCCTCGGATTGGCAAAAGATTTCACACACTTTTACCGTGGCTAGACGAAACGAACAACCGGTTGGCAGAGTACCTTTAGAGCAGAAGAATGCTGTAGCTGAGGCAGACATTCCTGGCAGGTCCTGCAGGCTCACGGTTCCTGAAGCGACTGTCGGACTGACAAGAAGGAGGAAGACTGGTGGGTCCTGCACTGCCCAGGTGAGAAACCAGCAGCAGGGCAAATCGACGAATAAAAGGTGCGCTCATTAAAACGCAAGCAGGGTCCGTTCCTCCTGGCTATCCGGTTCACTGTAGCTCTGTACAGCAAATTCGACCGGAGAAGGGAGGTCTGGCAAGCAGTTTGGTGAACTGGTTGTTCCCACCAGCTCAAGGGGAAAAAATTCCTTGCAGATCTTCCCTGTTGTCGAAGTTCGAAGATTCGGACCCGCAGCAGGGCTTCATCAGGAAGTTCAGTCGTGGTAGAGGTCCTCTTCTGTCAGCTTCTCTTCAGCTCTTTCGATCCAGTAGCGACTCTGCCTTTCCAGACCCAGAGACCTGCTTTTTATGCAGTTTTCCCCCATTCACACAGCCTGGCTGTCAATCACACAGCAGGGTGGCTGTCCCGCCGGGACAGTCACCTCAGCAAATCATATCAGAGTGCCACATGTGTCTCCAAAGAGACCGTGTGCGGGGAGTCCTAAACCCCTCCCTCACATCCTGTCCCCCTCACACATACAGGTGCCTAAGGAGGGCTTCTGTGCAGAAGCCCGCGAAAGGACGGCACACAAAGGGACCAAACCTGGCTTGGCGCGCAGAGCAAAACACGAGAAAGACTTTTACAAAAAGAAATGGTGAATAAACCCAGCCGGAACCGTATAAAAATGTATATTGTCCAGCGGGTTGAAGTTTGTATGGGAAATTAGCCATTCTGGAGAATTCTCCCTAACAAACGCTGATAGAATGTTAGGCGAACACAACAGACCAAGGCATGCTTAGTTCCAGGCTTAGGGCTGGCTGAAGCTTGGGAACTTTCCAAATATATCTATTTGGAATTTTAGTGAGGCTGTTTTGCAACTCTTTCAGAGCATTGCTTGTCTTCTGACCTGTTGAACAATGTGTGTGGCACTCTTTAGTGGTGTTGCGTGTCTCTCACCCATGCACCACTGGTGCTCTTCTGAGTATACCACCCCCTGTTAGCAAAGCAAATTTCCAGCGCTCTGCCAACATCTATAAACTAGCCATCATTGACACCAAAGCCAACATTTTCAACACCAGAATCTCTAATGCAAGCTCTGACACCAAAGAACTCTTCGAAATTCTTAGGATCTCGAATCCCCAGCACCCCCTGTGGACAACGTCATGAAAGATAAAGCCTGGTGTGCCCTTATCCGATTCTCCCTGGACACCAAAACCAGGATGCTAAGGGATAAAGCCATTATCAAAAAATCCCTTCTGACACCTCTGCTACCTCCACCTCCAGCCAGAACCTCCTCATCTACCAGCTCTATTCCCCCTTTTCAATTCTCGACTGTGTCCCCTTCTGAGGTCGGCGCTACCATTCAGCACTTAAAAGCATCTCATTGTGCTGGAGACACCTGCCCAGTCCACATTGTCAAAATGTGTGCAGAATCCCTGGCCCCTATCATAGCTACCTTCATCAATGCCTCCCTCAAGTCCAAATCCATGCCCACTGCCATAAAAGCGGCATGGGTCACACCTCTCCTGAAGAAACCCACTTTAGATCTTACCATCCCTACCAACTATCGTCCCATCGCCACTGTGCCATACCTCCTCAAGATCTTGGACTGCACAGCCTATTCGCAATTGAAAGCTACAATCTACTAGACACCTGCCAATCAGGCTTCAGATCTAGACACAACACCGAATCTGCCCCCCTCGACCTCAAAATCCAGCTCGACCACATTAGAGACAATGGTGAGCTTGCCATCCTCATACTGCTAGAACTCTCGGCAGCTTTCGATCGGGTGGATCATGAAATCCTGTGTAAACACCTTACCACCACCTTCCACCTCAGCCCAGAAGCCACCCTATGGATCCAATCCTTCCTATCCGGCAGATCCACTAAGGTCTTTGCAGGCCAGGAATCTGCTGACCCCATACCTGTTTCCTATGGTGTCCCACAGGGTTCCTGCCTCTCCCCCACTCTCTACAACATGTACGCCAAACCCCTCTTTGACCACCTAGACAGTCTTCACATCCCATATACCAACTTTGCTGATGATGCGCAGGTCCTCCTCAAAATCACTGGTGACCATGACTCAGACTCTGCCAACATCAATCCCTTCTTCAGTATCATACATGTGTGGATGGCCACCCATCATCTCTGTCTGAATGATGGAAAAAGAGAGCTCCTTTTGTGGGCTCCCCACATCGCATACATCTCCTCAGTCCCACCTATTCTTCCTTCTGCATAGACGGTAATACCATCCCTGTATCCGCCCATGTTAAAACACTAGGCGCCTACTTGGACGCTGAACTAAATATGCAAAAACATGTCAAAGCCATCGCCTCTTCTGCAGCCTACTCCACCAAACATATTAACCTTTCTCGAAAATTCCTCACCTCCAATAACTGCCTTAACTTAGCTAGAGCCATCATAGGGAGCAAATTAGACTATTGCAATGCCACCCTAGCAGGGACCACCTCCAAAAACATGAACAATCTACAACTGCTCCAAAATAACGCCCATAGAGCAGTCTGGGGTTTCAAGCATTCCGACCACATCTCCCACATCAGACGAGAGGCACACTGGCTTCTCATGAAAGCCTGCATAGAATTCAAACTTCTCACCATCACTTACCACTGCCTACACAATACTGCCCCCCTTGCCTCACCAACAGCATCACGAGGAAAAACAACACGTGCAATCTACGCTCTTCTACCAGGGAGCTCCTGTTTCATTACCCTCGCTCCCACCCTGTGAAATGCCCTTCCCCAGCAGATCCAAGATTAACCTACCTATGCACTTTTCCACAAGGAAGTAAAAACATCACTGTTCAACAAATAGCTCTAATACTCGGGCTAGACCTGCCTACTCTTAACCCGAGTCACTTTCTTGATGTAACACAAATACCCTCCTTGTATGACTCGCACCCTAAAATGTAATGTAACCACCTTATTCTGTATGACTCACACTTTATTGTAATGTAACCTTACTGTTCTCATCGAATCCTAATTATGTACCTTTAGTGCTGTGATACCTCCAGGTTTGGGCGCTACCAAAAAATGCAATAAATAAATAAAAGCTCTCGACACCTTTACCATAACACTTTTTGGGTCCTGCATGAGTTTCTGGTTTTAGGAGGCTTACACAGACCACTCCATACTCCTTTTCTACTCTGATCACCATCTATCAGCAACTTGTATCCTGGTTTTCCCAATGCTCAGTTAAGACTCAGGTGGAGACCACACAGCAATGGGATGAGAAGAAGAGGCAGGAAGTAGAAACAGCAGAAGAAGCAGAAAAGATTCCCCCTTACTCCTCAAGTGTACCCTCAATAGTACAATACTCTTTCTCTTTCTGTTTCCATCCTCTCATCTACCTCTTTCCTTGCTACTCTCCTTCTTTCCCATTTACTCCTTAAAAGGGTGACATCTCCTGATTATTATGCAACTTTTATTATTTATTTCTATTTGCCCCTTTTGGGAACTTTATGTTAAAACTCTGCAAAAGAGCGTCAGATGACCATTTGAAAGATTATATCCCTTTTCACATTATCTTAAATTTAGCATGTAAGGGACAATTTAAATTTGGACACAGGATGGAGAACTTTACTTTGAACATTCTAACACAGACATCTTTTAGTTTTGTTGAGGCATGGAAACCCCTCTTAGAGATAGGGCAAGATAGGAATTCCTCCACCATCTTTTTATTTACTAAAAGTCTTTACCAACCACTACAAAGCCCTTGGGTCAGAGTCTTACTCCTGATTCCTTACATATGGTGTCAGGAGTGGGACTGATATAACCTGGGAACCCATAACCACAAATCTTTAGACCCTTCTACTCCCTATCCATTATATAAAAAATTTCAGAAATCAGTGGAACTGAGCACAAAATAGAATTGTCCCCGTAAGAACGAGTTCGGGATATAAAAACAACTTCTACAGACCAACTTAAGATTTCTTTACATCAACGGAAACTTCCTTTTAAGGGACATCCCTTAATTGATGATACTTGTTTATCCAATTACAACATATGTCCTAATGCTAAACTAAATTTAGTAGTATGACCAAATAGAAATCTTCCTCCAATAGGTTTTCAAGGATTAAAGCCTACCCTTATAAGGTCCACCTCAAAAACTGTCAAACCGGGTTTGGTTCCTCCTCTAAAGGGGAAATAGAAGCTATTGAGATCTGCAAATGTTTGAGGAACAGATTCTTTTCCTTCCTGGATCTTCTAAAACCTCAGTTATAATTAAGGATACCTACTGTTAGACATGATTGTATGCAGTACCCTTTGGGTGCACTACAATAACCCGGACCTCCTGGCAATAGGGCCCTAACCTTTGGTATAAGTCTGAACTACACAGGTTGGTAGTGTGGCTGAGCAGCCAGGCTTATCTTAAGATCGGTCAATGTGAGCAGCAATATTGTGACACAGAGTTTCACGGTAGCAGTTATCCAAATAAAAACTTATAGTCAAGGTTTCTTGATAAAACTATTATTCATTTGTTTTACAGCCAGTTGTATAAGACTTCTTCAGAAGGGAGCAAAACATGTAACAGTTATAAATACACTTCAAAACACACTCTTAGTTTCTCTAAATCAGATTACACCCATTGGGGATGGCACACAGACACTTCCTACACCCACTCAGGTGACCACAAATAGCTAGGACACAGTGGAAATTGATTTATCACTGGTACATTTAGAGCAATACTGAGTTTGGTGCAAAGGTTAGATTGGGGAATAAAACAAAGGTTAACAAATAATTCATAAACAGGTAAGTACTTTTAAAACCTTTCAATGTCATGTAAATTAACCCAACCCTTTCCTGGGGAAAAGATAAAGCACATAGTCAAAGGTAACAAGAGTCTCTCAGGGAGGTATCCAGTTATATTTTCCAAAAAAAAGTTTCTACATACAAAAGTTTTGAATACAAAGTTCATCAAAAAAAAAATGTGAATGCTTTTTTTTCATGTTACAGGTTTTATTTTAGTTGCGTGTAGAAAAAAAAGTTTGTTTTAAAAAGAAAATGGGGGGCTAGAGGGAGAACCCCCCATAAAAAAATGAAAAAATAAATGCATTCGAAACTTTTGTTTCCAATGCTTTTGTGTCAAAACTTTTGTATGTAGAAACTTTGACTATTGAAAAAAATCACTATAAACCTCTCAGGTAGCCATGACAGCCAATGTTAATTGCACAATGTCTAGGGGGTTGAAGATCTTCTTTCCAGGTAGGTAAAGAGCCTTCCATAATGGTTTTAGAGGTTTTTGTTGAAAATAGAATCACTTGAAGGGCCACAAGCTGTGAGGCTTGTGAGGGGCAAAGCTATGGCAACTCTGCAAGGTAACCAAGACAGGTCTCAACTGAGAGCAAGCAAGGCTACACAACAAGAGGTAAGTTCTATTAGATTTTACAGTACCTCTGGTTAGAAGAAATGGTTCCTGCTGGCCTCTGTTCCTGTACAGCTCTGCAGATCCGGTTGTTCGTGGGCCTCAGTTGTGGGGGCAAGAGGGAGGACGTCTGGGGACTCCTGCTTTGCAATGGGAAGGTCAGCGGCAGCAATGGGCAAACTTCAATTCAGCGGTTCTTCAGTGTTTCAGCTCCTCGCGTCTTACAGAAAATAGCAACACTGCGGTTCTCAGATACCACTCTGGACTTTCCTCACATCTGGGGTCCAGCACTCTGTTGAGGTGGCTCAGGCTTGGTCAGTCCTGCTTCAGGGAAGTCCGAAGAATCTTCCTGGCACTCGGGTCCGACTTAAAAGCAACGCACACAATCTGGTGTTCCTCTACCTGGCACTTCGGTTCCAGCAGCAGCAGCAGTGGATGTTCAGCCGGCTTCGAGAGGATGTCCAAATGGGCTTTCTTTGGAGTTGATTGGTCCCACCAACTCTAGGGGAGAAGTAGTCCTTGTAGGGCTTCTCTAGTCGAGGCGAATTTGGAGCTTCAGCGGAGCAGCAGGGCTTCACCGGGCAAACCAATGGTCCAGGAGTTGCAGCAGGTGTCTCTTCCAAGTTCTTCTTTGAATTCCTTCGTCCAGTGGTCGACTCTGCCTTCCAAGCCAAAAAGCCTCACCTTTTATGCAGGTTTCTCCCAGTCATTCCAGCCTAGCTGTCAATCACACAGCAGGGTGTCTGTCCTTGCCGGACAGCCAGCCGCCAATCACCTTTGGGTGCATTCCTGTAACCAAGAGGATTAAGCACAGGGAGTTTCAGGCACCTCCCTTACTTCCTGCCCCTGTAAGACACACTGGAGCCAGAGGCGGGCTTCACTTGTGAATCCCGCCAAAGGCAAAATGATCAAAGGGACCAAACCTGGTTTGTCACGCAGAGTAAAAAAGAAGACCGGCCCATTTTGACGAAATGGGCACCCATGCGTGCCTTACTGCGGCTGCGAACGCAGCCTGCGGTAAAAACACACAATAGTAGTAAAAAGTAAACCACTGCCACTAGCCATTGATTGTATAAAGGGTTACATAAAAAAATGTCACATGAGAAACTAGACAAAGGGCATACTAAGTAACCCCTCCAGCACCATATGGTTAGGTAGTGTGTGCTGAGTCTAGAAAGTTACAAATGGTATGTAAAGTCAATTTCAGTTTACTGCTCTTGGAAACAGTAGTTTCACCAAGAGAAGGTATTTAAACCTTTGTGAAATCTAAGAGACTTTCCTGTGCTACTGCACTGAAGGTGCTGTGTGTCACAATGTAAAAGATGATGGCTATGGAGTTTGTCAGACTCCAAAGTTAAAAGAAACACATAGTACACATCACAATAAAAATACATGAGATGGTGAAAAAAGGGCATTCTCTCTCCAGGTTAGAAATTAAAAGTCCTAAAGTCCAGCAAAAGAGGTGGGGGTCTCTAAGGTAGAAGGGAATTAGCACATTTCTGAGAATTTTCCCTAACACCTACCCCGAATTTAAAAGGGCCACGTTAGACACCCTATAAGAATGCCTAATGTCTCAATAGATCCAGGCAGACATTAGGTGTCAAGCCGGGTTAGAATGAATCATTGCTACCCAACAAAGGCCTATCCTTAGCCATGGGGTACTGCAGCCGTATAAAGTTGGGGAAGACCTTGGGAATGTTTTCCTTAATTTTGAAAGACTCGCTAAACAGTTCCACTGGGGGGATCATTTAAAAAACATGTTATTTGTTCCTCTCCTAAAAGGAGAATTACAGACGTATCAGATCCTGAACCCCCTGGGATCGCATCTTTCAATAAATTAAAAAATGTCTCTTGCGGAGAGTAGATCAAACTGAAAACATCTACAGACACAAATTTAGAGAGCTCTGTCTGAATCAAGGAGAGACCCCAGTGGAATTAAGAGCACAAGTACAAAACACGTTATCATTATGGATAGGCAAGAAAAGCCTACCCGAGCTTCTAAACACCCTAGCCTTAGAATAGTTCAATATTTCTCTGCCACCCTTTTTTACACAAAGCCCGTGCAAAACATTTTAGATGCTAACAAACAAATGAGACTAATACATAAAGGGGAGGCGAATCGAAGAGACCCAGCACATTTTTTTCCACAACAATTGTCATCTAGGCGAGAGAGGGTGTGTAAAAGAGAGAATTCAGGAAACCCAATACAAGACAGGACTGAAAGATTCCAAAAAGCCTGAGGAAAAGAAAAACCCTATTAGCAAAGAATGAGGGAGACACAGGGGTCGATTCATGTAATTAATGTGCGCTGAAAATTCCCGCGCAGAGGTGCCAAAACGTGCGATTCGCAGTAAAAGTGCGAAAATCGAAGTGCAAGTGCGAAAATCGCAGGGAAACCAGCGCACATCGATTCATGGAAGTCCGTGCGCGAGAAAAACATTGGATGTGCACTGAAAAAGTGCGCCGCGCACGCCGGCGCACAGGTCATCCAACAGCGTGCGCCACGGCCACTGAGAAATCGCACATAGCGCGGCGCACATCACAAAAGTAGGCGGAACACGGGGCGTAACACTCGGAATGGTGAACAACGCGTGAAAATATGGGCGTCACGGGGGAAGTACAGGAGGCAAGTGCGCGGAACGCCCACACGCTCGCCTACAAACCGTATTCATGGAATCGAATAGGGCAAACCAGCGCACGGTCAAAGACGCGCACAGGGCCAAACAAGTACGCCATAAAAAAGCAGGCGGTAGCGTCCCTGCGCCTGAAGAAAATGTGCGCCAAAATGTGCGCTAACAAAAAGCACCCATATACAGCCATGATGAATGGTCCATACAGAGGCCCTCTAGGACAAATGAGGTGTAAAGGGGTACCGACAAACACGGACACCCGCTGTGTGAAAAATAGCATGTGCGTGTGTTCCTGGGTGCGCAGGAAGTTCCACACGCGATTGGCCTGGGTACGTGTACTTCGGGGTGCGCGGGAAGTTCCACACGCGATTGGCCTGGGTACGTGTTCTTCGGGGTGCGCGGGAAGTTCCACACGCGATTAGCCTGGGTACGTGTACTACGGGGTGCGCGGGAAGTTCCACACGCGATTAGCCTGGGTACGTGTGTTTCGGGGTGCGCGGGAAGTTCCACACGCGATTGGCCTGGGTACGTGTACTTCGGGATGCACGGGAAGTTTCACACGCGATTGGCCTGGGTACGTGTACTTCGGGTGCGCGGGAAGTTCCACACGCGATTGGCCTGGTACGTGTATTCCGAGGTGCACGGGAAGATTCACACGCGATTTCAGCAGGGTACGTGTATTTCGGTGGTCCCGGGGAATGCTACACGTTATTTGGCCGTGTGGGTCCTCCCAGGTGTTCCCTCTACACCCTCCACGGCCCCTGCAGGCAGCCCACACCACAGGGGACTACCCTGCACCCCTGCTCATGTCCCACAGGCAACCCATCCACCATGGCCATGCCCCCCAGCTAACCCACATGTCACCTTGCACTACTGATCATCAACACAGGTCTCCCAGCACCCCCACCCCCCAGCATCCAGGGGCACCCTCCACCAGGCCCCCACTCATGTCTCCCACCACCCCCACCCCCCAGCAGTGCAGGGGCAGCCTCCACCAGGCCCCCACTCATGTCTCCCATCATCCCCACCCCCCAGCAGTGCAGCGGCAGCCTCCACCAGGCACCCACTCATGTCTCCCATCACCCCCACCCCCCAGCAGTGCAGGGGCATCCTCCACCAGGCCCCCACTCATGTCTCCCACCACCCCCACCCCCCCCCCGCATCCAGGAGCACCCTCCACCAGGCCCCCACTCATGTCCAGCTCATGTCTCCCTGCACCCCCACCCCCCAGCAGTGCAGGGGCAGCCTCCACCAGGCCCCCACTCATGTCTCCCACCACCCCCACCCCCCAGCATCCAGGGGCACCCTCCACCAGGCCCCCACTCATGTCCAACTCATGTCTCCCACCACCCCCACCCCCCAGCAGTGCAGGGGCAGCCTCCACCAGGCCCCCACTCATGTCTCCCATCACCCCCACCCCCAGCAGTGCAGGGGCAGCCTCCACCAGGCCCCCACTCATGTCTCCCATCACCCCCACCCCCCAGCAGTGCAGGGCACCCTCCACCATGCCCCCACTCATGTCCCCCTGCACCCCCACCCCCCAGCAGTGCAGGGCACCCTCCACCAGGCCCCCACACATGTCTCCCACCACCCCCACCCCCCAGCAGTGCAGGGCACCCTCCACCATGCCCCACTCATGTCCCCCTGCACCCCCACCCCCCAGCAGTGCAGGGCACCCTCCACCAGGCCCCCACACATGTCTCCCACCACCCCCACCCCCCAGCAGTGCAGGGGCAGCCTCCACCAGGCCCCCACTCATGTCTCCCATCACCCCCACCCCCCAGCAGTGCAGGGGCAGCCTCCACCAGGCCCCCACTCATGTCTCCCACCACCCCCACCCCCCAGCATCCAGGGGCACGCTCCACCAGGCCCCCACTCATGTCCAACTCATGTCTCCCCGCCACCCCCACCCCCCAGCAGTGCAGGGGCAGCCTCCACCAGGCCCCCACTCATGTCTCCCACCACCCCCACCCCCCAGCATCCAGGGGCACCCTCCACCAGGCCCCCACTCATGTCCAACTCATGTCTCCCACCCCCCAGCAGTGCAGGGGCAGCCTCCACCAGGCCCCCACTCATGTCTCCCATCACCCCCACCCCCAGCAGTGCAGGGGCAGCCTCCACCAGGCCCCACACATGTCTCCCATCACCCCCACCCCCCAGCAGTGCAGGGGCAGCCTCCACCAGGCCCCCACTCATGTCTCCCATCACCCCCACCCCCAGCAGTGCAGGGGCAGCCTCCACCAGGCCCCCACTCATGTCTCCCATCACCTCCACCCCCCTGCAGTGCAGGGCACCCTCCGCCATGCCCCCACTCATGTCTCCCATCACCCCCACCCCCCAGCAGTGCAGGGCACCCTCCACCAGGCCCCCACTCATGTCTCCCTGCACCCCCACCACCCAGCAGTGCAGGGGCAGCCTCCACCAGGCCCCCACTCATGTCTCCCACCACCCCCACCCCCCAGCATCCAGGGGCACCCTCCACCAGGCCCCCACTCATGTCCAACTCATGTCTCCCACCACCCCCACCCCCCAGCAGTGCAGGGGCAGCCTCCACCAGACCCCCACTCATGTCTCCCATCACCCCCAGCCCCAGCAGTGCAGGGGCCGTCTCCACCAGGCCCCCGCACATGTCTCCCACCACCCCCACCCCCCAGCAGTGCAGGGGCAGCCTCCACCAGGCCCCCACTCATGTCTCCCATCACCCCCACCCCCAGCAGTGCAGGGGCAGCCTCCACCAGGCCCCCACTCATGTCTCCTATCACCCCCACCCCCCAGCAGTGCAGGGCACCCTCCACCATGCCCCCACTCATGTCTCCCATCACCCCCACCCCCCAGCAGTGCAGGGCACCCTCCACCAGGCCCCCACTCATGTCTCCCATCACCCCCACCCCCCAGCAGTGCAGGGGCAGCCTCCACCAGGCCCCCACTCATGTCTCCCATCACCCCCACCCCCCAGCAGTGCAGGGCACCCTCCACCATGCCCCCACTCATGTCTCCCATCACCCCCACCCCCCAGCAGTGCAGGGCACCCTCCACCAGGCCCCCACTCATGTCTCCCTGCACCCCCACCCCCCAGCAGTGCAAGGGCAGTCTCCACCAGGCCCCCACTCATGTCTCCCCCCACCCCCACCCCCCAGCATCCAGGGGCACCCTCCACCAGGCCCCCACTCATGTCCAACTCATGTCTCCCACCCCCCCCACCCCCCAGCAGTGCAGGGGCAGCCTCCACCAGGCCCCCATTCATGTCCCCCTGCACCCCGACCCCCCAGCCGTGCGATTTGCCTGGGTACATGTATACCTGGGGTGCGCGGGTAGTCTCCCATGCGATACCATCAGGGTACGTGTATTATGGGTCCGCGTGAACTTCCACACGCGATACCAGCAGGCTACGTGTATTACGGGGTTCGCGGGAAGTTCCACACGCGATTGCCCTGGGTACGTGTATTTCGGGGTGCACGTGAAATTCCACACACGACTGGGCCTGTGAGAGTGGGGTACGTGTATTCCAGGGGTGGGCGGGAATATTTACTCGCGACTGGGCCTGGGAGAGCGTGTTACGTGTATTCCTGGGGTGGGCGGGAAGATTCACACGTTCGCCTACAACGCGCCGAAAAATAAATGGTCCAATCCTGAAACACGTACGCCAGCATGAAGCAGGCATACGTCGACCCGTGCAGCATAAAAGTGCGCGCAAAAAACAAACAAGCTCAGACGCCAGGATGAATATACCGTTCCTAGCAGCAGTAGCCGTGGGTTACCAAAGGAGGAGGAGGAGGATAGTGAGGGCCCGAATTTTCACTCCCAGAACCAGCCTTTTTGGGATGCCTGATGCCCAGGTGTATGGGAGGTACAGGTTTCCATCACACATAATACTGGACCTGGTCATGGAGTGGGAGGATGACCTCACATCACCCACCCTGTGCTCCCAAGCACTCAGCCCCATGGAGAAGGTCCTCAATGTACTGCACTTCTTGGCCACAGGATCATTTCAGCGGACAAGTGCCATAGTGGGTGGGGTGTCACAGACCACGCAGTCACGCTGCCTACACCAGGTCTTGAACATCATCACTGCACACCCATCAGTCCGTAGGCACATATACGTGCCCAGGACACCTGCAGAAAGGCAGGCTGCCGCCCTCGATTTCTATGGCACAATTCCCTAAAGTGCTAGGTGCCATTGACTGCACCCATGTGGCACTACGTCTCCCCAGGGCATCTGAGCCCATCTATAGGAACCGCAAGCACTGGCATTCCATCAACGTGCAGGTAGTATGTAATGCCAAGGGAATCATCACCTCAGTATATGCCAACTATCCAGGGTCCACCCACGACAGCTTCATTTACCGAATGTCTACCCTAAGCCGGGACCTAGAAGCTGGGCGGCATGGCGATACATGGCTACTTGGTGAGTATGAATGCCACTGCACATGCATGCATGTCAGATGCAGAGTTATGTCACTACCCCACTAATGATACCCATCATCTCCTCACCAGGGGACAGTGCCTACCCTCTGAGCACCCACATGATGACCCCAATTCGGAACCCCATCACGCCTCCCGAGGTAAGATACAACACAGCCCATGTTGCAACCCGGGGCATAGTGGAGCGCACATTCGGAGTGCTCAAGTCACGCTTTCGCTCCCTTGACCGTTCTGGCGGGCAGCTGTTATATGCGCCCCAGTAGTGTGCAGGATCATAGTGGCAGCATGTGTCCTGCACAATGTTGCAACACGCCGGGGCCTGGCTGTGGACATGGTGGTGCCCCCACATCCCCAACCACATGCACGCCCGCTGCGCATGGGAGGGGAAAGGGCATGGGGTGAGGCAGCCCGTACGCAGCTGGTGGCTAATTACTTCACATAGAAATCACACCCCTGTGGAGTGCACACAGCCCTGGCACATACCATCTGATAAGCAATGATGACTCGACCTGACAATTATGACGAACAAAGGGACAGTCAACTATCAGAACCATAGCAGCCTGAAATTGTTCATGTGGAAGTGTCACAATGTGTGCTTCCCTACCTACACAAACACCACCAATGCAGTGTCATCAAAAGACACACTTCCATGCTGCAGAAATGAATACCCACTTGCAAAATACTACATGAGAACAGTGCCATGTCACCCAACCCCTCCCCGGCACGGCCACACAACACACCATGGCATGTCATGCAATGTGAGAGCAAAAAAATTAATCCCCACAACATGCCCCAAGTGTCACCAGCTACAGTGTCCCTAATGGAAACATGGCCACACATGAAATGCTCACAGTAATGCAGGACCTACAACACACATTACCAAATACTTACCAAGAATACCAATCACCTACACAACCTCCAACCTACCTTAAACATGACATTACAGACTTAATAATTTGCTAGCCTCACTACCTGATGATGCCAGCACTTCGAACACTTCCAAGTATACAGTGTTCGCGCCATGCAAGAGTGTAGGTGCACTGCTTACAACATGGACTCCAGTTCCAAGGTGGACCGCCTTGTGAAGACATGAGAAATGGACCTGCAAATTAGGACGATGAGATGGATGCAGAGGCACATATCAATACACCATGCAGTGTACAATACAACAACAATATGCACTATGAATGTATACACAGTATTGACTACAGACTGCCCAGACATCGAATGGGAGTCCAACGTCACCATGTACGTCAATGTCACTTGGGCACACCCTTTGCAAGCCCATGGAAACGGGAAGCAGGAGGGGTGTGTGTCACACAAACCCAAGCATCTGAACCAAATTCATGACAAGCCTGCATGTGCCCAGCCACAATACAGCGTATGCCCACGGGAGCCACACAAGGCAACACACTGTCCAAAAAAAAAAAAGAAAAAGAAAATCAAAAATGGCCATTAATGGGCCGGGGGGGTGTGGGGGAGGCAAACGCAAAGCCCTAGTCTGTTCCTCCATGGCAGCAAGCATGCGGGTGTGGTAGGTCTCGTTCTGGAGGATAATTGTGCGTAGGTCCCCATGCAACAACTCACGGGATGCCCGGACCTCTGCCCTAGTTGCCTGCATCTCAGCTGACAGCGTACGTGTGAGACGCTCCAGCTGCTGTTCTGTCCTTCTGTTTGTTGAAGCCTCAAGCTCAACAAGAGTCGTCCTGAGGTGAAGGAGTTCCACCCTCAGGGCTTCCCAGTGGCCCTCGGACTCTATGGAAATGGCTTTCCGCAGAGTCGCCAGTGCCGCCCGCCTGTCCCTGTCGGACGCCAACATTTCCTCCCTGTGTGACTGGCAGATGGAGTCTGTTGCCTGCTGTAGTCGCTCCATCAGCCTTTCGGGGGGGACAATGGAAGTGGCCACCCTATCCATGGCCTGAGCCATCATCTCTGATGATGCTGCCTGTTGGGTTGCCATACCGTATATGGATTGCTCCCATGCGGTATTGCCAGGTGGCGTATGGCCACCACGTCGGCGGGCACCACACCTGTCTGGGGCAAGGCGAACTGCGCCTTGCTGTGCCGGCACTGCCTGAGGCTGCAGGACTGCATTCCCCCTCTGATCTGCTGGCCCAGGAACAGGATCAGATGTTTCGGAGTGTGACCCTGCATCCGTAACCACCAAAGGCGTACCTGCCAACACTGACATCCCCATTGAGGGTTCTAACCCTAGTGCAGGTGGGTCGGACAGAACAGAATCCCTCCCAGGAACACTCACCTGCGACGGCACATAGGTCTCATCATCCGAATCGACACCTGAATACAGCTCGGGGGAGGTGCAGCCAGAGACACCCCTTGAGAGCACGACCTGCAGCAGTTGTGGGTTCTCACCCACCACCACACCACGTCCCTCACTGGTGGTCGGTCGGGCCTCAGACCCCTCCTGGGTCTGCACCATCTCCACAACCCCAGCAGTATCAAGTGCGTCATCCCCTGCAAAGACATAAAAGAAAACAAATGGAAACAGGCATTAGCACTATGGCACACAATTAGGGCTGAGAGGCTACAGAAACAGTACTTGATTGACACATGTCCCACATGACTAAAACCCTCCCATGCATGCACCGTCACTGCGTGTGAAGGGTAGGCAGATGGCACACATTGATGACACCAAGATGGAAGATGAACACATTTGCTGCATGCTGCCTAGCAGTGGCATCACACATTGGCCAGTGATTGGCAGGTCAAATACACATGCCATCACACAGATGGTATGTACCCTAGCCATAAAGTGAAGAGGGAGAGGAGGGCACCAATTGTTCATTCAGTCCAGTTTGCTCATGAAATTGATTTTTTCATTGAAATGGTTCAAATGGTTAACCTGGAGCTGCCAGTCCAAAATGGTCCTATAGCAAAGGGACATGTCTAAACAAATCATGTCCAGGAAACAAAGCCAGTCCACTGTACCATAGCCATGTCAGACATGTGACAATAGGACTGAGAAATGCCGAGTAAAAGTGGTGGTATGCAAACAATCTGCCTGAATAAACAGCGGAAAATAAGCAACAATGTTGTGGCAAGATGACACTTCAAGGGCAACTGGCGTGGTGTTGGGCTGGATGTCTAATGTTGGCAGAAGGGACACTGCTATACCCAAATGCTGGTGCGCAGAATGTATTGGATGAGGCACATGGGTGACCGAAACCACTCAGGCACACACACCCTCACCTGGCACCCAAACAGAAGCCCTCCCACACACACCATGCACATGGATGACACACACATGCATGTGCACTCACCGGACAATGCCTCGTAATCTGCCAGTTCTCCCACGCCTTGGATCTGTTCCTCCGTGACGTAGGTCCCAGCAACCTGCTCATGTGGAGTGAGTTCTATGTCCTCTGCTGGAGACCCACCTCCAGTCACTAGAGTTGCGGCATGACTTGAGGCCAGCTTATTCTTTGCCCTGCGCTTCAGGTCATTCCAGTGCTTGTAGCATTCAGTAGCTGTGCGCCTCACGATTCCAAGGGCACTTATGATGTCCGCGATGGTCTGCCAGTGTGCCTGACGTTGTGCAGGTGTGGTCTTGGATCCTGCTACAATCACCATTTCGCGGTCATGTGCGGACACATACTCTACAAGTGCATTCAGTTTGGCCTCATTGAAGCTGGGCTTCCTTGACGGGCCGGACTGTGTAGCTGTGTCTGGGGCATCAGCCTCTACTGGACGAGCACTCTTCCTCTTCCGCTTGGAAGGTGGTGGGGATCCTGAGTGTCCTACGCTGCTCTGAACACTAGGGGCAGGAGCCCCGGTGGATTCTGTACTAGGAGTGTGGGATTGCACACTCAGCATGGGAGTTGGTGCAGGCATTAGCTCAAGTGTGATGGTGTCAGGGGGAATGTCAGCATGATGGACTTGGACCGACACTGTCCTGGCTGGGTGTGTGAGAGGTGGGGTGGATGGAGCCGGAGCTGCTCCTGCAGCCTCCCCAGCCTGCCTACGCGGGGCAGCAGATGACCTAGCTGCCCCTGATTAACGTGGCCTGATGACACCAACGTGCACCGGCGCACGTGGCCTAGACCTGCTGACCTGGAAGTCAGCCATGGAGTCACCCTGTGCCAGGTCTGGTTCCACAGTGGGCTGGTCCAACAAGGGCTGAGCATGGATGGTGTCAGCCACGTTACCCTCAACCAGGGGGGGGGGCATGGGTGTCCCTGACTGCTCCTCCACACCTGGGGGGCTAGGGGCACCCTGCAAGTCACGGCCACGTCCCCTACCGGATCCACCACGGCCACCACTTGGGGCTCGGCCACCTTTGCCACCCTTACGGCTTGTTCGCCTCCCAGCCATGGCACTGATGTTATTGTGCGTATGGGAGTCGATGTGAACTATTGTCCTGGGCAATTGGGGGTCAAAGGGGTTTGGTACCAGATGGTAATCGTACCCTAGTGCTCTAGCAAGGCTGTATGTCACCCCTGGGGAAAGATGACGGGTCACGCAACGCACAGGCACCCCAAAAAAGGGAAGTAAGGTGCACGCAACCCCTCCTAGACCACGTGTGTGGAAAAATAAACCTGCACTACGCTGTGGCACCCAGAAACACAAGAATGAACGTATGCGTGTCACACGCAGCCTAGAATGACCTCTGAAGGGGTATGCGACACACGGGGCAAGCACAGATGTTAAATATGTGCGCGACTCACCGTCTGCCAGGAACAAAAGTGTGAAAAATATGCGCGTGTGCGCGTTGGCAACACCCCCGCCAAAAGAAGAATTGTACGCTGTCTGAGGAGACAGGACAACAGTAGAAGGGAACGCTGTTTGAGGAAACAGGCCCAGGAAAAAGAGGAAAAGAGAAAAAGCTGTCAGAGGTAACAGGGAGTACGAACTTGAAACGCCGTGAAGTAAATCGCGTGTGAACCGACAAGAAGTACAGATTTCACCCACTCGCTCTCCACGAAAAGCACGTACAAGGAAATGGCGTTCTACACATGCCTTGTATACACACGTCACAGACGCGCACACGCGATGAGGCCATTTCCAAAAATTACACGCTTTGACACTCGGACGTGTATTTTTTTTTTACACGCGCCATACTCTACGGCCATGCGCGTGACGTCATAGCTGCGCATGGGGGCCTTTGGGCCAATGAAATCGCGTATGCGTGCAGATGCGCTTACGCGCTAAGGGCCTTTCCTCGAATTACACGCAGACGTGCAGGATTTTCACGTGCCAAATCACTCGGTATCAAGCTGGCCACGCGTAAGCACACGGAAGACCACGCTCCTGCCCAGAAAGCCGATTTACTGCCCCCCAGAGCCCCTAGCACGCTCCCACCTGCCATCTGCTGCTGCCTGACTGCCTGCTGCCCACGTGTCCTGCCATTTGCTGCCTGCACATCAGCCAGGGGTGCTGTTGCTGTGACCACCCCTG
The DNA here is from genome assembly GCF_040938575.1 of Ambystoma mexicanum. Classification (NCBI taxonomy): domain Eukaryota; kingdom Metazoa; phylum Chordata; class Amphibia; order Caudata; family Ambystomatidae; genus Ambystoma; species Ambystoma mexicanum. Next base: position 1,009,102,907 of record NC_090924.1, on the reverse strand, counting down.
CTGGAACCGAAGACTCCCGACTGGGATTCCATCGCTCCACAGCCCAGCCCCAGGACCCAGTTTCCCACCCACTCCTGCCTCTGGGGTTGTCATGTCGGGCACTGCAACATCTGGCACCACTGACAACCCCCGGCCAGAGAGGCAGAGGGGCACCAGCTTCAGTGCCAGGGAAGTTGGTGTCCTGGTGGAGCAAGTCCTGGGGCAGTATGATGCCCTCTTCGGAAGTGTGCGCGCCGACAAGGAAGGACGGACTCAGATCTGGACGGACATCGTGACTGCCATCAACGTGGAGGGGGTGGCAGTCCGCGACTTCCAACATGTCAAGAAGCGCTGGGAGGACTTCAGGTCCAGGACCCTAAACAAGGCCCGGCGCCGGGGCCACTTGTCGGAAGATCAGATGAGGGTCCTGGAAGGCATATCCCCAGCGCTCCACGTCCAGGTCCTTGAGGGGCAGACCCGTCTGGAGACGAGCGGTAAGTGTACATGCATTATGATTGTAAGCTGTGCGTGTGGTGATGTGATGTGTTGCACATCTGTTTGTATGGGGCCGAGTATGGGTGGGGGTGTACAGGGCCATGAGGCTAACACATGCAAGGGCTGTCATGTGTGAGACATGGATGGTGCTTGTGTGTGTAGGCTTGCATGCCAAATGCAGTTGTGTGGGCACACATGTTTGGATGAATGTGTATGTAAGTAGGCATGTTCGTGATGCCACGCATGTATGTTGTTTTCAGCTGCATGTATCAGCACTGTGTACATGTGCATGTGTGTGTATTTGACAAGGGTGCAACAGTGATGCAACATGGATGCATGTGACAGCGGGATGTGGAAGCCTGATTGGCAGATGTGACATGGATGCCCATCGGAACACTGCGACAGTTGGCTGAGGTGTACACATGCATGCAAGTGTGGTGGTGTGCGTGCATGTGTAGTGCACTCCCTGTGTTGCATGTGATGTCTGGCTCACCTTTGCCTGCTCATGCTGTTGTATGTGTATGGATGGTGCTGGCAGTTGCGATGTGGCTGTGGTATGGCTCATGTGTGCAAGTTGAAATGACATGTGTGTTGCCAATTGTGATGCCATGTCTGAGGTTTGCCAATGCCACTCATGTGCAACTGTCATGTGTGTATGTGTCCATTGTAGAGTGCCCTGATGCCTGTGTTTTATTTCTCCCTGTCTGCAGCGTCAACTGATGAAGAGGGCGGAGAAGGTGCTGTGGAGCACAGAGGCGGGGATCGCACCGCCAGCCGGAGACGCAAGGCCCGGCTCCCCTCCCAGGTTGTGATCTCGTCGGGGAGTGAGGAGTCCGGTGCCACGTCCCAGGCCGCAGCTGCCGGGGGGAGGTCCAAGAGGCGGAGGTCGGAGTTGGACTCCTCGGCAGCAGAAGGGGCAGCTGGGACCCCACAGGGCCCAACGGGGGAAGATGGCACGGAGTCATCCAGGTTGGTGGGGGGTTTGGTGGAGGAGGAGGCCGTGCAAGCAACAGAGACGGGGTCTGGAGGTGGGGATTCCACTGGTGCTAGTGGTGCAGTGCAGGACCAGGGACAGGAGGCAGCACAGGTCGCCACGGAGGTGCCTGTGTTCAATCCTGTCCCTGATCCTGTCACTGCATCATCTTGCACCAGCAGGGATGCCTACGTCCAGACCCGTTTTCAGGCAGGGGATGAGCTCACGACAACTGGCCTTCCTCTGCCTGCGGACGTGGCTATCCGGGTCCGGGTTGAGCCTGTCCTGACTGGTGTGGCGTTGCGTCAATGGGCCATGCGAGGTGACCTGCAGTCTTTTCATGAGGAGACTGCACGTCATCTCGAATGGCTCGTTGACCGCGTCGGCCTACTGGGACAGGTCACCCAGGCCGGATTCCTCCGTTTGATGGGGCTTGCTCAGACCCCCTCCTCAACTGAACCCCCTATGCGCCAGTCGTCCTCCATGCCATCTTCCCACCCATCAGTCACCTGGGTGCCCTGTGGAGCTGCCTCTGATGGTGCGGCCAGGCTGGTGGAGGAGGCATCCCTGCCACAGTCGGGAGTCGGACGTCCAGCAGGGGTGGCCACATCAACGACTGCACCCCAGCCAGCAGAGGATGTGCAGGCAGCAGGAGGCAGTGCACGGGCAGAGGCGCAGCAGCAGCAGCAACGTGGTGGGAGCCATGATGGCTCGGGGCCTTCAACATCGGAAGGGCAGGCATCGGCCGGAGGGCAGGAGGACCCAGGACGGGAAGTGTCTTCCGTGTGGCAGCGGTTGGGCCACGCCATAGATGCGGAGCGGCAGCGGGCGGAAGAGGCACGGCTCACGATGGTTAGGGCGGAGAACTCCATGCGGAGGGCCCTGAGGCGGGCCGAGTGCCTCGAGGCAATCCGCAGGGAGTTTGGGGTGAACATGTGGACGGCCCTGCGGACCCTCGGGGCCATGGAGGAGGACCGCCTCTGGGACATTGAGCAGGAGTTCGATGATGCCCTGGCCCGGAACATCCCAAAGTGAGCCGTCGGACTAGCCCACTGCCCTTGTAAACAGTTCTGTAGTTAGTGTTAGGTTTCCTTTGGTTTTGCATTTTTTTTGGACCTTTTGGACAATGGGCCACATTTTTGTATATAGTTTTTTCTTTTAGGTAGTGTTATTAGATAGGTTTCATTTCTTCGGTTGGGATCATGGACCCTGGATTGTTTATCTGTATTTAGTTGACTTTTGGATTTTCAATTTTTTTTATGATTTCCCCATGGAGCAATGGTTTTCGATTTTAATTTTCCATTGGATTTACTTTTGTGGGCTGTGACTTTGGACACCTTTCCTTTGCATTATGATTTGTGGTTTTGCATTATTTCACGGACCTGCTGTTTTTTTTATTTTTATTTTCCATTATTGTTTGTTCATTTTTTATTCAATTTACGTTGCTTTTAATACATATTTTTTCTTCAAAGTTCAATGTGTAGTATCATCTCATTGGTTTCATGCATATCATGATATGGGTTTTGACATTCACTGACACCCATTGGGTGTATGTGAGGGACATGTGTTCATTTCCAAACTTGCAATTGGGGTTCTATCATGTTTTTGCCATTTCTAAGTGGGTGGATGCAATACTCAGGTGGGTGTTTGGCATTTGGAGGCTGACCATAAGGGCCAGGGATCTACATTGTGGTGACATGTTGGCTGGGGGGCATGAGTGGGGGCCTGGTGGAGGGTGCCCCTGCACTGCTGGGGGGTGGGGGTGCTGGGAGACATGTGGGGGCCTGGTGGAGGCTGCCCCTGCACTGCCGGGGGGTGGGGGTGCAGGGAGACATGAGTTGGACATGAGTGGGGGCCTGGTGGATGGTGCCCCTGAATGCAGGGGGGTGGGGGTGGTGGTAGACATGAGTGGGGGCCTGGTGGAGGCTGCCCCTGCACTGCTGGGGGGTGGGGGTGATGGGAGACATGAGTGGGGGCCTGGTGGAGGCTGCCCCTGCACTGCTGGGGGGTGGGGGTGATGGGAGACATGAGTGGGGGCCTGGTGGAGGCTGCCCCTGCACTGCTGGGGAGTGGGGGTGGTGGTAGACATGAGTTGGACATGAGTGGGGGCCTGGTGGAGGTTGCCCCTGCACTGCTGGGGGGTGGGGGTGCAGGGAGACATGAGTTGGACATGAGTGGGGGCCTGGTGGAGGGTGCCCCTGGATGCTGGGGGGTGGGGGTGGTGGGAGACATGAGTGGGGGCCTGGTAGAGGCTGCCCCTGGATGCTGTGGGGTGGGGGTGCAGGGGGACATGTGTGGGGGCCTGGTGGAGGGTGCCCCTGGATGCTGGGGGGTGGGGGTGCAGGGGGACATGAGTGGGGGCCTGGTGGAGGGTGCCCCTGGATGCTGGGAGGTGGGGGTGGTGGTAGACATGAGTGGGGGCCTGGTGGAGGCTGCCCCTGCACTGCTGGGGGGTGGGGGTGGTGGTAGACATGAGTGGGGGCCTGGTGGAGGCTGCCCCTGCACTGCTGGGGGGTGGGGGTGATGGGAGACATGAGTGGGGGCCTGGTGGAGGCTGCCCCTGCACTGCTGGGGGGTGGGGGTGGTGGGAGACATGAGTGGGGGCCTGGTGGATGCTGCCCCTGCACTGCTGGGGGGTGGGGGTGGTGGTAGACATGAGTGGGGGCCTGGTGGAGGGTGCCCCTGGATGCAGGGGGGGTGGGGTGGCAGGGGGACATGAGTGGGGGCCTGGTGGAGGCTGCCCCTGCACTGCTGGGGGGTGGGGGTGATGGGAGACATGAGTGGGGGCCTGGTGGAGGGTGCCCCTGGATGCTGGGGGGTGGGGTGGTGGTAGACATGAGTGGGGGACTGGTGGAGGCTGCGCCTGCACTGCTGGGGGGTGGGGGTGGTGGTAGACATGAGTGGGGGCCTGGTGGAGGCTGCCCCTGCACTGCTGTGGGGTGGGGGTGCAGGGAGACATGAGTTGGACATGAGTGGGGGCCTGGTGGAGGGTGCCCCTGGATGCTGGGGGGTGGGGGTGGTGGTAGACATGAGTGGGGGCCTGGTGGAGGCTGCCCCTGCACTGCTGGGGGGTAGGGGTGCAGGGAGGCATGAGTTGGACATGAGTGGGGGCCTGGTGGAGGGTGCCCCTGGATGCTGGGGGGTGGGGGTGGTGGGAGACATGAGTGGGGGCCTGGTGGAGGCTGCCCCTGGATGCTGTGGGGTGGGGGTGCAGGGGGACATGTGTGGGGGCCTGGTGGAGGGTGCCCCTGGATGCTGGGGGGTGGGGGTGCAGGGGGACATGAGTGGGGGCCTGGTGGAGGGTGCCCCTGGATGCTGGGGGGTGGGGGTGGTGGTAGACATGAGTGGGGGCCTGGTGGAGGCTGCCCCTGCACTGCTGGGGGGTGGGGGTGGTGTAGACATGAGTGGGGGCCTGGTGGAGGCTGCCCCTGCAATGCTGGGGGGTGGGGGTGCAGGGAGACATGAGTTGGACATGAGTGGGGGCCTGGTGGAGGGTGCCCCTGGATGCTGTGGGGTGGGGGTGCAGGGGGACATGAGTGGGGGCCTGGTGGAGGCTGCCCCTGGATGCTGTGGGGTGGGGGTGCAGGGGGACATGAGTGGGGGCCTGGTGGAGGCTGCCCCTGGATGCTGTGGGGTGGGGGTGCAGGGGGATATGTGTGGGGGCCTGGTGGAGGGTGCCCCTGGATGCTGGGGGGTGGGGGTGCAGGGGGACATGAGTGGGGGCCTGGTGGAGGGTGCCCCTGGATGCTGGGGGGTGGGGGTGGAGGTAGACATGAGTGGGGGCCTGGTGGAGGCTGCCCCTGCACTGCTGGGGGGTGGGGGTGGTGGTAGACATGAGTGGGGGCCTGGTGGAGGCTGCCCCTGCACTGCTGGTGGGTGGGGGTGCAGGGAGACATGAGTTGGACATGAGTGGGGGCCTGGTGGAGGGTGCCCCTGGATGCTGGGGGGTGGGGGTGGTGGGAGACATGAGTGGGGGCCTGGTGGAGGCTGCCCCTGGATGCTGTGGGGTGGGGGTGCAGGGAGACATGAGTTGGACATGAGTGGGGGCCTGGTGGAGGGTGGCCCTGGATGCTGTGGGGTGGGGGTGGTGGGAGACATGAGTGGGTGCCTACTGTAGGGTGCCCTGCACTGCTGGGGGGTGGGGGTGGTGGGAGAGATGTGTGGGGGCCTGGTTGAGGCTGCCCCTGCACTGCTGGGGGGTGGGGGTGGTGGGAGACATGAGTGGGGGCCTGGTGGAGGGTGCCCCTGGATGCTGGGGGGTGGGGGTGCAGGGGGACATGAGTGGGGGCCTGGTGGAGGCTGCCCCTGCACTGCTGGGGGGTGGGGGTGATGGGAGACATGAGTGGGGGCCTGGTGTAGGCTGCCCCTGCACTGCTGGGGGTTGGGGGTGATGGGAGGCATGAGTGGGGGCCTGGTGGAGGGTGCCCCTGGATGCTGGGGGGTGGGGGTGGTGGTAGACATGAGTGGGGGCCTGGTGGAGGCTGCCCCTGCACTGCTGGGTGGTGGGGGTGGTGGGAGACATGTGTGGGGGCCTGGTGGAGGGTGCCCTGCACTGCGGGGGGGTGGGGATGATGGGAGACATGAGTGGGGGCCTGGTGGAGGCTGCCCCTGCACTGCTGGGGGGTGGGGGTGGTGGTAGACATGAGTTGGACATGAGTGGGGGCCTGGTGGAGGCTGCCCCTGCACTGCTGTGGGGTGGGGGTGCAGGGAGACATGAGTTGGACATGAGTGGGGGCCTGGTGGAGGGTGCCCCTGGATCCTGGGGGTGGGGGTGGTGGGAGACATGAGTGGAGGCCTGGTGGAGGGTGCCCCTGGATGCTGTGGGGTGGAGGTGGTGGTAGACATGAGTGGGGGCCTGGTGGAGGCTGCCCCTGCACTGCTGGGGGGTGGGGGTGGTGGTAGACATGAGTGGGGGGCTGGTGGAGGCTGCCCCTGCACAGCTGGGGGGTGGGGGTGCAGGGAGACATGAGTTGGACATGAGTGGGGGCCTGGTGGAGGGTGCCCCTGGATGCTGGGGGGTGGGGGTGCAGGGGGACATGAGTGGGGGCCTGGTGGAGGGTGCCCCTGGATGCTGGGGGGTGGGGGTGGTGGTAGACATGAGTGGGGGCCTGGTGGAGGCTGCCCCTGCACTGCTGGGGGGTGGGGGTGGTGTAGACATGAGTGGGGGCCTGGTGGAGGCTGCCCCTGCACTGCTGGGGGGTGGGGGTGCAGGGAGACATGAGTTGGACATGAGTGGGGGCCTGGTGGAGGGTGCCCCTGGATGCTGTGGGGTGGGGGTGCAGGGGGACATGAGTGGGGGCCTGGTGGAGGCTGCCCCTGGATGCTGTGGGGTGGGGGTGCAGGGGGACATGAGTGGGGGCCTGGTGGAGGCTGCCCCTGGATGCTGTGGGGTGGGGGTGCAGGGGGACATGTGTGGGGGCCTGGTGGAGGGTGCCCCTGGATGCTGGGGGGTGGGGGTGCAGGGGGACATGAGTGGGGGCCTGGTGGAGGGTGCCCCTGGATGCTGGGTGGTGGGGGTGGTGGTAGACATGAGTGGGGGCCTGGTGGAGGCTGCCCCTGCACTGCTGGGGGGTGGGGGTGGTGGTAGACATGAGTGGGGGCCTGGTGGAGGCTGCCCCTGCACTGCTGGGGGGTGGGGGTGCAGGGAGACATGAGTTGGACATTAGTGGGGGCCTGGTGGAGGGTGCCCCTGGATGCTGGGGGGTGGGGGTGGTGGGAGACATGAGTGGGGGCCTGGTGGAGGCTGCCCCTGGATGCTGTGGGGTGGGGGTGCAGGGAGACATGAGTTGGACATGAGTGGGGGCCTGGTGGAGGGTGGCCCTGGATGCTGGGGGGTGGGGGTGGTGGGAGACATGAGTGGGGGCCTACTGGAGGGTGCCCTGCACTGCTGGGGGGTGGGGGTGGTGGGAGAGATGTGTGGGGGCCTGGTTGAGGCTGCCCCTGCACTGCTGGGGGGTGGGGGTGGTGGGAGACATGAGTGGGGGCCTGGTGGAGGGTGCCCCTGGATGCTGGGGGGTGGGGGTGCAGGGGGACATGAGTGGGGGCCTGGTGGAGGCTGCCCCTGCACTGCTGGGGGGTGGGGGTGATGGGAGACATGAGTGGGGGCCTGGTGTAGGCTGCCCCTGCACTGCTGGGGGGTGGGGGTGATGGGAGGCATGAGTGGGGGCCTGGTGGAGGGTGCCCCTGGATGCTGGGGGGTGGGGGTGGTGGTAGACATGAGTGGGGGCCTGGTGGAGGCTGCCCCTGCACTGCTGGGTGGTGGGGGTGGTGGGAGACATGTGTGGGGGCCTGGTGGAGGGTGCCCTGCACTGCGGGGGGGTGGGGATGATGGGAGACATGAGTGGGGGCCTGGTGGAGGCTGCCCCTGCACTGCTGGGGGGTGGGGGTGGTGGTAGACATGAGTTGGACATGAGTGGGGGCCTGGTGGAGGCTGCCCCTGCACTGCTGTGGGGTGGGGGTGCAGGGAGACATGAGTTGGACATGAGTGCGCGCCTGGTGGAGGGTGCCCCTGGATCCTGGGGGTGGGGGTGGTGGGAGACATGAGTGGAGGCCTGGTGGAGGCAGCCCCTGGATGCTGTGGGGTGGGGGTGCAGGGGGACATGTGTGGGGGTCTGGTGGAGGGTGCCCCTGGATGCTGGGGGGTGGGGGTGCAGGGGGACATGAATGGGGGCCTGGTGGAGGCTGCCCCTGCACTGCTGGGGGGTGGGGTGGTGGGAGACATGAGTGGGGGCCTGGTGGAGGCTGCCCCTGTATGCTGGGGGGTGGGGGTGGTGGGAGACATGAGTGGGGGCCTGGTGGAGGCTGCCCCTGCACTGCTGGGGGGTGGGGCTGATGGGAGACATGAGTGGGGGCCTGGTGGAGGCTGCCCCTGCACTGCTGGGGGGTGGGGGTGATGGGAGACATGAGTGGAGGCCTGGTGGAGGGTGCCCCTGGATGCTGGGGGGTGGAGGTGGTGGTAGACATGAGTGGGGGCCTGGTGGAGGCTGCCCCTGCACTGCTGGGGGGTGGGGGTGGTGGTAGACATGAGTGGGGGGCTGGTGGAGGCTGACCCTGCACTGCTGGGGGGTGGGTGTGCAGGGAGACATGAGTTGGACATGAGTGGGGGCCTGGTGGAGGGTGCCCCTGGATGCTGGGGGGTGGGGGTGGTGGGAGACATGAGTGGAGGCCTGGTGGAGGCTGCCCCTGGATTCTGTGGGGTGGGGGTGCAGGGGGACATGTGTGGGGGCCTGGTGGAGGGTGCCCCTGGATGCTGGGGGGTGGGAGTGCAGGAGGACATGAGTGGGGGCCTGGTGGAGGCTGCCCCTGCACTGCTGGGGGGTGGGGGTGGTGGGAGACATTAGTGGAGGCCTGGTGGAGGCTGCCCCTGCACTGCTGGGGGGTGGGGGTGCAGGGAGACATGCGTGGGGGCCTGGTGGAGGGTGCCCCTGGATGCTGGGGGTTGGGGATGCAGGGGGACATGAGTGGGGGCCTGGTGGAGGCTGCCCCTGCACTGCTGGGGGGTGGGGGTGATAGGAGACATGAGTGGGGGCCTGGTGGAGGGTGCCCCTGGATGCTGGGGGGTGGGGGTGGTGGAATACATGAGTGGGGGCCTGGTGGAGGGTGCCCCTGGTGGCTGGGGGTGCAGGGGGACATGCGTTGGTGGGCAGTAGTGCAAGGTGACATGTGGGTTGGCTGGGGGGCATGGCCATGGTGGATGGGGTGCCTGCAGGACTTGTGCAGGGTAGGCCCCTGTGGTGTGGGCCACCTGCAGGGGACGTGGAGGGTGTAGAGGGAACACCTGGGAGGACCCACACGTGCAATTCACGTGTGGTGCTCCCCGCGCACCCCTGGAATACACGTACCCTGATGGAATCGCGTGTGATACTTCCTGCGCACCCCTGAAATACACGTACCCTGCTGCTTTTGCGTGTGATACTTCCCGCGCACCCCTGGAATACACGTACCCTGATGGAATCGCATGTGATACTTCCCGCGCACCCCTGAAATACACGTACCCTGCTGCTTTTGTGTGTGATACTTCCCGCGCACCCCTGGAATACACGTACCCTGCTGTTTTTGCGTGTGATACTTCCCGCGCACCCCTGGAATACACGTGCCCTGATGGAATCGCGTGTGTTACTTCCCACGCACCCCTGATGTACACGTACCCAGGACAATCGCGTGTGAAACTTCCCGCGAACCACTGAAATACACGTTCCCCGCTTGGCGTTTGCTGTTTGGCAGCCCTGTGAGCTGGTCCAGGGTTAGCGCAGCCCTTTGCGATGATTTGGGGATTTTGAAGGCTTTTCCTTGCGCGAGGGCGTTCTTGGGGGCGTAACTGGCGCTGCTGCAGGGTCGCTGCGCCACTCTGTGCCACGGCTGGTTTCGGAGGCTAAAATCCATGAATACGCTGTGCGATGAAAAGGATTTTTTCGCACGCAGCTGGCGCCGTGTATTGCACGGGGACACTGTGCGCCAGCCGCGTGCGCCACTTTTGTGCAAATTTCTATGAATTACCCTTTAAAGCTGAGATAGGGAGGAGCACTAAGATTCCTATAATAATTGGTTTCTTCTGTGGTCAAAAGGTACATATATCAGGACAATGTCCCTCCAGTTAGAGGGAGGAACCCATGCACATTGTGTGCATGACAGGAGAGGTATGGGGGAATCAAGTTTCCCAGAGGAGGAATTCCTGGAAACCCTAAGTAATAATTTTTGTTTAGCCACTCCTTTTAAGACCCATGAATTTTCCACTATGAACAGAACACCTGTCAGAGCATTGGTCGGCTCAGGCAGCAAGCAAACGACTGTTAGAGCTGACCTAATTCTGGCAGAGGAATTCAAATCTAAAGGACCTGTAAGGGTCAGTTGTGTACACGCAGACCAAGAGGTGTATCACAGATCCACAGTAATTACACAAATCAGAGGTCAGAAAACTGGTATAGATTCTGCTTTTATTCCTGGGTTACCAGAAGAAACCATAATTGTCACCGATTTCACAAATTGAAATCCAGAGGGAAGGTGTCATTCCTCATGGAGTTGGAACATGAACATGGTGGCCTAGCGAACAGAGTAATTTCCCTAATAATTGGAAATTGTGTGTGACCAAGAAAGAAAGGCAATGTTTAGGAACTGTGATTGTGAATATTGTGACTAGGGGAAGGGAAGCAATCCCCTACTGATTGCAAAATCGTGAACTGTGTCAAGGGGCCAATAAAAGAGGAATTACTTCTTGACATTTTGAATTGTGGAAGTGAGGTCAGGGGAATAAACATACCATCTGAAACTGTGGATTATAATGAGCCTGTGAAACTCAGGGAAATATCTCCTAAGGATTGTGGAACTTTGATTATTTGATTATTTATTTATGCTTGCCCCTTTTGGGACTTTATTTTAGAACTCTGGACAATAGCTGCAGATGACCAGTTGAACGACTATATCCCTTTTCTCTTTAACTTGAATTTAGCATCTAGGGGTTACATTAGGATTTGACTACAGGGCTTTACTTTGGACATTCTGACAGAGACTTCCTTTAGTTTTGTTGAGGCAGGGAAACCCCTCTTAGAGATAGGGATAGATAGGATTTCCTCCAATCCTCTTTTTATGTTTATAACAGTCTTTACCAACCACTACAATACCCTTGTGTCCGGGTCTTTCTCCTGATTCCTTACACTCCCTGAACATAACTTTACTTGCGGTATGTGGGAGTCTAAGGATAACAAGTTAGCCAAATTCAAAGAAGGTGAGTATTCTTTCCCAAAGGCAAAAGAAACTTGACAGAAAGGGAGACCGGAAAGGGAATACAAGCATGGGTGTTTAGTGGCTACTGACGTTAGCTGGTGTGAACATATTCTGAAAGGAGGCATAGCTAAAGAAGAGGGTTGATCCCTTGAGTAAGTCATATGGAGAGGTAGAGATAGGGAAGAGGAGTCCTGCAAGGGATTTTTTTATCTTTTGCATTCAATTCACTGTGGTAATATTCACAATAAAATAATGACTAACCCCAATCAACCCAGTCCCATACCGTGAAAAAGAATTAACACACCAAGAAGCAGAGATGGGGCAAAAGAGAGGCTGGGATAGTGATTCTGTAAGGTTGGGCAGGTGGGTGACATGATAACCACAATGAGGTATTTCAACCCTCAGATACAGAACAATATGTAACTCTAAGTGTCTTCTCACAATACTCTATCTTTTCCTCTACCTCAATCCATAATTCCTCACCAGTGGACACATCACAGGACTCAGCCTACCCAACCTGCAAGCTTCAGCCCACGTTGGTTTCCACAGGGTCTAAGCACAAGAAAAGGTGAACAAATCAATCTCATGCTCACAGTGAAAGCATGTATTTGACTCTTACTTAAAGTAACATTCCAGTGAGGTTTATCTCCACTATGCTCTAGCGTCCATTTGGATGCAGAAGGAGAGGGCTCTGATCTTGAAAAGGATCTCAATGACAGGCAAATGTACATGATGATGCATGTAGAGCTGGTAAATAGTCAAATCACCATAAATGATCAGCTTGCGTGTTTTTAAAGAAGCCAGATTTAAGCACCCCCAAAAATGTATATGGGCACAATGTTCCAAAATTTAGAATCTGACTAAAACAACAGCAAATTTAGAGGCAAGGGTGACAGAAATGTCACGCCAATTGAGACAAAAGATGGACAATTTAGAGCAGGCCTCTGAGATGGCAGAGACATTTTAAAGGTACAATAATATTAGGATTCTGGGAACAAAGCAAGGGCTGCATTTTGACACTTGAGTTTCCAACTATGGCTTCTAGGAGCGATACAGAGCTTGAGAAAGTGAACTGGGAAATATAAGTGAGCAAGAACACAGATACCCTATTATTCCTAAACCTAGGCTCCATACTAAAACAAGTAAAACGTATTATGAATCTTGAAGCAATACTGAGCAAGTTCAGGTGCTGTGCTGGAATCAGGGGCGAGAAGGTGATGGGTGGGCATGTCGCACCTATGTGGAAGACCTGTGTCTAAGGGCTGTTCTGTGGCTGTTCCCCAGAGGAATTATTTTGGACTTGTTTTATGTGCTTGTTATAATTGTGTGAAAAATCCCTTGAACCTGCCCACAACACCCACAATCCTTTTTTAACAACAGCGCCCGCGCCTATGTGCGCGCGCCTGTGTGGAAGCCCTGTGTGTAAGGGCTGTTCTGGGGCTTTTATGTGCTGGTTAGGGCTGGTAAGGACTCGCTATTTAATTTGTTATATATCTTTTTGTATTCACACACACCATCATTTTTTTAGTACACTCATCTTTACTGCAGCACCACTAATAACCCTGTTTAGTCAGTAAATCGAGTCAACATCACGTATGCGGAAAACTACCTGTGCTACCTTATACACGCTGAAATCCAGCATGCCCTCTAAACTCGAAATACTTAAACTCATAGAGCGGCTTAAACTCACACCGTGTAAGAGCAAACAGACTCTTAACTCTATTAAAGACTCAATGCCTAAAGTAAAGGACCGGGCGTACTCAGCGTCTGCTGATATATGCTCTTACTATTCAAATGGGCCAAACAAGCGTCGAACTGGACAGGTACAATAAAATGTATGTGAGTGTCGCGACTCAGAACACTGCTATTCTAGGAATTGCATCATCTGGAAATGTAGCCAATACTAATGAAAAACAACCTTTTACAAATTACTCTGTGTTACTATTAGACACCGTGATAAAGCCGGCAGCCAATCTTTTAACAACTGAGTCACAAAGCGTCACCAGTGTGGAACCGAAACTTGATTTTCACATATTCTCCCTCTGACAAAGAAGGAATCATCAACGCAGGGGAAAAAACAACAAATATTTAAACAACGCATGCTACCACAAGTACTAGAACCAAACAATTAAAAAAAAATGTGACTAAACCAAGCAAACAGAAAGTTAAAGCGAGTGAAGCGATAGCTAATAAGTATAAGAAGATCACAAGGAAGAATCAGAAGTCGAAAGAATAATCGCAATCGGTTCTAACGCAAGCTACTTTGTATGAACCCTTAGACGCTTTAATAAGTGCAATTGATTCTGAAAAAGGAAATTTGATCACACCTGTTATTGACAGTGTCCCACTAAAGAATACAATTGCGCCTAAGCAGCACGATCATCAGCCGCATGAACAAACTTCGAAGTTACTCGAATTAAGACTTACTTATCTAGAGAAGTTGATACACAATTGCTTCTCTGTGATGCCCTCCAAAGCCCTTTCTCAAGCTCAAACAAGACCTGATAAGGTGCAGCTGGCTACTCAACAACAACATTTGCCAGTAAGAACTCCAAGCAATTGTGACACTCCTACTACAACCACTTCACGCTCAGATCAACTAAATACAACATACTATCATACCATGATAATCCAATGCAGATCTGATAAACCAGAAAAATATGATTTGAATTGATCTTCGATATTGAACATCCTCACAGAGATACCAACTCTGGAAGATATTTCAACTAGCGACATAGACCTAGTAGAATTTCTTCATGACACAGATTTAACGAGTGCCAGATTATGGATATGGTCGGGTGCCATATTGAATTTAATTTGTGCGCCAGACCCCTAATTTTTTATCTAGGTTTCTCACACAACTACGAATCACTCGGGCAGTACAACTGTGCTGCACCGACTAATGGAATGTCCGCAAACTTAATTTGTTCTGACAATCTGGAAGGCTTGAATATTTGCATAGCAAACAATCTGGAAACAAATCAGACTACATTCATCTTCGATCACAAACATGATGTCCTATCAACTTCTGACCATCACCAGCAACTGACAATCTATCTCTAAAATTTATATCCTGGAATACTCGAGGCCACTCTCATTTTGTCAACACACAATTTAATAGCCTCAACAATTTTGACATAATACTTTTGCAGGAAACATGGCTTACCTCGATCCCTGTTTGGGACGATCATACCATCAAGATCATTCCTGCGGTTACTCAATTGAAAGGAAGACCGATGGCTGGTCTTCTTGTGGCCACAAAAAAACTCCACAGGACTGAGCTTAAATGAATGGACTCATCCAAATAATTATATACAGTTAGTTAAAATCAAAATAGATCAATATTGTGTTGCTTTAATTAACATGTATTGGAGTCACCTGAGTATGTGAGATGATACATTCTTGGCTGACATGGAACTAATGCTGCACTTGATTGCGGCTGATCAGACAATAACATCCACCATTATTGCAGGCGGCATAAACTTGCATAGTTTATTTGATTCTAAGCAACAACATATGTACAGAGCACACAGATGGTCAAATTTAATGAAGAATCGGCAAATGATAATGCTTATCGGTGCGGTAGAAGGTGATGTGCCAGCTAATTCAACATGGCTTCGCAAACATCAACAAGCAACCATCGACTACATCAATACTGATTGTAAATTATTTTCACAGATAACTAACTTTTCGATTATTCAAAAAATTAATAGTGATCACGAAGAACTTGTTGCCTCTTGGACTTGGCCGTACAAAAAATTGACACTAGGCCGCAATACTTCTGCGGGCAGCTGGAAGTGAGCAGCGGACGTAACAGACTCACTTATAATCCACATCGTATATGTGAGTTGCATGAGCTACTGAAATCTTGTAGTGACAACAACAAACCTGATCCTTCAACTGTCAAGGATTATACGTCGAGTCCTCATCTGTTCCAAGAAGTGACCAACCCAATGCATAAACCCATGTACAAACATAATCATAATTACAATCCAGAGCTTAAGTACAAGAAGAAACTACTTCAGAAGACATACGAAAAGGGTCCATCAATGATAAAGACTACTTTCGTAAAATAAAGACTCTCAAATCCGAATATAATAACTGGATAGTTTCAAGACAATCTTTCCTGTAACAACAGGACAGAGAATCAATGCTTCGAGCTGTGGTTTCTAAAAATTCAAGAACAATATGGCACTTACTCAACACTATTACACTAACTTCGCAAGCTTCATTACAGATAAACGCTGTCACAGAAGACAGCTGGATCAAACATTTCAGGCAACTCTACACCAGTAAAGACATGGTCAATCAATACAATCAACCATTGTATCTTCCACTTGTTTTTGACATTGATGACACCAGAATCTACATCAGAAGACTGTCTCAATCAAGAGCTCCAGCTACAGACGGCCTGTCTAACAGACGTTTTAAATCTAATCCAGATCAGTGGGCGCAAACACTCTTTTCAATCTTTCAGGTGCTAATGTCAACTCAACGCCTTCCTGACAGCTGGAGGAAATCAATAATAGTCTCATTTTTAAAAAAGGGAGCTGACAAAAACCTGAAAGCTACCAACCGATAGCATTACTTGATGCTCTGGGAAATTGTTCCCCATGATAATTCTGAGAGATCTCACATTGTGGATCAACCGAAGCAAACATTTTGATTAGCATCAGACGGGCTTCATTCCGGGCATGGAAACGTCAGTTAATCTCTTGGTCATCACTGCTATCCAACAACAAATAAATAAAGGAAAGCAGCCAATATTTATGGTGTTTGTCGATTTCAAATCGGCATTCGATTCTGTCAGTAGACATCTTGTGTTTCAAAGCTGCTGCCCAGATAACTTCCTGAATTTGATCATTCAGCTGCACACACAAACATCCATGTGTGTGCGACTTACTTCAGATTGCAAACTCTCAACATCAATATTAACTGAACGTGGTCTGAAACAGGGATGTGTTCTTGCATCCATCATATTCAACTTCTTTATCTCTGACATGGGCACTTCATTCTCATCCATAACATTGGATCCTCCACGTTTGGGTCGAAATCTAGTTGCCTGGTTATTGTATGCTGACGATTTGCTTTTAATATCAAAAACCCCGATTGGCCTGCAAAGATTGTTCTAGGTATTGGAAAACTATGTAAATGAAAACCATCTACAAATCAAGGTTGACAAAACTAAGATCTTAGTGAATACAACAGCGAAACGAGCCACTACATCCAACTTCAAATGGAAGCTATATGGAAATGAACTTGATGTTGTCCAGCAATATAAATATGTAGGTATTTACATTAGCAATCAATATACAGATTCTTCTCACATACAAGATCTTCAATTAAAAACACGAACAGCCATTTCACAAGCATTGTTGGTCAAACATAAATTCGGCACATTTTCATAATCATCTATTATATCTTTCTACTTACAGAAAGTAACAGCAATAATTTTATATCGCTCAGAAACGAAATCACCAAAGACAAAACAGTTCTGGGAGTGTTTTGAGGGTAAATTCTGGAGAAAATTATAGGCATTCCCCAAAGCACACCGATGGCTGTCATAAGATATGAATTGGGAATTTCATCAATATATGCAATGTATTGCTGGAAATTGTTAAGTCTATATAGAAAACTAATCATGGCCCGCCAATCTGATCTTTTGATTGGTGAACTTGTTGTCTACATGCTCACATCTGACCATGTACGTCCTTGTAAATGGTGTCTCCTTGCAACTAATGTAATGGATACGGCAGACATAACATCAGGGATACTCATTTCTAATCCCATTAAAGCTAAAATTAAATAATGGCGGATAGACTGGATCGGGACATCTCAGCAATGCCAACAACATCAAACCTATAAGGAAATTGCAAGGTATGACAAGGCATTTAAAACAACTGTCAATATTTACGTACATTTCCAGCCCCGCGATATAGACAAATCTACTTACGCTGTCAGTTTGTTCTTGTTAAAACAAAACAAATGTTAGCGCTACAAAATCAAATAAAGTGAATGCTGTTGTTTCTGTCGAATACCAATGTGCAAGGAGACACTACAGTATCTGCTTACTGAATACAAAAATGCATCGTCTAAGCAAATTCTGCTCTTCAAACCTTATAAGAACAATATGTCATGTTAACATCTCAAGAATTGTGGAGCAGACTATATCATTCGAAAATAACAATGGTCCAAATAGCCATAGCCAAATTTATAGTGCAACTTAAAATAGAAGATTGGCCAAAGTAACACAATGTGGCGGACAGATACCATTTGTATAATACAGATGACTCATGAACTGCTCTCTACAACCTGCACATATATTCTATGTGCTTATATTGGGCCTCATTACGACCCTGGCGCTAATGGGTTAACGGCGCCGTAAAAGGCTGCAGCGCCGTTAACCCATTAGTGCCTGATTATGAGGTCCCTTTGCGGGACCCGACCTTAACGGCTGGTCTACACCAGCCATTAAAGTAAGGACCCGCAAAGGGACCTGGGTGCTAAGTACGGTACCGCAATTTGCGGTACCATACTTAGCGCCTTCCCCATTCCCATTGAGCCCTATGGGGCAAAAATGGGAATGGGGAAGGGCCATGGAGGAAGGGGGAATTACCGCCCCGCCAACATTGTAATGGGGTGGTAATTACTCCTTTCTCCATGGCGGAGTCGGTAAGTTACCAACATGGACCATGGTGCTATTAGCACCATGGTTTACCGCCTGGGTCGTAATGAGGCCCATTGACTTAATTGAGCTCCAAAGTTGTATCACTGAGACTGTATCAGTACATCATGCTTTGTTCAGACATTTCTCTTTTAACTTTCTTTTTTTTTCTTACATTTTGTCATTCTGTTAGTCTCTTTTTGTTCTCTCTTAGGCATATGGAAAATCTGATCATTGCATACAGGAAAGTTCGAATTTTATTCATTCGGAATGTCTATGAATAGAAATTGTTTTTCAAAATGTACTTTTTATATTGTTGAATCATATTTGTGAAAGGTTTTTATAAACTAAAACACAATAAAAAAAAAGCCTTAACTCAATCTTTGGCTACATGAAAAAAGCAATGATTAAAGAGGCAAAGGGAGCCAGCACAAAGTAATAGAGTCGGACAAATCAGCAAAGTAAGTTTCTAGAAAAAGGCAGCTTCTTAAGAAACTGTACTCAATCTGTCCATATTTTTCACCTTCACACAAGACAAGACAGCCTGCAACATTGTTAGTCACAAATATGTGAGCTCTGGGCTGCGGTGGCTTGGTTTCTATGAGTGGCAAGAAAGTGGTTAAGGCTGAATGGAAGGATGGGACCAGCAAAAAAAGTCAATATGAAGGGGCTTGGTGTAGAAGGCAGGACTGGTCTGCCTAAAAAAAAAAAGAAAATGCTTGAGTAATACAAGATTCATATGCAGATGTGATCAAAATTGGAATGTCAATAGCTTAATAGGGAGAACAAATAGGGGGGATTTTGGAGAAACTCAGATTATCTCTAATTGAAATAATATTCATCACAGGAGACACATTTATAATCTTGAGCTGGCAAACAGCTTCCTACAGCCAATGGCTCAGGACTCCATGGGTATCAGGGAAAACCTATTCCAAAGAGGGATAACAATTGTATTAAAAAGACTAGTTGGCTGGAAGGCATTGAATCCTCCAAGTTTCCACTCAACTCATAATTGGGCAATGAAGTAATGCGGTGGCACCGTAATACAGCCGCATTTAACCTGTACAACCCAACTCGTAATGAGGCTGATGTGTTGTTTAGCAGGAGAAACATGCCCACTCTCCTGGAAACCTCTTATATTTGCATAGATCCGGAGGATGACTGATTTGATTACTTTTCTGGTTTCTTGTACACTGGGTGGTAGACTCAAAGACGTAAGTAATGAGGGTAGGTAGTTGTCAAATCACTCCTTAATATCTTTGGAATTGGGCTTAGAAAATGGATGTACACTTGATGCTAGCCTTCTCACAGATTAGTCTCAGAAACAGGAATTAAAGTATCACTCAATTTTAAAATATATATATATATTAAGGGCTGATTTTCATAATAGTTGGGGCACTTATAAATAGCTGCTAGGAGGAATTTTCAATAAATTGGTAATCAGAGTAAAAAGGAAAAGAAGAACAATATTCACAAATCTCACTCAAAAGAATAATTACTTCAGAATAAAATTGTTTCAGGTAATAACTTTCTTGCTAGACGAACGATCGAGTTTGAAATTACAAACACATAGAGTGGGGTTCAAACAGTACAAGACAGCCAAAGCTAGGTCCACTGTCAAAACACAAGGAATAAATCTGTAGAAACCAGGGAGGAAATATGGGAAGCTTCTTGATATGAAGACAGCACAGAAACAAAAATACAAAACTCCCGAGCTTAGTAGTATTTTTGAAAGGTTCTCTCATAAGTTATAAACCTCCATATTCACAGCTGAAAAGGGTATGAATATAATCCTAGTCACATTGCAAGCATGAAGAATCTCTAATGAGATTGTTTCCTTATGAAATTATGTGATTATGATTAAAGAGCTCAAGAACACATTACAAGTTGTAGGGAGTGTGTTGTGAAGGAAATTATCTTTCCCACCCCCCTAGGCGCTATTGAGTGAGTTGAGTCCCATAGATAGGTGTGCGATGTACCAGGGGGTAGAGGGCGGTGCTAAGAAACCCTGCATGAACATGAATTGTAGATGCATAGACTTAGGGCCTGATTCATGGAATATTTGCAGGGCTCAAAGTGACTTTGCACTGTTGAAAAGTGACGCTGCACTGCCGACACAACACCTGAATCATGGAACTGTGCAAAGTGTATTTTTGGAGTGCAAAGTCAGTGCAAATGGTAATTTGTGCCAGCTGTGCAAAGTTTATTTTTGCAGTGCAAAGTCACTTTGAACCGTGCAAAAATTCCATGAATCGGGCCCATGGTGCGCGCATATAAAGAGAAGCCATTTTGTAGTTATGGTAGACACACTCAGTCCTGCATGGCAGCGGTAAACGTAGGATCAATGGAGAAACCTGAACAGGCCCAAGCGCTGATGGTAGAAGGACCTGCGCTACTAATTCCCATAGAAACTCCCCTTTGTTCCTCAACTGTTGCAATTTCTTGTTATCCCCGAAAAGGAATGCGCCCTGCAAGGCCACGAGACAGCACCAGGCTCCTTGCTTTGCACGTTTATCACAGCCAAGTCACCAGCAGGCCTCCAACCTTGACCCAGCCCACCAGGAGTAATGTCACCCACAAATGACCCAGCATAAGACCCCTGAATTCTGCGATACCAGGTGACCTCAAACCACCACTCATAAAACCAGTGGTCATAAAAGATCTAAAGAAACACAACCATTTTACCTTATCCCATAATGAAACACTTTGTAGTACGAGGTACAGGGAGAAATATATGATAGTCCAAAGTGAGGGTGGAAGCCTTAGGTGCGGAAAGTGCGATATGAACTGAGCAAAGAATGTGTGGGTCAGCATGATTGTGTTCCTCCCCCTGTCCCAGTCCCTGAGTTTCCCAGGTGCATGCCATAATGATAGAGTAGCATTATCTTGCAATAGTAACTCTGTAATAGCAACTCACGAAGAGCATGACCTTCAGTCCCTAGAGAGATGAGCCCAGCTGACCCCACGTGATGGAAGATGGACGGACGAGGCTGGGACCAATCGCAGCCTGGCATCCCCTATTGAACAGGCCCATTTATAGGGTCTCACCATTCCAGCCACACAGGTTTCTACTGTAAAGTGATGACAATGTGCTGCCTTGTAAGCTTCTGCTTGTACTCATTTTTGGCAAAACATTCTCGAGTAGCTGAGTTCTTTACATGCACCCTTATTTTTGTGCGATTAAAACTTGTTATCCTTGCAAGAAATCTCTTGGCCTTTTTTCCCTAGCGGGTTGTAATTTTTTCGGCTTTGAGCGTATAGGGGTGTGCCTTCAAGTGGAAAAGCAGCTGGACTAGTTGTGCTGTCAGCTGTGTCCTAGAAATGAGGCACAAGACAGCATAGGATATGTCCAGACGGCATACACTGGGTTCTTGCAAGCTAAGCTGAGCCAAGCTGATGACCAGACTTGGCAAATAAAAAGGAAAATTACTTTCCCTTTAAAAGATTATGTTCACAAAATATAGCCCCTACCCCTGAATGTTACAATTAAGAAAACTTCCACTCGAAGGCACAGAACCTATCACTACCTATTTATAGTTCCTCCCGAAGAACCTTCAGAGTGCAGCAAAATATGTGTTGAGTATGTAGGGATATGACCTGCGGACATAAAAAACGTGGTCAACGTAAATTAAAGTGGACACAAATTGAGGCATACATTGAGTAAATGTGAAACAGGCATTGCAACTGCACACAATCTATACCTTAACAAAAGACTAACACAAATGACATATGGACAAAGTCTAACAAAGGAATTAATTGAAATCTGTCCCATGAAACTGCACAACAAGAATGTGTTAAACACCTGCTAATAAAGTAAAAGAAGAAGACATTTGACTATTTTATTTCGAAGAAAGAGTGTTATATAACCTTTAAGAAGCAACATGGTGGAGTTCTTTACTTTAATCTGTCAGGAGGTTCACACCCCTGCGTTATGTTAAGGATCATCAATAGAAATAAGTCCTATGAAAGACAAGGATCGTTCACTTGGCATTTTTTATCAGTCAATCGGTTTGTTTAAAGATGATAGTAAAATATTGACTAAATTACGGGAAAACCATCATGCACCAACAATGCCAGCTTTAGTTCACACAGATCACAGTGATGTCATACTTGAGGGAAAATTAATGCAACTATCAAGGATATCCATCCACTTATCAACCATGTTAGGACTGAGAAACACCTGTTTGCATGCATCCTGTAATGCGCAGTATCTCTTAGATTACCATACATTTTACCCATCTGTATACAGTGGGGTCTGTGTTTTGTTCCAGTTCAATAATGCTTATTATTCAGTTTTGCCTCTATACATTTTATTATTACTTTGTCTTGTGTGATATTGTTAAGTGTTTTCTGGCTGGCTGCACTGTAGGAACATTAACATTATCATGGAATGACCTGTGTTTAAACCCCTACGTATCAATGAATGGAGAGTACTTGCTAGAACTGTGTACTAAATTATTATAAGAACTTTCTTCTAAAGGCACACATTCTGCCCAGTTTCTTATAATTGGTTCACAAAACATCTTAAGATTTGCGTCATGGATTGGTTCTCTCTCCCTGTTTGTCTATCTGCTTGTCTATCTGACTGTGGATGATGACTGGTGGACTTGTCAAAGAAATATCCAATGACTATCAAATGGCCAACCAAAGTTTAATGATGAATTATGCCCCTGCCCCACCACCAGTCACAATAAACTCAGGTAACCCATGTAACCTGATTATCCTTTGTACATGCTGATGATGCTTTCATTAGCCTTGTGAAATGTGCTATCTTAGTTAGGGAATCGGTTACTACTAATATTGTAGTAAACCCTTCTGGTTCTGGTGGTTTGACTAAAAAATCCATTCAAAATCCATTCAAAATCCTCTGCCAAAGAATCTTTTATGTAGGTAAAGGACACAATGTGCCACCTCGCACCATTCTATTGTTCTAAAATCTGTACAAACCATACCTGATTTTTTTCATAATTTGTTGTTTGTTTCCATATTTTCATTCACAAGAATGTGCATGTTAATTCTATTGCTCTACTAATATGTTAATGTTAATGTTAATGTTAATGTTAAAGGACATTTGTACCGCGCACTATCACCACCGGAGTGGTACCCTGGCGCTCTGGCGGCTCTGAAAGAGGAGGAGTGGTTAGTGGGAGGAAGCAGGAAAAGTGCAAGGGAGCAGTGATGTGCTGTTGGCGGCCTCAGCCCGGTGGGTACGTTGCCTGGGCCTGGGGTGTTTGCGGTTGGTAGTCATCGTGTACTGTTGTGCAAGGCTATGTGTGTTTTTGTTTTGTTGTTGCAATGTAGTGAAGTTTGTGCGGTTTGTTGTGCTGTAGGTTTTGGTTGTGTTTGGTCTGGAGTTTGAGAGGTGTCTGCAGAAAGGAAAATTGTTAGTAGGGTTGGTTAGTTTGCGTCTCTATCCTGAATTGAGGCGCTCGGCTTGCGCAGTCTCCCCTGATGCGGCTCTGTCCTGATCTGGGTCCGACTGGCATACAGGTTCCTTACTCCTCTGGCCCCCACCTCTAACATGCTCTCTCATAGCTCCCCTTATCCTCCCTTCATACTCCTGTGGCCAGTGCACCTGCCAATGTCAACATCACAGGTAGTGTGGTGATTGCCAATATCTTGATAATTCCACACCACTGTGGTACCTTGTGGTAACTAAGGGGCGGGCGAAAGTGTTGGTGGGATTGTCTGGGGTAGTTGACTCAGTCTCCGTGCGTGCTGCCTGTGTTCCAGTCTATCCGGTGTCACCCGTCCAGGTGCCGTGGGGGTTACTCTCTCCGGTCGGGGATGTCCGTGTCTTTTCGGTTTAGTCATCCTTTTTCCGGTTTTGGTTTCCAGGTTTAGTCTGTGGTGTTGTAGAGCCATGTTTTTAGTGATTTCCTGAATTTTAGGTGATCTTCAGTGTATCTTATTTCTTTTGGGATGTTGTTCCAGGTTTTTGCGGCTAAGTGGTAGAAGGAGGTGCCTCCAAGTTTTTTCTTAAGGTATGGTTTGAGTTCCAAATACCTAGATGGCCTGCTAAAGGGTTGCCATGACAATGCTGTTGTGTGAATGCTTTAGATATTTTCCCCAGTAAGAATATTGCTTGCTTCTGCAGCCCATTCCTTCCACCATAGTCACAAATATTTTTTTCCCAAAGTCAGTCCACCAAACTTCTAATTTCAATTGTAACCTCCTGCACTTGCTACATATATTTAATACAATTCATAAAATGAAAACAAACCTCCTGGTGATGGGGAAGGTCCTGCAAACAATAAATGGGGACAGCAAAAAAATAAACATTAAAAGCCCTATTGTGGAAACCTGCAGTCACAAAAAAGTATCACTACACAATGTTTGAGAGTGAGTCTGAATACAGTACGTGTGGCTTCCCTAAATGATTACTGAATCGATAACTGAGTCGATGAACACAGAAGTGCATCTCTGATTTATGCAGAAAGCCCTGTGGTTGAGGGCATTACTGAATGGGGGCCCAAGTTATAGGTCTGCACTTCGCCTGGGCATTAATATGGCCTGTGACACCATTACCAGGTGGTAATGCCGCCCAACTAAGGAGTTATACCTATTAGCAACCCAGCATGCTTTCATCACTGCTCCAGTTACACAAGTTAAAAAAACTACAGAAGAAAATGGACATCATAGTAAAAGGGAGAAGGGTCTACACCTAGTACTTTCTACCTTTGCATGATGGCTATTGGTGCCCGGGGAAAGGGATCAAACAGAAGGATTTGGGAAAAGTGTGGAGTGGCCATAGGAAGATGCGTGGGAGGGTAGGATGCGGTCAGAAGGGTTGGTGGGGGAGTGGGTGATTGGGTGATTCCCATAGTCAGAGCGCCGGGAGGCAAGATTATGGTGTCCCTCAGCTCAGGATCCTCGCAAAGCAGGCAACACCAAAAGGTAACGCCCACATTCCAAGCTCCCTGATTGGCTGGGAGTTCATCACATGTCACCTGCCTGGTGCTAAAAGCAATAGTTTCAAAACCCCTAAACGATTATAATCCAGCCACTAACACTTTATCAACATAACGATGTCCAGAACAGAAAGCAACTATGTCAATTGAGCCAAAGAAACTAGCAAGGAAAATGTAAAACACTGAATTAAGCTTCGTACAATTAATATAATCCCAAGCCCAATACTGTAATCATGAGCAGATCGTGTTTAACAACTGCACACCTACAGAAACAAATACCCCACAAGCATAGACGCACATAGACTTCACTCAAAGAACACAGTATGCACATTCTATATTGCACGTGGAAATATATGCCATCACCAATGCAGCAATACATGGGGAAAAAGTGGCATGTCGAGAAAACAACACGTCTCACGTCTCAGATCAGCACATGGGATATGGCAAAACTCACATAAAGTCACCAATGCAAACTGTGATACCTGGAGGATATCAGTCAGTAATGTTACACCCACCGGTCAATTTCCCTTCATCCAAATGCCAAAGACAGTGCAAAATAGCCCTCCCATCACATCAGAATCACCTCATCTGATGCACCTAATAGAAAAGGGCCTGAAAGAATGTTTCTCCCCATCCATGTAGCAAACACCACCCACAAAACAGAGCACAAAAACAACCTGCAGCCCACTGCCACATTGTCACCTATGTGAACACTCATGGTGTATCTTCAGCTTAGACCGATGAAACCGGTGCTTCAGCTTCTCACACCAGTAGATTGACATACAGATGCAGGTACTTCTACAATCACAGAACACGGGCATGCTACAAAGCGTGTAGATGAACACAACGATATGGCCTGAGAAAGGACCTTGTATTGACACCTCTGTACATTATATTGAAATGAGAAGCCAGCATGCCATGTTGGCTGCCTGAAACTGCTCACTGTCCTATGCTATTATGCAATAGGCTCACTGCAACATAGAAGACATCATGGTTATATCCAAAACCTCCATCAGCATAGTATGGGAAGTCACAGAGCCAATACATCCACGTGTGTCATTATATCTTAACTTGTCATTCTCTCCGGAGGAGCTGCAACCTGCCAAGGAACGTTCTGTGCCAAGTTCGTCATGGCCATCAGTGTCAATGACAGCACACACCTCACCATCAACAAATGGTCTCAGTGGCATTCACTTATTACAACAAGTAAGGCTGCACCTGCCACAACACACAGCTAGAGTGTGATGAATACCTATGGTTCACTGTCTAGTCTACATGGCATGTCATGTGCATATTGGTGGCTGGTTCCATGTCAAGGCACATGTGGAAAGATTGATATGAAGATTGTGTTCTATTAGATATATCCACAAACACACATTTGTAAGCCACTATGTCCACCTCACACAGCAACAGCCACCTTTATCCACAGGTGCTTATCTATACCAAGACAATTGGCATGTAACCCAATATTACTAACAGGTGACAAAGGATACCAACCTGAGACATGGTTCATGATGGTACAGAGCAGCCCCACAGCAAGAGAGATGAGGTGCTACAACAGATGCACTCTGGGAGAGCCATTGGCATTCTAAAACAATGATCCACGGGTCTGTATAAAACAATGATTCACGGGTCTGTATCAAGGCATATACCTAAGCCGAGGCACTCGGTTGACGATGCCCACCTACCAATACTCCGTCTGTGCAGATGATCAATGCAGGAAGTGCAACAGGGCCAATCGAGCAGGAGCCATGCACAAACACCACAATGGCTTTATCCAGTTGCAGCTGAGAAACAGAAGAGAAATGATATTGCCTGGGGCATAAGATGAGAGCATAACATACACAGCCACTGTTGACTGCTCTACAGATTCTACATGGGCAGCCTTTTCTTCTGACCCCACTGCATCTTTAGCCCCTGTTTCTGGCTCTGTCACAAGCCAGGGAGTACCTTACACCCCCCACATCCGGGAATTACTGTACAGCCCCCGCATCAAGAAGGACAAAGCAGGTGGGATTGGCTTCCTTTACATAGCAGCCAAACTCTGGAACACGCTCCCCACAGCCCTCAGAGCAGAGATGTCCCTCCCTGGATTCAGAAGAAAACTGAAAACTTCTCTATGCAACTAACACTTCCCCGCTCTCTCCTCCCCTAGCCTCCCCTTCCTTTTTCCCCCCACCCTCATTCAAGGCTTAAAACCTCACTGTACTGTATATATTCTTTTTCTATGTACAAAAAAATGTAAAAACTGTATTACTCTGTAACTAAGCCTCACTCTGTAACAAGCGCCACGATGCCTCCGGACTGTTGCGCGCTCTACAAATACGAATAAATAAAAATAAATACATTCCTTGCCTAGGCTAGGGACAGTTCCCATGGAAACCGTCACCTCCACATTCCAGGCCCGCTGAGTAGTTAGAGACACTGCATCTGCTGAACAAAATCACTGATAACAGGCGATGGGCTACACCCTGAGTTCTTAGATGACTAATGGACACAGTCACCAGCGTGAATTTTATAGGGATCCCTACAGGGACCCTTCTTTATTTATAAAACTCTCTTATACTTGTCACCCTTTTACCCTAGGATTCCCCGGCATGAGCACCAACTGAATGGGGACATGCTACATCAGCTACCCTTCCTTGGAGGGGTCTTGTGGACCCTGAGGGTGAGTCTGACAGAACAGACGCCTTATGTACACAGAGGTACCAGCCACATGCAGTGTGCGGCCAGTTGATGGCCTCTGTGGGTGGTACCATCTCGTAGGTGGTCTCAGGCAGGCCGCCACAATATCCCGCTAACCCACGCCAGGTTATGTCCCCCTCTTCCTGTTTCCTGCAATAATAAAGAGAGCCTAAACGTTACTTAACTGCGTACGTAATATTCCCACTAAAAACTCCTACGCCCTACATAACATCCTATTTAACATTTAATAATTAAATATATTCATATAACAACAAATAATGTACATTGACATACAACATATATGCAACTTATCAGCGCAGTCACCCCTTCACAGTAGCTTCCATTGGTCTGTCTCTGCGGGCTATGCAGGGCCGGCTGGGGGCCAGTTGTAGACTGGATGGTGCCTACTCCTGATGGTAAGTGGGAGCCTGGCCCCTCTTCTCTCTTCAGGGTGGTCCTGTCCACAACATGGGGCTACCGAGACTCCACAGCGCAGTCTGCGCTCCTTCAATTGTCCTGGACGGAACCCGGCCTAGGTCGGGGTATACCCACCACCACTCTTGCTTCCGGTGACCCTATTGGATTCTTCTGGGTGGCACAATTGGCGTGTGGGTAACCACAATCACCACAGTGCCCGCGGCCCTTCATAAATCTACTGGGTGGTGCCCGTTGGCTGAGATGCCCACTCGCACACACTGCACACCCGCAGCCTGCTTTAAACACTTTTGGGGTGGCCCTATTAGCCTGCAGCCCACCCCACGTCAATGCTGTGGCCCACAATACCATTTTGACTTCAGGCAGTTTTCCCAGAGCCCTAGGGATGCTGCCACTTTTAATGGTGCTCCCACGAGCATCTCCGCACTCCCAATGGCAACGGGGCCGCTGCCGCTTTTACTGCTGCGTGCCCGTGGCCTGCTAGAGCTTCCTGGCCCGCACTCTAAGCAATACATCATGGGGCGCAGGGGGTGGGCCACTGGCCTTCACCCGACCTGCTCTGCAAGGCAGCGTGGGGCTTTCCTTCACCCAGACTGCCCAGCAGAACAGCCCAGGACATTCCTCCCTCCTCCTCCTCTTCACCCGGGCTGGCCGGCGAGCGAGCGTGGGAAATTACTTGTGGACAGGACTTCCCTGCTCTTCACCTCCCGGGTTGCACCTGAGATACACAGCCTGGGAGGACTTCTTAGAACAAGCCTGCATCCCTGGCCTCGAGGCAGGCCAACTGGGGGCATGACTGGCTGCCTTGTCTGGGCCCCTCGAAACGTGAGCCGGGCTGGGATGTTCGTTGGCAGCTTAGGCAGCACCCTGCATGGGCCCTGGATGATGCTGGGCCTGTACGGTCTGACCCCGAGCAGAATGACACCCGCCACATCCCTGGGGCGGCCGAGATGACAATGGCATAAGCAGCTCGCCCCCCATGGCTCACTCTCTTGGGGGGCTCCTCACACGCTCACGCTGCCCAGTGCCGTTGATGGATTTAGACCCTAAGGGGCCACTCAAGGCAGTGGTCCCCTATGTAAGTTTGTTTTCTTTCCCTCTCTCCCCTGCTTCTTCACTCTTTCTAGCCCCTGTTCCAATTGTCCTTCTCTCCCGTTTCATTCTTTTTATTCAAACCGTTCTCAAGATTATTTTCTCCCCTGCCCAGCCTATTCTTGGGTTTATTCCTTTGTTTTCCCTTCTTAATTAAACTTTCCATCCATCCTCATGGCGGGCTGCATGGTATCATGCAGCACAACACGCATAAATAAATAAAACACAAACTACATTTATTAAAATACTTTTATTATGCTGGTGTCTGCGTGTTTGTTTGAAGGGTCCTTTAGTGAACAAGCATGCAGCCCCTACTAGCCGGGCCCCTTTGGAAGGTGGCAGCGAGGCTAGACCCCCTATGCCTAAATGGGCCCCCCAAAGAAATCCCCATGCTGATACCATTTGTTTACCAACTGTGTCTGGCCTCCCATCACTAGGTTCTATAGGGGGTTGTCAGGTCAGTATCCACATGTATCCATTTTGCTAACAATATCGTTCCACCTGCTATTATCTCCCCTGACCCAGTGATTAGGGTCTGCAGCTTTAGGATATTTGCCTAATGTGACAAAACCAGACGAAAGTGAGGGTGTGACTGTTGTGTGTGTGGAGATCTGTGGCATGTGCAGTGTGCTATCTGTGACACCTTACGTTCTGTATCCCCAACCACTGATTCTAGGCGGGCCTCGACACTACTGAATGTTAATGATGTATAATCAGCAGAATCTCGCTCCCCTAATGCCCACAAGCAACAGGTGTCATGTGATGTGCATGCAATTAGTACTTCACATCCTGCAATACAGGGTATCCTGCTGTACAGACAAGCGGCAGGAAATGACCAGAGTGCGGATAGCTATGATCAGCCTTGGTTGGTTCATTCCTGAGTTTCTGATAAGCCATTCATTGTTCAACCATACCAATGTCTGCTGCTGCCTCAGCCAGTTTGAAACATCCCTCCAACCCTCCTGATATCCCATGTAAGGTGCCCAAGAGGTTCTCCACCTCACTCAGGATTTGTCACCAGTCCCTGACAGTGCCCTGTACCCACATGGAATCCAATAATTCCTTCCCCCTGTATATAAGTCATCTTAAACTAGGGCTCCCTGCCCTTCCTGGTGCACAATGATGCCCAACCTATCCGGCAGGTTGGGTCAGCTATGTTGGCATCAACATAATAACCAGTGTCTGTGCCTATTGTCCCAGCAGAGACTCAACACTACGACACATTTCACTGCCTGAAACTGCACAGCCTGCCCCCATCCAAGCTGCCGGTCTAGTATCTTGGCTCAAGTGCCTCTGGCATTCTGTATCTGGTCTGCCAATATTTCAGTGCAGCATGTTGTGTGTGCTGTGCTGCTTGCCACATCTTCCATCCATGGCCCATGGCCTGACTTTCACCTGGGACACCAAAATAATTTCTTCTAAGGAGTCAGTATTATGAAAAGGAAGGAAGAGGTGTAATGGAATGCCATAAGAGGTAAGGTCTTGCCACACTTCACCAGGAGCTCATCATCCAGGAGCCTGTAGATTTGCAGCAAGTCCCCGACAGCATTTACACTGCATGTGTGATTAAGGCTGAGGCAGCCTGTAACTTCATCACAAGCGGGTTTTGGGCACTACGTACCAGTGCATGTCGATGGATTAGGAAAAAGCACAGGTGCACTTACCTTACTGAGCATAGAGCGCTGCGCAATGGTGCATGATCACAATGACAGAGATGGGTGGGTTGGTCTCAGCAAGGCATGAATTGCATTAAAAACGGTTTGCTTAATATCACCACACCCATCACTCCTTTCTTCCTCTCCACAATCCACTCTGACGTGGTTCAGTACAATGACGCACATATCCACACCTTTGAATTTGGTAAAACATGCAGTCACGTGGAAGATACTTGAGTTGAGACATTCTCTGTACATCATTGTCTGTGGTGTGTGCCATTACAGACTCTGCACTGATGCCAGTGGCTGACATCAGCGTGCTTCTTTTCAAAATCTCACGTTTGACAGGTTGCCACATCCGATGGTGTTTTATGTGCAACACTCCTATGGACCCAGGTGTGCACACATGAGTTAATTTCCTGCCCACGGTTATTTATCCTCCATGGTTCAACAAAGTGACATGGTGTCCCCTTATCTGGTTACATCTCGAGGGTTCTCTGTGGGAGTTGGCCTTGTCTGTGTCAGTCCTGGATGTTGTGTGGGCTGCTGCCACAGTGGGTTCTGTCAAAAGGACTGAAGGTACCGTTTGCTGTGTCTTGTCGCGGTCGCTTAAGGAAGTCTCGAGGGGTGTCTTCCTCTATGGATACTGTGTCCACCCAGGTTCTCAGATTTCCTGGAGCGGCTAGTAGTATCACATATTGTGCTTGTGATGAATCAACTTCCGGGGCACCAGTGGTCCAGGGATGAATATCGGTTTCTAAACCATCAATCAGTCCCACACCTCTAGTGCACCAGAAGGGATCCAAACAGATTGGAATACAAGTGAATTATAAGACCCCCTTGTCTAATTTTGGTAACGTGAGCAGAACGGCAAGTTCAACCCTGGAAGGTCGTGCATCATTGGTTAGTTGCAACACAGCGGAAATACAATTATTACCCAATGATTAAAGGGACTGTGCAGTCAAGGTTGCATAAAAATATCTACTTTATTATCACTACAACAGACAGTTCTAGCACACTACAACATACAACCCGCCCTGTAAAGGAACACAGAGAACAGACAGTTTCATGAAGGAAAGGGATGTACTCTGGATACTGACAGGAGGGTAGTTGGTAAAGTGATCAGTCTTACTGTTTAAGATTATTTGGTCTCAGCACCAGGAAGGCAACGTGTTGTAACTGTTTCTAGGAGCCTTTGGAGAAGGACCAGGGGGGAAGAACCCCAATGTATCTGGTACTGAAGATGTTCTTGGTGCTCACCAGCATTGAGGCGGTTCCAGGGTGCTTCACAGCCCTTGAGACAGAGTTAGTGACAGGAGACAGCTGCGGGTACCAGGCATCAGGCAGTTCGGCAAGCGGGCTGGACGGATGTCAGCAGGCTGTCTGGCGTGGCGGCGCAGGCCAAGATTCATTGTCCCTGTGATGGTTGGCGGATCTGGAAGGCTGGTCGAGGCATCTAAGCTGGCTCTGATGACTGCGGCGTGACAACAGTCAGCGGTGCAGCCCGATCAGTTTGAGAACTAAACTGTCTTGACAATGCCCTTAAAAGATGAGTTACTTCACTATATGGCTAGTAGTTTTAACCATTGCTGCTGAATAAATATTCCATAAATTGCACAATTGACATCACATTGTATCAAAAAAATCTCCCTTGGGTACTAATCAAACAATTTGCCACAAAAGGAATGAATTTCCATTTGCAACTGTGGGAAACCTTTTAATTGGTGCTCGAGGGACAATTTGATCCTCCAGCCGGACCCTGCCAGGAGCTCATCATCTAGGAGCCAGTAGATTTGCAGCAGCTCCCTGGCAGCATTTACAATGCATGTGTGATTTAGGGCTGAGACAGCCTGCAACTTCATGACAAGGGGGCTTTGCACACTCCTTAGAATGCTTAGTACAGTATTAGTCCGGAAACACTCTGAGGAGCACAGTAGGGCATGTATGACTGAAACCTTGCCCTGCTGCAATACAATCTGACACACAAGCCTTTGCACTTGGGAAATCCTGTAAAATCGTTTGCCAGATTGCATTGGACAGGTGCATTATTTATATAATACAGCTTTAATTAGTGTGAACATGAGCAATTTACTGTGCCTACCAACCCATCAATTTTGATATGTCATATTTGGCATCGGTGTGGAGCAGTGGGACTACAAACGGGCAACTATCACGCAAGGTTCAAGGCTGGAATCAAGGAAAGACTGGGGTACTTGAGTATATCAGCCACTTTAATCAGTTGGCAGCCGAAACTGTCTGGCCTGAGAATAAGAAAGCTGCCATCTTTCATCGAGGTCTTAGCAAGGACTGAAAGATGATCTTGTGGTGGTCCCACCAATACCCATTTCTTATACCGAGTTTATGGATTTATTCCTTGAAATCAACACTTGTAAGGCAGAAAGATCGGGAGAAACACAATACACTTCTGCACCTCAACTTGGGATCTGTGCTTCTACTAAGGTGGCACCAGCTTAGGTTCCTGCGGAACCGCCTCACAAATATCTACCCCGGTTCTCAATTTCCCATATCTATCACATTTTGCCCCTCATCTCTGTCTAGGCCTGTTTCCTGCCAACCTCTCTCTCATCGCCAACATTCTCCCCTCATTGAACATCCTTTTCTCTCATTCCTTCTCTAACCTTAATTTATGTCATCATTTTGCTTCAATTGTTTCAATTATAACTGACGTCCACAACTGTCTGACACTCACATCATTCTCTCCAAGTTTCTCTCTCAACTTGTTCGTTCTCTCACATCTTGTCCTTACAGTTTTCCTCTTACCTCTTATTTTTTAACATACAACTCTACCCATCAACATTGAACCCACCATCTGTCCCTGTTTGTCTACTCTATGATATCCCTGTTTTTCATTTATCTGCCTTCAATTCCCTGCTTCATCTATATGCTTCTCACTTCCCTATAAATCTCCAACGCTTGCCTTTTCTTTTTTTATCCTGTACAGATAAATCCCTCTGTGGGGTGCATTTCAAGGCCCCAAACAGAGGTCCCTTTCATCTGAACAGCAGCATTTAAACACTGCAACCAAAAACGGCCTTGCTTTACTTTTATTTCACATGAGTGGAAAGAATTTCAACACTGCAAAAAAAATGGTATGGCTTTTTCTTTTGTGCTCATGTAAAATTAAAGAACCATGGAAAAAGGGGCCTACCCATCATTATCAATGGACAGGCAGCAATGTAAAGTCACCCAAGAAGGAGGAATCAAAGCATCCTATGACCTGCAAAACAGGATTTTTAAACATTAAAAAGAAAAACGGACTGCACCTGTAGTTGCAAATAAAAACGGCTTTAAAAAGCCACAATGGAAAAAGATATCACTGCTCACACAGAAAATGTCAGGGGAGCAGAACAGGATGCGCGGGGTGACCAAAGTAAAAGTATATTATGTTTCATCCACAAAACTCCATTCACATTTGAAGAGACACTTAACTCAGGAAAAACCTGTTCTGGCTGGGACAGGAACTTCACAATGACAAGCCCCACTACCAACTGGATATCACACCTCTCCTATAACCACCCCGCAATAAAATGTGATTCTGCTGGAGGCGTCAGAATTCCCTATTGTGCAGACTGGCTGGCAGGAGCCCAGGGAGTTCAAAGAAGGCAAAATGTGGCTGAAGCATGACAAGAAGGTGTGAGTCATTGTAGCATCCACTTCAAAGAGCGCACACTAATTTCAAAGGGGCTCCTAAAAATCTCTGGTCACAGGCTGAGACCAGAGGAAGACAAATGACCGTGGGGGTTGAAGCGGCCCTCCCACATGTTGAACATACACTCCCAATTGATATTAAAAGACTGTTTTCGTTTTTAGCATTTTGTGCAGCAATCTGAATGAGGATTAATTTTGTTTTCATGGCATTTTCCATGTAATTTCCAGACGGTTTTGGGGTTATAAATTGCATTTACCAGGGACTTTGGGCTTGTAATGGCCAGTTAGACTTGTTTTCTGGCTGATCTGAACATATTACAAATGTGAGAGTTGGTGAAAAGGTGGGAAATGGAATTGGGAACATGCTTGAGCACTTACATATTCATAGCTGTTGTACATTTTATGAAAATGACAAAAATGGGCCACATGGCCATGCTACATCGTACAGATTTAACAACCGCCTTATCCAATTCCCCTTGATCAACTAAAACAGCATATATGTTTCATATGGCAGTGGCTAGTATAATTATAAAGTTATAATATATTACTCGTTTTTGCCAAAATGTTGTAATGAGAATAAATGATGGTAATAAATGCAAACAGACAGATGGTTCTCCCCTTGCCCAGAACCAATCCTGACAGGGGTGGAGAGAGGGATGGTAACTGTCCAATCCAAGTGGCAGGGATAATTACAGGGTACTCCCCCTAGATTGTAAAATTAGTGAAGTCATTTCTGCTATATAAGGGGGACTGTACTAGGACTCAGGACACACAAAAACAGAGAGACCGAAAAGGAGGAGGGAGAGAAGGCTGCTGAACCTTACTATCTTTGAGAGTGCAGTGACCAGACCCTTTCCCTTTCTTTCCAGTGGGTCTTCAGATGCAGCTGGCTTTTCTGAATCTTAAACCAAGGCTTGCTATGTAAGTAGCAATACCCCCAGCCCTAAATTGCATAAGCCCTTCATTTTTTTGTAGCAGTGCATCCAATATCCCCATTGACAACCCCAAATTGGCACTGTAATTCAGTCATCTCCCCATAAGAAGAATTTCTTGTTTACCTGTGTATGTTAGGATATCTCCTTTAAAAAACCTCTCAGTTGTCTTTGTAAATCCTTAATATTTTTTTTTAAGTAAATCAATTAATGCCCCATTGAAATTCACGGTTTAAGATTGTTGCAATTCAAAATCAACCATCGGGTTCCTGGTGTTTTTATTTAATTGGTATCGTAATTAAAGTTTTGCCTCAAAAGAATTATTCTCCTTTTAACTAAAAACCGAATTTGTCCATGTATTGTGGGCATTAGCAAATGAATTCGTATTTTCATCCGTCCTATTAATCCCAAACCGTGTTCCCTTTGTGAGCAATCCCTTTTTCCTAGAAGCAAACCTGTTATGAGCCTCTGTCCTTGTCTCTGAAACCGATTTTCCTATTGTAAAATAAACCCCGTCCCTGAGCTGCCTGTCATTGTAAGCCTCAATATAAACGAATTTCCATTTGCCAATATATTTTCGCTTTGCATTTGTTTTTCACCCAAATACGATTTTCCTCCTTCATGTCTATTTTACCCTGGTGTGCTGATTAGTATTCTCTAAAACTTTGCCTATCTCCAAAGTGTAAGCAATCCGAATGTTCTTCTATTCTGTCCACTAGCAGTTGTGAGTAATAATCAAAATCCCATTCTGCTCCAAAAACTGGATTTCCCTTTCTTTGCTGGCTTCCCATATTATGGTGGTGGGCTTCACCCCAAATCCGATTTCCCCTATATTCCTACTCCTTGCCACTGCCTTCCATTCTAAGGAATCAAGTTTAATTGATGTTTGGGGGGAGTGTTGCAGGGGGGGAGTGCTTAACTGTTGGTGCTATCACTTTGTGGTAAATTGTTCTTTTTCTGTTCTGCCATTAAAAAAGCAGAATTCACTGTAATAGTATTTCTTAACCTGACGGTTTTGTAGAGATTATTGCACTTTGTGTTGCCACAACATTGGTGGCTGTGAAATTTTTGATTTTCCTTTTTCATTAAATAATACATTAATAAATATCTTATTGATACACAGCACCCTGGTTCCTAGTCCATTGTGACACGGGGTGTTTGTGGAGGTTGGGTGCAAGACGGGTTGGGGGCCTACTCAAAAGAATCCATAGTATATTAAAAATAAAAAGCGCTTTATTGTGCGCCACATCCATTGTAGGGGAAGGAGTTCCCTAGTTGGCGTATGCCGTGTAATAAACCGTGACATCTCCACTGATCTTGTCCTGTCTCAGACACCACACTCCACCAAATTTACCCCCTTATCCAGCCGGCAGTAGACATCTTCTTTGGCTCCATCCACCATCCCACTACATCTTTCCAACGCCCAACTACACTTTGCCCCTCATGGATTCCATCTTTGAAGACCTTGGGCCTCATTACACGTTAGGCGGTAAGGGTTTACGGGTACCGGTAAGGGCACCGGTACCGGTAAACCCTTACCGCCTTACTACGAGTTCCCTTTGCAGGACCCAACCTTAACGGCTGGTTTCACCAGCCGTTAAAGTAGGGTGCCGCAAAGGGACCTTGGAGCTAATTACGGTACCGCAATTTGCGGTACCGTAATTAGCACCTTCCCCATTCCCATTATGCCCTATGGGGGCAGAAATGGGAATGGGGAAGTGCCTTGGTGAATGGGGAATTAACGCCCCCGATCACCTTGGAGTAGGGCGGTTATTCCGCCATCCACCAAGGTGGACACGGTAAAATACGGGCGGCAACCATGGCGCTGGTAGCGCCATGTTTACCGCCTACCGTGTAATGAGGCCCCTTGATTTTTGTGGGGACATTAGAAGTAATGTGATGTCATGTGACAGAGCACCAAAAAATTCCTTGGTTGGTAGAAATTGAAAAACAGTATATGTCAGTGAATGTGCCAGGTGGGTTTGATACTCCAGAAACTATTAGTCCACAGGCACGAGCATTGGCTCGAAATGTAATGGAAAAGCGCACATGGAACAAGACCAACTTGAATTCCTAGAGTCATTAAATCATGCTCATGCAATTATTTGTAATTCTACTTTCCTTGTACGATATTTAAAGTAGTCGCCCACTACTCAACAAGGGGGATTAGAGTGCATTTAAGATTTAATCTCTCAAACATTAGCACATAACTAGTAAGATCGCAAAAGACGATGTTTATGCAAAATGTTGACATTTTTGTCCTGACATTACTGAAATATGAATGCATTTACTTTTGTCTTCCCAGTATACAACAGAATCAGGGTAAAAACTAATAGTAACATAATAGAGATTTTAAATAAGCATATTTTACTTTTAGGAGGGGCTATGCCCTTTATCTGGTCCTTAAATTGATTTCTTGTTATGGCTCTATCTAATAAGAATAGACATATTTAACTTGTCTTTATGGAACATATCTCTAACCTTTTAATTATATTGTATATATTGATGTTTTTAATCGTTTTCTCTGTTTTAGACATTTTAATAATCCCTGACAATATTGCTATTCTGATTTTTCTCTAACAGTTTTGTGGATGCATATTGCATTTAAAGTAAGCTTGAACTCAACTTGACTAGGACGAAGGAGAAGGAGAAGGACTGGGACAAAGGAGAAGAAGAAGGACTGGGGTGAAGGGGAAGGAAAAGGAAAAGGAGAAGGACTGGGATGAAGGGGAAGGTTAAGAAGAAGGACCGAGATAAAGCAGAAGGACTGTGTGAAAGAGAAGAAGAAGGACTGGGATGAAGGGGTAGAAGAAGGACTGGGATGAAGGAGAAGGACTGGGATGAAGGAGAATAAGTAGGACTGCGATGAAGGAGAGTGAGAAGATCTAGGAGGAAGGAGAAGGACTGTGACGAAGCAGAAGAAGAAGGACTGGGATGAAGGAGAGTGAGAAGGACTAGGCCGATGGAGCAGAAGAAGAAGAACTGGGGCCAAGGCGTAGGAGAAGGGATGTGACAAAAGGAGAAAGAGGACGTGTGGATGAAGGAGAAGAAGTCCTACTGGATAAAGAAAAAGGATAAGGACTTGGATGAAGGAGAAAGATTTGGAAAAAAGAAAAGAATCACAAGGACTGTCAGACATCATACTTTTTCAACCCCAGTGACTCAGAAATTGACAACAAAACCAATTCTATCGGAAGATGAAGGCTGTCGCTGCTTTATTAGATGGACTTAACTTACACATGATCTTTCAATGATGGCACAGCATCTAGCCGTATGGAGAAGTGGCATCTAAGCTGTACCCAGTATAATGAATCCCTAGTCTCAAAGCATGCACTTGAGGTTCCACTATTAGTTTCATTGGCAGGGCAGTCGCTCTTTGTGACATCTTTCTCTCATACACGAGCAAGTTATGTCTCTATCATTTCTTTGGTCAACCATTTTCCTTTCTTGTTTACTTCCCCTTTTGTGCATCTGTTCCTGTGAGTGAAATTGCTTCTGGGGTCCTCTGTTCAGCCCCATGCACCATCCTTCTCCATGGTTTTGTGCCCTAAAGGGCTGTTGCTTCACTAAACTTATGCTTCCTGGGCACCTGTGGCCATAACAGCACTTTGTCTCCTAGTATACTAGTATCCACTGTGTAATGCCACTGTGACATGCATTATTTAGACAAGCCTTGGCAATATGATATAATATGACAGAGGGAGGACAAGACAAACGATCTTACTAGGCCTTGTGTCATTCAGATCGTGCAAGTGCGAAAATGAGAAGTGCAAT
Source organism: Ambystoma mexicanum (assembly GCF_040938575.1). Classification (NCBI taxonomy): domain Eukaryota; kingdom Metazoa; phylum Chordata; class Amphibia; order Caudata; family Ambystomatidae; genus Ambystoma; species Ambystoma mexicanum. Next base: position 1,009,063,923 of record NC_090924.1, on the reverse strand, counting down.
GGGAAAGGAGGGGGGACGGCCAAGGGAAAAGGGAGGGGAAAACAAGGCAGCAATGCTCTGAGTAAGTGCAGCCAGGGCAGCGGGGCTGTGGGTAGTGCAAGGCGAACAAAGGACTGTAGGGTTACAGTTACAGCCCCTAAGTGTGTGGTAGGCCCGAAGGCAGTGCAAGGGTGACTGATCAGGAAAGAGCCTGGTACCCGGTGAGACTCTGATAGTAGCCAAGCAACAAGTCGGTACAGCAGACTGGTAGGCCAGGTAGGTGAGCAGGGGAGGGAGAGAGAGAAGGCAGAAGGCAGAGGAGAAGAGGAACGTTTTGAGCTGCTTCTGGAATTTCAGGTGATCCTGCTCGAGTCTGAGAGGGACAGGCAGGCCATTCCAGAGGGAGGCAACTACAGAAGAGAGTGATCTGGCCCCCACTCTGCCTGGAGAATCGTCTAAACCTGAGAGAGTTGGAGGTAGCTTAGTGAAGGGTTTGTGAAGGAAGGTATTCTGGAAGGGAGCTTTGGATGTAGTGCAGGCTCCAGCTCCAGAAAGCCTTGTGGACGATGCAAAGGGTCTTGAACTTGATCTTTGCTGCATTCGGGAGCCAGTGGGGAGATTTCAGGCCTGGAGAGATACGTTCCTTGGGCTTGAGGCCAAGGATATGTCTCGCAGTCCTGTTCTGGATTAGTTGCAGAGGGCGCAGATTAGAGGAGCAAAGCAAGAACGAGGCTGTTCCAGTAGTCCAGCCTAGAGAGAACCGGGGCTCTGGAGACTGTGAGCTTCTGGAGGAAAGTGAAAAAGGGAAGAGTCCCTTTGAGAAGGTGCAGATGGTAGTGGGAATTCTTGGCGACGTCCAAGATGTGAGGAGAGAAAGAGAGAATAGAGTAAAAAATTACACCAATGTTTTTTGCCTCGCAGGAAGGTGAAGGAAGAGGGCCCAAGGCAGGTGGCCAGACCGGGAGAGGGAAAGCAGGGGCAGGGTTCCCAATGAGAATGATCGCTATGTTACTAGCATTAAGGCAGAGATAATTGGAGGTCAACCAATCCTGAATCGTGGATAGACAGTCAGGAATGTGCAAGAGAGGAAAGGAGGCTGATGGAAGCCTGAATGAAACCTGAGTGTCATCCGCATAACACTGAAAGTTAGAGGAGAAGGTAGAGATCAGGTGGGCCAAAGGGGCCAAGCAGAGGTTGAAAAACTAGGGTAAGAGGATAGAGCCCTGGGGAACACCACTGATAGAGAGAGAGGTGGCCAAGGGAAAGTGACCAAGTTGGACCTAAGAGGGGCAGTCCAAGAAGAAGGAGGTCAGCCACTCCAGGGCCTGATCCGTGATGCCCAGGTTCTCACAGAGTTGATTGATCAGGATAGCGTGGTTGACCGTGTCAAAAGCAGAGGAAAGATCAAGGAAGATGAGATAGAAGGAATGCTGGAATCAAGATTAGAGAGCAGATCTTCACGGGTGCTCAGGTGAGCAGTTTCCATGCCTCTGGCAGCTCTGAAACCATACTGATGGTCATGGAGACAACCAACAGATTCAGTGTGGAGAGTAAGCTGGGAGATGGTCAGCTTTTCCAAGAGTTTGCCAGGAAAGGAGTGATGCCAGCAGTTTTGGGATTTTTTGTAGCCCTGGCAAAGGCACTTGCCAGGCACAGCCATAGTGGTAATAACTGGTCATGTGCAAAATGATGCACATACCTTGGCATCATATAGCAGTGCCTGTCAAAAGCGTAATAGTTATACACAAGCCAAAACTGTTGGTTTTCGCAATGCTTGTTTTTAACAGACTTCAGTGAAAGACACGCAGAGTGCTTAAATCAAGTGGCTGAAAGAAGACCTGGTAAGATATTTTTATTACTGCAGTAGCTAGTTTCTAACTCCAATTAAGTCATTAACTCTCAGACTATTGCCTGAAAAAACACTGGCAGGCACTCAGTGTAAATTTTGATGGTAAGTCATGATCAAACCTAAATCAAAGAGTGACCATGAGGAGGTGTTTTGAGCAGGCAGGAACTGGGTGGTAATGGCTATTGAGATTAGCATTTCTATGGGCCATCAATGGGTGGGCACATTACCAAACAACTACTACAGGCTGTGTGTCCCTCCTCATGTTCCATTCCTCCCTATCTGCACTCTAATGCAATTATTTCGGCATAGACACCTAATAGCCCAAACTAAAAAAAAGCTATGTTGGTGAAATATAACCATTAAACGTCAAAAGAAAACAGGGTTCAGGTGAGTCGCTAACCTGTTATCACAGTAGCAGTGGAGGAGAAGAACAATTCCTCTTTCAAGTGCTTATACCCCTACGAACCACTCCTACATTCCCATGGTCTTGCCATCGCCTGTTGGTTTCCATCTCCCCTTTCTCTGTTATTCATTTTCTTTTTAATCACCCTCTTTCTTTTGTTCTTTTAGCTAATCATTTTTTCTCTTTCCTTTGTTGCCTCTACCTGTATATTTTTCCTGTTCTAGTGTTCTTTTCATCACGCTCTTTTATTGTTTTTCTTTTTTCCTTTTTCATTTTGCCCTTCCTCTCGATTCTTGTTTTATTTCCTTTCATTAACCTCTTTTTTTCCACTTCATTATCGGTTTATGCTTGTAATCCCTGTTTCTTTACATCTTCATTTATTTGTCCTCACTTTCTTTTCTTGTAGTCGTCAGACCTGGACTGGCCTACAGGGAACTCTGGAGATTTCCCAGTAGACCTCTGCACCCTGAACCTCTTTTGTAGTTTATTTTCAAATGTTCTCATAGGAAAAGGGTTGAGCTTGCTCAAAATGTGCAATATCATACTTGCCAACCCTACCGATTTAGTTGGTAGGATACTGCTTTTTAAGCAGTCCTAACGCCTACCGATTTATTGGCAACAAATAAGAAAAAAAATTCTTTTTTTTTTTTACATTTATGTTTTTGGCCACGCCAGCTCGGGGGAGTAGCGGGAGAAGGCGCGGCATTCAGGCTTTTGATGTAAAAGGCGCCCATGGCGGCAGGCTAAATGCGCCCCTCTGCCGCGGGTGCCTTTGACAAAAGGCACCATTAGTCCCCCACCACGCCAGCTCGGGGGAGTCTTTCAAGGGATCCCCCGCGCTGGCGTAGTAGGAGAAGGCGCCGCATGCAGGCTTTTGATGTAAAATGCGCCCATGGCGGCAGGCTAAATGCGCCCCTCAACCGCGGGCGCCTTTGACAAAAGGCGCCATTAGCCCCCCAACACGCCAGCTCGGGGGAGTCTTTCAAGGGCTCCCCTGAGCCGGCGTGGTAGCAGAAGTCGTGGCAGGCGTCTCATTGTCATTGAATGCACCCGCGGCGGTGGGCTCATTCAATGACAATGTGCTGCTGATGTGCACTATTCCTATCATTACCTCCTCGCCTGACTATTTTTGAAACTTTAAGATTCCTACAGATTTTTGGTCACAGAATGTTGGCATGTATTCAATATATGGGCACTTTGAAAAAAAATCCAGGCCCAGTCCACCCCTGGTAGTCGTTATCATACTCTGACTGTTTCTCCCTCCTCCATATTGCCCCATCCTACTCTGATTTGTATGCTCTGCCTCACTTTAGCCACCCACCCGTCAACCTTTGCACTGTAGTCTCTGTCCAGCCGCACTGGACGTCACAGTCGAAGAACTTCAGTGTGAATATGTGTGCTAACTATGCCTAGCATGCTTATGGCTGCAGGGTTTGAGGGTTGATAGGCTTTTGTTGTCAGCTGCTTCCAGCACCCCTACTTCCAGCGCCACTGCTTGTGTTGTCCCTTTCTGCACTCCAAGATGGATGCACCTGGTGTCTGCAGTGCTCCTTCCTTGCACCAAGAGGCTACACCGAACTGTCACCAACATTTGGGTTCACCTTCCTCCCGGAAATGGGAACAGCATTACTTAGCAATTTTTCATGGAGGAGAGTTTAGTAAAACAATGCTGACACTTTCTTTTTGAAACAGGAGTGGCCTCTGACATGGGTTTAAATTGTGAAAGCTACAAGGGTGCAAGTATGCGGCATCCTGCTCATTTTCTTCCTGCCGATTAATGGCTTCTCCAGATTCCAATGAGATAAAGGCTCTGGTAGGAACTATGCGTGACTAAAATGTGCTTGCATTTCCCAGAATGCTGCTCTCTGCAGCTGAAAAGGACACCAGATAATGGGGTTCACTGACATAGAGTTTTCATATTCTGTGCAGCCAGTTACATCTGGGCATCGCTTGTATGCAGAAGGTGCACACTTTTATTTTTCGTGAGGCTGTAAGAATAGCAACTACAGAGTCACCTAAAAGAAATCAGTATTTACCAATTAAAGCAAATTATTCCATAAAGCGTGCATTAATTAGATACCAGGGAAAGAGTTGTGTTGGATTTAGCACTGAAGAAGCGTCATTTCATTGTGTAAAATGGTTTTGCATTGCTTGTATGTTCAACTTTCCAATGATAATGGGTCTCACTACACGACCGGCTGCAACGCTTAAAAGTGGGGGTAACAGAATTAGCGCCACCAATACCGCTGCTCCAGATCATGATCCGGTGCAAATACCACCCACAGGAAAATCAGCCGGCACTATTCACTGCCGGCACTATTACAGCCGGCCACACGAGGCACAAACACAGCCGCATCACAAGTCCATGTCTGGCAGTAGTAACGCCAAAAACACGTCGCAGTTACCTCCAATCACTGTTTCCAACACCATGCTACCACTAGCCACTGTGAGCTGGGACAGGCAGCTGCTCATGCTGCGCATGAAAGAAGAGAGGCTGCACAACCAAGACAGGGCACAGGGAGACAGGTGGGAGTGAGTGGGCAGGAGGAGGAGAGGCTAAGCAAGGCGTGCCCCGATCCCCAGTGTCAGACCCTCACCTTGGACCCTCACTGACAGCCAGTTGGTCACCCTGTACCGCCTCAACAGGGAGACCATAACAGAACTGCTCACCACAATACAGAACGACATAGGGAGCAGGATCAACATCCGGACAGCTGTGCCCCCACTGCTGAAACTAGTGTCCGTCCTACAATTCCTTGGAACTGGCACCTTCCAGCTCTCTGTGGCAATGATGCACGGCATGACACAGTCCACATTCTGTGCAGTGCTGGCCCAGTTGGTTGAAGCCCTCCTGCGGCAAGTGCAACATCACATCTCACTGCCTACCACCTCAGCCCAGGTCAATGCCATGAAGGCACAATTCTATGCCATCGCCCAAATGCCAAATGTGATTGCTGCCCTGGACTGTATGTTGCGCTGGTGGTCCCCCTGGCCCATGCAGCAGTGTACCAAAACCACAAGCCCTACCACTTCATGAATGTGCAGGTGACCTGCGTCCCCAACCTCATCATCACCCACTGCTGTGCCCGCTACCCTGGTTCCACCCCCGATGCCATGGTTCTATGGAATATCACACTGCCAGGATAAATGTAGGGGCACAGAGGACAACAGACATGGATAGATGGTGAGTAGAAAAGCTAGCACACATGCGCTGTGGGTCACATGCCCAAATGGTGGGGTGTGATCTAAAGACCACATAAAGGCTGGCCTGACAAGCGAATGCGAAATCCGCATTTGACCACCTCCCGCACCAACGTCAAAGTACAGACAGGGTGCATGCACATGTCGGACCTATCTGCATGGGGAAGCAGTAGTACACATTCAGTATCAACCAAATACTCCAAGATTACTAAAGGTACCACAATGCAACATGAACCCACCAAAGCAATGCAGACAAATGGCCAAATTCCCACACAGCACAACATCCCTGCGAGGGCCAAGGCCATGCACCCATATGCAGCCAGCCCACAATGCCCTCCCCGTTGCCACCAGATGCCCAGGGAGGATCCATGTGGAACCCAGCATCATGCCCCATGCACAGTGGGAACACACATCCACATGACAGCTACCATGCCCGTTGGACGTGTCACCGACAGACACCCTACGTAACATATGCTGCAAGGGAACAGGGTGAATGTGAAGCACAAACAATTCATGGCACGAGTGGCACTGCATGAATAGACACATGCTGTGAAATGATGGCCTATGGGCATGCACAAGTAGCCAATTGACATGATATTGTGTGAGTCCATCCCACATCCTACACCGTGACTAATGCCTGTGCCTCCCCCATGCAGGTGACTCCAGATACCCACAGCTGCCCTGACTAATGACCCCTGGGTGTGATCCACAAGCACAGCAAAAGAATGCCTACAACCACGCTCACAGCAGGACCCGGGTCTGCATTGAGCGTACCTTCAGCCTCTTGAAGACACGTTTCCGCTGCCTCAACCATAGAGGTGGAGCCCTGATGTACGTTCCAGAGATAGTTGGAAAAATTGCACTTGTGTGAGAAATGTTGCACAATATTTGCCTGATGAGAATTGTTCCACTACCCCCTAATGTAGAAATGCCACCCTCAGAGGATGAGGTTGCAGTGCCTGTCGCAGAGGCAAATGAACACATTGCCAGAGATGACATGAGGGATGGGAGAATGACTCGCCAGGGACTGACAGACAATTGTTTCTGACACTTACACACGGCACGAGCCATGCACCACTGTGTAACACCCCACCAATCAATAAACACGACAATGACTCAATCAGGAATGTCATCGCCTTGATTAATGTTAACAGTTTTTATAAAATGAAGAACCCCAACTTTCCACCCTTACACCACCAAGTCCCCATCACACTACCCCACTCCCCCACCACCAGCTCCCCATCACACTATCCCCCCTCGCACCACCAACTCTCCAGCATGCCCTCTCATGGCAGAAGGGTCTCCCAGTGTCATTCACAGTCAGTGTCTCTTCCCCCACCTGCCGACCCTAGGTGATTGTGTGTAAAGAATACGTTGGTACAGTCATTGCAGCATGCCCTGTGGTGACCGCTCCATGGGTGTGGTGGAGGTGGACCGGACGGAGCCTGCCACAAGGTACTGCTGCCGTTGCAACTCATTTCCCTGCCGGATGGCTTCCGCTAGGGCAGAGACACCCTCTGTCATTTCTCTGACATGCTGAGCATACAGTGTCAGGACGGATGTGCTGGCAATCATCTCAGCCCTGTTGCACGCCATTTGCAACACAACCTTGAAGGTGGCCTCCTGTATACTCTCCCTGGTGGCCTGCAGGTGTGCGTAGTGAGTATGTCCAATCTCCTCCATCTCCTGCTGTCTGTGCTCCATGTCATCCAGCCTTTTGAAGCAGCACGCTGCGAGACGTACTACATGGTCTGGGTGTGGGGCTCTACACTGGACCAGGACTGAATCAGGTGAGCAATAAGACGGAGTTTCCACATCCGGGTCAGGGGTCGCTATACGTTGGCAGCGTGAAGGTCTTCCTGGGGAATGTTGACCTTCAGTAGGTGTTGACTCCACGTTGGTGTCCCGCTGTGGCTCCTCAGTGGCACTGGAAGCAGGTGGTGGCTCTGTGTTCGTGCCTACAGCTGCAGGTGTGGGTGCAGGGCCTGCAGTGCCACCTGCAGGATTGGCCTTGCTGACTACAGGCATTGCATGGCAGTCCGTGCACCTAGGCGAGGATCGTGTGCGCCTTTGTGGGGTGGTGGCAGACCTTGAGGGCCTTCAAGCGCCACTCCCTGAGGGGCCTACAACCTCCTTCTCCTCCGAGGCCTCTGGCAATGTCGTCAGGTCTGTCGTCAGGTATGGTTCTCCCATGTGTGTAGGCATGCAAGACACAATTGCAAGTACAGAGTATGAGTATGACCCCACAGAGTATGACCCCACACATATGGGGCAATGGGGAAATGGGCATGGTTGGCCAGGACGGGAGGATGCATATGGGACCACTATCATGGGGTTGCTTGTGGCGATGGGTATCGGACCCATGGCCATTTGGTGATTGGCCTGTGTTTGGGTAGGGCAGAGTGTCCATGCTGTTCTGGCTTATGTCTGACATGCATGCTTGTGGTCCTTAATGGCCTCATAACCCCTGCCCGAGTGGCACGCACAAGGTGGGGTTGGGGGGATGGCTTGTTCCATGGAACTAACAAAAAACAGGCAAAAACACTTGCACACCAAGGTAACAAAACTCAATACAAAATAAGATGTAAGTAAATTAGAATTTTGTCTAGATTCTAGGTGCAGGGGAGAAAAACTCAGCCTTGGTACCTAGGCTGGATATATATGGGTAACAAAGAGATCCAAATTATGGAAAACTGCATCCCCTGCACACTTTCTAAAAGGCAAAAGCCTAAAGGATATTATGTAGAATTTCAAGAATCCAATTGTTGTAGTGAATGATTCAAAATAACCAAAATGGCAATGTCAATAACCAAAATGGCAATTTCAATAATTAGCATATACAAATTCAATGATTAATTTTTGTTAAAAGAAACATTTTTTTCTTTTTATTTGTTTGTGGTTTGCCCAACGCGTTTCGAGTTTGATGCACTCTTCATCAGGGACAGCAGATTCAACAAGTTTCACATTTATCTAAATAAATTAAATTATTCAACATATATATAAGATTTCATTGTGCAAAACAAAAGAATATTTCTATAATTGGATTCTTGAATAGAGCTACTCTTGAAATTCTACATAATATCCTTTAGGATTTTGCCTTTTAGAAAGTGTGCAGGGGACGCAGTTTTCCATAATTTGGATCTCTTTGTTCCATGAAACTGTCATGGCTCTATGGGACAATGCTGTGCAGCCAGCAGGGCTGTACTGTTTATGGGATATGTACTTCCCTGTGGCTTGTCTTCCATGCCCTCATAGGGTAGGCCTACTAGGACAGCTTTGTGCTGGAGTGACTGCTGCACAGTGTCATGGTCGCTCATGCATCACAGGGTGCACCAGTAGGGGTGTGGTGCGCATGGAATTTATTTGGTTCACTTGACTGCCCTTCCCGCTGTTGTGATGCTCAGGGGTGCCCTTGGTGCCCTGCCCCATGGCTACTGTGGAGGGTGGCTGATGTGCCACCCCTTCACTCTGCCCTGTCGGCATGCCCAGATTTGGGGTCAGCTGATTTGTGTCCCTGTCCACTATGGCTTCTTGTGCTGTCATTTGTGCGTGCATTTGTTGAGGGGATCACTCACCTCCTGCCTCCTGCTGCTGGCTCCTGCCTCCTGCTGCTGGCTCCTGCCTCTGCACTGCCGACTCCCTCTATCCCCTTGAGGTCCAACACTGGGCTACATTCCCCCTCCCAGGCAGTGAAGACCAGTGGCTCAACAGTGCCTCCTCCTGTCGCCAAGGACTCACTGCAGTGTTGGGACAGCAGTCCCTGCACCCTTACCCTCAGGTTGTTCCAACTCATGCGGCAATCCTCACAATTATGAGGTACACTGGAAACTGCTATCACCTTCTGGGTGATGGTGTTACAAGTTGCTGTCCACCGCTGGCCAATGGTCTTCCTTTGCCTGCTTCCATAGAGCTCCTCACAGTGGGCCACTACCTCATCTGTGAGGACCACAAGCCCACCCTCACTAAATGTAGGCTTTCTCATGCGATGTTCAGCCCCCTTGCCTCGTAGCGTCTCCTGGGACATATTTGCAGCTGTACAGGACCGGATGGCTAAAGGAAGTGGAGATATTTAATAGAATGGGTTTTTTTTCAAAATGGCCACCGTGATGCTTCCCGTTCCGGCGATGACGCAATTTCCACTGGTGCTATTAGCGCTGGCGCTAATAGTGCCGGGTTTGCCAGCAGTAGCGCTATTTGCGCTGCTTTCTTGGTGTGGCTCTTATTCTGGCGCAATTACTGCCAGGCGCTAATAGCATTCCCGCCGGAGTCGGGTACGCGTTCACGCCAGGTTGTGATGTGTCGCTAATACCGCTGCACAATCCGGTGGTAAAGCTATTTCCACTCAGCAGAAATTGCACCAGATTATTGACAGACTTCTAATGAGACCCATTATATCTTAAAGGGAAGGTCCTACTTATTGTGCCTTGACTATCTGGTGCCTTCTCTGCCAGTATGGAGTGCAGAAAAGGTAAGATGGCATCACATCTACCCTCAGGAGAATAACAGATCACAGGGAAACACTAATTGTAATGTTAAATGTGGACATAACCCACCAAATATCAATCATATAACACACAGGGGCGGACAGGTCTCAGACAGAAGTCCAACACTCCTCAAGTTAAACTACCACTCTCCCTCAAGAAGGACTGAACTTCTCTAGGGCCAGTGGTCTGGCCCTAGAGAATACTGTTGGGACACATAGCTAAAAGGGACAGAGCAAAGAGAATGGCTGTGTTCAGTTACTCTCCTCTCTTTAATAAGATCAAAAAAGAGAATATTAGACTATGGCCAATTTTGAACACCAGAAAAGTTTGATGGCAAGACCCCAATTCGCAGTAAAACAAAGACAGAATATTCGGGATATGGTAGTGCATGCTACACAAAACACAGGTTCCGCATACACTCCGGCGACACAAAGGGAATTATGGCACTCTGGAGAGAGATCACAGGTCACGAAACGTGTGGAACTAGCTCGGTATGTGCACAAATGAGCAGAACGAGGACAATTGATATTGGATGGGAGACTACCTAGATTCAACAGCAGTTCATAAACTGTAATTCTGAAGGTGCTATCTATTTGATAACATGCCCATGTAACCTTACATACATTAGGATGACAGCAAGATCTGTCAAAGAAAATTACAGAAAACAAATCATTTATTAGGACAAAAAAGATGAATATTTTATACAGAAGGGACATTGGGCTGAAGAACTGAAACGGACTATTTTCGAAAAGTAGCAAACCTAGATCATTTATTTTTTTTTTTTTTTTTTTTTTTTTTGGTGAGGGTTTGCCATAGAGGTCACCAATTGCTGCCAGGCCAACAAGGGCCCTACTTCCTCCTCTCCCCCCCTAGTAACTGCTTCAAACCAAACTACGGATTCCGCCTCCGCCCATCTGAGGAGGTCCGTCCACCATAGCTCCACCTTGGGTCTGTGGGCCGCCTTCCAACCCATTGCGATCCTGCACTTGGCCAGGATGTAGGCTAAGTCCTTCATTTTGCATATGTGTTTTAAATCCTGTGGCCTGGGAAAAATCCCGAGAATGCATGGCCAAGCTGATCCCACGTCCAGCTCCACTCCCCCACCAGCCAATTTAGTTTTAATCTCATCCCAAAATCTGTGCACCTCTGGGCAAGTCCAGAACATGTGTAGCAGCCCCGCTTCCACCTCCCCACACCTGGGACATTTCTGCGTAGCCAAGCCCCCAAACCTTGCAATTTTCCGGGGAGTCAAATAAGCCCTGTGAGTGACATACAATTGGAGTTGTTGGAGTCTCGCATTCCGGGATACCTTTTTATGGTACCTTTGGGCTCTCTCCCATTGCCCATCTGTCATGGGTCCTCCTACTTCCCCCTCCCAGTCCTGCCTCAATTGAAGCAGCTCATTCCCTACCTTTGCTCTTAGAAGCTCGTATATTCTAGATATCTCGTGCCCGCCCTCCGAAACATCATACATCGTTTCCAGGGAGGCATCAGGGTCATCCGCTAGCACTGTCTCCGGCCATCTCTCCCTTACCCATTTCATGAGCCTAGCGTAGGTTATATACTGGCCTCTATGCACCCCTGTCTCTTCTTACAACCTCTGAAATTCCAATGCCTGCCATATGTCCCCAAGGGTGGCCAGGCCCACCGGTTCCCAATATCTACGGACCGCTTCGAACAGTTGTGAGTCGTTCCCGCATAGTACCACCAGCGGGGCCTGCTGAGAGAACGGCTCTATGTCACCCATCATTCTCCACATTCTGCGCCAAACCTCCCAGCCCAGCCTCAACAGCCGCCCTCTTCCCACCAGTTTGTTCTTTTTTAACCACACCACTTCATTCAAAAAGTATGGGGCCGAGTCTTTCCGCAGAAGACTGGCTTCCGCCGAGTCTTCAGTCGATAGCCACCTGGCCACATACAGCAGCTGCCCCGCCAGATAATAAAGCTCAAACTTTGGCAGGCCTATGCCCCCCTTGTCACATGGGTTCTGGAGTTTCCACAGGGCCACTCTGTTCCTGGAGTTACCCCATATGAAGCCCCTGCACACGCTATGAAGTCTCGCAAATAGGCTCCTGGGAATCAAAAACGGGACATTCACAAAGAAGTGCAGGAGTCTGGGCAGAACCACCATTTTAAGCAAGGCCACTCTCCCCATCATGGTCAGGGGCAATCTGGACCAAAACACCATGCTGTTCTTGACCCCCTCTATTGCTTTCTCTGTATTATGTTGGTGCTCCGCCTCGATCCTGTGGTAGATGTTTACTCCCAAATACCTAAATGTCTCCGTCTGCCATGGTATCGGCAGGCTAGGCAGCCTCTGTAACGGGCCATTCTTGTATCTACCCAAGGGGAACAGACTAGACTTCCTAGGGTTCACTGATATGCCCGAGAGGGTGGCATATCAGTCCATCACCTCTAGCACATACTGCAAGTTCTCCTCCGGAAAGCGCAGATAAAGGAGCATGTCATCTGCGTACAGCGATACCAGGTGTCTGCCACTTACTGTACTAATCCCCACCTCCCCGTATTGTTGCCTCAGACATATTGCCAGCGGCTCTAATGCCAGAATGTATAGCATGGGCGACCAGGGGCATCCCTGTCTGGTCCCCCTGCTGAGTTGCCAGGTATCTGAGATTATGGATCCTGTTTTAACTCTCGCCACCGGGGTGCTGTATAACAACTGGACCTACCTGATATACCCAGGTCCCATTCCGTATCCCCTCAGGGCTGCTTTCAACCAGGGCCATCGCACCGAGACAAAGGCTTTGACCGCGTCTAGCGACACGATGGCCAGCTCACCCGTATCTTCCTCAGTGTGGTCAATGATGTGGTGTAGCCTCCTATGGTTATCTGTGATGTTCATGCCGGGGACATATCCCGTCTGGTCTGGGTGTATCACTTTACCGATCACCCTCTTCAGCCTATTGCCTTAAGTATTTTGCTGTCCTGATTCAGCATGGACAAGGGTCTGTAAGAGCCACACTCCGTGGCCGGCTTGCCTGGTTTTAGGAGTGGGATGATCATCGCCTCGCGAAGGGACAATGGCAGTTCCCCCTGCTCATAGGCCTTGTTGAACATAGCAAGCAGTGGCTGAAGCAGCTCCTGTTTGTATGTCTTGTAAAACTCGCTAGGTAACCCGTCCGTCCCGGGTGCCTTACACGTGGGCAAATGGTGGATCACCACCTCCAGCTCTTCCGAGGTGATAGGGGCGTCCAGTTCTGCGCGTTCTAGGTCATCCAGGGTGGGCAGCTCTATGTCCTCTAACGTGTCCAGTATGTCTTGGCTCCTATCCTCCCCTGCGTCCTCATATAAGTGTCTGTAAAACTTGAGGAACTCCTCGTTCACTCCCTCCTGGGTATTACAGGTGCAACCTTCCTCATCCCTTATCTCGCTGATCACTGTGCGGGGGGTCTCGCTCTTATACAGCCAGGCCAGCAATCTGCCCAGCTTATCGCCCCCTGTGTGTAGCCTCACCGTGCATTTCTTGTAATTTAATCTACATAACCTATCCCAGAGTCCACTGCAGGTTAACTGTAGGTCTTTTATCTTATCGCTATTCTTCCGGGCAGTATCCTCATGTCTCGTGAGGCCCGCCAGCTCCCTTTCCGTTTCCTGAAGTTCCCTTTCAATGCCCCCCTGGAGCCCTCTAGATTTCGAAATGGCTATTCCACGCACCACCACCTTGAACACCTCCCATACTGTTCCAACCGAGCGCACACTGCCCATGTTTATATCAAAATATTCCTCGATGGCCTCCCTCAAGTCCTCCCGGAACCCCTCATCTTGTAATGCCTCAGTCCTAAGTCTCCATGTCGGGATCCGCGCTCTGGGGGGGTTGGTGTCGCCACTCTACCACCAAAGGCGAGTGGTCAGATAGTACCCGGGCCTTGTATTCCGCTCCCACCATTTCTCCCGCTATCTCAGCCGCTACGAACACATAATCTAGCCTTGTGTGCAGGTCATGTGGTGCTGCATAGTGCGAGTATTGCCTATCCATTGGATGCAACCTTCTCCACAAGTCTTCTAGGTCTAGATCTTTTAACAATGTCCCCAGTGCTTTGGCCGCCGGCACCAGCTTCCCCGCTTTGTTGACTGACCTATCCATTTTGGGATTCAGGGTGCAATTAAAGTCCCCTCCCCACACCACCGCTCCCCCAACCAGGGGGCTAATTTTGCTGTAAAGGAACCTGAAATAAGCCGCTGTATCATGGTTGGGGGCGTACAAATTTATGATATGCACTTCCCTGTTCTCCAGGAGTCCTGTCACCGCCACCATTCTGCCCTCTGGGTCTACCGTTGAGCTAAGCACCTGGAGCGGCACATGCGGTGCCACCCAAGTGATAACCCCTCTAGCGTACGCAGAATACGTGGCCCACACAACATGTCCCCTCCATTTTCGCCTGACAACCTCCAACTTCTCCTTTGTGAGGTGAGTCTCCTGCAACAGTGCAACATCAATGTGCATCCTTTTTAGATACAGCATCACTTTGTTTCAGATAGCTGTTAAGGCCCCGTACATTCCAGGTCACAATTCTGAGGTTACCCGATGCCATCTACTCGGTTTGTTCCCAACCCACCGCTCCCTTCAAGGTTTCCTTTGATGGTTTGTTTTCCGGCTCTCCCTCCCCCCTCAACAGTTTCCCCCTCCCTGTTCCCCAACTCCCATCCACTGCACACAACCCAGCCCCTCCCCCCACCCTGCCCTACCCCAACAAATGCCCAGCTCCATCTCTGGATCTCAGGCCCACCCGCGTCTGGTCCTGTCCCGTCGCCGAGGACTAGGACCCCGCGGGGCGTCACCGATCTAACAGTGACCTAACTAAGTATATTACTATTGGGTACAAGGGATGCCTCCCAGGAGTTCCCAGTCGTCTATTTTAGGATTGGTGCGTCCAACGGGTCCAGCTAGTTGATACTACAACACACTCCCCACCAGCTTAATACAACTCTATAATCAAGTCCCAATGTCTTGGCCATGTCACCCTAGGTGCCACAGCCGTCTGCTACTTATCTCCTGCAGCTCCCATCTGGACATCCGGTTCTTGAGGTTGGCCCTGCATGTCCAGCCAGTCCATTGCCTCGGTCGGCGTCTCGAAAAAAAGGCATCTGTTCTTATAAAACACTTTCAGCTTGGCTGGGTAGAGCAACATGTAGCGATGGCCTGCTTCCCTCAGCCTCCTTTTCACCGATCCAAAGTTCATCCTACTACGCTGTACAAGCAGCGTATAGTCCGGGTAGGCCGTGATTTTTGCGGAACCCTTTTCGATCGTTCCTCCCCTCCGGAAAAATTCGAGGCTCTTCTCCCGATCCCGATAGTTCAGGATCTTTGCGATCAGCGGCCGCGGGGGGGCTCCAGGGGGCGGTCTCCTTGTCAAGGCCCTGTGCGCCCTTTCAACCGCGAACCCCTGGGTCAGCACCCCGCCTGTTATCTCCTGTAAAAGCATGGATTCCACGTATTCTGTGGGGTTTGACCCTTCCATACCTTCCGGCAGGCCCACTATACGGATGTTATTGCGTCTGGCGCACCCTTCTGCTTGCTCAGCTCTGTCTTCCAGATTTCCCACCCATTGCACAAGGGCATGGAGCTCCTTTCCATGTGCGGCGCACGCCTCCGTGTTCGGGGCCATCTCCTTCTCCAAGGCCCCAGTGCGCTCCGAAATCGTTCGCACGTCCTGTCTCAGCAGGTTCACCTCCTCCTGGACCGCTCCATCTTGAGGTCCAGGCCCTCCTGCAGCTCTTTCATTGCCTGGCCCAGCTTAGTCTCCCAGGCCACCTTTAAGTCTGCAATCACTGCCAGCACCTCCTGGATCGTGCCCAGTGTTTCCGCCGTTGCCGTGGGGGTCTCCTTGCTCTTGCCCTCCTCCGCTTCTGGGGGCGACCTGGCGTAGGTCTCCATCGTGGACTGTCGGATCCTGGGTCTAACCACTTTAGAGGACATCCTGCTATATTAACAGGGCGAGGGCCTTCCGTGCCTCCCTCCGCACAAAGGTCTGCATGGTCACGGACCACTCTCAGCAGGCCAAGCATGTACTTGTATGTACTTGTCTCTTCTCTCGTGCCCGGAGTGGGCCATCTCCTCCCCTGTGCTCGTACCCTCTTGGTGTTGTGGCCCGGTCTTTGCCGTGTTCCTACTGTGGCCAGTGCTCGAGGGCGCTCACCTATTCGCCACACTCCCTTTGTTCCCCCTCTTCCGCGATCACAAGGCCATCCGGCCCACAATGCCCAGGCCCAGAGGGGCCGCTTTAAGTGCCGGGGATCAGCAATTGTCTCGCGTCGGCCTCAACCACTGGCCTGCGCCGATGTTTCGCTGTGGAAAACTGCAGCCACCACCGCCCGCTCGTTCGCGTCGGCCCCAGGATCCGCGGCCACCTAATTGGTATGCTGCCACAATGAATCCTCGTGGGTTCCGCCGGCGTTCAATCCGATTACGCCGAAGGCCCAGCGTTGGTTACCAATGTGAAGCAACAGCGTATTTCGGTCAAGTGCCGCGGTCTGCTTCTAATCGCTAGTCTTGGAGATCGATGCAGGGGCTTTACAGGACCTACATCTCGTGACCCCTGTTGTACTCTTTGTCTCTGCCACCATCTTGTTCCACTCGCCGATCCGGGGCCTGCGGCTCGCAGATGAGTATAAGTGTCCTCACCCTCCACTCGCATCAGAGTTTCAGCGAATGTAGCCATCATCTTCACACGCATGGGCATTATTTTTCAGTGCTGGCCGGTTCCCGTGCACGCACTTCTCCTCCAGGATCATTGTAGGATCAGCAGAGCTCAACGAGAGCACGTCCCTTTACATGGCCGTCCAAGCCACGCCCCCCAAACCTAGATCATTATGGTCATCGCTCAGGCCTTGTGTACCTTAGAGAAACTTTATTCTGAATCATATATGTGTTGTCAGAATGGAGAAAAGAAACTTGATACACGGAAGTGACAATATACTGGCATGCTAGCTTTCTGCTGCCTCAGCATATTATTTGGAAACCTACTTACTCTGGCAGGAATATCTATTGGTAATAACCAAAACTTCTTCCAACGAATAGCGATAAGAAAATTATTGAAAAGTCTGAGCCTTAACTGAATTATATATGCACATCTATGTTGATGTCTCCCAAAGGCAGCAGAAATGATCTTGGTAGACCATGCTTGCCCATCTCGTCAAAGCAGTACATCGTACTAATTGTACTAAATGTAAGGAGTAAACTCCTCGCTAGTGAAGTCCTTAAAATGTACCTTCACTTTACTGTAGTCTATGCACTAAAAAACCTATGTAAGCTGTTGGGGCAAACACAACTTTGGGATTCTTTTGGAGATTGTGTACTGTCCACTCCTGTGTTCACCCTGCACCCTGCAGAACTGCTATTAAAGATGTGTTACACCAACCTCACCCAAGATTCAAGTCCAGAGTTTGATTTCATCTACAGTCAACAACAAAGAGAACTGGAAAAAACTTGACAGCCTATATAGGGAAAAACTGACAGAAGACCAAAAAAATTATTATAATGAACAAATCACTGCAGCCTCTAGCTCCACAGGCAAATCAGATTCTGAAATCGGTCGAAAAAACAATGACCCTGTACCCGCCTTTCCTACTGTCACAGGACGATTGCGAGAAAGTTCAGAAAGCCTTCTTTAATAAAATCTTAAAAGCCTGCGAAACCATAAAAGCTGCAAGGTGGATAGCCAGTCCCCCACCAATCCCTCATGATATTATGAAGAAGTGATGTGTTTCTTCTTTTTTCCTTTCGATTTATGAAATTCGTCTAAAGAGTTAGTTTAGACTACTGGCGGTGTGCCAGTAGTGTGGTTTTGTGTTACTGTGAGGAGGTCCTGTGCTTTGGGAGCTCCGTGCCTATTCTGAGGAAGTGAAGCCCAGCGAATCCAGAGGCATCCTATTTCTATTTCAACGCTTTTTTTTCTTCAGCTAACTATGAACACACTGCGCATGCGTGGAGTGCTGCGTGGTGTGCCAATATTGTGTTTTTGTGTTGTGGAGCAGTGGAGCTCTGGAGTTTCTTTTGACCACTCCACCCAGAACAGTAAGACCCTAACACTCGATCATTTCATTAACCAAACTACGAGTGAGGGGCGGCAGATTAGTTAAACAGACATTGACTTTCACCTTGAACCTTTCCTAAATGTGAAGTACGTGAACTTAATTGACTTACAGTTCTTTTTGTGATGGTTGGAATCCCTTGGTGACTGAGCGCAATTCTTGCTTTTTGAAAAAGGTAACTTGTGTTTGGTTTTCTACATGTGCATCGGAAAACTCTGGGATCGTATTGACCGTATTGGCATTTGTGTCCGAGCCGAGTGCTCTCTATATTTAAGTACCCGATTTTCCTCATTGGCAACCATCTGGAAGCTGAGGAATAACTTTAGTACTATAATGATTCTACGAACACTTCCTGGGGTCAGAGAAGTTATTGTAAACACTACGTATAGAATGAAAAGTGTTATTTGAAACTGAAACTGAATACTACTAGCGGTATAAGTTTACCTGTGCTCAAACAAGCCTCTGAGCCTGAGAATTTCCATGTGCCCTCCCATGTTGAGCCATTAAAGCACATTATAATCAGTCTCGTAGCATGTGGGCTGGCTGGAAAATGAGTGCACCTGGTGCTGGTGGCATTATCTATCTGTCTCCGAGAGGACTTTGGGGTGACTACGGGCCTTAGAGCTTTGGAGCCCTTACGTTTTCCTCTAAATAGTCTACTCTAAGTGTAAAATACATTTTGAGAACTTGTCTTGGAATTTGTCCTGTACTGCAGCCTGACGGTGAAATTATGTGTGATAGGTACTTGGGGTGACAGTGGGCCTTAGAGCCTGAGAGCCCTTTAGTATCCCTTTATTCACACTATTCTAAGTGTAAATTACATCTTGAGAATTTGCTTTGGAATTTATCCTGTACTGTAGCCTGACGGTGACCATTGGCCTAGATTCTTGGAGCCCTCAGGTTACTCTGCACAGTGACAACTGCGTGTGCATTGTGGTATTCAACAATTGTGTGTGTTAGGTACTTGGGGTGACTGCGGGCCTTTGATCCTTTGAGCCCCTCAAGTCTATATATCCAAAGTACACCTATTAAAAACGTTTCTGTAAAATCGCTTGACCACCTTAGCGTGTGGTACTTGTGGGTAGAAGCCTTACGAATAAATTGACGGGTAAAATTAAATGAATAAGTGAAGACTTAGCAGTCTTTGAGTTTAAACCTCACCTGTCACAGACTGTGTCATTAATTAGAACAGTGGCACTTATTGTTAGTTTGGTATCCTCTATTCATTTGCTCCTTATTTTTGCTTGTCAGTAAATAAAATACCATTTATCATGGAGACAAGCCTCAGAAATGGTAAACGCCTCATGGCACTGGTTGCAAATAAGAATAATGCTCCAGCAAAAAGCATGCCCAGAGATGAAAAGGTATCTGGAGCGAGGTTTTGTAATACCTCTGCTAAACCCACACACCAGGCGGTAAGAGAGCTTTTGTTTACTATAACATCAAGTATGCCTAAACTATCAAAATTACCATATAATGCCTCAGTAACACACATTGAAGATCAAAATGTATGTCATATGCCTCATCAATCTTTTCAATCTTCTGAGGTAGTACCCAAGGTTTCATTCCTAAGTGAATTGAATGGCATACAGCAGATTGTAGACGATGGATTGAGTAGTGGCAATGATCACCAACACGAGATGTCACCTCCAGCAGAAATCATGGGAAATGGTGAGATTGCAGACGTTTCGATGTTAGCCCCTGTGATCATGGCAGAATTAGATAAACGTGTTTGTCTATCGTCTGGTCCTTCCACTCCAGTGTCTACACCAAGAAGGAAAAGAGACTTTGTACACTTGCATAGTAACAACGTCAGTGATTTATGTTGTAACGCAATGCCTGCTTCCCAATTCATAATGGGAAAACCCGTATTGGCAGATGTTGTTGTTCACCCACCGCCCTTTTCTGAAAATCCCAAAGAATGGCATACTAACGCATATGAAGAGTTTGACCAGTTGACAAGGGATAGGATTGGTATCACTGACAATCCTCCTCGAAAGTTTGCAAGTGGGGTTAGCTTTAACAACCTCACTGATGAAACTATGCTGGACTTAAATGAACAGAATTGTCATACATTTCCTATACTACCACGGATTCTGAATCTCCTAGATAAAGGGCACGAATTCACCCACTTTGCAATACGGGAAATGAAAGGATCCCTTGCTGAGATATTGGGGAAGCTAAATAAGTTGAAGGTTTCATGTTGGCATATGAAGGCATGGCATTTTCTCAAGCCAACCTTAATGCCAACTTGCTACACACACACATCAACACACCTTAGTGCAGACATGCATCCTGTCATCATGATAACACAAGCAACACAGACCGTAGCAAAGTACAGAACCCAGGTAATGAGAATGAAACAACAGGTGGTACCTTAGACACATATAACCCAACGCAGGATGACATCATAAAGATTGACCTGATTAAGTTAGCAAAATAACATCATGAGAGACTCTTGACTCTGGAAAACCTAGTGATAAAGGAAATGATGGAAAACACGTTAAACAGTGCTAGCCATAAAAGTGAGAAATTGAAAGAGGCCCTGGTTGATTCAGCTTGTCTCACTCCAGACCGTCCCTCTGCACCTACTGTTCTGCTGGATAAACAAGCAGGTTCAAAGGTGGAGGAGATAATGGCAGAATCCCCAGAAAATGAGTCTGATAATAATCAGGGACGGAAATTTTGAATGTCCAAAAAGGCAAAAAAATGACATCAAAGAGCTAAAATAAAAGGGAGGAGAAAATAAAAAAATGCAGTGATAGTACATCCCCAAACAAAATTCAAACTAAGACCAAGGGTATGCCTCAAAAAAACAAAACAAAAAAGAACACCATAGTAACCCCAAAAGAGATGCCACAGGAAAATGGTCTTGACTTTAGTCAACTTGATGCAGAATCTCGTGCTCTTTTGGAAGTGGAATTTCAGGAATATCAAACTCAGACGGGTAATCTACAACAACAACATGAGACCATTCCAGCTAATGTAAAAATGGTTATGGATAGCAAACAAGAAGTGGAAAGCATACTATCCGGTAAAGCAACTTCCGTAAGTTCCACACATAACATTAACAAGACCCAAAGAAATCCCATGAAACAATTGAATTTAGCTGGGTTTTTTCAGGTAACAAAAAAAACCATATAAAAGAGACAGTTGCAATGGTGAACAAGAAGAAACGATAACACTCAGGGGTCCCCAACTAAATGTAGAACCAAAGATGCTGTATATATGTCTAAAACACACCATGCCTGAGAATCGAGCTAATGATACTCCAGTCATACAGGCTGGGTGTAAAACAGACATGCCTGGTTCAACTGGAATTGCTGATAAAATTGGACCAGCAACTGAATCTGCAAAAAACACGTTTACAGAGGGTCTGGGCAGAGATTCAAAGCAACAAGGGGTTCTGTCCGGGTGGAAAGACACAAATGAAAGCTGTGCAAAAGAGGACTACTCGGTTTCTGCAGATACAAAATCATGTGATGATATTTCAAAAGAAACACAAATGATTATTGGGTGGAGTAGCGATTCTCAATTGAATGGTAACGACAGAATTAATTGCTCATACTTATTGAACATGTTCCAAAAAATACCTA
Organism: Ambystoma mexicanum; assembly: GCF_040938575.1. Classification (NCBI taxonomy): domain Eukaryota; kingdom Metazoa; phylum Chordata; class Amphibia; order Caudata; family Ambystomatidae; genus Ambystoma; species Ambystoma mexicanum. The sequence goes on along the minus strand of NC_090924.1, from coordinate 1,009,042,359 downwards.
CACTGAGGAACTTGAACACCTATGATATTGAATGGATTAAACTGTCCATTGTCAACAACAACAGAATGCTATGTAAGGTTGAGTCCCCGTTAATTGCAAAAATGTTATGCGAACAAAGTGGGAACTTTCAGATGCTGGGTTATGAATTGTATGCTTTTGGAGACATGAATGAAGCCACAACATTTATAGAATTTAAAATGCAACAAAGGTCAAGTTCCGCAATTGCAGGGGTAAATCTGAGTGCTGATACAGTTTTGACCCAAAATGTGTTATCTCAGCTTACATCGGTAGTCAATGCCATAAAAGGGTTAGCTGGATTGGAAACTCTACTGAAAGATGCTGGTTCCACACAAACTACGCAGAGTCACACATCATCTATTTTGATAATAAACTGGAATTGTTGTGGATTTAATAATCTTCTGAAATGTTTTAAGAACAAGACATTACCACAAAATTCAAGCATTATTATGATACAAGAGACTATGGCGGTGAATGCCATTCATATAGATGGTTTTAAGTAATTTACCCACCCTGCTAGTCGGGGTTAGTCTGGGCGTCCAACAGGCAGTCTTATAACGTTAGTTAATAAAGCAACGAAAATGGATGCTAATTTGATTTACTCGTCTGATGCTATACTTGTTATTTAACAGTGTTTAGGCAAACCAATATTCTACTGATTAACTTGTATAGCAATCCTATACATAGCTCACATCTTACCATAATGGTAGAATTAAATGCTATCTTACACAAGGAATTCTTGAGGAATGTTCATCATGAAGTAATTCTAGGTAGTGACTTCAATTCCACCCTCAAGGACTCCTCATTCTATAAGTTAATACCTGCAAGTAATGCATACACTGCTGTGTCTTTGGAACGAGGGTATTGCTTGGCAAAGTTGCTTTAAAGCTGGAATTTACATATAATCCCACATGCTTAAGATCAGAGCCAATGTACATGGTTTAGAGGGAAACTTACCTCATGGATTGACTATATTGCAGTATCTGAAAATCTATTGCAAACATCTAAGCCTATTGAGGTAATAAATATGAGCTGTAGTGACCATATGCTGCTCAATTTAAATCTAGATGTTTTTTTGGATAAACATAAGAAAGTATCACATCTTTCTCTGATTGAAATAAACATCCTATATCGATTAGATGGAATCCTAAATTAAGCAGAGATCTAGCATATTTGGTCAATCGTGACATCTGGCGCTATGAGACCTGTCCAGCAGTGTCTTGGAACAATCACAAAACCACACTTTTTAAGACAAATGTGATAACACGTCATTTAGACGCCATTGCACCATCCCAAAACAGTGTGTACCTGTACACTCATGCAAATATAGTGCTGAAATTGCAGAGCTCAAACGTACACAAAATGGTGACATCAGAAGGGCTTTGAGGGAGACTGAAGACTAAACTAAATTTATTCATGTAAAAAACAGATACAAATGAGATGTAGATATGCTCTTAAGGTGGTTAAGAGAGCACACATCTAGCAGAAAATCAAAAAATGATTAGACTTATCTGCAGGTGCAAAACCAAAGATATTTGCCCAATTTTACTTGCAAAGGGCAAAGATTTTCCATTCTGCAATTTCGGGTAAAAAGTGGAGTGAGTACATTCGGGATAGACATGCGCTGTCGGTGGGATTTCTATCTTCAAACACATCTGCTCTTGCCATGAAGATCGATAGCAAATGTGTATGAAACTTAGGTGATGTCAGATGGGCTATTAAAAAGTAATCGTATTCAAAGGCTGCAGGTCCAGATGGGATTCCCCATTGTGTACTAAAAAACGATCCGCATTTGTAGGCTAAAGTGATTAAGGTTACGTTTGATTCAATTTTTGAAACCAGATCCACTCCACAATCATGGCTTACAGCAATATTTGTTCCCATTCATAAAAAAGGGACATTGATGTACCGGAAAACTTTCGCCCCATATCTCTGGTTGATGTGCCTGCCAAGGTGTTTGCTACTCTTCTCTTAAGGGAATTAGAAATGTATGTAGCAGTAAAGCAGCTTTTATAAAAATTCCAGGTAGGATTTCGAAAGGAGATGGGGACTACATTAAATGCTACGATTTTTGCCCACTTACTTGAAACCTCTCAAACCACCTCCTCAGGTGCTATTTATATGGCATCATTGGACCTTTCTGCAGCGTTTGATAGCATCATAAGGGACAGGCTGTGGATTAAGCTTCTTGGTTATGGTATTCCAGGTTATATTGTGGGCCTTATAGCTCTTCTTCATACTAACACGTCAAACATGGTTCGGATCAACAAAGATGGGTCCACCACTGAGGCGATTGACACAGAGATAGGGGTCAAGCAAGGCTGTCAGTTGGCAGCGATATTGGTTAACATTTATATCTGTGACATTGAAAAATTATCGGAACATCAGGTGGTATTTTCAGTGAAGTTGGCCGATACTCTAATTAATTGGTTGGCATTCGCTGATGATATCATTTTGTGTGATCGCACACCATGTGGGCTACAGGCCAAATTGAATGCGTTTAATGAACATGCTAAAATCAACAATCTTGCCATTAACACAGGCAAATCCAATATTATGCTATTTTCAAATAGAAAAAAAAGTCTGCAGATTCACATGGAAAATGAATAATATGGTGATTCATCGGGTGTTGGTAACAAGGTATTTGGGATACAATCTATGCGATTCCAACTCCATGATAATGTGGAGCAGTACACCAAATGTTAAATCATCCATCACATGTACTCAAAAGTTTCTTTCAAACCTATAATTGATTTTTATATGTTAAAGGTTGAACCTGTGATACTCTATGGTCTTGATTTATGCATAATGGATATTACAAAGACACTCAATAAATTGCAAGGTAACATCTGGAAAGTTGTTTTGGGATTACCCAAATCACTTCCTAATTCATTAATTATCCGTGAACTTGGGTTGAATTCCTTGGCATCTAAATTATGGTGGCGGAAGTTGACGAACTATGGTAAAATGCTATATCCTCCGCCAAATTCGTTGTATCAAGACTTTTGTTGTATGGTGATGAAGGACTATCCGCTGTCAATCAAGCGTTATGTTAAGAAGATGGAATCATTACTGCAATAAACTAATAGCTATTGAGAAAAAGTAACTATTTGATTGTTTAGGTGTTGTAAAAAATATTTTTTTCAAAATGGACTGGGCAACCACGATTGAGTTCAATGCGAAATACAAATCCTATAGAGATCATTATTGTTTCTTTCATAAACAACATCCACGTTTACAATACGTGTTAGTATTTCCGTGTCCAAAAGCAAGGAACTTGCATTTGAGATTCAAGTTAAACCTAATTTACACTGCAGATCTTTGCATTATTCGGCTATCCAAGAAAAGCTCTATAGCCTGGAAATTATGGCTACTAAGTAACCCATGAGAGATGATTCGTTGTAAGAGTTGATTTCTTTTATTGATTTTAAGTAAAATGTTATAACATGCTGATTTAAATTATGTGAAATTCGTATGAATTATTTTATGAGTTGTAAGTGATACTTTTGATGAATTCTCTATTGTATAAATATTTGTAAAGGTGCATTGTGCCAAATACAAATAATAAAAAAAGAATACTGTTAGTTTATTTATGTTAGACTAAATCACACAAAAAGGTGTAAAATCAGGTGACAATTAAATTTGTGTTTGAACTTTTTACAAAATTCGCAGACATCAGTTTGCAATTATTGTATTTATTTAAACAAGAGTGTAAAGTGGGGAGGTGACCATATTTGCATGATGGGAAAGCATGCACGAAATATCAGTTGTTCTATGCAATCCATAACTTCACAATTGTACCACCTGCATAGCACAGGACGGAACTGTAACAGGTCGTTTACCCGAGTCCGCTGGTGCCAGCATTTTGCTTTGCAAAGGCAGAGACAAGTGGACAGATACCAATGGCATATCAGGTTGTATAGATGTATTTCTAGTTGGCAGAGTCTACCCGAAAGTTAGTTTATATATTTATCCCCAAGCGTTGCTTTCAACTTCACCAGGTGAAGGTTGTTGCATTAATAGAGTCAGCATAGTAAAAGGGTGCTTCCTGCTTCCTGAATGATTGTACCCTTAGGATACCACCTAAGTGGCCGTTTGGTGCTGTCCTCTTGGGTAACACTGCTGGGATTCCAAGAGACTTGCCAGGGCTACTGGGAATTTTGGGCCTTTTATCAAGATAAAAAGAGAGGTTTTTGCTTGGGGAAAAAACAATATGTTGATGTGTCTACGGAAGAGAAGGTGGTTATATATGGAATCAAATCACTGGGATTTTTGCCGCTGCAACACTGAAATTGCTCCTCTGATTCTAATTTAGGACCTTCTTATGAGTTGTGCAGCAACTGGAAAACAGGAGGTAAAAGGGGCCTCATTATGAGTTGGGCGGTATTCTGGCGGTAAAGCCCAACAGAATTACTGTCACCGCTACTTGGTCCGGCAGGAATACTGCAGGATTACAAGTAGCAGTGGCAGTGTTAGTGCCCATTTATTCAGAGTCCATTGGACTCTAAGGGGCTTTTCCTGCATAATTACCGCTGGTGGAGTTACTGCTGCCGTAATTCCATTCATTTTGCAGATTTTTCAGCAGACAGTGGGAGGATTTACCTCCAGCATAATCATGGAGGTAAATACCCCACTCCAGGGCCATATTCATAATATGGCAGCACGGGAAAAGTGGTGGTAATTCCGTTATCGACAATTGTTTCATGAACCTCCATACTTGTAATGAGCCATTTTATTAAGGGATTACTGACTCGTGCAGCATTACAGCATGCAGTGCCACTGCACATCCCTAATGGAGTACAGTGGGACTTCAACATAGACAATACCGTCTGCCTAATGTCAACTGTGAACACTGCAGAGAATTACTATTATCACACGTGGCAATAGTAATTCAGTTTGGACGTATTATAGATGGTAACATCGCCAAACTTGTAATGATTGACTAAGTTGTAACCTTTGTGCAGAGTTCAAATGGTTGGTGGTGGTGTATTGAGTGAACCAATTAAGGAGGATTTGGGGCCGTCTCTTTAAAAAAATGGTCCTACATTCATTCGACAGCAGCAAATGCATAATGTGATGGAGGACACAAAAAAACGGGGAGTGACTGTTCGGGGTGCGCTCAATTTCTCCATAATATAGGTAGTCCAGTGCGGCAGAAACTGCACAGGAGGTTCCCCCAGGTTCCTCCAGCTATTAATAGTATAAAGTCATGTTTGTGCTGTAGAACCGCACAGAGGACTCTGTTATTAAAAGGTTAGTTCCTTGAATGTTGAGTGAAAGTTCAAGTAATCCTGAATAAGCAAAATTCCAAGGGTGTGCAAAGTGATTTATTGGGGTCACAGCCGACACGTGCTTTGACCATTAAGGTCGTCCTCAAGGCTGTTGTGAATGATCATGAGTGTACAAAATAATGATACCAGGTGCATAGATGTAATTCAAACGTTACAATCAATATCGCAAAACCAAAATTTAAATAAAAATGTAAAATAAAAATGAAAAAGCAAAAGAAATAAGAACGTAAAAATACATATTTTTGTTGTTAGAAACACCCAGGACAGGCAAACAACCATTGGATTAAGGCAACAATTTAGACAAAAACCAGTCATATTGGAAAAAATCGCAATTATGTACATAATTGACATTATGGGTGTACATACCCAGATTTCAAAGCGAGTTCCAGGAAAGCCAAAACAGGAGCAAAATCAGGACGGGGAAAAAGACACAGGAGGTATAACAAGCAAAGTACCATGGTATTAATACACAGAGAGGTTTGTAAACTCCCTAGTGAGTGAGCCACTGTGCTACATGCACAATCCATAGTGATGGGTGGGTTATTATAACAGGGCACATTAGTCAGGATGTGCATTGGTGAAACCCAGTTGGGAGGGAAGCTGAGGAATGAAACCAGATGGGGAGAAAGCCAATTGCATTGCGGGATGTCTGGCGAAATGGGAAATAAGAGGGGAAGTGGGAGGGAGTCAATGTCATGCATTGATGTAAAGAAAATATAAATATAAACTCACCAAATGAGTAAGGGGATAAATCCCTGATGCAAAGTTCCTGCGATTCTTAAGGTCACTTAATTGACCAGGCACAAGCAAGGTTCTATAAAGAGAGTGATACAGTGCAGGATGCGATAGCAAGAAAAGTATCTCATTTGGTTCAATAAAAGTCCCATATAATATACAACACGTAAATAAGGGTGCTACGCTTACCAAGAAAAAATGGATGCGAACGCCGGAAATAGGGTGAAATGGAGTTACAGGTTAAAGTCCTCTCAATGTGTGCAAACGCCAGTAGAAATGGTTTTGATAGCTATAATTGTCCCGGGAGGATAGCTCAGCAGCAACTTGCTCGCGACACGACACGCAGCAACACAGGTCCGATCCCCGGGTACGCGCTTAGAAACCTCTGGGTATTAAGTGCGTTATAAATACGCAACTAAGACATATTCCTGTAACAGCGCCTCGATGTCCCAGGGCTGTGTGAGCGCTTTAAAAATGCAAATAAATAAAAAATAAATAAATAAGTAAAAAGGGCAACAATGCATAAGTAATGAGGTGGCCAAAGCCCATGATGGTGTGCACGAGATCCAGTGGACCATGTTGTCTTACCTGAAAAATCTGTAATAGGGATAAATCCCACGTGGCAGCGTCCAGCAGACAACCGCAGTGGAGAAACGGTTTCTCAATACGAGAGATAAGAGAAAGTCGCGTATGCGAATGGGCATCTGACGTCACGCATCAGCGTGTGACATCACACGCATGCGCAACATATACGTGACATCACTGGATGCGTCGCGTGTATGTGACACGCCGAAATAGGCGATTATGATATACAATGTAGGATAACAACAGTATGTAGTTGCAATGCATGTATATAAATAGATTATCATAGATTTGACAAAAACAAGGCAAGTAGTCCTGGACAGATAGGGTCAGTTTACATTGGTGAGAAGGGGAACTGTCAGCTGGAATGGGGCTTTGGCAGGAAGTTAGCATTGCCCAGTCTTGAGGACAGACCAGTTTGATGTAAACTTTACTCCAATCTGAGTCCTGTTGCAGTGCGCCAACTGTAAATGTTTGTGATATGTCTTTGAAATTAGTTACACTGATACATGATCACTTTATCAAAATTGTTCCTATAATGTTTTTCCAATACTTCTATTCTTTTCGTTTCCGAATGCTCCTTCCACAAATCAATTATATCTTCATTGATTGCTTTCACATTCATGTGATTATATTCATATATTCGTCTTTTACAGATCAATATTTTCTTCATTGATTTTTATTCCCATTCAATAGTTCTCCATATGATTAAATTGTAAATATTCACAAGTTAATCTCTTCTCTCAATACGTGTTTCCCCATGGACTAGTTTCTATGGTTCTTCAGGAGAGAATCTAGCTGAGGAAAATGTTTTATTAAAATTACCAATGTGTACTTGTCCTACTTATATAGATCTCTTTGGCATATTCTTAGATCCATTAGTAAGTAATCTATTAATTTTTAGTACTTACCCTGTTGTGCCACTTTTTTCCTCGTCTTGCTTGCTTTTAATCCTGTATGTTTTCTTGTACTTGTAGTGATTCTAATGCATTAGAAAAATGGATTCGAGGCATGAGCAAACCCTGGTGGAAACTGAACGGAGTCTCAGGTGGATTTGGGGGCACTGAGTGAAGGAGCTGCAGCCTGCCAGAGAGGTTGCATGCGCCCCCTGCTCCGCCACTTCATGCGCCCTACCTCAGTCATTCAGCATTCTATGACTATGTCAAAACTGGAGGCGAGCATTATGCTTCAACTTCTTTATTACTGCTACACAGCAGTTTTTCCTTCTAAAAACTACAACTCCCACTGTCTCTGTAGTCCATGTTAGTGTCCTCCCAGTCTATGTACCACTTCCTTCCAGTGGACTCCTCCTCTTCTTGTCCTACTCTGCAGCAGATAAGTACACTTTTACTTAAGCTCCAGAGTTATGATGTTTAAATGAGTTAAATGAGGAACACGCATTCCAATAAAGAAAGGTTATTGTTATTATAATGTGTATGAAATATTTTAATGGAAATATACATGATTAAGTGCAGGGAGCCTAGTGAGAGGTTCAGTATAACGTGATTAGTGCAGAGCGTGTAGTAAAGTAGCGCACCAAGAGAGCAGCAGGACGCACAGTGTTTTCGCGGATCCACATTTAAAGACAATTATAGGACTGAGAAGTGTGCAGCCTGGGGGCTCGCTCTCCCTCGCCGCGAACTTGAGCGCTCCAGTCCCCACGTTTGGGGAGGCACAGCTGGTCAGGGAGAGCGCAATGGCCCCCACCTTTGCATAGGCTGAGCCATCGTGCATATCGCCTTGCAGAGCCGAGACCCGGAAGAACGGGTATTTCCGGAGGGAGCTGGTCCCTGCAAGACCAAAGCCAGGCCCAGCGGTGATTCTTCAGCATAATTAAACAGAAAGCCGTTATATCCATAACACGCATCAGAAGCTGCAATTAAAGCAAGATAAGCAGCTGAAAGCTTATTTCACATGCGACACTTGCCAAAGGCACATAAACAGCCTACGATATACGGGCTGCTTGAGAAACAGCCACAGTGAGGGAGTGGCATCCCTGAGAGCTCAGAGCCCACAAGATACATACAGGGCTACGAGGCACACACAGAAAGTATGAAGAAAGAGCAAGCTGCTTGCCACTGACAGGAAAAAGAAGGGGAAAAAACATTTAAATATAATCAACACAGTTTTATGTGGTTAGGACATCAGACCCAACGAAACAGTGGGCGTGCACAGGACACCTGCAGCTCAGGTAACAGGCACAAAGCACCCGGCAAGTATGTCAGAGTTCAAATGGAGTGAGGAGGACCAATCGCTAGACCTGGCCTCAAGCTTTAAGGTGGTGCAAGGCAGCTTGTTCGTCGATGCAGTGGCACAAGGGGTAAAACCCTTACAAGACAGTTTGTCTAGACTGGAATCCATCCTCAGTCAGCCCCATGATAGCACCAGAATTATCGACAGCACGCCAACAGAAACCTCACAAGGAGGTCCAAAGGGTAATATGATGACCCGCAAGAGGAAATCTTCTGCCGACCCCCCGTGTCGTACCTATGGGGCAGATAAGAAGGCCCCGGTGCTCGTCAACGCATTTACAAAACTGAGAGAAGCTTTCATGCAGAAATCGACAGTGCCAGGCCCCGTGACCCCCTCCCCAGGGGAAGAGAATATGGCAGATGATGACCCAGGCTCAGAATAAGAGTTAGCGGAAGCTAGCCTTTCTTCCCAAGAGGAAGAAGAAAGAACGGAGAAAGATTGGGAGAATCTCAAAGGAGGTAAAATAGCTTGCAAAGAGAAGCATTTGGAGGATGATCAAGGGGAGATAACGGACATGTTTGAGCCGGAAGATATTAGGAACCCCAGTTCCTCCGATTGGCAGCCCCCTCCAAGAGTAACTAAATACATGACCAGAAGGCTACGGAAAGCACTAGACAAGGAAGTGAGACAGCGCATGAGAGCAGAATGCCGGCGCCCAGATCTTCCAAGCAAGGTAGCAGAAACACCTGATCTGGATCTGAAGATGCTAGCTTTTGTTACAAAGACTAATAAAGACCCACGTAAAGGCATAGACAGGTCATGGAGGAGCTGTCAAGAGAAAGTGCCTGACTTGGCAGGGCCGCTTGCCAAAATCATGGACCTAGCCGAGAGAGCTAAAGACACTGATGAAGAAATGGACCCAGAAGCACTAGCGAATTGGGCCCAGAGAGCAGTATGCCTTCTGGTAAACGCGAATTGCGCCATCTCCTCAGAGAGGAGGAGAGGGCTCCTGCTCAAAATAGATACAAATCTGGGAGTTTAGGCCTCATATAAGGCAGGGGAAGCGGCACAAGGCCTCCTCTTTGGAGAGTCATTTGGTAAAGAAATGGGAAGATTTGTCGGCACGCATACATCGCTAGAAAAGGCACAAGCGGCGATTAGAAAGATCTTCCCAGGCCGAGTTTTTGCCGAGACCGGCCGCTACCGAGGTAGAGCAGCCGGTCGATTCCAGGGAGGCAGGAGACCTCACAACAGCAACAGAGCCCAGTATTGGGAAGGGAAACAGCAAGACTCCTTCTTCCCTAGCAGAGGGCGCTTCCCTTGCGGCAGCAGAGGAAGAGGACCAGGACGAGGTCAAGGCTTCACCGCAGATGAGAGTTCCCAAACACCCACCAGTGGGGGGTGAACACGGCACTATTTGCAGAACTGGTGCGCACTTTCCAGCGATGCATGGGTGTTGCAAACTGTCAGAGGGCTGCAATTAGAATTTATGGAAGAACCAATACAGAAGAGTTAGCCTCACATTATTCATTTAGCCCGAACAGAACAAGAGAGTTGTACAGCGAGCTAGAGCAACTCGAGCAGAGGGGAGTGATAGAGAGATGCAAGAGACCCCTGAGATTTGTAAGCAATATGTTTCTGGTGCACAGAAAGGAGAAAGTACGCCCTGTCATAAACTTGAGAGAGCTGAACAGTTGGCTTGGATACCGCCATTTCAAGATGGAAGGAATACACCAGTTGAGAGACACCCCAAGAGAGGGAGATTGGTTAACAAGAATAGATTTGAAGGATGCTTATCTGACAGTGCCAATACAGACAGAATTCAGCACATTTCTAGCCTTCCTTTGAGGCAGACAAGTCTTGCAATTCAAGACGATGCCCTTCGGGCTAACGTCAGCGCCTTGGGCATTTACTAAGCTCATGAAACCAGTAGCAGCAGCGTTCAGGGAGAAAGGGATCCAAATGATTATATACCTAGATGACCTGCTGCTTCTAGCCAAAGAGAGAGAGAGAGACGCTAATATATCAGACAGCGTGGTTAAGAGAACTTCTCTCGTCACTGGGATTCCTAGTAAACGTCGAGAAATCTAACACAACGCCAGCTGAGAGACTGCACTTCTTAGGTTTTGTTCTAGATACCAAGAAAGCGACCTTGGAATTGCCCAGCAGAATGATCAGAGACATCGAAAAACAGATGAGAGACTGCCTGACCAAACAGGCAGTGTCGCTCAGAGGGCTGGCAAGGATAGTGGGGCTCCTAGTATCATCTATCCAAGCCATTTTGCCAGGCCCCCTCCATTACCAAGCCCTCCAGAGGTTGAAGATCAAGCATCCTCGGCAGGGTCTGAGGTATCACCACTAGATCCCCTAGATCAGGAGTCTGTTACGGAACTGGAGTGGTGGTTGAAGAATATGGACGCCTGTAATGGTCATGCCATATTCAGAGATCGACCTCACTTGATAATAGAGTCAGACGCCAGCCAAGTAGGATGGGGTGCAAGATTCAGACCCTTGGAGACAGGAGGGAAATGGAGCACAAATGAGCTGCGTCTTCACAGCAACTGTCTGGAACTACTAGCAGGCTCTTTCACGATCAAAGCTTTCATGAAAGGAAGAGTCAGCTCTTGTGTTCTTCTCAAGATGGAAAATATATCAGCAGTCCGGTATATCAACCATTTGGAATGTACGAAGTTGAGACTAGTAGCAGTGCTAGCAAAGGACTTCTGGCATTTTTGCCTGGAGTCCGGGACATCAAATATAGCAGTATATCTACCAGGAGGTTCAACCTGGTGGCAGGCTGGAACTCCCGGTATCTGTCAGATTCCAGCGACTGGAAGCTGAGCACAGAGATATTCCGACAGTCAGATCTCCTTTGGAGACCGTTTCACATCGATCTGTTCGCGTCACGACTCAACGTCCAGATGAAGGATTACTTCAGCTGGAGGCTGGACCCAGACGCGCTAGGGACAGACGCTTTTCTACAGGATTGGTCAGGGAAAGTGCACTATGCATTTCCTCCATCATGATGCTGAACAGGGTCCCAGCGAAATGTCGCAGAGAGTAGTAGCTCCCATGTGGAAAGCAGAAGTGTGGTTCCCGACCCTGATGGAACTCACGACAGATCGGCCACAAATTCTTCCGGGCGAGGAACAACTTCTCACGGACCCAGCTCGGTCATTTCATCCTCTGAGAGTGACAGGGACTCTCCCGCTACTTGCATGCAGAATATCAGGAGACGCTGGGCACTGCCGGGCATTTCGGCTCAAGCTGCCGAGCTCATCGCGGAGTCATGGGCTCCATCCACATGAAGGAGCTACGATGTGGCTTGGAACAAGTGGTCGAACTGATGCAGAGGGAGAAATCTTAATCACATTTCAGCGCCTCTATTATAGAGATTCTAAATTTCCTAGTATTCCTCTTGCAGGATGGTAAAGCTTTCAGGACCATAGGTGTGTATAGGTCGGCTATATCGGCAGGTTACTTGCCCATTGAAGGAACACCAGCAGGGGAACATCCGGCTGGGATTCGGCTCATTACAGGAGCGCAAGTCAATGTGCCTCAAGAGCCAAGGTATCTGCAGCTGTGGGATGTCACAGTAGTACTGCGGGTACTTGCAAGTTGGCCAGCAAATAAATATCTGACATTGAAGCAGTTGTCAGGGAAGTTAGCTATGCTATTGTGCCTGGTGCCCTGCAAGAGAATAACGCGAAATGATGTGTAGTGATGTGTACTAAAGAATACAAAAGTAGGAGAGCAGAATATAGGCCAGCCGGCACCACGCAGTTGCTTATAGCGTGCAGGAAGCCTTTCCAAGCAGCAACAGCTACCATAGCCAGATGGGTGCGAGAAATGATGCAGCTAGCAGGCATTGACTTAAAGAAATATGGAGCACATTCTGTGAGAGGAGCTATGACATCGAAAGCATTTTCAGCAGGGGGCAACTCTTCAAGAGATTATGCAGGCAGCAGATAGGGCCAGTGATACCACCTTTAAGACATTTTATTTTAAACCAATGTAAGGGTTAGCGATGACTGTGATGGGAAGCTTTGAACAAGTATAATTCTCGCCTCCAATCCTGACATAGAATGAAGATTACCCCAGCTTATGGTGCAGGGAGTATAGATTCTAATAAAGACTAGTAGTCAAGCATTATTTTGCCGCCCTCTTGCATGTACTGTTTATCCTGTAATGCACATCTGTTCTAAACAGTTAGCAGTACACAGATACCACCCTAATGTCATGTCTTGTATGCTCCATAGGAGACGATCAGAAGAATAGTTGCGTGATCAACAGGAGATGTGGCAGGTCAGAGAAGACCAGGAAGCACAGTCAGCAGTGGCAAGTTCAAGGCACATGCAAGGCGGCCAGTGTGAGAGTTGACACGTTCCGTCAAGTTCAGTTTCGCCAGCGGTGCAGTTCAGAGCACTCAAAGAAGAGGAGGAGTCCACAGAAGCAATTTGTACATAGACTGGGTGGACACTAACATGGACTACAGAGACAGTGGGAGTTGTAGTTTTTGGAAGGAAAAAGAGAAAAAAGGAACACAGAAGGACTTGTTTTTCTACAGTTTTTCCTTTGTTTGTTGAAACTGCTGTGGAGTAGTAATAAAGAAATTGAAGCATAATGCTTGCCTCGCAGTCTTTAATAGAATCGATACTCCCTGCGCAGTAAGCAGGGGTAATGTTCATTATCTGCTGTGGTGCTGAGCAAGACCTCTGCTACACTGAACTCTGCAAAGCTCTGTGCTGACATAGCAACTGGTGAGGACATGGAGAAAGGCCTCACGCTGTTCACGCTCATGTCTCAGTTTGCTTACACGGGGGCAGCAGCGCCATGCACTCCATTGTTCTTATGTGCCCAGTTGCCTGGTGACTTTCAGCTTCTTCACAGGGGACAGCTACTCTGTGGTCTACAGTGTGATCGTTGTGGTGCAACTCCACACTGTGGGAACTGATGGCACACCCCAGCGATGAGCAAACCAAGCAAGTGGATTGTGAGTGCATCAGACAAATGCGTTATGGAACATTTAGAGGTTGTTTTCTGTGGCACTGCTAAAGTCTCCTCCCTGCCCTGTCCTGCGCTTACATTGTCAGGCACTTAGGTTGTGGGGATGACCTTAATCAACAGACACTTGGTGCAGTGCCGTCTTCCCCTAACTTGCAGTCAGCAAATCTATTTTAAGTTGTTGCAGAAACCTGGAGATGTCAAGTGTCCTGGAAATTTCCCTTTTACATCCCAATCCAGGTGGCCCTCCTATGAGATGGGAAGATTGAATGAAAGGATGTATAAAATGCGTGCTCATTTTAAAGGTTTCCAACTAATACTCCATTGTTAAAGGTTTTTGAGAGGTTTCCTGACCCCATTCATCTAGCACAAGGGGATAACGGTAATGTGTGTTGAAGAGGCATAGCAGAATTAGACAAGCATTACCCCATGTTTCCTAACAGAAAGATATCTGTTTGGGATAAGTGAGCCAGACAGGGCACATGCGTGGCAGACTGCATCACTGCCTACCGAGGTCTGGCCACAAGCTACAATGTTGTGCCAGGTCACGACAAGCACATAAAGCAAACATTCAGAATTGCATAGAGGAAAGCTCATGGCTGATTCAGGGGGCTACAGTGATGAGGCTGGCATGCAAAAGGAAGATGTGGCATCTCTTCCGACATGAAGCGGACAATGGACAGGTATACCGGAAAGGGATCACAAACAATGCATATGGCATGCAAGTTCAGCCATTTAGAAAATGACACAGAGTATTATCGGAGAGACAGGTTTGCAAAGAACATGCGAAAAAGGTGAACAGTATGCAAAATCTTTAAAATGAGAAACACAGATGAAGTCAGACATGAGTTTTACCCACTAGTTGAACAGGTCTTCACTGGAGGTGGGTGGAAGTGGTATCCTTCCAGTTGATCCTTGAATTCTATTCAAAGTATATTCTTCGATTGGCAGATAAAATAGGGCCACGCGTATGCTAAGTACCATGACTGCGCCTTTTGCATGGACGGTGACCTCCTATAGTGATTGCTCCATTTGTATACCTTGGCTCTGACCGTGAGACTATAATTTATATGGATGCATGCAACAGTGGGCTTGGAGCTGTATTGATGCAGAGGTATGAGTGGGCTAAAGGTACAGCATTGCATTGGCATTGTGGTTACTAGGAGGTCCAGAAGCAAGAAATTCCACCACAGAATGAGAGGCTCTAGCATGTGCCGGGTGAAGAATAGCTTCAAAGTGTGTTTATGGGGGTGAAAATTCACAATTTGGACAGATCAGAAGCCATTAGTTGCTACCTTGACAAGCCATGGAATGGAAGGGGTATCAAGGAGTAGAGCCAGGGTAGCAGGGCCTTTTTTTTTACTGGTGAACACAGGAAAATTGAATGTGGTGGTGAATCCCCTTCTGCACATCCCTGTAGTGAACCTCAAGAGATTTTGAGAATTCCCACAGAGGAGGAGGGGGAGGAGGTGTACAGTGTATTGGCATTATAATTGGTAAGATGTGACAAACCCAATACAAAATGTGCCCAGCTTGGCTCAGCAGGGCTTGTTTATGGAAATAGATGATATGATGGAAATGTTACAGAGAATAGCATTGCCACTGAGCTATCCTCCCGGCTCTTGAGTAAATTATATTATAACCAAGGCCAGTCATTTAATAAATATTAGGTTGGTTGGTCATGTTCGAAAGGGTTGCCTAATTCTCACACGTGCAAAAGGTGTCGCGGCCCTGGAGAAATTAGATGATGCTGTGAAGACTTGGAAAAAACATCATGTAATAGTGCTCAAACATGGCTATGATACAGAGATGGAGTAAACCCTGTTGACATGTGTAAAGAAAGGGATGTGCTGTGGTCTGGGGCTCACCGCTTAAATCCCACTCCCCAAGAAGCAATGTGATGCCCTTTATACTTATGCAAAGATTGCCCCTCCCCTATTGAAGGTGACCTAAGAATGATCAACATCCGTTTTGATTTGAGAAGTTGTACCATTCTGACTAGTGTCTGTTAAATCACAACCGGTATTTTCAAATGGGCTGTAACTCCTTGGTCCTGCAGGGCCCTTGCCTGGGCAAAATATCCCTGCCTCAGGAGCACCAGCATCCCATCCTACACTTGCACAGCTTGTGAACTGATTGGTTAATGCCAGAAGACTCATAGAATCCCTGATCCAGGCGTCAGAGTGGGCAAAGTGGCTGCATCGCCGCCCAGGCTAGAGATCCGTCAGCAGAACCCAAGGCCCTGCATTAAGATGGACAAGGCTGTTTAATATAGGATGGGCGAGTGAGAGCTGTGAGCAAGTAAGCAAGATGGGTACTGGTGATAACAATAATCGTAGGAGCCTCAGCAAATCACTCGCATGGACTATCTTTTTACAAAGCAATCCCGGCTCAGAGGGAGAGACAAGCATTTGATGCAGGCCATTAATTCACATTTATCATGCAGCACAAATGTTATTGAAACAGTGCTTCCCAACAACATACAGAAGTATGGCTTTTGATTGTAGGCAGCAGAAAGCAATACACCATTTCTTTTGACAAACTTAAAGAGGATGGTGATGAGGAGGCGTAAAGTGGGTTGACAAGTTACTTTATTGGCAACTCGCAGAGAGTAGCACCTCTGCTGCTGGGTCACAGCATAACTGAATGTATTGAAAACTACACAATTCCAAAACTAGAATTAAGTGTGCAGAGTGATGCGTAGAACATAGACACAACATATCGTTCCCTCTAAATGAAAGTAACCCCACAAAAAAACAAAGAGATAAAGAACAACTAGAAATAACAATAGAGCAAATAGAACAAAGAAAATAAAAGGGATAAAGAATAACTGAAAAGAAGAATTAGCATCCCCAGAACAACTGTCCATAAGTGCATAACAATTTAAGAATTGAACATTACTTAGACAACATTGCACAGCAGAATTAAGAATTCTCAACAACATTAGTATTGCACAAAATCTTTCAAGTGACCCGGGGCACTGCTGACTCTTCTACTAACTCTGAACCCATCATGCTCATTACCACCTTGCAGCACCAGATCACTCCTGATTGGGACACTACTGGTAACACTCTCTCCAGCATCGGTTCTCTCAACAGCATCACTTCCTGCGTCACTCCTTTTTAAGGTGCCAATCTGCCCACATACCACACCTCACCTCCTTCCACAATCACAACACCATCCCTCACCGCAGTTCCCTTTTTGGAGTCCAAAAATGTGCTTTCCGGACATTTGATAATCTGGGATTGTTCACCAAGTCACCAACCGCCCACACTCAATGTTTCACTGCACAACAGTCATCAAAAATTCTCTTATAGGGCTCTAGCCCCTTCTCCACCACCTTCATGATCTTTTCGCTGTCTACCCAAACTGAGACTGCTGAGCCAAACCACCCAAGCCATAATTTGGTACCTGGCTCACGCCCCTTCAATGAAACAAAATGAGACACTCTTGTTGCTGTGTGCGAGGTAGTGCAGAATCTTCAAACCATCTTCCTCAAGGCAGCCCACCGGGGTAAGGCAGACCTCAGTGCCAACTAAATACCAGCCTTGATAAACTTGTTCAGCCGTTCTATTTATCCATTTGCCTGGGGATGACATAAGGCCGTGTGCACATGTGATATTGAATAATCTTCTAAAAACGTCATCATGTCAGAAACGAACTAGACACCATTATCGGTAACTAACACTCCCTCTAAAAAACACATTTTCCAGAAACATAATCAACTCAGTTGTTGTTGCTTCTCTTGCTCCTTCACACTCCACCCATTTCAAGTGGTAGTCTACCAAAACAAACAAGTACTTGAAATCATCACTGAGTCCTTGAATAGGCCCCATCAGATCCACAGCAATTTCTTACCAGGGTTTTGCTGGAATCTTCACAGGAATTAAAGGCATCTCACGGACCACCTTGTTTTTGTCACTCATCAAACATTCCACGCACTCTCATACTTGCTTCTCCATTGCTCCATCCATGGTAGGCAACCAATAGTTCTGGAGCAACCTTCTTGTTGTGCCATTAACGCCCAATGACCGTGATGAGCCAACTCTTTTAAAGGATCGAGTCTCTCTGACAATCTGAAATCAGGAATGCCTGTGTCCAGACCATGTTTCAAAAACTGCTAAGATTTTAAAGATCTTTCAGAGCCGATTTTAAAAGGGCTGCACATCTTTGTGGAAGGTAGAACCATTAACATATAGTTCTAAAAATACAGCTTGTATCGAGACAGTAACTTTAGGAGGGCCAATGTTATGATTTTGATGGAAATATTGCCTGTAACTGTACAAACAAAGGTAAAACCCCCTACCATCATCTAAAGGCTAGTCATGTATGTTAATTCCCAATGTCCGAAAGGTGTGAATAAATGGTGATGAGATAAGCATTGTCAAAAGTATCTGGCGACTTCAAACTGTGCATCAAAAAGGTCTTTTTGCACCAGAGGAAATGTTTCCAAGCCTGTTCTCTAGTTGGCCTGTGCTCTTGGGACGTTAGGAAATACCCAAACACTTAGTTATGGTTACAGGCTTAAAATACTGAATATTGCCATACAATTGACACACACTGTCCCAGTTACTAGCCAAACGTATTCTAGAAACCAATGTCTTGTCTTCAAGATTACTTGGGGTCTTCATTCTGGAATAGGGGAGGGACCATGGAAGGACTACTGGTGATAACTCACATTTTTGCAGGAACATTAACAAAGTGGAGATAGGAAGATACAAAAAAACAAAATGTAGGGGCCAAAGCAGCTCAGCCAAAAAGAGAGGATCCTAGATCAATTTGACTTGCCTAAACAATAAGGAATTATTATTGCGTAGGCACCAAGTCTAGCTGCTACTAAATTGGGGTTTTAAACTAAATCTGCAAATTGTAGGTACAAAACATGAAGATCCAAAGTTATCAAATGTCCTCATCAGGGCAGCACCATCACAGAAGAAGCAACACAAACCTTCCGGACCTTTTTTCAAAGAAGCTGGTTTACAGGTTTGCTCCTCTTACAGATGGAATCTGACAGAAGAATCCAACAGCAGGTGCCAAGGTTGATATGGGTCCAGGGATTACAAGTGACCTTGTTATTTCTTACCAGCTCATATGTGGAACAGGAGTACACACCAATCCATCTTGACTGACTTAGTATCGCAAGTCATTTTCAACCAATAACAGGAATCTTGTAGAATATTCGCCAAGATTCAAATGACCAATGCAGACACCAAAACAATGGGCATTAATGAGGATTCTATTTCAAAAGATCAGAATAAATGTAATGACATTAACGAATAACAAGAACTTCAATTTCTAATATCATGGTCAAATTCTGCACCTGGAGTAGATTTTAACCGACCAGCTAAGTCCAGCTATTGCTCTTATATCATTTACAACATTTTTAACACTGAATTCAAAACTATACATTCACTTAAAATAATCATACATTAGTACATATAATTATCTTTAAAACATAATCAATGTTTCTTGTATATCAAAATAGCCAGTATCAAACTCATCTCATGTCCTCCCATTAGTTCTTTCCAGAGTGAGACTTAATGAACAATTCTATCTACCTACCAAAGATTGTTCTCTTTAATGTATCAAATTTCAGACAAAATATACAAAGGTGTGTTATGCTTTCTATTCGCTCATTTCTCTTCATTATTTGACAAGCATTAGTTATCAATGTTTGGAGTATCATACATTGCTGTCCAGGTCACCTCAATATTGCTGTACCGGATTCTAGAACTGTAAGCTTCAAAGAAGCCAGTGTAAAGGATAAGCTCCTGTCTCCCAATACCGGTCAAATTCTGGATTGTGACATGGTAGAAATTAATACTCCTGAGCTGTCCGAAGCCGCCAAGTGTCAGAAGGGGAAGGAGAGGTGAAACTGCCTCCAAAGAGTAAAGAGATGCTAAAATGCTGGAGAAGTTTACTGCAGTGGCTGTAGATATTGGAGAAATTAAAATGAAACTCTGTAGCTCTGAAGAAAAACATAAGGAACTGGCATCTAAAGTCAGTACACTGGAATGGCAAGTAATTGTAGCACATGAAAGCATAATAAGAAGGGAGGACCAAATCAGGGAGATGGAAATATAACATTAAAGCTTTCTCTAGTTCGAAAGCCTTTAGTGGCTCAAAAACCTTATCACTTTATAGTAAAGGTTTTAAAATGTTCAATGCAGATAATTATTTTAAAGAGAGGACGGGAGATATGTGATCTTTCATGACGGTGACATAAGATGATGATATTTGGGGATCTGAGCAGAGATGTGGCTGAGAAAAGAAGATGTTTCTCTGTGGCAGAGGAAAAGGAGTTGAAGAGAAATCTTAAATAGTACTTCTTATATCCAGTAACATTCAGAGTCATGTTGGAAGGCCAAATACATTATTTTACTGATCATCGCTGAGCTGAGGCTTTCTTGACTGATTTAATTAATCAAGAATCAGAGCCAGTGTGTTATGTTGTGTGCGCTATATTGATCAATGGGGGTGCAGCAAACTGAGCATGAGTGCTACTTTTGTTCAGAATGGATACATATTAGTTTGCACACGCACAGAAAAATAATGTATTAAATCCACCAAATGTAAAATCTCAATATAAGTGGCTATTCACAATGAATCAGAACTCATTGGTTAGCGCTTTCTTGCAAAATGCACTTTGTGGTCGGCAGCTGCGGAAATAACCTTGACTTTTATGGTCTGATAAGTCTTGTAGACAGTAGATATCTCCAGCTGTTTAGGAGCATGACTAAACGAGTTTTGTTATGTATTCTGGTCAGTATTAAAACGGTATTACCCAAATTGTTCGTTTACAATTGTTCGAATGAACAATTAACCGAATTTAAAGGGTAACAATTGACCTTTTCACAATTGACTGTGTATATATATATATATATATATATATATATATATATATATATATATATGGATTTTGGGGGGGGTTGGCGTTGGGTGGGGGTTGTGGGGGGTTTCCCCCCCACAATATATGTTACAATTGACCTTCACAATACAGTAAATTGTGAAAAGGTCAATTGTAATTCGAACAGTTGTAAAACGAACAATACGTATACAACCAGTAAAACACACGGTAAGCTAAGTGCCTAAAGCTATTAAGAAGTTTTCAATCATGCAATAAAATGGGAGCCTTGGAGATTGGAATGTTTCAAGCAAACAGTGACCTGTGAAATGAGATAGCATCACGAATGGAGGTAAATCATTCACCAGTTTTCTCATATTGCAGAAAATGTCCATACGAGGACCAAGTGCAATCATATTTTAAGTTAAAGGTCTTAGGCCAGTTTTTCTAGCAATGAATTATGTTTTCAATAAAAATATTTAACCATGTACTGATATCAGCACCTACTACAACAATCCCCAAGAAGAGGCATGTTTTGAATATGATCTGAAGATAATAATGAAGATAAGCCTCACCAATGAAAATTGAAGAATTGGAGAAAAATGGGATTTCTTTGAAGAAGTTTTATCCAATCATATTTGGAGGGTTAGGGTAATAAAACTATCTGGGAATTTTAAATTGTTGCAAAAAGTATATAAACTGCCAACTGATGTTGTATTGTTGAGACTTGGGTTAGTTTGGTCCTGAAATAACCACTCCCTGGAGCTTTGTACAATAAACTTGCATTATGTACAACCGTGTACTTGCTTCTTAAGTGGTGGGCCTGTTTTGGGATAAGGTGATTAACGGTCTGCTCCCAGATCAATGAAAGAAACCTATTTACCAATCAAACTATAAAAAAGACATTGGAAGATATAAGCTGTTGTGATCAAAACCGTTTCTAGTGCCAGCGCTTTCCGTTTTTGGACGGCACGCAAACACATATGAGATATTGTGGACTTAACTAGAGGAAAGAACATAAAGACGCATATCAATGTCATCACGCTCCTTCTGACTTCAGATGTAGAGATGTTAACTGCATTCAAAAGCATATTAAATTGGAATGATGCTAAGTATAGGTTCTTATCTGACTAATATGGCATATCTGGTACATTGGAGCTGCATATGAGGAACTGTTCTATGAGTAGACATGCTGAACATGACAATGAATAAACTATCCAAATTATAATGCAGTGATGGGGAAACAGGTCTTTTGATGACATACTATAAACAAGAGGGGAGGTTACTGGTAGAGAGAACTCATTAAAAGGGTAGAAGGTAATTTGGAGAGTGTGGTGCGAATTGTAAAGTTATTTGTAAATATTTGTAAATATTAGACCTCAAACAAGCTAGATTATGTAAGGTCCAATTTGGTCACAATTTCAATTATAGTATTGTTTTGTCTGGTAGCTTATACACGTACACGCTTATACACATATGTGTATTTTACCGCTCTGCTCTTGTAACTTTTTTTATGTATTTGTAATTTATTCACATATATAAACACTGTGGCAAACTAATCAGAGTGATCGAATCTTGGAAAGATGGAATCATTTTTCAAAGCATGTTTCCCGGTGTCTCCGACTCTTGTTGAGTCTGTTTTCTGTTTCTTTTCCTGGAGAAGGCAGCTTACCTCACAAAATCTTGCCTCTTCGTAGAGCGCAGCGGTGTGCTGCAGTGTGTTTTCATGTTTGCGTGGGGCATAGGTGTCGGACATTATCCTGCCCCCTGCACCACGATCATCTACCCGGAACTAGTGTGAGGCTGGCAAGTGTGGTGAAAACGTTCTACTATGGAAGACCTGCTTAAATCAAGAATCGCACGAAATGTAACCCTGCACGCTTAGCGCAAGAAAGCAAAGGAAATAAATATATATAATAGCCAATGAGTGCTAGAGCTATGATCTCCAATAGCAATAAGTATGTTTCCCATTTTACTCTACAATCTGTTTTCTGTACTGATGACTCAGCTGGTACTAATTGACATAAGGTTTGTGGATAAGTTATGGTCCACTGCCTGAGGAGGGGCTGAGACTTTCCCTTTAACTAGTCGCTCAGTGGTCACACAAAAATAAAAGCAGCACGTGCAGCCGAACGAGTGCTGTCTCTGCTGGCACATAATTGGTGCACTCTGATTGGCGACAGATTATATCGTGCAGAGTTTTTGGTAGATCCATTACTTGTTAGTTGACCCCATTCCCCTGAGACCCATTGGTAATGAAGCTCAAGTCGACACAGAGGTTGGGCCTGCGCAGTGACACTTTGCGCAAGGGGAAGCATGTCCAGAGCCCTTTGCAAAGGAGGAAAATGCAAAGGGATGCTCAAAAACAAAAAAGGGAACAAAGACAAGGGGTCTTTAGGATTCAGTGTGGCCAACACCCAGCCAAGGATATCTGGTTATTTTGCTGGAACGAGGAACTTTACCACTAGTCATGTAATGCACAGTGACCGTGCCAGAATCATAATACCTAACTCTAGTGTGGCCACTGGGTTTAATAAAATGACAAACAGTGAGGTTCTGGACCCCGACGTTGACCCTGACATGCAATTGTCCTGTTCTTTCCAATCTTTGGGCAATAATGGATCCCTGTTGTCACTTTGTAAGAGCATTTGCCGTAATTCCTTGGGTCCCCCATTGCCTACACGAGATGCCTCTCTGACCTCTAATTTATCTAACAGTCCCAACCTGGAGGGTTCGGTGACTGCCCAAGAGGGGGCATGGGCTCTCAAGGATAACTCGAAGGACCCCGCACAGCTGTCTGCAGCAATTGGTGTTGTTGGGGTTGATGTACATTTCAACTTGCTGATTGACGGCATAGCCAAGGTTGAAGCTTTGTTTGCCCTATGTTCTGTAATGGCTACAGACCAGCTGACCTTACACACCATGATGGTAAAACTGTTGGAACCTATCAGGGTGACCTACGCAACTACTACACCACCCCAGTCGATGCCTTCCTGCATTTATGACTCTGCAGCTACTGAACATTTTCTGCTCATGTCCTCTGAAATTGTCCCGGTCACCTTGCCAGAGGATCCTTGTGGGAAGCTTTGGGTGAAATGGGGGATAGGGTGGTGGTTACCTCCTATGATTCTGAAGTGTCCTGGAGGTCGCAAGATTCTGTTAACATTGCAGCAGGGACAGAGGAGGATGCATTTGAAGCTCTATGTGCTGAGCTACCCATGATGGAAGCTACGCCGCAAGCCCAGCCCACAATGAAGGGAGCGGTGGGGGATAGACCCAGATAGGCCTGATCTACTACTCACCCTCCTACAGGGGCATGGGTGTTGCTCCACTCAATCAATGAAAACAGACCTGATAAGGCCCCTTAAGTGATTTCAAGTGTATTAGGTGATGGTTCTCGGTGTACTGCGTCCCTCGTAGCCCAATGGATGAGTGGGCACGCCCTAGGCATGCTACCCCCTGCCTTCCAAACCCGTGGGCACCGGGTTGCCCCAGGGTATAGTATCTGGTGGGTCATGTGACGGGGCATTGAAGCATCCCCATATTAGGCTTAGATCAGCTGGCCTACAGGCCTCATTGCGAGGAGATTTGGGGGGAGTGTATACTGATTGGTCTTCGGTTGTAAAATCCTCCAAACATGTTATTGGGCCCCAACCATGGGTAGGAGCACCTCATAGGGCCTCAGCTCCAGTCCCACCAAATGCTATATTGGAGCTTGGCCTTTACAGCATGGCCACTGGTTTTCATACCACCGACAATAGTCCGTTCTTAAATAGAACATCTCTCCTCCAGCTATGGGCCATGGCACCCTGGCTGTCCATGATTGCCTGCGACAATATGGTGCAAATTGAGCTTCCCAAGTGGGATAGTTCTACTAACTGGGCTTTAATTCGTTTTTTGCCTCTTCCTCAGTGGTGCCTTTACTGTGTTCTAATGTCGATGTCTTGTTAAAACTGGGTCTGAAAGTAACAGTCTGTCATGAACTGCCAGCAACTAGCTGGTCATTGGAGTCGGCCATCTCTGAGGCATACAATACAGATGATGTCTGCTCAGGTGCATCACGGTGGGTTGGTAACTTCCACAATTTGCGGATCTCCCGGCAGGTAACGGGTGAAGAGTATTCTGATTTTGAAGCCATCTCTTGGGTCCCTCTGCCTGCTGCGGAGGGCCCTAATGATACCCGGATAGGTGGACACTGACTTGTTCGGATAGCCTAATACATAGTCACTTATTACACACTAGTCACACTGGTGGGTCTATGCCGGTCTTGACACATGTTTTTTTTGTTACAGGACACTTGGTTAGATTGCCACCTTCAGGTTGAGGGCTGCCATATTTATCAGACTTTAGCCAAGAAAGGCTCTAAGGGAAGGCCCTTTGGGGACTTATAATTGGTGTCAGGCACCACGTCAGCTCCTGTCATGTTGTGATATCCACCGCCAAAGATAACGTCCTAGAGGTGGAGATGTGGCAGGAAGAAGGGGGCGATGAGTAGATAATTTTGATTCTAAACTTATATTTCCAACGAGAATCAAATTCCAGCACAAAATTCAATCGATAATTGAAGAAACCTTGATCTCATGTGAAGGGAACGATGTTGAGCATCTCATCCGACGGGGGGGGGGGTAAATGCCAGGTGTGTGGACGACACGTTGTGTGCCTCCTACAGCAATGTCATAAATAAGACTGCGATGGTCCAAGGGAAAAATAATCTAAAATGGAGAGTTTGGGCTCCCTTTTTGAGTAGGTGGGAATTACACGTTTAATGCTAGAACTAAGGGTGAAAACCTGGGCAATTATACACGGGCTGGGAATAATAGCCAGATAACCGTTAACTATTTATTTGGGACAACAGCTGACTCATGGTGGTTGAAGACTTCAGTGTTGTTCAAATTGAGTATAGTGATCATAATATTCTTGCACTTACTATTAATTTGCAACACACAGTGCTCAGTGCCAGTGACTGTATTGGTGTTCAAACTAACCACGCCGGCAATTGTATTCGTTGAACGGCGAAGCATTTACATAAAGTGGGCAGGATGATCTTTGAGCTTCGGGAGAAGGGCATTGATGCCTTGGGCCCCTTGATTTGTAATGAGATAGAGGAATGGTTTAAGACGCTGGCTATTAATACTGGCTCCAGCCCCAATGGGCCCTTGTTGGCCTGAGTTTGTAGTGACATTTTCGAACGTCACATTTTTGACATGCCATTTTTTCGACACAAAAATGGCGAAAAAATGTTTTTTTGAATAGTTTTTTTATTTTATTTTTTTAACGGGGGGTTCCCCCCATTTTTTTTTATTGCCACTTATTTCTACTAACGAAACAAACATAAATCATATAAAATAAAAAAAACTATTCGAAAACATTTTTTTCGACATTTTTGTTCAGAGATTTTGGCATGTCAAAAATGAGTTTTCGAAAATATAACTGGATACCGTTGGCCTGTAATGAATCCTGTCACGCCTTCGATGGAGCCATTCGCGACACCGAGAGATCGATGCGCAGAGAGCTCAGAGTGGTTCGGGGCCAAGGGCTGTCGGCGCCTAAGTTGACCTTACGAGTGAGGTGTATTAAGAAAAATGATCAGGGATGACTCAAGCGGTGAAGGTACTCAATATGGGTTGGCAAAGTATGATTATGGCACTTAGAAGTGGCAATCCTAAGAAGATATGGAATATACTGGCTGATGCCAAGGGCTATCGTGGGAAACTTATCCTAAATCCTATGGGGAAGATGGAATGGATGGGATACGTTAGAGGGAACAGTGGTGCCAGAATTGGTGCTTCTCCACCGTATTACATGATCGGGGTTGGCCTATGGCCATTTATGAAGCAGATATCTGAGTTGCAATCCTGAAGCTTAAAAATTCCAGGGATGCTGGTCCCAATGGCCTAGCCTATGTTGTACTAAAACAGAACCCTGATCAGTGGGCAAGTTTACTTAAAATTTAGTTTGACGAGGTTTGTGTGACGCAAAAAATCCCAACATCATGGCAGCATTCTGTTCCGGTATACAAAAAAGGCGACCGTTTGCTGCCATAAAATTATAGACTGCTGTCTTTACTAGATGTTACAGAAAAATCTTCTCCACTTTTGTCCTGCAGGCTCTCTAGGCATGGGTGGAGGAAGCCCAAGTGCCACAATTTATACAGACAGGGTTTCGCCCAGGGTGCTGCACGTCGCTTAACCTCAGGATCCTGGATTCCCTGATTAGGTGCACGATGGAGCCTGGTGGGCCAACTTTATATGTCACTTTTGTGGATTTTAGAGCAGCTTTCGATGGGAGAACGCAAGAAGATTTGGTGTAAAATTGTATCCTGACGCACTGGCGTAACAGGGGCCCCCGCAGCCCCCGCAGTGCGGGGGGGCCCGTGGTGTGGGGGGCCCCACCAGCACATGGCTGGGAGGGGGCCCCAGTAAAAAAAAAAAAAAAAAAAAAAAAAAAAAAGTTTCTTTTGAAATTCACTCTGCATTCATAAAGAACATTTCTGTAACAGAAATAATTTCTTTATGAAGGCAGAGTGACTACAAAAAGAAACTTTCTTTTTGAAGTCTGAGGGCCCCCGTACCCCATGACATGGAAGACCCTAGGCTGGAGGCCTCCATGTCATGGGGTGGGGAACCCTATGCCTTCAAAAAGAAATTGTTTGTTTTTGAAGCCACTCAGCCATCATAAAGAAATTATTTTGATTATGGTTCGGTCCTTAACTGAAATAATTTCTTAATGAAGTTATAGTGACTTAAAAAAGAAACAATGGGGCTCATTCTGACCATGCTGGTCCGGAAACAACGGTGCTGGTAAGCTTACAGGCACTGTTGTTTCCAGACCGGCATATTACAGGTCTGCCTGGTGGGGCTGCCGTGCCCGACAGGTCTGACCCTGCCAGGCACAGCAGCCACGGTAGGCAGACCTGTCACGGAAGCACCGGCACCGTTAACAATGGTGCAGGTGCTTCTGTGTCCCCATTCCCGTGGAGTCTGGGGTTTAACGAAATTACCGGCACCTGATTTCCCAGCCACCGGACTTGAAATAGCACGGTGGCACCGGGAAGTCAGGCTATAGTAATTTTTTATAGGTCTGGCGGCAACCCGCCGGTAGCACCGGCACGGTTACCGCTGGACCCGTAATGAGCCCCAATTTCTTTTTTAAGTAATAGGGCCCCCCCTCAACTCCATGAGGTGTGCGTGTATGAGTCTATGGTGAAAGGGTGCACACTCAAATGTATATCCGGCTGCCTGTGTGTGTATGGTGAAAGGGTGCACACTTAAATGTATGGGTGGCTGTGGGGGTGTGCCTGCATGGTGAAAGGGTGCACACATAAATGTATAGGTGGCTACCTGTGTGAGTGTATGGTGAAAGGGTGCACACTTAAATGTGTGGATGACTGGGTGTGTATAAGGTGAATGGTGTGTGTGCTTGTGTACAGGGGCACAAGAAAACCTTCATTTCGGGGGGGCTAACCCTTCAAATGTTGGGAGAGGCGCTAACTTCACATGCAGTGGGGAGGGGGAAACTTATTTGTGTGGGCGCATCCAAATTATTTACGCATTTTAATGAGACTATTCTAGTGCAGATTCAATGTTACAAGCAGTTAACTCTCTCCTATAAGTCTCCTGTTCCCTCTCTACCCTTCCAATCACTCCCCTGGCATGCAAGTACTAAACCCACATCACGATTTCAATCGCCTAAACAATTTGGAATTTGAATGCAGGTACTAACAGTGAAATGCTTTACGTTGGTAATTGCTGTGTTCTTGTTAACAGCAAAAACCAGGTGCCGTTTAAAATCTGTGTTCTGTTCGGTCTGGCAACTGCTCTAAAGGTTAGCCAAGTTGAGTCAATATAGCCCAAAATGTCAGGGGGGGTAGTGCTGAAGCCCAGTCAACTCAATGGTGTTGCGCTACTACTTGTGTTTAATGCCTTGCTTACTCCTAGCCCTATTCTTCCTCGTCCCAGTACTTATATACGAGGCAGTACGTGTGTTTGAGGCACTCTGCCTCATACAAAAGTACTGGGAAGAGGTAGAGGTACATGGAGGTAATGCCTGATTTAGCTACCTGTAATCTTCATCACTCCTAGTCCCGCAGTTCCTCATCCCAGTACTTACCTATGAGGCAAGGAGCCTCATACGAAAGCTCTGGGACAAGGAAGAGGGACGCAGAGGTAATTCTGGGCCAAGGAGCTGATTGTGGAGGTTGGGGTGGTGGGTGGGAGTTAGAGTGGATGTGTGGGGGGGCAGGATTGTGTGATAAATCATAATGGTTGTCCATGTCCAGGCTAAGCAGGCATGATATGTGGTATTAGTGGCTAGAGAGGCATTTTGATTTAGCCAGTCTAGTCATTCCTCAGTTTGGTATGACTTTCTTTTAACTGGACATTTCTGATAAAGTAGTCCTGCTAACTTTAATTACCTGGCTAAATTGGCATTTGGGTGCTGCCAGTCTAGCCATTTCTTACTGCGGCATTGTATATTTTTCTGGGCATCTGTGATAAAATGATATGATGTGATTCAAGTCATTTATAATGCGCCTGTACACACGTGTACACAAGGGAGGGATGATAGAGGGAGGACAAGACAACGATCTCACTAGGCCTTGTGTCATTGAGAGAACGAGAAGTGCAAGGGAAAAGGGAGCAGGGAAGTGCAAGTGAGAGGGGAGGGGAAAACAGGGCAGCAATGCTCTCAGTAAGTGCAGCCAGGGCAGAGCAGCTATTGGTTGTGCAAGGAGAACAATGGACTGCAGGGTTACAGTTACAGCCCCTAAGTGCATGGTAGGCCCGGAGGCAGTGCAAGGGTGACCAATCAAGAAAGAGCCTGGACTCAGAGAGACTCTGAGGGTAGCCAAGCAGCCAGTCAGTACAGCAGACATGTAGGTCAGGTAGGTCAGCAGGGGGGGAGAGAGAGAGAAAGCAGCAGAGAAGAGGAAAGCTTTTAGCTGCTTCCGAAACTTCAGGTTGTCCGCCTCAAGTTTGAGAGGGGCAGGGAGGCCATTCCAGTTGGAGGCACCAGCAGAGGAGAGAGGTCTACCCCCACGCTCTGCCTGGAGAAATGTCTAAGCCTTAGAGAGTTGGAGGTAGCTGAGTGAAGGGTTAGAGAAAGAAGGTATTTTGGAAGAGAGCATTGGATTTAGTGTTGGCACTGGCCCCAGAAAGCCTTGTGGGCAATGCAAAGGTTCTAGAACTTGATCCTTTCAGCCAGTGGAGAGATTTCAGGGCTGGAGAAATACAATCCCAGGGCTTGAGGCCAAGGCTAAGTCTTGCAGTCCTGTTCTGGATTATTTGCAGATGAAGGAGACTAGAGGAAGACAGATTGAGAAAGTGGCTGTTGCAGTAGTCCAGCTTAGAGACAGTGAGCTTCTGGTGGAGAGTGAGAAAGGGAAGAGTCCCTTTGAGGAGGAGCAGCTGGTAGTGGGACTTCTTGGTGATGTCCGAGATGTTAGGAGAGAAAGAGAGTGTGGCGTTGAAGATGACACCAAGGTTTTCTGCCTCGCAGGAAGGCAAAGGAAGAGGGCCCAAGGTGGTCTGCTATAGTGAGAGAGGAAACACAGTGGCAAGGGTCCCAATGAGAAGGATCTCTGTCTTACTGGCATTAAGGCAGAGATTGTTGGATGCGCACCAATCCTGAATCGTGGATAGACAGTCAGGAATGAGCAAGAGAGGAGAGGAGGATGAGGGGAGCCTGAAGGAAAGCTGAGTCATCTGCACAACACTGAAAGTTAGAGGATAAGGTAGAGATCAGGGAGGCCAAAGTGGCCAAGTAGAGGTTGAAAAACCAGCGTGAGAGGATAGAGCCCTGGGGAATGCCACAGGTAGAGAGAGGTGGCGGAGAGAATGGGACCACGATCGACCTGGGAGCGGAGTGGCGGTCCAAGTGGAAGTAGGTCAGTCACTCTAGGGTCTGATCTGTGATGCCCAGGTTCTCACAGAGTCGATTGATCAGGATGGCGATGTTGACCCTGTCGAAAGCAGAGGAAAGATGAAGGATGAGAATAGAAGGAATGCTGGAATCAAGGTTAGAGAGCAGCACAGGTGTTAAGGAGAGCAGTTTCCATGCCTCTGGCAGCTCTGAAGCCAGACTGATGGTCATGGAGACAACCAACAGATTCAGTGTGGAGAGTAAGCTGGGAGATGGCAAGCTTTTCCAAGAGTTTGCTCAGGAAAGGTGGAGATTGAGCGATAGTTTTCCAGCAGGTAGGATCAGCAGACTGCTTCTTGAGGAGTGGGTGCACAAGGGAGTGCTCAAAGGGAGAGGGGAACATTGCAGTGGCGAAAGAGTGATTACAGAAATCGGCCAAGGCTGGAGCGAGGGTGTCAATATGGGCTTTGATGGTTCTGGAGGAGCAGCGGAGCACCTGTTTGGACGACACTTTCATAGATCGGACTTGTCTAGAAACCTTGTCAGGTGTTGTCAGAGAGAAAGAGGAAAAAGGAGGAGGAGAGAAGAGATGGCCAAAATGGGCCGAGAGAGGAAGAGGACATAGAGGACAGGATGTCCTGAGATTTAGCAGAGAAATGAGAGGCCAGAGCTGTACAGAGGGCATGGGAGGGAACAGAAGAGGTATAGACCACAACAGGATTGACCAGTTCCTTGCAGATTTTAAAGAGTTTGGCCATGTTGTTCGAGGCCATGGAGACACATGCTTTATTGTGTGCTCTCTTCTTGATGAGTGTTATTGCTTTGACTGGCATTTTGCTGAAAACAGTCTAGGTTTGTCTAAATGTGGCCTGGCATTCTGTACTATAATGTTATTACGTGTTTACACTGGTCTACATTGTGCAGCCAGTTGGAAGCATTAATGTTCCTGTGCACTGTTGGTGACTTGCATGTATTGGATTGTGTTACCCTACAAAACAATTGCAAACACTCTGGCTTTATAGCCAATTTATCTCAGAAAGTGTGCTGTATATTGCATTAAAACACATATTTATATCTTTTTCCTAGTGCAGTGTGCGGCATACCCCTTCAGCAGCACGTTCATGCGTATTGTGCAAGCGTGACAGTCTAGGCCGGCCCAGAGTGTGGCGCAACCCGTTATTTGTTGCCGAGTTGGGGGGCCCCCTCAGCATGGCTCGCAGGGGGGCCCCCACATTTTGTGTTACGCCACTGTCCTGACGCTGTCCGAAATGACTTGCCAATGTCCTAAAGGGTCTTCATTCGTATACTCAAGAATGAACAGGGGTGAGTGTCTGCCCCGATTACTATATTCAAAGGGATGAAGCACGGTTGCATGATTGTGCCACTGCTTTGCTATATATATATATATATACATACATATATGTCTGATCTCCCTGTCCGATTTGTTCTAGGCATTGGCTGTAGCCCTAATAGAGGCGGGAGGTCCATTCCCTGTATGCTCTACGCTGATGATCTAGTTATGCTAAATTACGCCTATAGTGGAGCCAAAGCCATCTTCGATATACTGTTTAAATATGCGGCAGATAATGACCTGAATATTAACATGGAGAAGACTAAGGTGATGTTGGTGTTCCCCCAAAAGGATAAAGTGCCTGAGTTTTATTACCAGTCTGGGTAAGGTCGACTATGTGGCATCATACCCATACCTGGGACTTGAAATGAGTGCCAGTAGAACATATACTCAAATAAAAGCTGTCAAGATGGTTAAGGCTCAACGCATGACTCAGTTGATTCGCAACCTCGCAAAGCAAACTGCTGGTTTTTCTTTGGAAGGGATTATTACCCTACACAGCCAATGCTTTTGCTTTGCCGCATTGGTCTCTATGGTTTAGAGGCTATGACCACGGGGGACTTCCATTGGCTGGATTTGATGGAGGGTTATTTTTGGAAGTACATTCTGAGGCTAATCCCCTCTACCATGGTTCAATATCTCTGTTTGGAACTGGGGCTGGTTTCCCTTAAGGGCCAGATGCCGACCAGACAGGGACTTTTGCACTTGAAAATCCTTTACTCTCACTGCTGGCGTCTGGCCAGAGTCCATGCAATAGACACAGGGAAGAGAAGTTTGACATATTAATTTCTAAATTATATAAATGTATTGTATGGTGTCCCGACTTTAACAGTTGAACTAGGTGTGTTGTTTTAAAACAACTTTTGAAATGCAAATTGAAACAGTGGGATTGGATTAACAACTATGCACATCTGGCTACCCTACGCTCCTATACCTATGTTTCAGCGACGGTGCATAGATTTCAAAGATATATGAGACAGTGTACTAACCCAGCGGTGCAGAGTTTCCAACTGAGGCTTCGACTAAATCAGTTGTCACTGTTTATGTTTCGTGGTGCTCAACTAAGGGCTACTTATCCAAGACAGGGGCTGTCGTATATGTACATTGCCTAGCAAATTGGAGAGGGCAAAGCACCTCTTCACCGAATCTGCAGATCTGGGCAATGCACACATGACCATCTTGCACAGTTTTGTACACAAATATGAGTCAATGAGGCAGGAAGCATTTTGGAATTACTGTCTCAATAATGAGACAGGTCATGATGAGATAACTTGTGTCTATTTTATGTACTTTTATGATTATTTGATTATTTAGTGTTTTATATTTATAATCTATATACATTATGCATTTATGGTATGAAATGTATGTATGTGAATGATAGTGATTTTAGTTGGCTTTCAGTTACACTAGTTGTGAGATCTTTATATGTGATGTTATGAACTGAATAGGAGTGTCTAAACAACAGGTAATGAAATACCACAACCTGTGTATAGTATGATTTGACGGATTGATTTTAATGCCATTTTTGATTTTGTGATTTTTGTGATTTGTAAAAGTTCTTCTGATACTGAATACAAATAAATACATTATTATTATCATTTCTTGGAACATAAAAGGTTTAAACAGCCCTCAAAAGAGGAGGAACATCCTCACAGAATTATGGAGGGCTAAGGTGGCTAAAGTATATCAACTAGAGATGCATTTATTATATACTGAACAGAAATTTTGATTGAAGACTAGATTTGTATGAGAATTGTCGAGTAGTTACATTACAAAAACGAGAGGGGTAAGTATTTCATTCAACAAAAGTAGAATCAGAGGTCAGGGATTCTGAGGGAAGGCTAGTATTAGCAGATGTTTTACTGAATAATAGTAAATTAACCATTGGATCAATATTTGGGCCATGCTCAGCAGGAGATGTTTTTGTAAAAGTAATTAACTACACACAGAGGCTGGAGAGAAAAAACATTATTTTTGGGGGTGACTTCAATGGTGTTATGCATCACAACAAGCTGGACTGATCAGCATCTTGCAGGACTGAAGCTAGTAGGGAGCTTACAATTATACTGGATAATTTTACCACAGTTGAGATTTTAAGAACTAAATTACCAGGTGTTCGAGAATCAACATTCTACTCACCAGAGCATGACTCATACTCCAGGTAAGACTATATCATGACCTCCGAGATACTGATTAGTAAAGTTGTGGAAGCCGAAAAGGGGGAATTTGGATCATGACAGTTTTTATTAAAAATTGATTATATGGTATTGAATGGAAAATAGGGATCCTGTGGACACACTTACACTCTGGGATAGTTTCAAAGCCATGATGAGGGGCGAACACATTAGTCACACACACACCATTAAAAAAGTAGGGCTGGCAGAAATATCAACTTTACAAAATAATGTAAGAAAATACACGCTGACAGGAAAGGAGAGTGACTAATATGAGGCAAAGAGGCTTAAACACCTCCTATACAATGCAATTAGCTTCCAAGCGCAACAGTGAATATATTCTGATGATATCAAACATTCATATTGCTTGGCAAAATAGTGGTAAAAGCAGTAGGTTACTGGCTAGAAAACTTAAAGGAATTATGGCACATACATTGATTAGGAACTTGGTAGATGAGGAAGGGATGTCTATAATGGCAACTAATGAAATATGTGAATGATTTAGGTTATATTATGAAGTGCTTTACTCAGAAGGTATTAATCCCACACATTCCATCATGATCTTTTTTTGGGGGGTGGTGGGGTGGGATTACCGTGCTTGACTGGTAAGAAAGCCACAGGTTAGAAGACTAAAGGAAGAAGTGATTATGGCACATTGACCAGTTACAGAGTGGTACGACTCTGGGTCAGGATGGATTACCTGTGGAATTTTACCAATCGTTCTCAAAACAACTATCTCTGATATTGTGTAGCTTATATAACATATTTAAGATAGGGTGAGCTATGTTACACAATGAAATAATCGCTGATAACTCTGATTCTGATAAGGGAAAGACCATTTGAAATGTCAAAACTATCTCCCATTTCTTTACTATGTATATATCAAAATGCTTGCTAAAATATACGCAAAAAGATTAGATAATTGCATAAATGACATTGTGCTTAGCTTACAAACAGGATTTAGTAAGCAGAGATATAGTTATAACAATATTAGGAAACATATTCATATGTTTGGATTAATAAATACAATGCTACAGGTGCATCACTGGTCCTTTTCGATACAGAAAAAGCATTTTTAGCGTATTTTGAACATTTCTGCAATGTACTGTATGGAAGCTGGATTTTGGCCCCAGATTTTTAAAAACTGTACATGTTTTAAATAAGAGGTCAGCATCAAAAATCTGAGCAAATGGGATACTGCTGAAGGAGTTCTGCTTAAAAAGGTGTTTGTGGCACGGTTGTCCCCTCTCTCCATTTCTATTACATTCTAATAAAGGAACTAGAGCAGTGGTCTTCAGACTTTTTGGCCTGGGCACCCCTGAGCAAAATTTGGGCCGCCCGCCCACCCCACCCCCTGATTTGTTCAAATTAATGGGTTAAAATGTTGCATTTTAGAGCATACTTTTAAAAAAATGTGTAAAACACCAAACAGTTTGCAGTTGGTGCTGGGGGGCCAAGGGAGAAAGTATGGCATTTTTGACTGCCCATCTATGATAGATATCCAGTAAACAAATACCATCCCTGTCCCTTGGGCTCCACAGCGCCTCAGAAGGAGAGCTGATTTTGGCAGATGCGTAGGGGGATTGTGCAACAAAAGCATTTTTAAAATGCCTTTGTTGTACAACCATCCTTCCCCCTGTACCGACCACTAGCAAAAATCAGTTCAACGGACCAAAACAAACAGACACACACACACACACACACACACATACACACACACATTGACACTGCAATCACTCTATCATTCATACGAGCACCCATCACCATACACTCACTCATAACACACGCATACACGCATCCATACACATATTTAAATACAAAATAAATGTATCTAGTGCAGGGGACTGCATGTGGGTGCTGAAACGCCCCACTTCAGGCTGCATTGTCCGTATGTGCGAGGAGGCGCAGGAGCTCCCCCTCACACATACAAACATGCAGTGCTCCAGCCAGCATTTCCAATGAGCTATAAAAGGCTGGCAAACCAAAATGCCCCCAGCCTTGCATGGCTCAGTGAGCATGTGCGGCTGGGGAACTGAACTGAAATGTCAAAGGGAAATAGTGTTTCCCTTTGACAGTTCAGCCAGCCCAGGAGCTCTCCATCATCTGGAAAACACATCAGTGTTTCACTGGGCTGGCTCCTTGGCTCCTCAATAATGGGTGAGGGGCCACTGGGTGGATGCCCCTTCACCCATTATGGATGAGCCGCCAGGCTCGGCTGCCCTATAGGCAATAGGACAATGCCTGTACCAAAAATGCAAAATGTTAGTGTGGGCCAGTCAAAATGGGCCAGTTTTTTGGCCAATGTGGGCCAGTTTGATGAGTTACTTCACTATGCAGCTAATAGTTTTGACCATTGTTGCTGAATAAATATTCTCTAAATATCACAATTTGCTTACATTTTAACAAAAAACACCCCCCTGGGTAATATTCAAACAGTCTGTGACTAAAGGAATGAATATCCATTTGCAGCTGCAGGACACTTTTTCATTGGTGCCTGAGCCAGTTTTTTGCTCCAGTTTAACCATGTGAGCTGCCCTTGCCCATTTCTTCCAATCCAAAAAACAGCTTGAAGACCTCTCGACTAGAGAGAGGGAAGAATGAATATGTATTTCTATCATACGCAGATGATATGGTAATAAGCTTATTTCAACCTTGTGAGTGTTGTACAATGCTGAAAATCATGTTTGAGGAAGTGGGTAATTTATCTGGAAATAAAATTAATCGGTCTAAAACAGAAATACTTCCACTTTCAACAAATCACTCTAGGAATGATTTTGAAGCCTGGAAATTCAAGTGGTCCAAACAGTTATATTTAGGTATACCCTTAATGAGCGATTTAAAAAATGGTGGAAACTAACTTTACTAAGGTAGTGGAAGTAAATGAGAAAGTTTCAGTTAAATATTGGGGCAAAAATGAAAACCATAAAATGCCCCTTATTCCTAGGGCTCTTATACATCATATAATAATTATGTTTACCATTTAATAAGGTGATGACTAAAAGGATGGACTTCTTGCGGGCCAACAGCAAATTACCAAAGATTACTCGCTAGATATAGACAAGTGATGTTCAAAAAAGGGATTTGGCTACCCTGATTTGGGGAAACATCATACAGGGTTTTAATTTAAAAAATAAGTGTATTTATTATTTCAAGTGGAATGCGGTGATGTCTCCAATTTGGGTTGATATAGAAGCACACATGATAACTCCATGTACATTGGATAGAATGTACTCAATCGAACAAATACCACATACAGGGCAAGTCTTTCGAAAAATAGCAACTACTCTAAAAGTAGTATACTAGCTGGAGGAAGAAAAAATTACCAGAACATATGGTTTCATGAAAATCAATCTCTGTGGTACCATTCGGCACTTCAACTTGATAATCGAATGTTATATTGGCGGTTCTGTATTACAAATGGTGTGATGAGGATGTGCAATGTTATGTAAGGGGACCAAATAATTACTCTTAACAGATTGTGTAACAAATATAGTTTAGGGAGGTGGGAACCGATGAGATATACAACTCTATGATTATTGCTGTTGCAGAGGTTAGGTTAAGATGAGGAGTACCCTGCTGATGGATAGACCGGCGCTTTGCAAATTATTTGATACTCCCCTCAGATAATGCCTAAATTTCTAAAACGTATACCCATAAAAGAGCAATATACTGATCGATGGGATCGATTATGGCAAACCTGGTCAGCAGAGTTGGAGTGTGAGATATCAGCAGACCAATGGCAGACTATAACAGGAAGTGCTTTCAACATGGAATTGGACCTTAACTTACGTCTCATAAAGCAGAAGGTAGTACGACACTTATACTGGACTCCTGACAGAATTTACACTCTAGGTCTGCGGTGCACAACATACGACCCGCGGACCATATGCGGCCCGCGATTCTGTGCTTTGTGGCCCCCTGTGGGTAAGACCTTTATAATGAAGTCCATTAGGAACGTTTTGCTAGCCCGAGAACATTGCTGGCATAGGCGTCCATAGAGGGGGGCAATTGCCCCCCCTCCATTGGTTGCTGTGTCACCCTAATTCATGGCTGCCCCCCAAACCCCTTACAACAAACTCTTTCCAGGAGTCTTAGAGGTGCTCCTTCGCCCAGCCGTCATTTGCGCGTTTGCAGGCTCTATTTGTTGAGCCTGTTTTTTTTCTCTTCTGCCCTGAATGGGACACCATGGCAATCAACGTGCCATGAATACCACTGGGGTGGAGGCCATCACTGTTAAAAGCAGGCTGCCTACATCGTGGGCACACTATTGTTTTCCAGATGTGCCGCTTAGACTTGTCTAGAAAGAACAAAAGACATTTCCACCCTGAAATATGCATCTTACTTGCATTCACTAGTTTTCTTTAAAATGTGTTTATTTTTCTTTCGGACTGCCCCTTCCTTTGTGTCTTTTCACAGGATATATTTCTAAAGCTGTTATATGCTTGTCAAACTGCTTATTCACAAATACATGTTTCTATTACGGTAAAAGCAGTTATTAGGAAATTAAACTGTGTTTTCATGGTTGCCAACTTCTGATTTTCACTATGGTGGGGGCAGAAATTCCCCCACCCTTGCCCTGAATATAAGCAAGCTGCCAGCCCAACACATTCCCTGACTGAACACATTTTATAGCACTTGTTTTTTTATAAGAAATTGCAAAAAGTCATTAGATTTGCAGCCAGTTTTAAAGATGTAACATCTTAGCACGGTAGCCTTCAACGCTAGGGCTCATCTACGGGTCCCTTAATGTGTTAAAAAATCACAGCATTACCAACAGTGCAGTGTGTGTACATGACTTCAAAATCAACAGTATTTCATCCCCAGCTACACTGACCCTGTGCATACATTAAATGACAGTGTACCAGTGGTGGCTTCTCCATAATGGACAAGGGTGAAACGACCCACGGGCACCCTTGCCCATAATGGAGGAGCCAGGCCATTGTAAACACTGAGCACTCACTGAGCTTTTTTAAGCGGTTCAGACACTGCTCCTCTCCTGGTTTGAACTGTCAAAGGGAAATGCGGTTTCCATTTGACAGTTCCTCAGTCTTGCATGTCCAGTGAGCCATGCAAAAAGGAGGTGTTTTGCTTCCCCAACCTTCAATGGCCCATTGGGGATGTTGACTGAGGAACTGCATGTTTGTATGTTTGCACATACAAATGAATCGGGGCACTTTGTCATCAGCGCTCTTTGCTTCCTGGTTCCTGTCCGTGATTCGCGGGAGCTGGAGCACTAGGAGGAGACATCAGGACCGGAGCAGAAGGTACGTTAATTTATTCATGTTTATGTCTGTGTGTATGCGTGTGTTTTAAAAGTTTTCTCGGGAGGGTGTGGGAGGAAGCCCCCCTAACACCTCTTGATTGGTTCGGGCTCCCCCGCTACGTTCTATCACACTGGCACATTTGGGGGAAATATTTAATACCCTCCAATAAATGCACTGGGATGTGCAACCAGAAACTGAAAATTGTAACCACTTCTACAGGGGTAATGTGAGATTCCTGCAACCATTGCTAAAGGACCAAAGGAGCAGTTGCCTCTTGTGTCCCTGCTCTCTGCACTTTTATGTGATATTTCATCTGTTAAACAGACTGTCCTCGACTTTCATTTGAAACTGCGGTATCAGTGATATCTCCTCTGTTAAACTGACTGATTTTTGACTGGCTATTATTTAAAGCTGAGCTGAAAGTGAAGTGTCTACTGCCAAATACCACCTCTAACTAGAAGACATATCTCTTTCTTCTCTCGCTTGGAATCGACAGGTATCCTTTGCCTACATGCCTGCCTGATGCCAGCATCTGCTCTCCTACCTCCGGGCACACTCCTCATTTTCCCTATTATTAGGTACTGAATGTGCCATTGAGGCACCATTGTCAGAAACTGATAAAAAATAGTTTTGTTTTCTCACGGATACCTAGCCACTTGGCTAGGAAGCACCACTACACATCCTTGGAGCATTATATGCTCACTATTTCGTTTTGCCCACTTGGTCCTGCTATTTATGGCCTCTTTGTGGCATCTTAAAGTGAGCACCTCCTGGTGCACCAAGACCGCCGCCTGATTGGCTGTTAGCCATCCTTCTTCTGGCCAATGGATGGAGCCGGCAGGGGGAAGCGGGCCCCTTCCCAAGGCCCACAGCTAAGCCCCTGGGTGAGCCTGTCGGAGCCTGGTGGAGCGCCTCTCCCTATAACTTCTTCCAAACTTTCAGCCCTAATGGATCCCAAAGAACGTCCACTCGCACTGGTAAGCAGCCATGAGTCACAACACTCTATTCTCCTTTCCTTGATACTATCCCTGCTAATACTGCTCCATGCTCCTTTCCCCACTGCCTATCCATAACTTTATGTCCAGCACCAACAACATCACCGCCATGCTATGCCTGCCTTAAAGTGCCTTTTGAAAAATCAAATTTAGGTGTTCTTACATCTGTGCACCCTTTTTCGTTCTGTGTGCTTTAGAGTGCTTTTTTGCAAAAATCGAATGTAGGTGTTCTTACACCTGTGCAGCCATTTTCGTTTTGTGTGGTTTAGAGTTCCTTTTGCAAAAATCGAATTTAGGTGTTCTCACATTTGTGCAGCCATTTTGTGTGCTTTAGAGTGGCTTTTGCAAAAATTGATTTTAGGTTTTCTAACATCTGTGTAGTCATTTTCGTCTTGTGTGGATTAGAGTGCGTTTTGAGAAAAGGCACTCTGATCTTTACATTTGTGCACTTGCAGCGCACCCAGGGATGTCATTTCACCAAAATGCCAGGTGTAGCGGAAGTGACATCACATGACCCTTGACCCCTGATGACATCACAGGAAATTATGTAATTTGACCCCACCCCGAAGTGATATCGTGGGCAGTAATGGAACACAACCTTTCACCCGTTGACAAAACAGAAAGTGGCATCACATAGCATTGTACACTACGAAAAATATGGTTAAGATATCACTATAATGTAATGTACATTTCATACAAGAATGGATCGCCGTATGTATCGTTAAGATCAGTGTGTATAGGCCCATATTACCAAATTACTGTCAATGCAAGCAGACGTCCATGACCAAATGTTAATGGTGTGTTATTATATAGCACTTAGCTTAAGCGCTTTATATAGAAAAAATATACACCCAATATCACCCAACCTGTGTTGCTACTCATTTATTGACCTTAGAAGGATGAAAAACTGAGTTGAGGCGTTTAAGAACAGACTAAATCAGTGACTCACCCCATGAAGTGCGCCTGAAATAAACCTTTAATGAGTCTAGCAATTATTGTATAGAATTCCAGAAAGACACATTATTTGGTATTCCTATTCTTTCTTATTTAGGGTCAGTGCTGAAAGTGTTAGTTAGCACTCCTGTTCTTATTTTTCTTCTTTTTTTAAGGGGCCCGAACAAGAAAGCCAGCCACTCCAAAAGTAAAGAGCAGAAGCTTGTATTACAAAAAAAACCCCAAAAACGTTTCTCCCCTGTTCTTTTTTAGAGGTCGCAAGGGCGACCACAGAGGTTGTGAGGGAGGCCTCAGAAGTCGCAGTTGCGACCTCTGGCGACCCCTAAATGACGTCCCTGAGCGCACCTATTGTTTTTTTAATCTGCTTGGCCGCCTAGTGGATTATATTGTGGATTAGTGCCTCTGACCCTCTACCTGCTATCCTCTGACCTCCCCCCTCTTGTTCCCTTCCCCCATGCTGCTCTCTGTCTCGCCTATTTTTTCTAATTGTTTCTCCATCTCCTATCATCCCTCTCTCACAAAGTTGGGAAGGGAGAAACTAAAAAAGGCACTCCTAAGATCCAACCCTGGCCTGCCCATCGCAGACACCTACATCAGTGCTTCCTCCAGACAAACTATCAGACATCATCTTTGCTGTTCCTTCGCTAACCTATAGACCCCTGATATGGCCTCTGTCCTCT
This sequence comes from Ambystoma mexicanum, assembly GCF_040938575.1. Taxonomy (NCBI): domain Eukaryota; kingdom Metazoa; phylum Chordata; class Amphibia; order Caudata; family Ambystomatidae; genus Ambystoma; species Ambystoma mexicanum. The sequence goes on along the minus strand of NC_090924.1, from coordinate 1,009,000,416 downwards.
CCCCTTTCTCCTCCTCACCCAGTACTGACGGAACAAAATGGGAAGTGCTTTTGGCTCACTTTGCATCTTCCAAATGCACCACTATAGTCTATCACAATGGAACTATCATGGCACAGGGCTCTTAGTCCAGCCTTTCCTCTTCTGGACCGATGTCTTCCTTCCCTCTTCAACTTCCCACCTCTGCGTTCCACCCCTCCTTCCCTCATTCCCGTCCCCTCCCCCCAAGGGCACCTCTGTAGCCCCCTTGCAAATCTTTTACAGGGGGTCATCAGCTTAACTTAGCTACCCTCAATTCTCGCTCTGCCATTAAACACTCCTCTGAAATCTGTCACCTCCTTGAAGACCTTGATGTCCTCGTCCTCAATGGGAAATGGCTCAAAGCCAGCTCAATCACTGCTTTTGACACTCTTCTTCCTGATGGCTACAAGATCATATCCAACCCCAGACCCTTCCGATCTGGTGATGGTGGAGTGGCTCTGATCTTCCCCGAGTGGGTTCCTGTCTCCATCATCCCCATTCAATCCTACTCTTCCTTTGAAAGCCTAGTCTGCAGGCTGACTGTCTCCCCTTCTTTCTCTGTGACTCTCACTACCATCTACAGACCCTCTGTCCTTCCTCCTTTTTCCTCCCAGAATGGGCCGACCTCTCCTCCTCTCTTTTTGCCTCCTCTCCCAAATGTATCTTCCTTGGGGACCTCAACATCCATCTCGACTCCCCTGATGTGGCCACTGTTCTCTTCTGCAACATCTGCAACTCTCTCTCCCTCACTATCCTCCCCTTTGGCCCAGCCCAGTCAGCAGGCCACATCCTGGGCGCCCTAATCTCATCAGACATCCCCCCGCTCAGCACCCCTCTGTCCTGGTTCGACCACTCCCTCCTTTCTTCCTTCCTTGATTTCCCCAGTCCACAGGCTCCTCCTGCACACTGCCAGTCTCCTTCTACGTCATTTGACCAATGAAGCGTGCGTCAGTCACTGCCTTTTCTTCTTCCTTCATCCCCTGCTCTGGACTCTCCCCCTGACTCTGTCCTTTCTAACTTCCATCTCTCTATGACTAACACCCTGGACATCCTTGCCCCTGTCATGAGGATCCACATGAAGCCTACCTCCAAATACAACTCTTGGTAAGACTCTGACGTAGCCGCTGCGAAACAAAAGTGCAAAGCGGCAGAAAGAAAGTATCAAACATCTAACTTGTCTCCTGACAAACGGGCCTGCCACCTTCTCCAAAGGCAATACCACCTTTCCATCCGCTCCAAGGAAAGAGCTCATGTCCAAAATTGCATCTCTGGAGCCACTAACAACATGGCTGAACTCCTTAGAATCTGCAAGGAACTTGCCAATACTTCTGCAGTCTCCTCTTCTCCTCCTCCCTCCCAGGCCTTATGCTCCGCACGCCTCCCATTTTTCCTCAAAAACTCTTGACATTCTGTCCTCTCTTTCATCTGCTACATTCCCCCACATTCCCGGATCCCTACGCTCCCCATACTCACCTCCCTCTCTCCCATTTCACCAGAAGAGACCGCTAGAGTTGTGTGCTCTATGAAAGTCTTCTCTAAACGTATTACCCTGCTCCTCCAGAACCATCGAGGACAGCATCGACATTCTCGCCCCTGCCTTGGCTGACTTCTGCAACCACTCTTTTGCCATAGGCTCTTTTCCTAAACAACTCAAGCACTTCCTTGTGCACCCCTTTCTTGGGCAAACTCATGAGGAAGCTGGTCACTCCCCCCTTCACACTGAAATGCCTTGCTTCCACCATGACCTCCAGTATGGTTTCAGGCAAGCCAGAGGCACTGATACTGCTCTCCTGAATACCAGAGAACCCCCTACTCTCTTATCTGGACTCTAACTCTCACTGGGTGGCTTACCTCTTTCCTCTCTAACAGACCCTCCCAAGTTCAAATGGGTCCTTTTCTCTCCTCCCCCTCACTCTCTACCTGTGGCATCCCTCAGGGTGCTATCATATCGCCATGGTATTTCAACATCTACCTGGCCCCTGGCCCAACTGATCTCCACCTATTCTCCTCTTTTCCATAGTGTTAAGCAGACAACACACAACTCTCTTTCCGGCTGCCTTCCCCTAACTCCTCCTCCTCCTGCTTTATACCTGATTGCCCGACTTCTATTCAGGCATTGTGTTCTGCCAATGATCTTTGCCGCAATGCCAGCAAGACAGAGATCCCTCTTATTGGGACGCCTGCTCCTAGTTTCCCCCTCACTCTTTGGCAAGACTCGTTGGGTCCCCTCCCCTCCCCTCACCCACATGTGACGCAATAAACCTTAGGATCATCTTTCACTCCTCTTTTTCCTTCTCTCGACACATCAAAGACCTTGCCAAGAAGTTCAATTTTCAATGTCATCTCCTCAGAGGCATTTTACTTTTCTTCACCTTCCCTCAGAAGCTCAATGTCTCCAGAGCCCTGGTTCTTTATAGGCTGGACTACGGCATCAGCCTCTACCTAAGCCTTCCTCTTTCATCCTTTCGCCCCCTCCAACTAGTCCAGAATAGGACTGCAAGACATATTCTTGGCCTGAAGCCCAGGGACCACATCTCTCCAGCTACCAATTGTAATACATACCTGATATATACCTGTTCATAGAACAAAAAGTAAATAATTTGATCAAACATACTAAATAACTGTGCTTTTTGTTTTGAGTTTTTTCTCCTTTTCCCATCCTTGTCGATAAATGTAAATATGCTGTTTTGCATACATGAAATACAAATGTATTATAATTTATGTTAACAAGTGAACTGGCTACAATTAATACAATGTTTCAGCCTTGAAAAAGCAGTGTAGATGAAACATACAGCACGTGTATCAGTGTTGGTGTATAAACTAAAATAAATCAACAATTTGGATTATAAAGATAAACGGATTGCCCATTTTCATTGATTACACAAGTCATATATTGTTACTTGTCCTTTATGTATTGGAGGGTTGTGGGATGTTTTAACCCACTTACGCTCTGCCCTGCGGCATCACTGTGTCCTGATGGTGCCAGGATCATCAAAATGGCTGCAAAACCTCTATGCGCGCCAAAACCTATGGAAATTGCGCTCTACAAAGCACAAAAAGATGGCTGCCAAATCTACCATGCATGTTGTCAGTGCTGGAATGTAGACTGCACTTCTGAAACATGTCATTGGGCTGCCCAACATGTAAAAATGGAGCACAGATGAAAAACAGTGCTTGCTGAAAGAAATCCGGAATCTTGCATTTTAAATCTTTTCTTGGTTGCTGAAAATACAGAATGCTGTTCCCAAACACCCACAAACATCCAATCTTCTTGTTGGGTGTCCCATGTTATTGAATACAAGAAATCATTGTGAAATTGCAATATCCTGGAAAGCTGAATTGGTCACAAAAACATCTACAGTCAGGTGCCTGCCTGTGAAATCTGGAAAAAATATGGACGCAGCTGTCAGTAGTTGCATCAGAAGTTTAAACTTGTGCAATTGAAATCAAATGTCTGGAAACTAAGTGACCTGTCATTAAGAGGAACCTGGGTTGTAACTATTTAAACTTCATGGTTTAGAGTCGGGAATCAGTTTTCTAGATGTCTGTTTTAAAATTGCAAGTTTTGTTTCAAACAAAGAAAAATGTAACACAATTACATTTAAAGTAAGCCTGGCTCACAAAACTACAAACAATTTCCCCCACAGGGCAAGGTGCCTACCTTCTGCTCTCTAGGTCAGGAACTCACATTCATGTGGTGATTAAGAGGGAAGGGGCACTGGGGCTGCTCTGGGAAGAGCACAATGGGCTTCCTCCCAGGCATGGAGATGCTAATCAGGAAGGATTGTAAAGGGTGTCTCCCAGAAGGAAGGGGGTGGGGAAATGCTTCCGAAGCAGCAAGAAGGAGAAGGTGGCGGGGACAGACACCTTTTGTTGATTCACAATGGACAAAAGGCAGATTTCTAAAAAGACTGACAATTTACTGTGGACAATTGTAAAAAAATATATAAACCCCAGACTTCTGAACCTAAATGTTTGCTGCACATTTTAAGAGCAGCCAAAACTCTGTGCTATGTTCTGGGACGTAACTGTAGAAATTGTGGTTTTATACCAAATGTAATTATGTTAGAAGTATGAAACTTCACACACTTATGCCCATATGCAATGCACACAGTTGTACAAAATTTTAGATAAACCAGATATTGAATTCCAGCCCAAAAGGGCAGAATTCTGTCAAAAGCCGACACAAGATCCTACCATGACGGGGCTTGGAAGAGCCTTTGCTCCACAAAATATGTGATCTAGATATGTTATTTTTATAAAGTCTACAAAATTGTAAATATGTATTATACTAAAAGTAGATTTCATAAATAGAGACAGCTGAGGACTCAGATCCACCCACCATCCCGATCTTGGCGAAGCACCCTGAAGGAGAATTATCCATATTCCAGATTCCAGACTCCAGAAACTTTGCAAGCAGAAAGGCTCATTGCATAGCTGAACCACTGTCAGCTGGGCCTTAACTTCCAGAACCCATCCCACAGACTTAAGGGGGAAAACAAAAGAAGCAGCCGGGCTGTGCTGTACTGCTTACCTGCCAAATAATTATCTTCAGAACCAGAAGGGCAGATTAAACCCATATTTTCCGTGCTGTGCTGTGACCAGAGAGCCATTGCAGATTCAGTCCAGTCCTACCGTGCGCTGACCAGAGCGCCTTGCTGATTGCAGACCAGAGCGCCTTGCTATCCAGTCCGGTGTGCCCAGCAGAATCCTAGAATCCCTGAACTGAATACCTGACGGTTCTGTTCAAATACATATAGTGAGTTTCCAGAGTATAGAACTGTGTCACTTTCGTATATACTGTCCATAGTCATCCATATCCAAACCCATCCTCTCTTATACTCAGAAATGCATTGTTAGAATTATTTTTGAACTACCTGGACTCTCTATCTCATCCCTCTTATTTCTTCTGTAATAATATTGTTAAAATGATCTTTGCGCTGATGTATTGCATCTGAAGAAGGCAAGCGTCTCACTGGCAGTTGCCTTTATCAAGTGGCTGTGCTGTCATGTAGCAATTGCTTCTTCATAGTCCATCCCTAGTGTAAAGAAATCCTGTTTGTCTTTTTAAAAGCGCATCCTTGTTTTACAATTTTGCCTCTATATGAAAAAAACGACCTCCACGAAAAAATCCATAACTTCTTCAATTTTCATGCTAGAAATGTTTAAATGTCTGCTTGTAGCTAACATCCTAAGCTTTCTATAGAACCCAAAACTGCATCTCAAATCCTTATAGTTCTCTGATATCGATTACCGCGCACGGAAAAGTTTGCCGCAAATTTTCGTTTTGCCAAAATTTATGACGTGTAAAATAGCTTTTCATTGCACCCGCCCTCAAATTTAAGTTTTCCCATTGCTTATTACTCTCAAATCATTGCTAGTGTTTGTTTGCAACCATATAAAGCGGCTCCCATTAGAATTTAAACAATTTCTGTGATTTAGCCCATTTTTAGTGTTTTTACCCATCCCATCCAAAGCCAACTTTAAAACCCATTTTCATAGTTCGCCAATCAGTTCTATTTCTCTCATGTGTTTGCTGGGGAGAAATTGGGATTGATACATTTGCCTGACTTCTGCATTCCTGAAACCTGTTCTCTCTCCTCCTACCTCTTTATATTGCATATTGGGGGGGTTGAGGGGTGTGCAGGGGGAAATAGTAACCACACTGCAATTTGATTTGAATATACACCCAAAAGTATTATTTTCTGTGCTGCATTGTTTTTGCTCATCATTACTCCTTGTGATATAAGAGATTGCTTAATGTGACATCACCCCATTGGTGATTATTGTATCCCCATTAAAAATAGTGTGATTATATTGTGAAATACATAAATAAATATTTTAACTTTGCAAGCCAGCCTGATTCCTGATACAGTATTACCGGGGGGGGATCCAAGAGAGGGGCGTGATATAAGTGGTACATCGTTCAGAATAAAACAACTTATAGACACAAATAATTAAATAAGGATTTCAGTTGTGCATTACACGCTAGGCATTGACTTAGGTGAAGTGACGGATTGAAAGCACTTACAAGATTGGGGGCTCGTCTTGAGATTTTTGAATTAGACATACCACTGTGACAGTTTAATACAGCGTGCTAACTGACGGGGTACATAAACCCTGTTGGGCTACCACACTGTGTTACACTGTAAAAACACCCTTCAATAGGAACACTCTAAGTATTTGGCCTATTTCCGGAATGGCGACCCTAGTAGAAATTAATATGGCAAGAGAACACCTACTGCACAAATTATTTGTCAGGGGTGAATGGACAGAACAGGATCAGAATGTTTGGTTGTAGGAAATTAAAGAACAGGCCAGTGCAACAGGCCTGTTATGGCAGGATCAGGGTCCATTACACATGGCACTGAGTGAACTGTACATGGCCCCTAAGTTAAAAGAAGAGCAAAGTAAAATTGCCAGAATAGCGGCACATCTGTACCTCCATATTGGAGCAATACAGGAAAAATATGCCGAAAACCTAGATCTGGCAAATAGTCGTGTACAATCACTAGAAAAAGCCCAAACTGATCTGGACTCAGCAGAGCAAAGGCTACAAAAGAGCCTAGAATCAGAAAATGAAACCAGACAGTACCTGGTAAAAATAAAAGGAGATCTGAATATCCTTCAGCGGGAGAAGGTAGAGCAGGATACCAAAGTACTGGCGCTGCAAAAAGAGTGCCAAGAAAGTTTGGACTCCCTACGACGGAGCCAACAAAAGGTGGAGCAGCAATTGAACTACAATAGAGTATGTGCAGAGCAGATAGTCACCTTGCAAAACCGCCTAGACCAAGAAAAAGAAGAAAATAATAAATTAATTCCCAAAGACCTTGACACCCAGTCAGAATTTGATGAAGAGCGCCAGAAAGCTGGTGCACTCCAAAAACAAAGGGACGACCTGGCTGCACGGAGGGGTACTCTCATTCAGGAAAGGGACACCTTAGGCCAGGAGATCAGTCATTTAAAAGCCAAAATGGAAGAAAATCACCTGGCCCTTCAAGGACTGGGTGAACTCCAAAAAGACCACAGAAAACTGTTAGAGCATGCGTTGAGGGTGGAAGAGGTTCTAGCAAGGAAGGAGCAGGCCAGTAAGGACAGGACTCAGGAGGTAACCCTCCTGCAGCAAAAACTGGCCCAATATTCCAAAATTGCACAGGAAGCACAGAAAGACAATGAGGCTCTCAGTGAGAAAAATGACAGGCTCCACAGACAGGCGGCTATGCAGGAACAATTAATAGAGACTAGTAAGGCCTTGATAGAAGAACAAAAGAGTCAGGTTCTTGCATATCAACAGGGAGGAGGGGCTGAGAGAGATGAAGTTGGCTGGGAAAGGGAACCACCTGAGCATAACCTCAGGAACCCTAGTACCAGAGACTTTCATCTCTTCAACTCCATGGACTCTGCCACCTCCATGTCCACTGGCGCACATGAGCCAAGGGCCACAGGGATGGCAGACTTCAATCCAATGAGGAATATGGTGCTCATAGATCAGCACCTCAAGGAATGGATGGGGGGGCATCTGTGTATGGGTTCCCAAGTTCTAGGGCCATCTTCTCTGATCAGGGAGACTCCAATGAGGGGAGGGTCAGAGAAATGGATCCTCAAAAATACAATTTACCCAGAGACCAGATGGTGAAATTTAGTGGGGAACTCCATGAGAGTAGGCCCACTAAGGGCATCCTGAAAACCTCTTCCCCGCTAGGATAGTGAGGGGGTTACCCAGCCAATCCAGGGAGCAAGGAAGAATCAGAAGACTCTTCTGAGCGCCACAGGACCCAAGAAACTAGGCCCCCACATTCTGCCAGCCATTGCCACGCTCGCAGAATCCAGGAGAGCTTAGAAGACCAGGCAGCCACCTCTGGTAGCAGTGCCTCTGAGTCAGAGGATGAGTGGACCAGGGTCACCTGAACTAAGAAAGCCAACAAGGTCAGGAGGGCCTTGCTCAAGGATCCCCAAAAACAAATAAAAGCCATTAGGAGCGTCATCACGCCCTATCACAAGAATGTAAAATATTTGGTTGGGGAGCACCTTGAGCTATTTCAACAAAGGATGGAAACTTTCCATTTTAAGGACAGCCAAAGCTGTATTCAAAATGTAAAGTGGACATTTTTTCCCGAGTACTCCAGCTTCTTTACGGGGCCGGAGGATCAGAATCATTCCAGATGGTCCACCTATAGGGCGGCCATCCTGAAACATTTTTCTATTCACAGGAATCATCAGGAGGCTCGCAAGGCAACCTATAACTTGCAATGTGGGGAAGATCAGGCCCCTCAAGAATGTGTTCAAGAGTTAAAATGTACCTTTGCGCAGACCACTAGAAGGGTGCGCACTGACAGCAAAGAGTTTGTAAACACTTTCTTCCATGCTCTCCCTAAGTATATCATGACTCAGCTAGTGAGGGACTTTCATGAGAAAAGATCACTAGACTGGGTCATTGAACAAGCCACGCACATTTATGAGGTGCAAAAGCCAGTGGAAAATAAAAATAATCCCAAAAGCCCCAAAACAACCAACACCCCTGCTGCTTCTAAAGGAGCGGAGGTGAAGGTTGCCCCATTTTAGATTTAGAGATGGGGGCCTAAAAACCTGCCTGCACAGAATCAAAGCAACCCCAAACCCAGAAGGCCGTCGAGCCAATCACAAACAGGGAGCCAGGGAGGCCACCCCCAAATGGGACCCCTAACTCCCCTGTCTATATCAGCCCACGCTATAAGGGCAATAGACCCATCCTGGGTTATGTGTGGACTCCTCTGGCCCAAGGGGGGGTTCCAACCAGACAGCAGCTAACCCAGGGAACTTCCCTCCTCACTTCCCCCAGGAGGGCAGTAATCCCTCAAATACTGGACAAAATGTATATCCAAGATACCCGCCAAACTTTAACCCCCAAAACAATCCATCCTTCTTTCCCCACTTTCCTGAGCCCAGACAGCCCAATCCAGGAGAGGGGAGGCCAAGGATGGAGGGGTACCCAAACTTTCCTAACCTGGGTATTTTAGGAGAAGGGATAGCTACCCTTTCCGGGATCAGCCCAGGGGAGACATGAGGACCCCGTACCAGCAAGAGCGGTTGTCCCAACTAGAGCACCAGGTCCAGAACATGGCACAGGATCTGGGTCGCATGCTGAGGGCTCAACAGAACTCTCAGATGAGCATGGCAGCTCAGAATGCCTCAAACCCAGGATCTGGTGCTCCAGAGCAATGACAGGGGAAGAACCCCGAAAACCCACCGGTTCCCAGGGAGGAGGCACAAGGGGCAGGGGGTGTATAGCCTTGGAGGAAGCTTCCTTCCCCACTTGGAGAAAGCCCCTGGAAACCCAGGAACCGGAACCAAAATCTCCTGCCCCTGAATGTCTGCCACCCAAGGAGCAGAGGGAGGGTAGGAGAAATAAAGAGCCCAAACAGGCCCATTTTGTGGAGGAGGTACAAGTCTTCCAGTTTGAAGGAGAGGGATCCGCAGAGGATCCTGGGAAAAGGATCTTCTCCTTCAGGGATGGGGGAACTCCTCCCAAAGAAAAATGGGTCCCAAAGGATTCAAATCCAGACTGGGTAGATATGGGGACTGAGTTAGCACCACCCATCATCAAAAAAGAGAATCACCAGCATGAAAATCCCCTGATTCAATCCCATCCTGGTGACAGCCTCTAAAAAGGGGGGGGGGGGGGGCAGCACAGAATCAGAACCAGGGGAACCCAAAGCTTCCCCCATATCTAGCGGTCACCTTTTTCTTTCAGATTCCCAAGACTCCAAACAGAATCCCGCCCAAATCACCTTTCTGTCAGTGTCCAAAACCAAAAAACTAACCCACCAGTTGTCCAAAAATGTACATTATCTCTGGCCCCTTGAGGAGAAGGAGGGAAGATTTTATGCCCTGGTCCAAATACAGGGGCAGTGTACAATTTTGGCACTGGTGGACACTGGATCCCAAGCTACACTTCTGTCAAAAAGGGCCTTTGATCAATTGAATTCGGGAAGGGGGAGAAATACCAAATTCCTCTCATCCCTCTTCCTGGACAACTTCAGAACTTCGACGGGAAGGAAATCCCTGTCGAGGGGACTGCAGATTTGGACATTAAAATTGGGCGACACAAGGTTAGGACCCGGTCATATTTGTGACTCCAGAGGGTACACCTTGTTTACTAAGGAATGAAATCCGGCGTAGATTGTCACCCCTTATAGATTGCGTAAACAAGGTCCTCTGGACCCAGACTAGCCAACCAATAAAATTGAAACAGAGTGTCAACCATGTTAGTTTAAACGGCACATGGTTGAACAAAAACCTGACCAAATAGAATTTCACTTCCAGAACAGCCAAATCCCAGACGTGACAGTAATTGCAGTAGGACAACAAACTGGTGATGGTGAGTCCTCTCTATTTCTGAAAATCAACCTTCCTTCCAGTCTAAGGTGGCAATCCGCACTGAAAGGAAACACTGTGAAATTCTTTACAAATTCACAATCAGAAAATCCCACTCCTACAGTCCAGAAAGATGAAAAATCAGCTCAAAGCCTGGCTGATATTCAGAAAATTGGAGAGCAGTTGTTCATCCCTATTCAGTTAAATGAAGGGAAGGACTCTGTTCTCGCCCGAGTGTGTGTGAACAGCAGTAAGAGCTTCATCAGCGAAGCCATGTTCCGCAACCTCCCAAAAGAACCAGCCATTCACACATTTAAACTGTTGGACAAATGGGAAAAGGACCTGGAAACACCCAATTCCAAACATCTCCTGCCTAGCAGGTATATGCTCAAAATTTCCATAGGCAACAAGAGCATATTCCATAATTATTGGGTTGTGCGAGATGTCTTTGCCGCATTTTACTTAGACGGTGACATTCTCAATCGCTTTGCCATTAGTTTGGACCTAATAAACTTCAAAGCCTGGTCCCGATTAGCGGGTAATCCCATGGACTTTGATGACCCAGAGAAAGCATTTCAGTCAGCTCAACTGCTGCCTTATGCAGTTGAAATTCAGATTTCAGAGGAAGTCATCATCCCAGAACGGACCCGACAATTCTCACTGGAAGTGAAAGTTAAAAGAGGACAGAAATTGAAAAACCCTGACGCCTATGTCCATCTTAATGCTCATTTCCAACAGCAAGGGTTGGGGGTAAACCCAACACCACTAGTCAACATAGAACATGACACCATTCCAATAGAGGTGGATAACAGCGACTTATCACTCTAGCCGCAGGCACCATTATTGGAATGGCGGTTGATGACTGAAATTTTTCCATAGATGTCGGTAATGAACTGTTAGGCCCAATTGTCAAGATGCCTACCCCCGGGCATCCGGATCGTGTCCATCAGCCCTGGGAGCAGGCATCCAGATACTCATTAAAACCCCAAGCGCCCCGGCTGGGGGCTGTTTGGATTCAGTCCTGGCGCTTTAAGCGCCAGGCTCATCATAGAAAACAGTCCTGGCGCCATAGACGCCAGGCTCATAGACTTTACTTACCTCATGCAGACCATGCTGCAAATGAGTCCAAGCCAATGTGAGTCCTGGATGGGACTATATTATTACAGGGACTATTTTTCACTCGGGTGTGGTTCTGGGGAACTTCTTACCTGGGACTACTTTGCAGGCTATTTAAACCACGCCCGAACAGCAGCCCATGCTTTGCGTTATTCTGCATCCAGCAGCGTGACGCTCACTGTGTCTGCGAGTCAGCATCCAGTCTTCTGCCACGCCCGCCTTGAATCCGGAGCTCCTAGACAAAAGGAAAAGAAAGGAGAATAGGTTAGATCACTGACATTATTTGATTCCTTACCTGATTCCGGACCCAGCACATCTTCGAGCCTGGAAAGGACATTATTTCAGCACGCGTCGCTTCGCCAGCAGCAGCGCCGCGTTATACTCACCAGTCCACCGCATGTTTCGACTCGGCGCTGCCTCCATCATTTTCTTTGTTGAAATCCAGCACCTGGGGGGGAAACAAAAGGAATAACAAGGTGACCCGTGAAAACCGACAAAGACAATCTCTTTGCCACCATAGGCTTACCTGCTTTATCACCAGAGGTATTATTCTTTAATTAGCCGCATCTTCCTATGCCGCACCTATAAAGGGAGAGAAAACAGCAAGTTAAACTCATGCAACTTTTAAGAGACAGTGTTTGGCAATACAGACTCTTACCTGAATGCCATCAGCTGCCTCCAGGCAATATTCTTTTGGACCCAGCTGCAACCTAACGAGGGAATGGAACAAGAGTGAACATCGGACACATTGAACTCTTTGAACTTTATAGACACTGGAGTTAATATCCCTCCGGAACTCCTCCAGTACCTTCAACCCAGTGAAGTAACTGGAAACTACGTGCCCCTGCATGCCATGCAGGATGGAGAGCTCATCATTTAAAAACATAAGGTGAGAGTACCAAAAGGGGATATCGGAGGTGATTAGTGGGAAGAACGAGAACTGTTGGGGGGCCATCACTAATGTCCACGGGTGGCTAAATCCCTTTCTCCACTTGCAGGAGAATACTTCTATGCGTCCAGCAGACAAGATTAGGCGGACCAGTCCAGACTGTCATCTCTTCACTATGCAACACATGGCGAAGACCGCAGCTGTCCGGGTCCGATCGACGCCCCTGTGGGAACCAGGTGAGCGTAACACCAATCCCCAAGGACTGTTTTGACAGTGATATCGACGATGACGCAACACCAGACAGGATCTTCACCCAGCATGGGGGGAATTTCCTGGTGTACACTTCCTGGCCTTATGGTAAGGAAGATGAGACCTGTGACTTCAGGAGGGATGAGGTGATATTCCAAGTCCGCGAGGACTGCCTTCCCATCTGAAGCCACCAGTCCAAATCAGCACTTTCACCAGGAACTTCTCCACCCAGCTAGAGGAGGCCGCTGAGATAGCCAAACCAGAAGTCCTTCCAGGCTTCAGGCAGATGGTTGAAGAGAGTGTCAACGTAGCTGATGACTGTGAGACTCTGGAGCAAAAGCAACAATTGAAACAAGTTTTCTTAGATATTCAAGATCTCTTTACGGTGGACTCATATGACTGTGGTCGCACCGACATTCACACAACAATTCCCACGGACCCTGGCATGACTCCAGTGTTTGTGAAGCAATATCGCTTGCCTCTCGCATCAATGGAGTCCCTTACTGAAATAATTAAGAACCTTGAATTCGTCCAGTCCACAGCACCTTCAAAAATCTGGTGCTGGGTATTTTGAAGCCAAACGGCCAGTGGAGACTCTGTGCTGACCTTAGGGAGCTCAACAAACAGGTCCACACTTCCCGATGGTCTCTTCCCTACATTGACCAAGGGCTGGCCCAGATCCAGGGGTCACAGGTATTCACTGCAGTAGACCTTACCAATGGGTACTGGACTGTACCTGTCAGCAGCGAGGACCAATACAAGCTGGCTTTCACCTTCGGTGGGCAGCAGTACACATGGACCCGGACTCCCTTCGGATACATCAACTCCGGCAAAGAATTTCACATTTTTATACACAAGGCCATGCCCGACCTGGATGAAAGGGGTAACCTGGCCTATGTAGATGATGTTTTAGTCAAAAGCTCAACTGTGGAGGAACACATAGCGGAGATCCGTTATGTTCTCACACAGTTGAGGGCTGCTGGAGCAAAACTCTCCTTTCAAAAGGCACAGTGGTGCAGAACCCGTGTCAATTTCTTGGGGCATGAGATTACTCCTCAAGGTCTTGGTCCCCAGGAAAAGAAAGTGGAAGCACTCCAGAAATTAAAAGACCCCACAACTCTGCGGGAATTTAGGCACCTCCTTGGACTAACTAATTACAGCAGAAAGTTAATTGAGTATTACGCAGAGATCACAAGACCCCTGATCCATCTTTTGAAGGGGGGGTCAAGTGGGAGTGGGGTTCAGAACAAGCCAAGGCAGTAAGACAACTCAAAAGAAGCCTCTCACAAGCGCCTTGCTAGCTCACCCTGTCACAAAAAAGGATTTCTTCTTGGAGGCAGGGTTCTCAAATACATGCTTGACTGCAGTATTATATCAAAAGCATGACAAGGTCAATAAAGTAATCTCCTATATGAGTAAAACTTTATCCTCTATTTATCCTCTATGATTGTGCTAGAGAAAACTGTCTTGAGGACGAAAGTCTTAAAATCAAGGATAACATAGAGGCATACCTTAATTCCCCACACAAAGCCTTTGAAGAAGACAAGTGTGAGGGAATGCCCACTGTCTATGTGGATGGGTGCTCCTACCATGTTGACAACAACAGGGAAAAAGAACTTGTGGCCGGCGTAGGGAATGCATGGGTGAATGATGCCCCAGAACCCTCCGCTGGGTACAAAATCGGTCCCCGAAGTAGTCAAGTAGCAGAGTTGATGGTTGTGCATCAAGCCATCCGCACTGCTGTCCAATACCAACTCCACGAATTGGTCATAATCACAGATTAGGATTATGTACGGAACGGTTTTGTGGAGCACCTGGTTAATTGGAAAACCAGAGGCATGCTATGTGCTAATAACAAAACATTGAAACATGGAAAATTAATTCAAAATATTGATGATCTGGTCCCCTCGAATGGGATGACCATCTACTGGAAAAAGATCAAGGGCCATTCTAAAGTAGAGGGACCAGACAAACCTGGAAATGACCTAGCTGATCAGCTGGCCAAAACCGGAGCCATCCAAGGGGATCTACTTGAGATCGAGTCCCTGTTGGGGGAAATCCACGTCACTGCTATCACTAGGTCCCAGACAAATGCTCACAATGAACTCTCAACTGCACAATAGAGTAAGGAGACCCCAGATGCTGATTTGATTATGGCTCAAAAGGGGGATCCAATAATTGGTAAGTTTTATCAACACATTGAGGACCCTGAGAACTTTCCCCTGACAGATACTGATTACATAGGGAAAGAGGACCTCGGAGTGTTGATGAAATATCCAAAAATGTTCCGAATCCAAGACGGTTTGTTGGGGAGGAGATCCATAGCTGGCCATGTCCAGTGGGTGGTCCCTACCTCATTCTGAAGCTTGATGCTAAATCACGCCCATGATGCAGCCACAGCCGGTCATCGGGGGTTTCATACGACACTAGAAATCTTAGGAGAGGTTCCATACTGGCCACACATGGGGCAGGACCTCGACCAATACTTGAAGGGGTGTCTTGTGTGTGCACAATTTCAGCCAACATCCCTCACACACTGTGCGCCTCTCCAAAAGAGGATGGGGATGACACTGCCTTGGTCAGATTTACAAGTTGATTTTATCGGGCGATTGATTTGCTCCTCTAGGGGGAACATGTACATGTTGACCGTGACATGCTTGTTCACTAAATGGGTGCAATATCTCCCGGCCCCAAATTGCAAGGCAGAAACAGCAGCTTCCCTGATGATCAACCACATCTTCTCGTGTTTTAGACTACCCCAAAGGATTGAGTCAGACCGAGGTAGCCACTTCACTAGCGAAGTGATGACAAAGATGTGGGAGATACTTGGGGTCAAAAGGAAATTACACATTGCCTACCGGACAGCCTCTAGTGGTGGAGTTGAGAGATACAACAAGACAATTGTGAGCATATTAAAAAGGTTTGTGGAAGATGCTGGGCCAAGTTGGGACATTCGATTACCTCTTGTCCTGATGGCCATCAGATCTACCCCTTGTTCTGCAACTAAAATGTCACTGTTTGAGCTGATGACTAGACGAAGGAGGGTGCTTCCCCAGCAGCTGCTCTACAGAACCCAAGAGCAGACTTTGATAAATACCTCCACGACACATTAGTATGTTGAAAATCTGAGAAAACACCTTCAACATGCTTTTGCCTATTCTCAGTGGCATCTAGAAAGATCTGCAGACAGTATGAAGACCCACTATGACCTCAAGACAACTAGAAAAGAATACCAAGTAGGAGATCGGTTCTACTTGTACAATTTCCAAAGGAACCAGGCCAAACAGCACAAATTTCTTCCTAGCTGGCGGGGTCCCTTTGAAATTGTAGACAAAATCTCACCAGTCGCCTACAAAATCCATATCCCCAAAGGCAGTTTGGGCAGAAGGGGAAGACAAGTAGGTCCACATCAACCAGCTGAAGTGTTGCCATCCTAGGCATACTCTGCAGCAACTAGAGGAGTCATCTGGAAACCCAGAGGGGGACATTCCAGATCCCTAGAAAATTCCAACTGTAAAAACCATTCCATCTTTTATAATCAGTAATAATTGCAAACAGGAAAGAGTGTAAATTATATATCAAATGTATGCATCTGCCCCACTACATGAATAGTGGTGGGAAAATGTCCACAAATATGCTCTGTTTTGTCATCCTAGGACTGAAACCATGGATCCTAAGCCCAAGGAGGACCACTCGGGACGAGGAGGAAAGACGCAAGGGGCCTGGGGTATCGCTCCATACACTTCCATCTGGAACCGGCGAGGATGACCTGTCGATCCACCACTGATGGGAGAAGCAGGCACATTTTTTCACTTGGACCAGAAAGAAAGAAACGGAACATCTCAATCTCCCGACTTCCCATTGACAGGCAGTCAAAAGTCAAGTCGTGAGGGGTGGCTTTGTGGGATGTTTTAACCCACTTACACTCTGCCCTGCGGCATCATTGTGTCCTGATGGTGCCAGGATCATCAAAATGGCCGCAAAACCTCTATGTGCGCCAAAACCCATGGAAATTGCTCTCTACATAACACAAAAAGATGGCTGCCAAATCTACCATGCATGTTGTCAGTGGTGGAATGGAGACCGCACTTCTGAAACATGTCATTGGGCTGCCCAACATGTAAAAATGGAGCACAGATCAAAAGCAGTGCTTGCTGAAAGAAATACGAAATCTTGCATTTTAAATCTTTTCTTGGTTACTGAAAATACAGAATGCTGGTCCCAAACACCCACAAACATCCAATCTTCTCTTTGGGTGTCCGATGTTATTGAATACAAGAAATCATTGTGAAATTGCAAAATCCTGGAAAGCTGAATTGGTCAAAAAAACATCTACAGCCAGGTGCCTGCCTGTGAAATCTGTAAAAATATGTGTGCAGTACCAGCGGCCGCCTGTATGACAGCTGTCAGTAGTTGCATCAGAAGTTTAAAATTGTGCAATTGAGATCAAATGTCTGGAAACTAAGTGACCTGTTATTAAGAGGAACCTAGGTTGTATCTATTTAAACCTCATGGTTTAGAGTCTGGAATCAGTGTTCTAGATGTTTGTTTTAAAATTGCAAGTTTTGTTTTAAACAAAGAAAAATGTAACAAAATGACATTTAAAGTAAGCCTGGCTCACAAAAATACAAACAACTACCCCAAAGGACAAGGCTCCTCCCTTCTGCTCTCTTGGCCAGGAACTCACATTCATGTGTTGATTAAGAGGGGATGAGCACTGAGGCTGCTCTGGGAAGCGCACAATGAGCTTCCTCCCAGGCATAGAGATGCTAATCAGGAAGGATTGTAAAGGGCCTCTCCCAGAAGGAAGGGGGCGGGGAATGGCTTCTGAAGCGGCAAGAAGGAGAAGGAGGCGGGGACAGACAACTTTTGTTGATTCACAATGGAAAAAAAGCAGATTTCTAAAAAGACTGATAATTTACTGTGGACAATTGTAAAAAATATATAAACCCCGGACTTCCGAACCTACATTTTTGCTGCACATTTTAAGAGGAGACAGAACTCTGTGCTATGTTCTGGGATGTAACTGTAGAAATTGTGGTTTTATACCAAATGTAATTATGTTAGAAGTATGAAACATCACACACTTATGCCCATATGCAATGCGCACAGTTATACAAAATTTTAGATAAACCAGATATTGTGTGCCGGCCCAAAAGGGCAGAATTCTGTCAATAGCTGACTCAAGATCCTACCATGACGGGGCTTGGAAGAGCCTTTGCTCCACAAAATATGTGATCTAGATATGTTATTGTTATAAAGTCTGCAAAATTGTAAATAGGTATTATACTAAAAGTAGATTTCATGTTCAAAAGCCAAGGGGAGGATTTCATGACACATAAAACCAAATCATCATGGTGACACCCTGTTTTCTCCTCCAATCAGGGAAAGAGCAGATTCTAGCCTATAGCCAGCGACGGGGGTGCATTTAGGATAATTTAGCATACACACCCCTTTATCAAATGCATAAATAGAGACAGCTGAGGACTTAGAAAAACACACAGATCCACCTACCATCCCGATCTTGGCGAAGCACCCTGAAGGAGAACTATCCATATTCCAGATTTCAGACTCCAGAAACTTTGCAAGCAGAAAGGCTCATTGCATAGCTGAAGCACTGTCAGCTGGGCCTTAACTTCCAGAACCCATCCCACAAATTTAAAGGGGAAAACAAAAGAAGCAGCCGGGCTGTGCTGTACTGCTTGACTGCCAAATAATTATCTTCAGAACCAGAAGGGCAGATTAAACCCATATTGTCCCGTACTGTGCTGTGCTGTGACCAGAGAGCCATTGCAGATCCAGTCCAGTCCTACAGTGCGGTGACCAGAGCGCCTTGCTGATTTCAGACCAAAGCGCCTTGCTGTCCAGTCCGTTGTACCCAGCAGAATCCTAGAATCCCTGACCTGAATCCCTGATGGTTCTGTTCAAATACATATAGTGAGTATCCAGAGTATAGAACTGTGTCACTATCTTATGTACTGTCCATAGTGTGATGCTGTAAATGCATGGGAGGGACAGGGCCTCCGTATCCTTGTCCTTTACTGCTTTTTATCGTGTGTTTTGTCTTGTTTTCCATGCAGGAGTTCATGTGTGACTCCTGGTGGTGCGGCTCTCTCTTTTGGTTTGGTGTACAGATCCATGGGATACCCTTATGGCACCCATCGGTGGGGGTACAACCCTGTGCCCCTAGTGTATGTTTTTGGGCACCTGTGTGTGGCCCACAGAGCAGGGTATGAGCTGGAATTTGACAGGTGCCCTGAGTATCCTCCATTTTGGGATACCCAGGCCCTGCCATTGGAATCAGTTCAGTCCTGATAGGAAACAAGATGCCCCTGTGGCCTCTTGCTTTCTATTGCCTATTACCTTGTTTTCCCAAAGTCCTGGGAAGCCCTAACTCTGTCCCTTCCCCCTGAACGGCTGTTAGGTGGAAGTTCCATATATGGTGTAGTTGTGAAGTCCAGGCCAGACTGGCTGGAGCCTTCCCAATGACCGTGTGTTGTGGGTATGCCTGTGGGTGGGACCTGGGTGAATGGAGTGTGTGACGAATACGCATTCTGTGTTGTGGGTGTCTAGTATCCAGTGTTTGACACAATGACTGAGACAGCCCTGCCCGAAGCTGGTATGAATGCAGTGTGGAGTGTTGAATGGCTGGGTACTTGTCCCAATACACATAACTTGTTGTGAGTGTCTGGAGAGGAGTGAATGGCCTGAATGCACTATGCACCTGCTTGGATGCCTGCCTGCATGAATGCCCTCCTGACCGATTGGTTGCCTGAGTGTGACCCAGCAGAATGAATGGGGGATCAACTAGTATATCTGGGGGCCTCTCACTGCTAGAATTTGTGTTCAGAAGCTGAAGTCCACTACAACGAGTAACTGGAGTAACTGAAGCTTGACCTTGAAGCCCTGCTGGACGAGAAGAATTGCTGTTGCTCTCCTTCACAATCTGAAAGCTGCTGTGTCTCCAAGGACTGACCCAGAGAGGACCTGGTAAGGCGCCCTCTTCTCGAACTACAAGGGACCATCGTGCACCAGCTGATCTTTGCCAAAGCTCGCTAGTAGACAGACCTTGGACAGGCTGCCGACCCCAGACGGGGACCGCCGCGGAATCACAAAGAGAAGCGCCCGGACTGTTGTCCGCCGCTGTCGAAGACCGCCGTCACCGACTGGAGCCACCGTGCTCCCGTTTGCCTATGAACTTTATTTGATCCAAGGATGCTCTCGTCCGCATCGTCGCCGCTGTATCCTGCTGGAGAAGGCTTGACCATTGATGCGCCGAGGAGCATCCGCCAGTGAGTTTCCCGCCACCCAAAGACCACAGAGATGCCCACGACTCGACGCCCTTGCTGGGCCACAGTTCTTCAAACTCTTTGTGGTCCAGAACTATCGACACTGAGGTGTCCCGCACGCCTCTTCCTTGCAGGACGTTTACGTTTCCCCATCAACGAGCACCACTAGGAACGAAGCTGCCACTTCACCTTCGTAGCTCATCCTGTTCTCCGTCGGACGTTCGACGACCCATGACTCCTGCCTTAAAGGGAGGGCCCTCAAGAAGGGCCGTCGATTCCCTGCCGAGGAACGCTACAACGCCAGGTACTTTGGGGTTGCAGAACTATTGGGAAGTCTAGTGTGAACAATAGATGGACGGGGCTTGTATCTTTATTCTACAGATTGCCCAAGTGGGGGGATCTCCACACAGAGCTGTGTTTAACGCTAGTGACCAGCATTCTGCCAATTGTTCAACCATCTTGCTTTCCTCCCTCTCTCTACTGCTGGTTTCCTCTTTATTGATCTGTGTGACATTTTGACAGTTTAGTTGATGCACTTTAATGAGATCTGATAATATTTGTGGTACCACTGTAGAACTGTATATATTTACCATTGTTGATTTTCTGAGCACAAAGTGCGTTATCGTGATATTGTATATAACCTTGAATATTAATTATATAAAGACTGTGTTTTAACCGATACAGTGTGCGGACATTCCTTTGTGGGTGCTTGGGCACTACACTGTACTTAAGAACCAGCCTGCATCACCTCCTGAGAAGCTAGGCCTTGATTGCTCGACCATAGCTACCAAATAGAGAATATTGGCTGGTGTCATCTGTGCCTCTCCTCTACCAAATAGCGAGCAGAAGTACAGACATTCCCCTCCAGTCTTTACACATAGTCATCCCTATCCAACCCCATCCTCTCTTATACTCAGAACTGCATTGTTAGAATTATTTTTGAACTGCCTGAACTCTCTATCTCATCCCTCTTATTTCTTCTGCAATAATATTGTTAAAATTATCTTTGCGCTGATATATTTCATCTGAAGAAGGCAAGCGTCTCGCTGGCAGTTGCCTTGATCAAGTGGCTGTGCTGTCATGTAGCAATTGCTTCTTCATAGTCCATCCCTAGTGTAAAGAAATCCTGTTTGTCTTTTTAAAAGCGCATCCTTGTTTTACAATTTGCATCTATCTGAAAAAAAACGACCTCCACGAAACGTCCATAACTTCTTCAATTTTCATGCTAGAAATTTAAATATCTGCTTGTAGCTAACATCCTAAGCTTTGTATAGACCCCAAACTGCATTTCGAATCCTTATAGTTCTCTCGAGATCGCGATTACCACGCACGGAAAGGTTTGCCGTGAATTTTAGTTTTGGCAAAATCTAGAACGTGTAAAATAGCTTTTCATTGCACCCGACCTCAAATTTAAGTTTTCCCATTGCTTATTACTCTCAAATCATTGCTAGTGTTTGTTTGCAACCATATAAAGCGGCTCCCATTAGAATTTAAACAATTTCTGTGATTTAGCCAATTTTTTGTGTTTTACTCATTCCATCCAAAGCCAACTTTAAAGCCCATTTTGACAGTTTGCCAATCAGTTCTGTTTCTCTCTTGTGTTTGCTGGGATGGAAATTGGGATTGATACATTTGCCTGAATTCTGCATTCCTGAAACCTGTTCTCTCTCCTGCTATCTCTTTATATTGCATATTGGGGGGTTGAGGGGTGTGCAGGGGGAAATAGTAACCACGCTGCTATTTGATTTGAATATACACCCAAAAGTATTATTTTCCGTGCTTCATTGTTTTTGCTCATCATTACTCCTTGTGATTAAAGAGATTGCTTAGTGTGAATCACCCCATTGTTGATTATTGTATCCTGATTAAAAATAGTGTGATTATATTGTGAAATACACAAATCAATATTTTAACTTTGCAAGCCAGCCTGATTCCTGGTTCAGTGTGACTGGTGGGGGGGAGGGGTTCCAAGAGAGGGGCGTGATATAAGTGGTACATCGTTCAGAATAAAAGAACTTATAGACACAAATAATTAAATAAGGATTTCAGTTGTGCATTACACACTAGGCATTGACTCAGGTGAAGTGCTGGATTGAAATCACTTACAGGGTGATAACATTCTATAATGGTCTTAGCAATTAAAGCCTTAAATATATACTTAATGAATATATAAAGTAGTTCCAACACGAGATACTCATAAGGAACTCTTTTTTCATCCAATGTTTCAAATACAGGTATGAGGTAAAGATACTCATTCCTAAATGATATGAAGCAGGACCCAGATATTGACAGCAATTAAGGTTTAATATGTTAAATAAGTGGGAGGCGCTGAGTGAATTTTGCCACAACACATTTATTTTTTTCATTGTCCCAATTTAGGTGCATCACAGTCAAGGGACTGAGTTTGTTCTGCTAATATATAAGGAAAACAAAATAGTAGATAAACAAAGCCCTGTCAGACTCTAACATCAAACTCAAAGGATTCTGCACATATATCCCTCTGTCTGTATCTACCTTTAGTATTGTTATTACAGTACGCTGTTTTTATAACAACAAGATTAAGCGCAGGTATATCCAATGAGACTAAAACGGACCAAAGTAAACTCCCATTCACTCTACTGAATGTTGTCTTAACATCTTTGAACCCTAAGTAAAAAAAACATATTTTTCTGATATCAATACTTCTAAATTAAAGCACATAAAAGAAAACAGCGATCAACAGTTCCCTTGTTTTGTCTATAACCACCTTGTAGGATTGATAGTGGATTATTGTCTGTAACCCAGTGATCTAGTATTGTTAACAGTATTTTAAATAAATGTTTGCTATACCTCTCTGTTAAAGAAATGGGACAATAGTTTTCTGATAAATGTGTATCCACCTTTTTTTAAATGTGTATTATTTTGGCAGAAAGCCAGCCCCTTGGGATGGTCCAACTTGTATTAATTGCATTAAAAGCAAATCTACAAAGGGAAGTCAGATTATAGGCTCTACTGGAATTTTGCTGGGACTTGGAACTTCACTTTACTTCAGGATAACAATGCTATCCTTACAAATTTATTCCGCCATAGGACTACCTTCCATGTGTATAAACTCATCTCCTGATACAAATGAATTCCTATGGCTCACAATACTGCATACGTTCTTAAAAAGGCTACAGCAGACAGCTGGTTAGACTGCAGAAGACAAATCACTCAAGTCACTGCCTTCAGAGCCATTGACTACAATACTCCAAAATGATCCTGCTGATCTTTACAGCCATTGGTTTCCCTGAGGGCTCCCCACAAATGATCAATTATAGATTTGTTCTTTTTTTTTGTTGCAAATACCAATACACGTTTTATTAGCATAACGATTTCACTGTTTCTATTGCCTGTTTTATTAAATATTTACAATTTTAAGTTACTTTTAGCAATCCTACATTCATCCTCATAACAAGAGTTGGTCCTTATAAGAGCTTTAGAATTAGTAATTTTGCATGTAAGATATGGGATAATTGCTCTCTAATTATCCTCATATGTTTTAGTAACATGAAACGTGTTACAAGCTATTTGCAAATCAACGTCCCCTAAAATAGGTGCCAAATCCTTATACATAGATAGCATTTTACAAGCAAGATCTAAATGGGCCCTTTTTGCCCGATCCCAGAAATATCAACCTCTATATTTGTGTCATTACTAGGAACAGACTAGGCTCATGATAACTTTCTAACCTAGTATCAACGATCCACCCAGTACACAGATTCAAACATTCTAGACCAATTAAAAAATAAATTAATGTGTACAAAAAGCTGGTTTAGCAAGAGCATCCGCGAGCAGACGCCCATTTCTAGCTCTTAAGCCCAGCTCAATAATTTCACTAGCCAATTTCGGCACATCTCTACATTATCATGTACTTGCCGACTGAAGCAGTAAAAACCGGAATAATCCAAATTGTGTCTTCTTTGCTCAAAATAGCTCCCAAAAAAAGGTAATGGTTCAAACAATTACCTAAAAATTTAAAATAATTTCTTACAAAGTGAGTACCTTTATATAAATGATGCATGAGTCTTGTGGTCACTGATGCTGTTGGCACTGGATATCTGAAATTGACACATATTTATCGATCAGACTTGTTATAATAAGTTGCAGAAGTGTAAAATACTACATTTTGCGATTTATGTAGCAGCATTTAAAGATAATTGCGGTACATTATGGTGTATTATAAGCTGAATGGTGTAACCATGGGATGTTTGTACACTGGCAAAGACAAAATATATATGGGTAGGAACAAGACTCTTCCCACCTGAGAAAAGAGAACACTTCCATGGAGTCCCAGAAGCACATGGAAAAATATTCAAGAAGACACCCTATTATGTAAAAATCTATGAGCTGTGACGGAATGACAGGTGCCCAATGAGGTTTTGCTAATTTATAGTGGCAGGAAGTGAACTTCGAAAGCACACACTAGCTCTAAGACCTCCACCAATGCTATGCAACGGCAGCTAATAACTACGTCCGTTTGCCGTTTTTCAATTTGGTATCCAACAAGGCACACTTACAGTTGCTTTTAGATGCTCGCAAACTGATTTTATTTGAGCAATATTTGATCTAAGTTATACATTTCGATCCTGTTCACATACAGGTATACATTCAGGCCTCTCCCTTACAGCAAAGCTTTTGTGGCTGTATAGTTGTGTTGCCATTCATTCATTTTTAAGTCTGCCTAGGCAAAGAGGAACAAGGAAGGGGCAACTGATGAGAGAAGCGAATTAGCTCATCACACTGACGGCGCAGTAGGGTGAAACATCAATGGAAAAGCCCTTTTCATCTCTCGCAGAGGAAGCTGTTGGTTTCGCTTGTTTGTTTGTAATCACAGAGAAAAAGCACAGAGAAAAGATTTTGACTTACAAAATTATGAAACACTAGAGTTGTGAAATTATTTGATTTTGTTAGAAGACAGTTGAGAACATATTAAGACAGTGAGTCAGCTAATCACTCTCTTGGAAGTTTGGCTTCCTTTTTCTAGTCTCGCTTTATCTTCTCAGTTTCCCCTTTACATCAGTGAATGGTTTCCAAACGTACGCTTCTGTTGTGATGTGCTGTGGTTATCTGGGATCCCGTAAGCCACCCCAGCCAACAGAGCACACAAGATGGGCTGCTTCTTTGCTTCTTGTCCGGGATCCACGGGCGCACTGGCGCTCACATGACACGCCCACTTTATTAACCCACTCTGCCGTGTGTGTCACCTTAAAGGTACAGACATCACAATCCTCCTTTTTCATAACAACAAACACAACAGCAAGTACAAACAGGTATAAACAGGTAACCATAAAAATATTTCACTGCAAAACATTATCCCCCCATTCCTTTCTTGAACAGGCACCCGTGTCCCCACTCGGTCCGGTGGACAGACTGTGCAAGTTCAGGGATCCAATAATCGGACACCTCATCACAGTCTCTCCTCAGGGTGACCTCCGACCTGGCATTGACAGTTATCTACGCTCGGCTGGTTTCCCCCACCTTCTTGAAGAATCTAGTGTTCCAGGTGACAGTCGCAATTCCATCAGACGCCGTCACCATTGAGCATTGACTGCAACACCGTCCAGGGGGTTGAGTTCATACATCAGGGACAGCTTGCCCTGAGGGCGGCAGTTTCTCACCAGTACCTCATCTCCGGGGCTTAGATGATGCTGTCGGAGGCCCTTTCTCATGTTCTCGCCATCCGTCTTTGTTCTTCTTTTCCGTTTGGCATGAGCATCGTCTGTAACTGCTGGCTCCCGCACAGCTGCATCAGGTATCAGGCCCCTTCGGCATCGCTAAAATATTGCCTCCGCCGGTGCCACTCCGGTCAACGCATGAGGGGTAGCCCTGTACTCCCGAAGGAATTGGTATAGTGCCCGCTGAAGGCATTGACCCTGTCCATGAGCCATTCTGAAGACTTTGTTGAGGGTCCTCATAAAACGCTTTGCCTCATCGTTCACACGCGGCCAGACAGGTGTGATCTTCTGGTTGCAGAGCCCATATTCCTCCATGAGCTGTGCAAAACTTTTCCTGTGGAATGGTGGTCCGTTGTCCGAGCACAGGATGTGCGGCTGCCCATGAGTGGCAAAGATCTTCTCGAGAGCCACCATGACCTTGTCAAACGACACCGACTCGACGAATTCAACTTCGGGGTACCGTGACAACTCATCTGTCACCACGAGAACATGAATGTCCCTGCCAGTGGACCCAAAGTCTGCAGGGCTGTGTTCCTCGGGGCATGGCTTCATTTATGGACTCCTGCTGTGCTAAGGAGGCTGCTTGGCACCGCACACGTCGAGATCGGGGAACCACACCTTCTGCCGCAGTCTGGCCTTTGTCTTGGCCATGTCTAGATGTCCCTTTTGTGCCACCTCGATGACTTGCTGAATTTTGCTTGCCAGCACCACAATGCGGTCTCTGCAGAGAAGAAGCCCAGACTCCATGAATGTTAGTTCATCCCTCACTCTCCATAGATGTTCAACTGTTGTCTGCGCCTCTTGGGATCTTCTCCCTAGGATTTCCACCGCCAACCTCCATATGCCCTTTTGAAGTACCACCTTGTGGAGCTGCACTCATCCGCCTCCGCCACCATCTCCAACTCCTGGAGGGGCATGGATTTCCGGGTTACCGATTCAACAAGCCCCTGCACATCCTCATGAGCCTTGTCCACACTGATGTTCTCCCCTACTTCAATCCTGCCCCGCAGATGTCTTGACAGGTAGTCAGCTGCATTATTGGTCCCAGTACGATACACCAATGACACACAGTATTCGAGGAGTTCCAGCATCCACCTCTCAATGCATGCCAGGGGATTTGAGGAGGATCCAGCCATGATCGGCAGCAGTGGCTTGTGGTCTGCCACGACAGCCACCTGCCGGCCCAGCACATAGAGCTGAAAGTGACAACAACCCCATAGCACTGCCAGCACTTGGGAATAACGTTGCCCAGTTTCCGAAAGGGTTCTGCTTGCATAGGCAATGGGCCTGAACTCCCCTTGGGCATCCCTCTAGGTGAGGACCACACCTAGACCAAACGGGCTGGCGTCCACTACCACCTCAGATGGGATAGAGGGGTCAATAAAGGCCATGGTGTCCTCTGCCGTGAGTGCCCCTTTCACGTCCTCAAACGCAGTCTGCTCTAGCGGGCCCCACTGCCACGTGACATCCTTTCTGGTGAGGCTCCGCAGGGGTTCTGACCAGGAAGCCAAATTCCAATGAACCAACCACAGTATGTCACCATCCCTAAAAAGCTGCGGACCTCAGTCACATTTTCTGGTGGCCTCCTCTTCATTCCCCTTTTTCCTTAAACACAAACCCGAAGAACTCCATGCTAGTCTTCAAGAATACACACTTATCCTTGTGCAATGTCAGTCCCAGGTCCTGGAGTCGCTCTAGGGTCTTCACCAGGTGTGCCATGTGTTCAACCTCTGTTCTGGCGAATACCAGGATGTCATCCTTGATATTCAGAATGCCGTCTAGATCAGCCATGGCTCCTCGGATGATGTTCTGAAAAACATCTGCTGCCGAGGACACACCAAAGCTTAGATGCTTTGACTGATACAACCCTCGATGTGTATTGAAGGTTGTGATGTAGCTCGAGTCAGGGTGCAGCACGACCTGGTGGTACCCTTCCCTCAAGTCTAGTTTCGAGAAGAACTTGGTGCCTTGCAACTCTGCAATGATTTCATTGATCGTGAGTGTGAGGTGTCTCTCGCACTTCATCGCCTTGTTTGGTAGCCCCATGTCCACACATATTCTGACTGAATCGGGTTGCTTTGGCTTGCGAGCAATGACTATGGGCAACACCCAAGGTGTGGGCCCATCAACCTTCTCTATGATGTTCAAAGACACCAAACAGTCCAACTCCTTGTCCACATGTTCTAGCAGGTGGAAGGGAACTCTGCGGTGCTTGGGGGCCATCAGTTGAATGGACTTGTCGATGTGTAGCATCACTGGCTCGCCAACCATCTGGCCAATTCCTTCAAACAGCTGACCATACTTCTGGAGAATCCCTTGTACATCCTCTACATACACCACATTGGCGAAACTGACAATGCCCAAGGCTTTACCTGCCACAGAGAACAGTAGGGTGTTACCGCTTATGTCAGTCATGTAGAAATGGGCCTTGATCAAGGTGCCGATGTGCTCCACTCTTGCTATGAATGCTACAGCCAGTGGGATGGGCTGCTCACCCCAATTATGACGATGCGTGCCTTCGGCTTGTGTAACGTGGGCGGCACAGTCATGGCGTCATAGTGCACTCTGCCCTCACATTCACTGATGCACCCATGTCCACCAGCCTGGGCACCATCAACATTTACATGGACCAGGCCTTTCGGTTGTCTTAGGGTGTTGGCACGCAGTACATTTACACTGGAGATGAAAAAGATGTTTTGCTCATCATCCTCCTCATCCACTTCCTGAGCTAGCCGTTCCTCCTCCTGGTCCACCAAGGCTATATTAGGCTGGCATTGTTGCAGGAAGAATCCTGCCCGGACAGGTCCTCTGTGTTCCACCACTGGTATTAGTGCCCTGCACATACAAACATAGTGGTCCATTGTTCGGCACCTTCCATTTGCCTTATCTTGTGCGGGGCACCTTGCAGGATGCGGCAGGTCGTATCCACATTTCAGGCACGACTCAGGTGATCTGACCCTCTGTCTCGTGGGACACCAGTCGGGTGACGTGCACCTCTTCCCCATTGGCCTCGGCCAACTGCACACACCTCCTCTGTCTTTCGTGGCCGAATAGCTGCATCCATCTTCAACGCCCTTACTTCTACCACCTCATGCGTGCGACCCAGCTCCATTATGTGAAGTATTGTGAGGCCAGGTTCACGCAGCACCTGGCATCTGAGTTTCCCCAAGGAACAGCCCTGTATCAGCTGGTTCCTTATCATAGACTGTTATCCCAAGCACACGAGACTGCCATGCACCAGAGGCAGCCATAAAATGTGTCCAGGGACTCACTGTCTTTTTGTTTGGAACTGCACATGATGAAACGCTCATAGTCCGCATTGGCAAGGGACATAAAATGTTTGCGCAAAGCATTCTTGTCCTCCACATAAGAGTCATTAACTGGTTGCAGAGACTGAAAGATTTGATGAACCGCTGAGCCTGCATAGTAACATGACCACCTTGCTCTCCTCATCCATCTCACCCGTGGCTCTGAAATAGATGTGCAGGTAGTCAATCCATTGCTTCCACCTTGGCCCTAGGCTCGATGGGGCCCCAGAAAACGCCAAATTTGGGCATCAGTGTTAGCGGCCCCTGTTGGTGCAGAACACAGACTCCCACAGGAGCTGCTGGCCCTGGCTGTGCATTCCCATCGGCTGCACCATCTCCCTGCTGGTAATTCATGTTGGTGAGCGCACAAGCACCCCTCATACCCTGTGGGGCCGCAACTCACACTGAAATCCCAAAAGTCCAAGAATCCCCCACTAATTGGGAGGTTCTCAAGAAATCTGTTAATGTCTTCTAAGGTGCGAGTGTCTTTGTCGGAGTAGAGATCAGTATAAAATCCAGTCAACACCCCGTTGACATCTGTCTGTGTGTATACAGTATTACCTGTTTCATCAACTATGAGTGAGATGCATCCGCTGCCCCCATACAGGCCAGCGGTCTGCCAGGAAGCTCCCCCTCTCCATATCGTTGGGCAGCCATCGGGGTGTCAACGTATTTGAGTTCCAGGTTGGCATGTGCTCTGAAGTTGTCCACGACCTCCTTAATCTGTATAAGCATGGCTGTAGGTGGGACCGCTGTGTGTCCCCATTCCTGCTCACAAAGCTGCACCTGGCAGTTCGCCATATCTTGCTGTATGGTTTTGAAGACACTAAACTCGGTAGACTTGGCGATCCCGTGCACATAGACCTTAAAGGTTTCCCAAACTGTGTAGAGGAGACAGAGCCTACGTTAGTATCAAAAAACAATTTCACATGCTCATCCATTTTGGCAGCAAATGCTCCATCCTGCAGCGCCTGCAACTTAAATCACCAGCTGTTGCGAGGCCTAGTGAATGACTGCAATACTAACGAGATACAGATGGGAGAATGGTCAGAGTAGGTTCTGGGAAGCATGAAAGTCTCTTTGACTCGCCCGGGTAACGCGTCAGATATTAGCCACAGATCTATGCAGGAGAAGGAGTCATGTATGGATGAATAAAAGTAGCAGTCACAGTACCTAGCATGTATCGCCCACCAAGCATCAACCAATCCCAAGGTTGTCATGCCCCCCTTAATGATATGGACAATTGGTGAAAGTGGTCTGTGGGTAGATCGGCCCAGTTGCAGGTCTAAAATGGTATTGAAAACACGCTCCATAGGACTGGGATCATCGGATACAAGATAAATGTGTCAATTACATCAGCGTAGAATTGGGGATCATTCACATTGGGGCTGTACTCATTTAACA
Organism: Ambystoma mexicanum; assembly: GCF_040938575.1. Lineage (NCBI taxonomy): Eukaryota > Metazoa > Chordata > Amphibia > Caudata > Ambystomatidae > Ambystoma > Ambystoma mexicanum. Next base: position 1,008,970,094 of record NC_090924.1, on the reverse strand, counting down.
AAAGCAGCTCGTGGGCCACTAGGACCCCATAGATAAGAATATCCCTGCCCTGGGGATCAATATCCACCTTCTTATGCTGAAATGGGAGTTTTGTGTATACGTACGATCATGCCCTGGAATGTGTTGATTATGTAGTGTAGAAACAATGTCTTCCCCAGTTCCTAGCGAAACCAGAGCATGAGTTTCCTGCAAATAAAGCATGTTGGTGTTATTTCTCTCCACATGAAGGAGTAGCTTACACCATTTGATTGGATTACCCAGTCCCCTCACATTCCATCTGAGGCATGTTGCTTTCAGCAAATCACCACATCCTGCTACCACCCTACGTGGTCAGGCATCGCCTCCCTCCTGCCCCTGAGCCTCCTACAGTGCCTTCTGTCCCCACCGTCAGGTCGAGGATTAATGGACAAGTACATTTGTAGAACCCCCAAAACTAAACCCCCACACTCCGCCCACAGCCCCCCGAAAACTGAGGTGATGATGTCCCCAAAACAAATTCCCAAACATCAACGCAACATTGCATAGGGAGGCTGGTGCACAGATTTAAACCTGGGCTAGGCAACAGGCTTCAACACATGAAAGAGCAAGTATTCACATATATATGGAGCCAAATAATATCAGGAGGTCAGCAAATGTAACACAGCTCAAGAACAAAACAAGGAAATCATAACAGGCAGACATAGATTCCTGGAAACCAATTGTATGGTGGCTATGACAGTGGTAGGTTTTCATACAGAAACTTGGTAGCTTCCTCAGGCAATGAGAAAAAATAAGATTTGATGTTCCACTTGATCCACATCTTGGAGGCCTATAACATGGCATACTTCAGTCCGGTATCGCCTAAGTGTTTCTTGACCGCCAGGAAGGTCTTCTGCTCCTGCGGTAAAGCCACAGAGAAATAAGGGTAGATGTGCACCCTGCTCGAACCCAGAATTAGATCACCTTGTTCACAGGCAACCTGGAGGATGGCATTGCGGTCTCAATAATTGAGGATATGTGCAATAATCAGGTGTTGGGGGGCAGGTTTGAGCTTAGGAGAAAAGGATCAGTGGGCCAGTTCAACATCAAACTGTGGTGGAAGTGGAGGGTTTCCCAGCAGAGGGAGGATTCTGTGTTGCTCTCAGACACCCCTATAATTTGAATATTGTTCCGGCAAGATCTTAATTCAAGGTCATCATTCTTCTTCGTCACCAGTTGTACCTGCCAGGACAAGACCTTGACCGCAGCCTTCAGTGTGGTAACGTCATCCTACACTGTGCCCACTCTTGTCTCTGCCTCCGTCAAGCTCTGATCGTTTTTCTGCAATCGTGCTGTAATGGACCCCATATAGGTTGTAATGTCATCCAGCTTGCTATGTACCACTGAGAATCCTTCCTGCATGCCTGCCATAATGCATTGTGTTTTGGTGAGTTCTGTAGGTGCAAGTGTTGAAATCCATACCCCCCCCCCCCAGTCTTGGTAGCCACAGCAGTCTTTGGAGTGGATTTGGCATGTAAATCCATGGAGCACTGCTTTTTCGCACTTCTTTAGTCATCTTTGTCGTGAGGAGAGGGCTCAGTCGTAGATTAATCAGTCACCAGTGCAGGCACGAGTACCCCCAGAGCAGTCAACTGGGCTCCATGCAGCCAGTTGCAGCAGTGCTCTCAAACCTCAGCAGGGCAAACACGGCAGAAGCTGCCATGATGCAAGGGGCAGCAAATTTGCATGTAATAACTGGAGGCCATGTGCGCCCGCCTCGCAACAGGTGGTCAGAAAAACGCAGGTAAAACTCACCCCAAAGTAGATGGAGTCAGAGGAGGAAAAACAATATACTGGCTATATGACAGTTCAAAGGGGCCCGAGAAGACACAGTTCAAGGAGGAATTGGGAGAGCAGATAGGAGCAATGCCTCCAGTATGCCTCAGACAGATGAAAAGGGGTGCAGTTTGTCACAGGTGCTCAATCCGTATATTCTCTGTATATTCTCCAGATCGCAAAAGTGCCAGAGGAGTAGGACACCTTACCCCAAGTCTCTTGCCAGTACGATGCACGTCTCTGGAGGTCGCAGCATTGTAGCAGATGGTGCCAGCCTCACTATGGTGGGCTGATGGCCTCATTAGCAGCTCGTTCCAGCGGCTCCCACCACTGCCGGGAAGAGCTGCAGAGGGTGAGGGTTCAGACACACAACATGGTGGGACCAGGCTTCACAACACCAGCTAGGGTTGGGGACACCACCCCAATGAGGCCCTCAAGTCTTAAGAGGCCCTAGCCCCGCAGCGTTCTCTGCCCGGTCAGGCCTGAGTGCATGTGCTGGGAAAGCCACTCACCTCCAGCAGGCTCCTGAGTCCATCCAAATGCACCGAGCAAAGCTTGATATTGGTCTAATCCGTTCTACCGCCCAATGGGGACCCGTAGCTGTGAGCTCCCCAGCGCGGCCACTTCTGTCCGGCTTCACTCCACAGAGGCACAGCCACGGTCAGCTGTGATCCGCTTCCAGGATCGATGCGGGAAATAGATAAAGGAATCTGACTGGTTCCCGGCACTATACGTAACAAGTCCGGGCTAGATCGAGAGCACAACTTAACCCCAAAAAGCAGATATCCACCTTTTGACGGCGCCTGGGTATCAGAGCACTAGCAGATGCAGACATTCTGCTTGTCACACAACAGCGCCCCCCATCGCATTATTTTTATATGGGGAACTCTTACTAACTTGAAAAACTCGACTAAAGTGACTTTGAATAGTACTTACCGGAACACTTATGTTGTACTGCCAGGCCCCTATCCATCAGGCCCTGGAGCTTTTCACAAGAGTCAATAATTTTACCATATACCACTGATTACTGTACATTTGTAAATCATTACATTGCCCTCCTATCGATAGAAATGTGATCAGTTACAGTGTATCAATGATGGTTATTTTGCTGTTCCTTTCAGTTAGCTACACATTAGGCAGAAACTGCTTTTACTTACATTGTATAACTTGGCTTGCCTTTTGGACAGCTCAACTGTGACTGTGTAAGGATGGACGCCCTTAGAAGTGGAGCTGTGAACAGGATGAAATTAACCTATAGAAGTTAGAATACCGGAAAATAAATAATGAGGCATAACAAAATATATTTTTTTTATTACATTCCCAAAATGCCTTTTCTTTTTTTGCGCTTTTTTCCATTTTAAATGCAGGAGGAGACCCACTGCAGCTTTAGGCCTCCCTATTTTCAACTTCTTTTTTTAAGGCGATATCGAAATTAACAGCAGCTTGTCTCTCCAGAGATCTCAGTGCTACAGATCCAAAATGGTTCAGTTGTACCGGTTTCAGCAAGAGGTATTATCCTTCCTCCTCTCCCTGCAGTATCTACCTCTCCTGTTAAAGGCTCTTCTCCCTAGAAAGAGAGACTCTCAGGATTGTCCTTGTGGAGTTGAATTGGTCCAAATGAAGACTGAATGTAAAACTGAGGATATAGCCCTAAATGAAGCTAGAGGCACAGCTAACCCACCAATTGTCACAGAAAGAGGCAGTCCAAGCCCACCAGCCTGATCTTAAGAAATGTGATTTAGAAAGCAATGGTTCTGGTTCAGGATCTGGGGATGTTTCTGGGTCACCCCCTCAAACTATGCTGCCTAACAACCTGGTCAGGGTGTATGTGAAGGGTGCAGATGTTTTAGATTGTTTAAGTTGCTTTGGGTTTATTTGTTGAATGCAAACATTGTCTGATCGGAGTACGGTAGAGCTTTTCTGGAGTGAGGCAGAGAGCAACATATGAGAGTATGAACGCAACTCGCATTATGAGATTTGGTACGACTCCCACTCAGTATCTGAGGAACATTGGGAGATCACAAAAGAAGGATGATGCCCAGTGGATGTCATGGATGAATGACTCCCTGAAAACCAGAAAGGTTGGGTGAAAGGCCACAGAGTGAACTCATTTGAATGCCTGATTCGTTTAGTCATACTGGAGCATAGGACCATACTAAACTGAGCTGTGTCAGTACTTAGCAGATTCCAAGGACTTCGATCTTAGACAACGAGCCAAGATAGCTGGCTTGTGGGTCTCCGATACAGTGAGTCACAAAGACAAGGGGACAGGTAGGCCAGGTCAAAATTCTCCCACCCTACAGGTCCACAAAGAGGAGGTGGGTGAGATTGATTACTGGGACTGTGGAAAGATTCACGATCCAAATGGACATAGCTGTCCCAAGAAGGTAGCAGGGATGTCTTACAAATGGCCTTTGACCCGTAGAAGACTGGCTGTCATTCAGAAGGAATTCTAGAGATGCATACAGTCTCTCTTTAAGTGGTGGAATTTAGTCACAGAAAGGAACATGTGGTTCCTCCCAATACTCAGCAGTGGCTCCATTCTATTCAAGTGGGTGTCAAGTCAACCACTGGGATTAGGGTTGATATTGCTAGAATTAATGTTATAGACAGTACTTTCTTTTACATAGGAGTTCTGATCAGCAGGCCTCTGCAATCCACTAAGTTATTTATTTCATTTATTTATTTTATTTAATGTTTTGTTCAGCGCTGGTCCTACACAGGGGCTTTCAGAGCACATTTCAAGGATCAAAGGTTGAAAAGGTGACAGGTGAAACAGAAGTAAAACATTTTTCAGGACAGGATATGAAGATTAGGATAGACAAGTGGCAGCAGTGGAGTTGGAGGGGCCGGGAATTGAGTGGGGAAACAGGTATGTTTTGACACTCTTTCTGAAAGTGGTGATGGAAGTTGCAGTGCAGATGTTAAGAGGCAGGGTGTGCTATGCTGTGGGTGCTCACTGTATACATGCTTGCTTTTGGGTGCATGTAAGTTTACAGAGTGGAACATGCAAAAGATTCTTGCTTGCTTGTCTGGTGTTTGTGTGGGTGATGAGTTTGAGTTTCTCATGGAGGTAGGATGGGGTTTTGTGGTGGATGGCTTTGAATACAATCCACTATCCTTTGAAGGCAATACTCTGGGGTTCACTGAGCCAATGTATGTTGGTGAGGGCTGGGGGATTCTGTGGGTAGTCAGAGGGTGAGTGTGGCTGCTGTGTTTTGCATGGCTTGCAGAGGTGTGAGGGTGCTGTTGAAGAGTCCATTGAGGAAAGAATTGCAGCACATCAGCTTGGACAAGACCAGTGCTTGGAGTGCGTTCTGGATGTCATTAGGGGGAAAGATATGCCTGATCTTACATAGGAAGTGTAATTGTATATTGCATGCTTTGTTGCCACCAGTGTGAAAACAGAAATAAAATATCGAGATTGAGTACCCCAAAAGGAAATACACCGAACACGGGTTACAAAGGAACATACAAAGTACTTTATTCTCTACTGAATTCAATTACAAAAACAGTGCAAAGTCAGATAGCTATCAGCCCTCAGTACAACACAACGACCTCCAGTGTGGTTCAGTGTGTTCAGTGAGAGACTGTACATTAGAATGTATTAGCTTTTTATACATTTTGTGGGCACTATGTCCAGTCCCACTTCGGGTTAATATTCTACTTTATATATCACCAGTTCTAGGGTTCGTGCCAAGTCTCAAATAACCGCATTTAACTGGTTTGTCTTTAATACGTGTAACAACAACCGTATGCATTAACTGTGTATTCTAAAGTTTCGCATGCAGGCCTTCTTAAACATAAATACAATGTAGTAAGACAGATGTTCCTCGTTCAGTATGCAAACACATTTTCTTCAATATATGCTCATGGATTAGTTTCATTGCGTGAGCGATCCTTTTACACATAGGTCAACGAAGGACGAGGTCTCAGTTCATGACCTCAACAAGTGGCCTGCAGGCAGATTACACATTAGCTATGTACAGAGGTCAAGACGGCCATGTTGTATTTTGCAATGACATCGTCCACCATTTTAGTTCACAGGGTGACTTTTCCACAACGAATCCTAAAATGGTGGTTTGACCTAAAATGGCGGCCTACATAGATTAAAGGTCAGGACCTTGTAACACAGATCTCACAAGTGACTTTCGAGCAGCTTGGCCTAGGCCAATATTAATATATCTATTACAATAGGTGGCATGATATACTTTCTATTCCGACAAACCCTCCTTTTGGCCTATGCCAAGTGCCAAAAATTACTTTGGGTCTCCTTGCAAATAACTCCATGCATCATTATCCATGTTCCCTGAATCACTATCTGAACTATCTATTGCCATCAGGTCTTTTGCTGAAATATCCTTCAATACGTATTCTTTGGCAGTCTTATCTGGGGCATACATTTTATGTCCTATCGAACCTATCGCTTGCGCGCAACATCCCCCTAGCATCGAACACATACCAGGCAGACACTGAATACAGCAACAAAAAAACAACAGAATTCCCAAAATAATTAATAAGACCGAAAGTACCTTTCAACCCCAGGATTGCAAGAAGTCCCAGAACCAAGCGCTTAGATCCCAGTTTCCCTCGGGAACATGCACTTCAGAACAAAGGACGTGCAGATTTTGTATTGCCTTGAAGATAGTTGGGGAGGAAACACAGCAAGCGGACCCCACTAATTTGCATACTCCACCACGCTCAGCTAGAATGACATTAATGCCATTTGATTTTGGAGTGCTACTAATCTTATTGCTTTCTGCTCTAATGTCATATTGTAGAGTATATCTTTGGTCTGGTTGATGGTTCTCTCCAGTACTCTCGCTAGTTTTCTAATATCTTCTGAATTCGCTATCTGCCCCCAAAATGGCACAACTGATTTTGCTATGTCTCCCAATACTTGTGCCGGGGTATCACCATTCTCATCCCGCCGTGGACGAGCCTTCGAAACTTCTTTTGTACTAGCTATGAACACCGCAGGTAACAGGATCCCTAAATAACAAGTTCCCTGCCAATCCCTGGGCAACCATGGAAATGCTACATTACCGCAAACGAAATAGACAGGTTCGCCTACATACAAAGGTCTGTCTTCCCCAGTCAAATTTGCATGGTTGGCACAACCTTTAAAATCTCCCATTGACCGAGTGCCATTCCTCTGTATGCAGAAAAAAACTGAATCGGGGCTATGGTTAACAGTGTAGGAAGGAGGCATGGCATCCTTATTGCATATCGGAGCCATTTTAAAGGAAATCAAAGATTGGAAAGGACGACACAGTTTATCAGAAGGCCTAATAGAAGCAACATTCGGTTTACTCCTATTTGCAAAAAGGGAACATCCCAGGGGAGTCAAAACACATTTCTCAAAACTATTCAAATTGGTGCCATCAAAGTTCCCTGAGACACTATCATTCCATCGGCCAAAGAACAGTGCTCTAAGAGAAGCATAGCAAGCAGTTGTCAACGGTAAAGAATGAATATACCAACCTAGCCCCTTATCCCCGTGTTGCGGTAAATGCGAACAGACCCAGCAATTGGATTTATTAAAAATGGCATGTGTAGCATTCATGATAAGTAATAGTGTGTTATGATGGTACCTTTGTCTGTGCTGGGAATCTCGCGGGGATAAAGTGTGCAAATGTACAAAGGGAGTAGGAACAATGGGTGTATTTTCAGTAGGCAACAGAAGTTCTAAGGAATGAGTTTCCTCAAGGTACCATAATCCTAAGGCAGTGACTATAAGAAACCCAAATATTATTACAAAAATACAGCAATACGTTTTCGGGGCCCAGGAATTTTGTACATTGTTCCGGTTGGTCACCCCATTATTTACAAGCCCAATACGAGCGGCGGCAGTAGCGGGCATTGCAATTCTTCAGATGGAAACCCCAATGTTCGTTGCTGACGACCCCCGGTCGCTCGATTTCTTAGTCCTTCCACAACCCTAGCCAACAGAATCCCCTTTCTCAAATTTGGGCAAAAGCAAGCCCTCGATGGCCCTTTTCCTTCCTTGAATGCACAGCCGAACCGTGCCGTATGTCTATTTTCTCGAACGTAGGTGGTACCTGGCTGTTCCTGGTACTGATTGATCTGGAAACAATGTTTCGTCACTTCCCGTTGGAAGCAACGTGTCAGAGGCAAGTGTGGAGGCTGAATTTAAAACAGCCGTTTCCGGGTGCAAAATTTGCAGAGAGTGTGGAGACAAAATGGCAGCTTCCCCAAGCCTCTTGGGCTTAGAGATATTCTCCGACACACTCTCAGTGCTGCTTACTGCTTTGGGATCATCAGTTGCAGTATCAGCGAGGGGTTCTTCTGTAGCGTGTGGCACAGGGTGAGGAAGTTTCTTGATGTGTGACGTGTGGATCCAGTTCTTTCGCCCCGCTACCCGCACCGCTGTCTGGGTGACCAATAGGATCTGGAAAGGCCCACGCCAGCGAGGCGTGAGGCAGGAGGTGCGCTCAAATGATTTAACGAGCACCCAGCTCCCCGGTCGTATGCCGTGGCCCGGGCCTTCATATCACACAGGTAAGGCCTCTCGTACCTGGTGGTAAATCAAATACAGGGTTTTAGTCAATTGGCTACAATAATCTGAAAGTAGTACATTTTCAACGTTCTTCAAATTTCGACATTTTGGAACATTGCAGATGTTGGCAGGTCTCCCCATTACCACCTCAAATGGAGAGAGGCCAGTCTTAGTTTGAGGGGTTGTACGCATGGCTAGTAACACGATCGGTAAGGCGCCCGGCCATTTTAATTTGGTGCTAACACACGTGTTAGCGAGCTTGTTCTTGATAATACTGTTGTGTCTTTCTACTAGTCCGGCGCTCTGAGGATGTCTGGCCGAATGGAACCGTTTGTCAATTCGTAACGCTGTACATATCTGTAGGATTACAGCGGCGACAAAATGTGGACCATTGTCCGACCAGATAACTCTCGGCAGACCGAACCGGGGAAAGAACTCCTTTAACATGGTTTTCGCAGTGGTCATGGCTGTAGCATCTTTAACAGGGAAAGTCTCAACCCACTTACTAAAGGCACAAATGACCACAAGGACATATTTTAGATCGTCGCATCGTTCCATTTCAATAAAATCAAAGTCGATTACTTCGAATGGGACAGAGGGTGGCCCAAAACTTCCCCTTGGGGTTGCTGTCCCCTTTCCCACATTATGTTGTAGGCAAATCATACAGTTCTGGACGTAATGCTGAGCAATTTGGCACACAAATGCGTAGGACCGTGTGCCATTACAACCATCATTATCACATAAGCATCAGGAAGTAGCCATTTTCCATCAACCGTGTCCACCCAACACCCATCATCATCAAGTTTTCCCAAGCCTTCAGCCCACCTCTTGGATTCTTCTAATGGAGCATCGGCTTGGATATCCCGTACAGATCCAACGCCCTCATCCATTACATAGTCATTTTCAGTCGCCCTTGAAACATACATCTCGGTAAAGAGATCAGTGGCAGTTTGTCTAGCTATTTGATCAGCGAAAGCATTCCTTTTTCCAATATTATCTACAATCTTTCGATGTGCTGCACATTTTACAACTGTTAACTGAGTAGGGAGAGCAAGCACTGAGAGTAGTTGCACTATTAGGGAGCCATGTTGAATCTTAGTGCCATGCGAGGTTAGAAACCCTCTTTCCGACCAAAGTCTCCCAAAGTTGTGAACCACCCCAAAGGCATACTGCCTATCCGTATATATATTCACTACAAGCCCTTCAGAAAGTTCACAAGCTCGGGTTAATGCTATAATCTCTGCAGCCTGCGCAGAATTATGCGTAATTCTCTTAGTTTCCACAACCGTGCCCAATGTAGTGATTGCATAAGCGGCTGTGGGTGTACCATCCAGAAGTTTAAAGCAGGAGCCGTCACAAAACAGCTCTCCTTGCGGATTATCTAAAGGGGTATCTTTCAAATCAATTCTGCCCTTTGTTTCTTGTTCAGTCGTATACAAACAATCATGTGATTCTCCATCGCCGCAAGTAGTATCTTGCGGAAAAGGTAGGAGTTCAGCCAGATTAAGGACACAACACCTCCTAATTTGAATGTGAGGGGCAAACAAGATCAATTCATATCTAGTCAACCGTACGGAAGTAAGGTGTTGCGTTTGAGTTCAGTTCAATAGAACATCTACAGAGTGAGGCACCATCAGGATCAGATCATGGCCTAGGACCATTCCCTCACTCTGTTTTACAGACGCGGCAGCAGCAGCGACAGCGCGCAAACATCTTGGCAAAGCGCATGCTACAGGATCAAGGGCGGAGGAATAGTAACCGCATGGCCTATTCTTCCCTCCATGCTTCTGCGTTAATACAGCCAAAGCACATCCATCACATTCATGCACAAACAATACAAAGGCCTTTTCATAGTTTGGTGTGCCCAAAACTGGTGCAGAGCATAATGCAGCCTTAAGCAGGTCAAACGATTGCTGGTGTTCCGAGGTCCATGGCAACGGCAAAGAAATGCCCTTCTTCGTCAAGGCCAGCATAGGTTTTATCACTAGTGAAAAATGTCGGATCCACAACCTACAGTAAGAAGCCATAACTATCAAGGCCCTAACTTCCTTCTGTGTATTTGGGACAGACATGTCAGAAATGTGTTTTATTCTTTCAGGTGTCAATCTTCTTCCCTCCTTTGACAAGAGATAGCCTAAATAGGCGACCTCCTGACAACAATATTGACATTTTTTAAGCGAAGCTTTGTGACCATGCTTAGCTAGATGAATAAGTAATAACACAGTGCCCTCCTTACAGGCACTCTCAGAGTCAGCAGCCAGAAGCAAATCGTCAACGTACTGAAGCAAAGTACAGGTAGAGGGCAATTCAAGGGTATCAAGTTGTTCTTTCAAAGCCCTACTATAAATACTAGGACTCTCTGTGTACCCTTGAGGTGCACGAGTAAATATAAACAAGCGTCCCCCTAAGGTGAACGCGAACAAATATCTACTATCCTTGTGTATAGGAATACTAAAGAACGCATTCTTTAAGTCCACAACACTAAAGTAAGTAGCTGTAGCTGGAATCATGGTTAGGATCATCATCACGTCAGGCACAATTGGAAATTGCGGTTGCACAACTTTGTTAATGGCACGTAAATCAATTATAAAACGGAATGGGATTACATTATCGCCTTTCTTGTACACGGGTAAAATCGGACTATTACACAAACTTCCTGAAATTTCTTCAATCACACCGCGATGCACAAAATCGGAAACAATACATTTCAAAGCTTGCTCGCCCTCAACCGAAATCTTATATTGGGGAATGCGTGGCAGCTCAATTCCATGTTTCAAAACTATTCTAACAGGCTCAATCTGTAAAACACCGACATCATTGTCGTCGACAGCCCACAAGCTCTCTGGTACATCAATAAATTCTGGAGGCAAAGGTCTAGTCAAAAATTGCGAGGCAGAAGATTGCTGTGGTGAAATTGTCAAGCGCACTCCATCAGAAGAACAATAAATCACTGCATTTAATTCTTTTAACAAATTCAACCCCAGCAAGTTCTCCCCGCAATCCGAGGTCAACAGAAAAGGACACTGGTCCGTAAAGGGACCCAAAGAAATAGGTACCGGCATAGAAACCGGACAAACAACTGGTGTACCGGAAAACCCTACAGAAACATTGGTTTGCCCTGACAGTGGAATGTTTGGAACCCGTGAACGATCAATGGAACACTTCTGTGCTCCAGTGTCTATCAAAAACTGATGTTTCCTATTTTCCACCATCCTTTCAACGTAGGGACCTTTCTGATTGACGGGAATAGGTTCCAAACCCTGCTTAGGGCAATCCTAACGAAACAGAATATTATCAAAAGGAAGCTCTTCAGATAAATATGCAGCGGAAGGATGATCAAATATATTCCTAGTGTCCGACCTTGGGTCTGATTGTCCTGCGAAAAAGGTTGTTGAGGGTCCTGTGAAAACTGACCTCTACCAGGGCCACCTACGCCCGGGCGACCTCTGGATCGCCTACCCATATTACCAAATGTATTATTTGACCTTTGTTGAAGGTACGGGACATTGTGCTCGCCAATGACCCTCCGAACGACAATAAGCACATTGATTAATATTCACAGGACCCAAGGGCACATTCCCCTGTGGGACATACTGACCTCTAACCTGAGAGATATCCCCCTCTGGAACCCCTAACAATTTGTTGCAATAGCACCTTAGTTTTTAAATCACCTTTCCGTTTTTCAATCCTATCTTTTTCATTATTGACACGGTTCTCATAGTACTGAGCCATGTGCAGTACTTCTGATTGCGATTTCGCCTGCCAAGCGCTCTCAAAAGACATAATCGGTGACTGGATGTCAGGCAGTAATTCACATACAAATTTGTCCACAAATAATCTTTTCCCAGACTCTGTGCCTAAGTCTTGTCCACTGAAATCTGAGAATACCTGTTCGAACCGATTAAAGAACTCAGTAGCACCTTCAGATTTTCCTTGGACACAGGCCATAAGTTTGTCCCAAATAATTCTTTTCTTGGGAATAATGGTTTTTAATTTAGCAATGATTCTATCAGGAAGAGTTAATATCACCTGTTGTGGTCTTTCGCCAGCCAGCCTCTCCCCATCGAGTATAGTTATATTTGCCCATGTATCTCCCAACCCAGGTACATCGTCAATAGTTCTAACTTGTTTCCATAAATCTACAGGTAGGAGTACAGGAAACAACAAATCAAGGTCACCTAAGGTGAACACTGAGGATTGCAAAACAGATTCATCTCTTTATAAAACCCTGTCGGATTTTTCCTAATATCAGGAATTGACTGTCTAATGGTGTTCACTTCCTGTTGTGAAAACGGGATGTGAACAAACTGCGATACATAATGTGCGGGAATGTTCACAGCGACTATACCCTGTGCAGCATCGGCCGCAACCTCAACCTTCAGCACAAATGTCGGAGGAACCTCTCTCATAGGCAACTGAGATGTAGCAACTTCGAACGCTTACTAAGCAACAGAGCCAAGCCGAGCACTAAAGCAGTCGAAGAAGTGTCAAGTTTAAAAGCTCTCTTATAAATGTTCAATAATGTGGGACTCTGTGGGACAACTAATCTTCCTTTTTACACATTCATCCTGCAGGTACTCTACCATTACCTGTATCACTTTCCTCTGCATTTCCAACGTATGTTGACTATATGTGTCATACACCTCAACTGGAGTTATCGATATGTCTGAAATCCATCTAATCGCATCTTTCTTACAAATTCGCATTTCCTCCGATATCGGTTTACGACACGGAAGGAACCGTTTCTGTACATACATATTTCCCTCTTAATCATTCTCATTCTGTATCCTTTCTAACTCCTTCCTATACCCAAATAACCTCTCGACATGCTCATTTACCTTCTCCACAGTGTCTCTGGAAAGTGCTAAAGTATTTAGATCCCTTAACCCTTGCGGAACTTCCGCATTATTTAATCTTCCCCACATACATAACTGAATCCCTAAACCTTCAATAAAAACATTTTTCTCAGGAAAATTATTCGTATTAAAAAGTGTGGAAAAAACGCTAGCTTGATCATCCTTCTCCATACAATGCTTAGCCCATGCAATTAACTCACGTTTCTTCTCCGGTGGTACAGTACTGCGAGTGACAACCTTTGACCCTGCACCACGGTCGATTACAAGCGGCTCAGAACCACTTGGAAGAGAGGGAGCAGGCAAATTCGATGGAGGTGCTATAACTGGTGCGATAAAAAGAGGCAGAGGAGCAGGTGGAGGGACAAAAACCGGAGGAGTAGGAACAGCAGGTTGAGTAGGAAGAGCAGGAATAACAGCAGGAAGAGGTACAGCAGCGGCAAGAGAAACATACGGAGATGGCGCAGAGGCACCAGGCCTTCGTTCATTTAATGTTTTATCAATAAACTCATCAGAAACATGAAGGTCTTTGGAAGGATAGATTTTCTGAACACCAAGTGAAAAAGCCCTTTCTATATTTTTAGCCGACTCAGACTGTTTATCCTGCTCATATAACAACTCTTTTTCGGCATTCGTTCTATGACAGCGCACATGTTTCTCTCTACTCTTAAGCTATTGTAACGCTTCTTTTTTCCAATTCTGCAAAACATCAAATGCTGCAGGTCTAGCCTTTTTCTTTAACGAGACTGACTTCAAATATTCAATGCGAGGGATCTCAGCACTACCATTGATTGGCCACTGAAGCTCGGAGGCATGTCTGGTTTGTCTGTGCCAAATATCATTAAATAATATACTTCCAATGCCATGCTTACAGTACATAGTACATGCCGGCGACCCCTCCTGTGGTGCGGGACAGCTAAATTCCAATTATTGTCTATCACTGCGAAATAATGCCCTAAAGCAGGTAGACAATTTCCCAGGCATATCTCAAATTCTTGGTGTTACATGGTCAATAATTGTGTCTGCAGATACAATGCGCCAAAATTCAAATTGTCAGGGTTGATTTAAGAATCGAGTCACGACTCACCTGACCAAACCTAAGGAGGACCGATCGGTACTTCTAAGAATCTTACCTAGTGTATGGTGATTTCGACAAATCTGCCCGCCTCGATAAGTGGACCCTCGTCAAGATGCCATCTCAGACCACAGGCTAATCGTCCAGGGATCGGGTCGTGCAGCACTGCTGAGGTGTCGCGTCTCATCCAGGGGCCCCTGAGACACCGTCCGATCCCGGTCCGATAGCATGTGTCAACCTTCAACAATCCGGCATCAATCTTGAGGGTCCAACTGTGAAAACAGAAATAAAATATCGAGGCTGAGTACCCCAAAAGGAAATACACCGAACACGGGTTACAAAGGAACATACAAAGTACTTTATTCTCTACTCAATTCAATTACAAAAACAGTGCAAAGTCAGATAGCTATCGGCCCTCAGTACAACACAACGACCTCCAGTGTGGTTCAGTGTGTTCAGTGAGAGACTGTACATTAGAATTCATTCGCTATTTATACATTTTGTGAGCACTATGTCCAGCCCCACTTCGGGTTTATATTCTACTTTATACATCACCAATTTTAGGGTTCGTGCAGAGTCTCAAATAACCGCATTTAACTGGTTTGTCTTTAATACGTGTAACAACAAGCGTATGCATTAAATGTGTATTCTAAAGTTTCGCATGCATGCCTTCTTAAACATAAATACAATGTAGTAAGACAGATGTTCCTCGTTCAGTATGCAAACATCTTCAATATATGCTCGTGGATTAGTTTCATTGCGCAAGTGATCCTTTTACACATAGGTCAACGAAGGACGAGGTCTCAGTTCATGACCTCAACAAGTGGCCTGCAGGCAGATTACACATTAGCTATGTACAGAGGTCAAGACGGCCATGTTGTATTTTGCAATGACATCGTCCACCATTTTAGCTCACAGGGTGACTTTTCCACAACGAATCCTAAAATGGCGGTTTGACCTAAAATGGCGGCCTTCATAGATTAAAGGTCAGGACCTTGTAACACAGATCTCGCAAGCGACTTTCGTGCAGCTTGGCGTAGGCCAATATTAATATATTTATTACAATAGGAGGCACGATATACTTTCTATTCCGACACCAGCTTTGTATGTAAAGGAAAGGTGGGGGCTAATGGTGAATCCAAGGGATTTGACAGGTGTTGGGAGGGCTATGTGTGGGCTGCTATTGCTAAATATTTGATCCAGGGAGTGAGGTCAGGTTTGGTTGAGCTTTAGTAAGTGGCTGGCCATCCAGGTGATGAAGGTGGAAATACAGTTTAATAGTGTGTGGAGTTGTGAAAGGGACGAAATTTGGAAGCATATTTCTGTGTCATCTGCATGTTGGTGGAAATGGAAGTTGTGTTTGCTAAGGTCTTTTCAAGGGATTCTACATATAGGTTGAAGAGGAATAGAGACAGGGATGAGACTTGTTGAACCATGTACTTGACTGCAATGGGGTTGGATAGATAAGGGTTCATGGAGACAAAGTGTGTCTTGTCAGTGAGGAAGCAGGTAAGCCAGCTGACAACAGTGTCTGAGAGGTTCATTCTGTGGGCACGGATGTAGATGAGAATGGTGTGGTTGATGATGTTGAAGGCTGCAGAGGTGTCAAGGATTATGAGTAGTGTTTTGTGTGCTTTGTCTGTGAGGTCATCAAGGATGTGAAGTATAGCAGTCTCAGTGCAGTGTCCCTGTCGAAAGCCAAATCGAAGGGGCTGAGGTGATGTGCTGTTGCAGTTGGGTACTGATAAAGCGTTCCATGATTCTGACGAGGTATGACAGGATAGTAATGGGGTGTTAGTTTTTGCAGAGCGTGGGATCGAGATGGTTTTTTGAGGAGGGATGAAATGTGTACAATTATAGGTGTAGAGGGCATAGTGCCATATGAGGGAAAGGAGTTGATGCTGTTGAGCCTGTGTGGAGTGAAGGTGGTGATGCAATTGGATATGGATTGAGGTGGGCATTTGTCATACAGGAAGTTTGCAGGTTTTGTTTTTGCAATAACGGCAATGAGGGTGTCTGTGTCGATGGGGAGTTGTCCGATGTGTTGGAATGTTTGACTGAAGCAGCCTTAGTCTCAGTGTTTGATGACATCACACTTAGAGAACAAGTTGGCATGGCTCTCCTGATCATGCTTGATTTATCAACAGTGTTCGACACGATTGGCCAGTCTACTCTATGTTGTCGCCTTGAGGAAGTCGGCATCATGGGGACAGTGGTTTACTTCTTTACTATCTCACCGTTCTCAGGCTCTTTCGTTCCCCCCTTCAAGTCCTCTTCGACTTCTATGACCTGTGGTGTCCTCCAGGGCTCTGCAGTATCACCTCTTTTATTTAACATCTATGTAAAGCCCCTGGCAGAGCTGATCTAGACCAGAATTCTGCTGACTGCCAGGTGCCTGCGACTGTGCCTAGCATCAATCGGCAGCTGGATTAGCACCAACTGGCTCAAGCTTAATGGTGTGAAGTCTGAGGTTATGATCATCAGCCCCTGGCTCAGAGTCAGGTGTGGACCTCGGGCTTCTAGCCCATTAGGCTAGAGAATATGCCAGTGCCTGTTGATTCCCTAAATATCTTGGCGTTAAAATCAACTCTTATTTATCGCCTGAGCTTCAGGTCTGCGCCATCTGAAAATCTTTTTTTTAAACTCAAAATGCTCAGGAAGTGATCCTGGCACTACCGGGGCCTCATGATTTCTGCAACAATTTCTGGAGTCCTCGATTATTGCAACGTGGTCCTTCTGTCCCATCGGAAATACCACATCTATAGGCTGCTGGTTTTGCAGAACTCAGCTTCACTGGCTGCCCGTCGAGTGTCCCATTAAGTTCAACACTTTCTGCCCGACACACCGTGAAGTACATAGGTAGTGAGCGGTCTTTCTCCCGGAAAAGATTTCAGCCTATGTCCCTACCAGGGCTCTTTGCTCAGCAAACCTTGGACTTCTGATGGTTGCCCGATTTAGGAAGGCCACAGTTGACAGCTGAGCTTTTTCAGTGGCTGCCCCCGTCTTTGGAACTCCCTCCCTCTCTCCTCTCCCTCAGATTAATTGAGGACCTTCTTCACTTTAGGAAACTGCTTAAAACTTTCCTCTTCCCACACTGGATTGTCTGGGCTATTCACTCCTCTCCCTGCAGGCTTTTTCTTCTTCCTCAGTGCCAGGATACCTCTGAGTTGCAGCGCGCTATAGAAGCAACCATAAAATAACATAACAATGTTTGGGGGAATGGAGTGGGAGTGCAAGTGCAGACAAGAAAGCTTGCCTTGTGTTTTGTATTTTAGAGTTGAAGAAGTCAATGGGGGAGTTGCATAATGCAGTGGATGGGGGTGTGAATGGTGGTTCGGAGAGAGATTCAACAATGTTGAATAGTTTCTGTCACGACTGGTGGTATATTGGATGTCTTGGAAGTAGTGTGTGGCTTTGGCATTTCAAATGGCTGTTTTGTATTTGCTGCAGTAGCGTTTATGGGATATCTTGGTGGCAGGGCATGACTTCTGGGTCTCTAGTTCCTGCTTGATAGATAGGATGGAACTATTGAACCATGGTTTACGGTTGTTGTTGCTGTTTCTTTCTGATTTGAGGGTAAAACTTTGTTGAGTGTCTATGTGATAATGATATTGTAATTGTTGAGGAAAGTGGAGGGATGTGCTTCTGGGGATGGGGTGGTATGAGTAGTGCTACAGTTGTGTATGTAATGTTTTTGGTTTGTCTAGATGGGGAATGTGGAGGATGTGTGGCAAGTGGGGGATCTTTTGTGGTAGAGTGAGCATGATGCGGATCAAATTGCTCAGACCACAACACCCAGTTTCGATTTTCCACTGAGACATGATATTCATTTGACATCGGAAGGTCCAGGATGTTGTCAGCTATCCGTGTGTGGTGGTGATGACTTGTGTGAGGTAATTTGAGGTGAGTGGAGTGAAGGTACTCTGTTGGATTGCCATCTGGATGTGAACTACCACGCTCACCAAGGTAGATAGTAATGCTGAGGAAGCTGTGCTTGTTAGTTGTGAAGTCAATCTGGTTAGTTTGGAAGCTGTGATTGTGTGTTCGGGGAGATCAACGAGGGGTATAGAGGTGGGGTCTGGCTGTGAAGGATATGATGGAGGGAAGCAAGTGAGAGAGAGCATTAAAGCAAGTGTATGGGGTTGGAATACCTGAGTGTGAGTGTGTTTTTGTTGGGTTGGAACCGCCCGCAGCTGCACGATTACATGCCCCCGTTTACGTGATGCCCCAGGCACATCAGCAACTGGTGTGGAGGGTGACCCAGCGTCCCGATCGACCACAGGTGGAGGTCCCACCACTGCCTGGTCCCTCAGTGCAGGTGTCACAGACAGAGGAGTGTCCACATCAGAATCACTCACCCCTGACGTATGAACCTGATGCACATCCAACTCGACATGGGCGTCAGAGTGGTCATCTGAGCTGGACTCATTGCCAGCCAAATACAAGATGGTCTGTAGCACTGTGGTCCACCACCCCACGACCCCCACTTGTGCCGGGTTGCGGTTAACAACACTGTGCCTGGCATGACAACACCATCCTCTGGCTCCATTGCGTCATCATCTGAAAAGTGGAGAGAAACAAACATTAGTACACATGTTAGAAGCACATAACACACTCACACATGGACATCACACAGACAGCCAACACATGAGGCAGACATGTCACACACAAAAGAGAACCTGCCATGCATGCCTGCTCAATTTGACATTGCATCAGTGAGTACGCATGTAGAACAGTGTTACATGGCTCAGAAGTGGGTTTAGGCAGTGCAGAACATGTGTACGTTACTCACTATCTACATGAACAAGTATTTCATGATGTGTATCAAAAAATGTGAAGGCTGTGCATGGGCAAGTTCAGGCATCACGTGCAATGTGCATGCAATGGGTTGCATGGCTACAAGCAACCCCCCCCCCAAGTGAAAATGAAATGCAGGGATGCCTTGCATGGTAGCAAAAGGGTGACCAGAGACCTGTGTAGTGGCAGACAGTGTTGACTAGCATCAATGTCATCAACTGAGTCAACTGACAAATCAGCAGATGATGATGAGACAGTAAGCAGGACACATGACGAACCCTCAGTAGTACACCCATGTGTGCAAAGCCCACCAGTTGGACGGAGTCAGTGGGCCTGAAACTGGGGGAGGACTGTGCCCCACACAGACTGTGACACCCTAACCATGTGTGTGATGCAGGACTGGGCCAGAGTGGGCATGGGATGGCTGAAGATATGCCATGAAATGTTGCTCATCAAAGACATGTACTACAATGATCATCCATTCAAAGACACACAGGGGCATGCATGGAATGCACATGGAGCATGAATGGGCGCTCATGTCCCTGCAGAGCATCTGCCATCTGCACAGTCCAAGTGACAAATCCTGCATGAAGGGCAGAGGATGTACCCCACTGCATGTGTCTTGCAGGTTGGCTGGTGGAAGTCAGCATGTACACAGGAGGCTTGAACAGGCCAATGCAGTACGCCAAAATGATGCACACCAGTGCAATGGTGTAATTGGGGTGCAGGGAGGGTGGGGGTGCAAGGGGGCATGCCTACATGGAGTTCCTACATGCAGGCAGAGGACACATGCACGTCAGTCATGCAATGACATAGTCCCAGTGCTGAGAGGAAAGACACCCCTGGCTACATGAAGAAGGGCCAGTGAGCTGGAACATGGACTGGAGGGGCTTCTGGGTGACTAGCATGTGAGTAGGGTGCAAGTGTGGTGATAAGGACAGTCCCCGTCTGCTCTACTTGTCCACCATCCTGCACAGCATGCACGCATCAGGTGGTGGCCCACCGCCAGTCACGAGAGTCATGTTGTAATTTGAGGCACACTTGGCCTTAGTGCTGCGTTTGAGGTCATTCCAACGCTTCTTGCACTCGGCAGCTGTGAGCACCTCATGGCCGAATGCACTCACATTATCCGCGACATGCTTCCAGTGGGTATTGGATGGGCAGCAGTAGTTTTACAATTCGGCCCCACTAGCATGTCACGGCTGTGGGCCCGCACATAGTCCACAAGGGAGTCCAGTTCCTGCGCACAGAAAGGCTTCTTCCTTGATGTGCAGGAGGCCGTGGCTGTGTCTGGGGTCCCACCCTCTGCTTCAGATGCAACCTTCCTCCTCTTCGATAGTGGCGCAGACCCTGGCTGGCAAATGCCGCCCTGATCTGTATGGCCAGTGGCACCGGAGGATTGAAGCAAGGGATTGGCAGGTGGAAGGACGACCGAAGGCCTGACTTGCGTCAGTGGCTGCTGGGTGCCCTGGAATGGACCCTGCGCATCAACATCCACTGTGCCAGGGTCATTGACCCCGACTGTCCTGGTTGGTAGACTCACAACTGGGGTGTTGTTGGCTGCACCTGCCCCTGCACTTGCCAACACCCGGCTGGTCGGGGCAGTAGATGATATCACTGCCCCAGGGACACGTGTCTCGGTCAGGGCAGCCCTGCGTGCACCTACGGTCTTCCTCCTGACATGTTGGAAATCCTCCATGGACTCTTAAAGTGCCAATGCAGCCTGCACTGGCAGACCCTGAGCCTGGGTGGTGGTGTCCACAGCTGCACCTGCAGCTACCACTACCCTTGGGCCCGTGGCAGTCGATGAAACGAACTGCCGGGTCACACGGGCGCCAGTGCCAAATGCAAGTACTGCATCTCCCGGAGCCGCAGGGGGTGGTGGAATGACTGCACCAACACATGGCACAACATCATCACAAGCTGCCACACCCCTGCCTCTTCCCCCTCTGCAGCCACCCTGGACACCCTGGATCCCCCTACTCCCTGGTCACCCCAGCAATGTCCGTGACCATGACCGCCACGAGGAGTACGCCCAGCTGAGGTGCCCCTCACCTTTGGTGGCCTCCCAACCATGCAACAGATGGAGTAGTGCCGGCACAGATGGAGAAGTGCCAATAGGAAGTGTACACGACAATTGTCCAGGGCAATTGGGGTGAAGGGGGTGGGATACAAGATGTTATAAGCACCCCGCACCTGCAAGGCTGTATGTGACCCCGGTGATGAAGTGACGGGTCACGCAATGCTCAGGCACCCCAAAACTGCAGTTAAACTGTGCACGAACCCCGGTACCCCACGTGTGTGGAATTAACCGCCCGCAGTACACGGTGGCACCCAGGGACACGAAAAACACGTACGCGTGGGACACACAGGCTACTATGACCTCGAAAACGGGTACGCAATACACAGGGGCACCCACAGTGGGAAAAATAGCGTGCGCGACCGTCAGACTAGCGTGATAATGAAAAACGTGCGTAGCCAATACCCCCGCAAAAGAAGAGATATGTCCTTGATCCGCTGTAAAGTAGTGATGGTGCGCGAAACAACACGAAGTAGCAACACACACGTCAGTCTCAGCGAAAGGCACGTACAGCGAACTGCCAGGAGCCGCTCACCTTTAACCCGTGCTGAGGGAAACGCCCACGCGCATCACGTCACTTACACGCGTAGGCCCTTTTCACGGATTACACGCATTGACACGCATTGACATGCGGACGTGCTGTTTTTTCACGTGCTGAATCACTATGCACCCGTCACGAGGAAAATGCCCGAGCACGTAACATCACAGACGCGCTTACGTGCTAAGGTCCTTTCTTCGATTTACACGCTGACGTGCACTTTTTTCACATGCCAAATCACTCTGTATGAAGCTGGCCACGTGAAAACACACGGAAGACCACACTCCTGTCCAAAAGGCCATTTTCCTGCCCCCCAGAGCCACGAGCACGCTCCCACCTGCCATCTGCTGCTGCCTGCCTGCCTGCTGCCCACGTGCCCTGCTATTTGGTGCCTGCACGTCAGCCATCTGCAGGGGTCCAGTTGCTGTGTCCACCCCTGCTGGAACAGAAGACACCCGACTGGGATACCATTGCTCCAGAGCCCAGCCCCAGGACCCAGTTGCCCACCCACACCTGCCTTGGAGGTCGCCATGTTGGGGCAAACACCATCCAAGACAACTGGCGACCCCCAGGCAGAGAGGCAGAGGTCCACCAGCTTCAGCAACAAGGAAGCTGGTGTCCTGGTGGAGCAAGTTCTGGGGCATTATGATGCCCTCTTCACACCATCGCGCGCCAACAAAGAAGGACGTGAGAGGATCTGGGAGGACGTAGTGGTTGCCATCAACGCGGAGGGGGTGGCAACCTGTGATATCAAGCACGTCCGGAAGCGCTGGGAGGACTTCAGATCCAGGACCCTCAGCCAGGCCGGGTGCCTCATGAAGGCAGAGGATGCAGAGGGGTGCCGGGTCAGCCTGAGCAACATCCAGATGAGGGTCCAGGAACGCATTAGGCCAGCGCTCCACGCCCAGGTCCTTGACAGGCAGATCCGTCTGGAGTTGAGCGGTAAGTGGCCATGCATTGCTGTGTGAAACAGGGCATGTTGCAGTGTGCTGGTAGTCAGCTGCTTGCCTGTATGTGTGACATGGGCCATGTATGGATGTGTGTGTGCAGGGACATCATGGTGCTGCATGTGAGATCAGTCATGCAGGAACCACATGGATGGTGCATGTGTTCCGATGCAACATGGTGAGCTGCATGCAGAATGCACACATGAATGCATGCCTGTCTCTGTTCTTGGACATGGATGGGGGGTGGGAGATGGGTGCTGCTCTCATGTACATGTATGGTGTACATGGCTGTGTGTCTGAGAAGCATGTGTGTGACTTTGAAACGCCATGGATGCATGACACATGTCCGTGACAATGTGTTGATTCACTTATGCAGTCTAGTCAACCTTGTATCCACTGTGTCTGTGGTGTACGAGCCCTGATGCATAACCCTCTGGTGATGTGTGTACATGGGATCAGTATGAGCCATGATGCATGTGAGTTTGAAGCCAAACCTTTATGTCAATAGAGGCCCTTGTACATGGATGCTGATGTTGATTGCATTTGCCGTGCCTGTTTCTGCATGTGTGTTGCCTGCATTGACCCATGTGTTGTGGAGGGACAGGATGGAAGTGACGTTTGACAGTGCCACTCATGTGGTATTGCTTCCGGTCTAGGGGACTATTGTACAGTACCCTGATGCTTGTGTTCTATGTCTCCCTCTATGCAGCGTCGAGTGAAGAAGAGGGTGGAGACGGTGCTGTGGAGCAAAACGGCGGGGATGCCTCCACCAGGCGGCGACGCAAGGCCCAGCCACCCTCCCAGGAATTGCCATCATCTTGGAGCGAGGGGACTGGTGCCGCGTCTGCCACCACGGCTGTAGCGGAAGGGCCGGGTGAGCCCCCACAGGGGCTTGCAATGGCAGAAGACGGTGCGGAGACATCCAGGTTGGTGGTCTCCACAGAGGAGGAGGAGCCTGCTACTGAGACGCACATGGGGCCTGGTGGGGATAGTGCCACTGGTGCAAGTGGTGAAGTCCAGGGCCAGGGGCAGGAGGCAGCACAGGTCGCCGCGGAGGGGCCTGTGCATGTCGCTGTCCCTGACCCTGTGACTGCACCACCAGGCACCAGCAGGGATGCCCCGTACCAGGTAGGGGGGAGGCCCACGTCATCTGGCTCTCCACTACCTGCGGATGAGGAGTCCCATGGCCATATGGGCTCCGTCCTGATTGGTGTCACGTTGCGCACAAGTGTCATTCGTAATGACGTACGTGCTTCCTGGGAGGACCACGCATGCCATCATGAAGAGCTGCGTGGCAACGTGGCACAGTTGGGAGGGGCCATGGTTGGAGGGTTCCTACATGTGTCATGCACTCTGGCAGACCTCTCCTCCCCTGTGGAGACTATGCGCCAGTTGTTCTCCCTGCCATCTTCCTGCCCAGATTCCACCAGGGCCCCCTGTGGACCTGGTCTAACCAACACAGCCAGCTTGGTGGAGATCCCATCCCTGCCACAGTCGGGAGTCAGAGGTCCAACAGGAGTGGACACCCCACCAAGTGGAGACCAGCAGATGGAGGTTTTGCAGGCATCATCGGACAGAGCACATGGACAGCAGCAGCAGCAGGATTGAGGTGGGAGTGATGATCGCTCGGGGCCATCAACATCAGAGGGGCAGGCATCGGACCCTGGAATGGGAGTGTCTTCCGTGTGGCTGTGGTTGGGCCAGCGGATAGATGCAGAGCGGCGGCGGGCAGAAGAGGTGCGGCTCACTGTGGTCAGGGTGGAGTTCTCCATGCGCCGGGCGTTGAGGCGGGCTGAGTGCCTTGAGGCAACTCGCAGGGATTTGGAACAGGCCATGACTGCATCCCTGCGAGACCTCGGGGCCAGGGCAGAGGCCCGCCTCCGGGACATCGACATGGAGTTAGATGATGCCCTGTCCCAGAACATTACAGAGTGAGCCGTAGGACTTGCCCGCCGCCATTGTATATAGTTAGTTAGTGTTAGGTTTCCTTTCTGTATTTGTTTTGGGATGCTTGGACAATGCCCCACGTTTTTGAATATAGTTCTTCATTAGGTAGGTTTTTTTTTATAGGTTTCATTTCATTCGTTGGGCTCATCGACCCTGGAATCATTCTTTGTACATAGTTGAACTGTGGATTTATGACTAAAAATGTAATTTAAATCACCATGGATCAATGGATTTTAAATTTTACGTTTCATTTGGATTTGTTTAAAATATGTTTTTTATGTTTTCATTCCATTTACTTCATTTTGTGCAAAATACATTTTGATTTATTACTTTCATGTGTGGTATTCTCTAATTGGTTTACTGCATGTCACAATGTGGGTTTACACAATCACTGGCACCCGGTGTGTGTGTGTGTGTGACAGACATGTGTTGATGTACATAGGTGACTTTTGGTTTGTGTCATGAAATAGGCCTTTCAGAGTGGGGTGGATGGGAAACTTGATTGGGTCTCAAGACTGGGGTGTCGTGCAGGGGTATTTTGGTGGACATGAGGCCCATGAATGTGCATCTTTATGAAATGTTGGGGGGGACATGAGTAGGGGCCTGCTGGCAGGTGCCCGTCAATGCTGGATGGGTGGGGGTGCTGGGGGACAAGAGTCGGGGCCTGCTGGCAGGTGCCCGTCAATGCTGGATGGGTGGGGGTGCTAGGGGACAAGAGTCGGGGCCTGCTGACAGGTGCCGGTCAATGCTGGATGGATTGGTGTGCTGCGGGACAAGAGTCGGGGCCTGCTGGCAGGTGCCCGTCAATGCTGGATGGGTGCGGGTGCTGGGGGACAAGAGTCGGGGCCTGCTGGCAGGTGCCCGTCAATGCTGGATGGGTGGGGGTGCTGTGGGACATGAGTCGGGGCCTGCTGGCAGGTGCCCGTCAATGCTGGATGGGTGGGGGTGCTGGGGGACTTGAGTCAGGGCTCACTAGTGCATGGTGACATGTGGGCTGGCTGGGGGGCATGCCCAGGCTGGATGGGCTGCCTACGGAACATGACCAGGGGTGCAGGGTAGTCCCCTGTGGTGTCGGCTGCCTGCAAGGGCTGGGGAGGGGGTAGAGGACCCACGCTGCCAATTCACGTGTGAGACTCCCCGCGCACCCCCCAAATTCATGTAGCCCACTCCCCAAGGCCTATCGTGTGTGATTCTCCACGTGCATCCCCGAAATACACATACCCTGCTCGCACAAGGCCTTTTGCATGTGATTCTCCCCGCGCACCCCTCAGAATACACGTACACCGCTCCCCAAGGCCTAATGTGTGTGATTCTCCACGCGCACCCCTGAAATACACGTACCCTGCTCGCACAGGGCCTATCGCGTGTGAAAATTCACACGCACCCCCGAACTACACGTACCCTGCTCGCACAGGGCCTATCGCGTGTGATTCTCCACGCGCACCCCTCAGAATGCATGTACCCTGCTCCCCAAGGCCTATCGCGTATGATTCTCCACACGCACCCCCGAAATACACATACCCTTCTCGCACAGGGCCTATCGCATGTGAAACTTCATGCGCATCCCCCGAACTACACGTACCCCACTCGCACATGGCCTATCGCATGTGATTCTCCATGCGCACCCCTCAGAATACACGTACCCCACTCCCCAAGGTCTATCTCATATGATTCTCCACGTGCACCCCCGAAATACACGTACCCCACTCGCAAAGGGCCTATCATGTGTGAAACTTCATGCGCACCCCCGAACTACATGTACCATGCTCGAACAGGGCCTATTGCGTGTGATTCTCCACGTGCACCCCTCAGAATAAACGTACCCCGCTTGCCAAGGTCTATCGCGTATGATTCTCCATGCGCACCCCCAAAATACACGTACGCCGCTTGCACAGGGCCTATCGCGTGTGATTCTCCACGTGCACCCCTCAGAATACACGTACCCCGCACCCCAAGGCCTATCGCGTATGATTCTCCACGCGCACCCCCGAACTACACGTATCCCGCTCGCACAGGGCCTATCGTGGGTGATTCTCCATGTGTACCCCTCAGAATACACTTACCCCGCTCCCCAAGGCCTATCGCGTACGATTCTCCACGCGCACCCCCGAAATACACGTACCCCGCTCGCATAGGGCCTATTGCGTGTGAAACTTCACGCGCACCCCCGAAATACACGTACCCCGCTCGCACAGGGCCTATCGCGTGTGATTCTCCACGCGCACCCCTCAGAATACACGTACCCCGCTCCCCAAGGCCTATCGCGTGTTATTCTCCACGCGTAACCCCGAAATACATGTACCCCGCTGGCACAGGGCCTATCGCATGTGATTCTCCACGCGCACCCCTGAAATACACGTACCCCGCTCGCCAAGCCCTGTCGCGTATGATAATTTCAGCGCACCCCAGAAATACACGTTCGCTCGCGTGATTCCAGTGTAGCGGACCTGTAAGCTGGTCCAGGGTTAGCGCTGCATTGGGGATTTCAATGGCTTTTCCTTGCGTAAGGGGCATTCTTGGGGGCGTAACTGGCACTGCGGGATGTTCTCTGCACCAGCCCACATTATGGCTTGGGAATTCCATCAATACGCGGTGTGCCAGAATGCTGTTTAGTGCACACGGCTGGCGCACGCTGGCGCACGATCCCTCTCTGCGCTGCTCGCGCGCACTGCCTCTGCGCTGAAATCTATGAATTACCCCGTTAGTCTTTATTTCCCTAGCCTGCGCCCAGCAAGCGCAGCCGGCCTCAGTGGAGACCAAAGTCAAGGCAGCAATATATCATCTCTGCCGGTCTCAGCCGGCAAAGTCTGAATGCCACTCTCCCGTTGCAGTCACGTGTGCCATCCCCTGACCAACCTTCTTCGTAAGGTAGGCCTGACCACTGGTGACTTATCTGGCACTTTTACCGTGCTTCTTCTCCTTCGTAATTGTGCGGCACAAACGATATCGGACTCGTTCCCCTCCCGCTCCCTTATCCTTCAACCTTCTCCCTACCGTGCCGCAGACTATACCCAGGGCTGGACTGGGAACTAAAAGAGGTCCTGGATATAATTACTGGGGACCAAAAGAGGCCCTGGAAATAAAGTTCAAAATGGCCCCATGTGAAACATTTTCAGCAAGCCCAATGCTTTTCCTATGAGAAAATTTGGAAATACCACAGAAAAGAGGCCCAGGGTGCAGAGGCCCACCGGGAAATCTCCAGAGTTCCCTATAGACCAGTCCACCCCTGAATATACCACCCTACCGACTTGGACGCTGAAGCAGCGATACGTGATTTCCCTTGCATCATCTGGCGTGCACCCTGCTACCAAGGTTTGCACTGTTGCCAAGATGTCCTATCTCCTCCCGATATGGACTTCATTGGTCTGCCTGCAAGTAATGGACCCACTTACTCTGTGCCTTGGGGCCCCTCCTGAGAGCTCGTCCTCTGCCTGTTTTCCACACCAATTTAGTAACTAATGCATGACTACACTCCTGTATTCAGCCCCCGCACCATGACACAAGGCTTTTCCAGAATATGTACGCACAGCAATCGTGTCTCTCACGCTTGCTTACACTCCTGAAGTAGCCTCCGGCACCATGAGGTGAGGCTTTTCCAGAATGAGTACACACACCAAGTGTCTCTTATGCTTGCTTACACTGCTGAATTACTCCCCCCGCCCCCACACCATGAGGTGAGGCTTTTCCAGAATGTTAATGCACACCAATCATGTCTCTTATGCTTGGTTACACTCCCAAACTAACCCCCTTACCATGAGGTGAGGCTTTTCCAGAATGAGTACATACACCAAGTGTCTCTTATGCTTGCTTATACTGCTGAATTACCCCCCCCCCACACCATGAGGCAAGGCTTTTCCAGAATGTTAATGCACACCAATCATGTCTCTTATGCTTGCTTACACTTCCGAAGTAACCCCCTTACCATGAGGTGAGGCTTTTCCAGAATAAGTACACACACTAAGTGTCTCTTATGCTTGCTTATACTGCTGAATTACCCCCACACCATGAGGTGAGGCTTTTCCAGAATGTTTATGCACACCAATCGTGTCTCTTTTGCTTGCTTACACTCGCGAAGTAACCCAGCACCATGACGTGAGGCTTTTCTAGAATGTGTAGGCACACCAATTGTGTCTCTTCTGCTCGTTTACACTGTTGTATTTAGCACCACCCCCCCCCCACCATGAGGTGTGGCTTTTCCAGAATGCAGACAACACCAATCTTGTATTCTTGCGCTTCATGATCTGTACTCCGCACTTTCTGTAACTTGCGCCTAGATGCCTCAGGGTAATGTGAAATAAAAATAAATAAAGAAAGAAAACTCACTATTTTTGGAATGAGAAAGTAACATTCTGTTCTGACATCCATGCTTTTTGTATAATTCCAGCTTCACTTTTACAAATAATTCTTCGGATATTGAGATTGCCCTAAATAGTTAAACATCTTTCTCACTGGCGTAACAGGGGCCCCAGTAAAAAAAAAAAAAAAAAGAAATTTCTAAAAAAAAAAAAAAGTTTCTTTTGAAATTCACTCTGCATTCATAAAGAACATTTCTGTAACAGAAATAATTTCTTTATGAAGGCAGAGTGACTACAAAAAGAAACTTTCTTTTTGAAGTCTGAGGGCCCCCGTACCCCATGACATGGAAGACCCT
This sequence comes from Ambystoma mexicanum, assembly GCF_040938575.1. Taxonomy (NCBI): domain Eukaryota; kingdom Metazoa; phylum Chordata; class Amphibia; order Caudata; family Ambystomatidae; genus Ambystoma; species Ambystoma mexicanum. Next base: position 1,008,940,892 of record NC_090924.1, on the reverse strand, counting down.
AGGCTGGAGGCCTCCATGTCATGGGGTGGGGGGAGGAGGGTTGGGGAACCCTATGCCTTCAAAAATAAATTGTTTGTTTTTGAAGCCACTCAGCCATCATAAAGAAATTATTTTGATTATGGTTCCGTCCTTAACTGAAATAATTTCTTAATGAAGTTATAGTGACTTAAAAAAGAAACAATGGGGCTCATTCTGACCATGCTGGTCCGGAAACAACGGTGCTGGTAAGCTTACAGGCACTGTTGTTTCCGGACCGGCATATTACAGGTCTGCCTGGTGGGGCTGCCGTGCCCGACAGGTCTGACCCTGCCAGGCACAGCAGCCACGGAAGGCAGACCTGTCACGGAAGCACCGGCACCGTTAACAATGGTGCAGGTGCTTCTGTGTCCCCATTCCCGTGGAGTCTGGGGTTTAACGAAATTACCGGCACCTGATTTCCCAGCCACCGGACTTGAAATAGCACGGTGGCACCGGGAAGTCAGGCTATAGTAATTTTTTATAGGTCTGGCGGCAACCCGCCGGTAGCACCGGCACGGTTACCGCTGGACCCGTAATGAGCCCCAATTTCTTTTTTAAGTAATAGGGCCCCCCCTCAACTCCATGAGGTGTGCGTGTATGAGTCTATGGTGAAAGGGTGCACACTCAAATGTATAGCCGGCTGCCTGTGTGTGTATGGTGAAAGGGTGCACACTTAAATGTATGGGTGGCTGTGGGGGTGTGCCTGCATGGTGAAAGGGTGCACACATAAATGTATAGGTGGCTACCTGTGTGAGTGTATGGTGAAAGGGTGCACACTTAAATGTGTGGATGACTGGGTGTGTATAAGGTGAATGGTGTGTGTGCTTGTGTACAGGGGCACAAGAAAACCTTCATTTCGGGGGGGCTAACCCTTCAAATGTTGGGAGAGGCGCTAACTTCACATGCAGTGGGGAGGGGGAAACTTATTTGTGTGGGCGCATCCAAATTATTTACGCATTTTAATGAGACTATTCTAGTGCAGATTCAATGTTACAAGCAGTTAACTCTCTCCTATAAGTCTCGTGTTCCCTCTCTACCCTTCCAATCACTCCCCTGGCATGCAAGTACTAAACCCACATCACGATTTCAATCGCCTAAACAATTTGGAATTTGAATGCAGGTACTAACAGTGAAATGCTTTACGTTGGTAATTGCTGTGTTCTTGTTAACAGAAAAAAACAGGTGCCGTTTAAAATCTGTGTTCTGTTCGGTCTGGCAACTGCTCTAAAGGTTAGCCAAGTTGAGTCAATATAGCCCAAAATGTCAGGGGGGGTAGTGCTGAAGCCCAGTCAACTCAATGGTGTTGCGCTACTACTTGTGTTTAATGCCTTGCTTACTCCTAGCCCTATTCTTCCTCGTCCCAGTACTTATATACGAGGCAGTACGTGTGTTTGAGGCACTCTGCCTCATACAAAAGTACTGGGAAGAGGTAGAGGTACATGGAGGTAATGCCTGATTTAGCTACCTGTAATCTTCATCACTCCTAGTCCCGCAGTTCCTCATCCCAGTACTTACCTATGAGGCAAGGAGCCTCATACGAAAGCTCTGGGACAAAGAAGAGGGACGCAGAGGTAATTCTGGGCCAAGGAGCTGATTGTGGAGGTTGGGGTGGTGGGTGGGAGGGAGAGTGGATGTGTGGGGGGGCAGGATTGTGTGATAAATCATAATGGTTGTCCATGTCCAGGCTAAGCAGGCATGATATGTGGTATTAGTGGCTAGAGAGGCATTTTGATTTAGCCAGTCTAGTCATTCCTCAGTTTGGTATGACTTTCTTTTAACTGGACATTTCTGATAAAGTAGTCCTGCTAACTTTAATTACCTGGCTAGATTGGCATTTGGGTGCTGCCAGTCTAGCCATTTCTTACTGCGGCATTGTATATTTTTCTGGGCATCTGTGATAAAATGATATGATGTGATTCAAGTCATTTATAATGCGCCTGTACACAAGTGTACACAAGGGAGGGATGATAGAGGGAGGACAAGACAAACGATCTCACTAGGCCTTGTGTCATTGTGAGAACGAGAAGTGCAAGGGAAAAGGGAGCAGGGAAGTGCAAGTGAGAGGGGAGGGGAAAACAGGGCAGCAATATATCAGTAAGTGCAGCCAGGGCAGAGCAGCTATTGGTTGTGCAAGGAGAACAATGGACTGCAGGGTTACAGTTACAGCCCCTAAGTGCATGGTAGGCCCGGAGGCAGTGCAAGGGTGACCAATCAAGAAAGAGCCTGGACTCAGAGAGACTCTGAGGGTAGCCAAGCAGCCAGTCAGTAGAGCAGACATGTAGGTCAGGTAGGTCAGCAGGGGGGGGAGAGAGAGCGAAAGCAGCAGAGAAGAGGAAAGCTTTTAGCTGCTTCCGAAACTTCAGGTTGTCCGCCTCAAGTTTGAGAGGGGCAGGGAGGCCATTCCAGTTGGAGGCACCAGCAGAGGAGAGAGGTCTACCCCCACTCTCTGCCCGGAGAAATGTCTAAGCCTTAGAGAGTTGGAGGTAGCTGAGTGAAGGGTTAGAGAAAGAAGGTTTTTTGGAAGAGGGCATTGGATTTAGTGTTGGCACTGGCCCCAGAAAGCCTTGTGGGCAATGCAAAGGCTCTTGAACTTGATCCTTGCCGCCAGTGGAGAGATTTCAGGGCTGGAGAAACACAATCCCAGGGCTTGAGGCCAAGGCTAATTCTTGCAGTCCTGTTCTGGATTGTTTGCATATGAAGGAGACTAGAGGAAGACAGATTGAGAAAGTGGCTGTTGCAGTAGTCCAGCTTAGAGACAGTGAGCTTCTGGTGGAGAGTGAGAAAGGGAAGAGTCCCTTTGAGGAGGAGCAGCTGGTAGTGGGACTTCTTGGTGATGTCCGAGATGTTAGGAGAGAAAGAGAGTGTGGCGTTGAAGATGACACCAAGGTTTTTTGCCTCGCAGGAAGGCAAAGGAAGAGGGCCCAAGGTGGTCTGCTGTAGTGAGAGAGGAAACACAGTGGCAAGGGTCCCAATGAGAAGGATCTCTGTCTTACTGGCATTAAGGCAGAGATTGTTGGAGGCGCACCAATCCTGAATCGTGGATAGACAGTCAGGAATGAGCAAGAGAGGAGAGGAGGATGAGGGGAGCCTGAAGGAAAGCTGAGTCATCCGCACAACACTGAACGTTAGAGGATAAGGTAGAGATCACGGAGGCCAAAGTGGCCAAGTAGAGGTCGAAAAACCAGCGTGAGAGGATAGAGCCCTGGGGAATGCCACAGGTAGAGAGAGGTGGCGGAGAGAATGGGACCACGATCGACCTGGGAGCGGAGTGGCGGTCCAAGTGGAAGTAGGTCAGTCACTCTAGGGTCTGATCTGTGATGCCCAGGTTCTCACAGAGTCGATTGATCAGGATGGCGATGTTGACCCTGTTGAAAGCAGAGGAAAGATGAAGGATGAGAATAGAAGGAATGCTGGAATCAAGGTTAGAGAGCAGCACTGGCAGCTCTGAAGCCAGACTGATGGTCATGGAGACAACCAACAGATTCAGAGTGGAGAGTAAGCTGGGAGATGGCAAGCTTTTCCAAGAGTTTGCTCAGGAAAGGTGGAGATTGAGCGATAGTTTTCCAGCAGGTAGGATCAGCAGACTGCTTCTTGAGGAGTGGGTGCACAAGGGAGTGCTCAAAGGGAGAGGGGAACATTGCAGTGGCGAAAGAGTGATTACAGAAATCGGTCAAGGCTGGAGCGAGGGTGTCAATATGGGCTTTGATGGTTCTGGAGGAGCAGCGGAGCACCTGTTTGGACGACACTTTCATAGATCGGACTTGTCTAGAAACCTCGTCAGGTGTTGTCAGAGAGAAAGAGGAAAAAGGAGGAGGAGAGAAGAGATGGCCAAAATGGGCCGAGAGAGGAAGAGGACATAGAGGACAGGATGTCCTGAGATTTAGCAGAGAAATGAGAGGCCAGAGCTGTACAGAGGCCATGGGAGGGAACAGA